>NC_135164.1:8561552-9191922 GCF_050948215.1 Halictus rubicundus | reverse complement strand
TCTCTATCATTCGAAACTCCCTGTCGGTTGCTTACCGATCGAACGAAAACGACCGGCGCGGCAACAAAAGCGGAGCCGCGATTACGCTTCGAGAAAAATTAAAATTCCTTCGTCGAGAACATTCTCTCCCTCTCCCTCTTTCTCCGGCGTGTTCATTACGAGATAGGGAAAGACAGAGAGATAAAGAGAGCCAGAGAGGGAGGTTTATTTTCTCGTTTTCTCGCGTTGCACGCGTCCGGGTAGCCAAGCGACGATGCGGAACGGAAGTTGCACCGGGTGCACAGGGTCATGGACCTTCCCCCACTCGGTATTGTTTCAACCCTTAGCGGCAAGGGGAGCTATGTGTGCAACTCGGTGACTGCGAACCCTAATCAGTGACATAACCAGACCCCCCCCCCCGTGCGGCGGATTCTAGGAAAAAGAATATAAAGCTTTATCGACCGGTGTGTCCCGTTTAAATGATTAAAACGCGCGATAGAACACGGATATTCGAGGAAAACTCCGTCATCGACGATTCGCAACCGTATCGATCTCTGGTTCGCGCGCGTTCGTTGCTCGTTCGGCCGTGGTTCGACCGACCGATCCCGCCGCAAACAAAACGAACCCGTTCTATGGTGCGCGAGGGATTAAAGTGTCTACGGTGCAATTAAAAAGCGACGAGTTCGTTGATCGATCGATCGATCCATATACATCGCGCTCTCTTGCTCGGCTCGACAAGGAGGATTCTTCGAGCGGGAACGCCGCGCTGTCAAGGCCGGTGCTTTTCCGCGAGAGACCGGGAGAGAAGTAAGGAAAGAAAGAGAGAAAACCGAGTGACGCCGGAGAGTACAAAGCGTCCCACATCCGAGGCACTCGACCTTAACGGCACTCGGCGTGTTCGTAGCGATGGTACGCGACCGACGCCCGACATCCATCATTCTTTCCGCGGCGGAACGATGTTTCGGTGAGAAAGGGAACGAAATAAATTGCCTCGAACCGAGTGCATCCTATCCCGCCCGAATGCCACTCCATTTCCACGAAAGTTCGCGACGTCTTCGCTCCGAACGCCCTATCAGAGCCAGTTCCTGTTTCTCGTTCCCTGATTTCTTGCCAATGAACGAGCTCGAAAAGCCCTGCTGAACTTTGTTTGACAAAGAACCCTATGGGCTCCTCTGTTCAGGAGTCTTTTCGAATCGTTCGCCCCTGTCCCGTTTACCTGTGCCCCGACCACACTAATCCCCGTGAATCGTTTCAAGGCCATTTCTCGGGAGAATCGCCGACGTAATTTTTAGCAGGACGTTTTCCTTCCGGTGAAATCGTCTGTCCGTGAGAAACGGAAAACTCGTTTGCACCCCCCGAGAGAGGGAGAGTGAGAGAGAGAGAGATTGTGTCGAGGACACACGAAATCTGCGGAACCATCAAAGAAGAACAGTTTTCGAAGTTTGACGGTGGTTAGGGATTTAGTACGTCGGTTGGGTCTTGGGTAGGGTGCCACCTCGATACGGCAGCGTAGTTTGGCGAATCGGTGGCGGAAGTACGGCGGTAGTAAGCCGGAACATAAGCTCATTAGGTCGTTATGAATTTCGTCCGTGTATTATTTTCCAATAGCAACGGGGGCAGAGGCGCCGGGCGACAGAGGGATGCGCACGGCAGGAATTGAAATTACACGAAGCACGTGTTATTAATACGCCACTGGCATTGCGGCGACGCCGCTGTTTTGCTCACTGAGCCAGAATTTCTGCTAATTCTACAACGGGGCGAACCACGCCGCAGAACCGAAATTGTAATCGCCGGGAAACGCATATTGCCGTTATGAGGAGAAGGGGATGATCGCCTTCGCTGACGCAACACTATCGGCGGAAGTGCGTTGCTCGCTATCCGTCGATCTCTATTTTTACTCGATATCACTCGGAACCGTAACGCCGTTGTACTCAGCCAATTCACGTGTTCATGCTTCTTTTCCTTCTAGGCAATCGTAAATGATATGCAAGTTCTAATCACTGCAACCGTAAAATAAATCGTACTGCAAGAGATTGATGGACCGGCAAGCCACCACCAGGAACCTCATCCAAGAATTTGGCTTCAGGTTATACGATGTAAAAGAAAATTGCTGAGCTACCTCTTAGCACAATAAAGCTACTGAAAATCCTATTACACAATGGGATTCCAGCAGGTGAAATGTTAACTGCCTATCGAATCCTCCGTGCGCGTCCGACCTTGTCGCCGTTGCGTTCGCCTCTTCGTCAGTATCTCCGGAAAATCGGAAAATCCCACGCGATCATATTTTCCTCGACCCTCTCGCCGGCCGAACGGAATTCTCGTGGAATTCGATTGGCACGAACCCGCCCCCGAGTAGAGGAGATAAACGTGTGCCTGCACTTGTACTCCCCGGAACGTACGATTCGGCGATCGCGCGTATCGGTGCAGGGATCGTCGCAACTGCAGAGGGTTCGTTCGTGGACTCGTCGTCGCGTGGAAACGGTCTTATCTTCCGGTGAAAAGAAAAGCATCGACGGCACGGCGATATTTCAACGGTCGCGGTAGAATGGACCGAGTCGCTGCGAATCGGCCGTCTAGCGGCGCTGACGATCGGTCGCTATCCACGACGAAAAAGGAAGGAAAAGAACAGGGTGCGAAATATCTGCGTGCCTTTCGGACATCGTAAATCAGAGCTCGGCCGCACTCCGCTGGGGACAGGCCGCTTAAAAAATCGAAACCGCGGCGGCGTGGCGTGGCGGATACGATCACCGGCTGTGCTCTGGCTTTGGCTCGGCTCTCGGGGCTACAGCTTCGGCTTCGGCTTCGGCTTCGGCTTCGGATTCGGCTCGAAGCACACTGGTCATTACCGGGAAGAGGGAGATCGCTGAACTGGAACCGAGCGCCACCGCGTCCCTTTGCCGGTTGAAACCTGGCCGGATCGATAGCGACGTCGACCGAGAGCTATCGGCGCCGGTGCTCTGGGAAATTTGGTGGCGAAACGCGAGCTCTTCGACGTCGAAAAACTCGCGGCAAAACGAGCAAAATCGACGGGAGGCGACGGTGCGCGTCGTCGTGATCGATGCACCCCCCAACCCCCGTGCGTTGCGCCGGTAACGGATTTACGCGAACGCGTTATCAAAAGACACCGCGGACGCGATCCGCGGTCAATAACAGCGCCGGTTACCAGTTCATTACGGAATCGCAGTCCGAATGGGAGCGCTGGATCAGAATATGGGGCTATAGCGGCCAGTTAATCCATATTACGGTAACTTTATCTGGCAGCGAGGAATACCGCAACGGACCAATCACAGCACGGCCTCCGACCGATGAGAGGATACATTATGATTAGTTTCAGTGTATACCGTATAGGCGACCCAGCACGTATAACCCGACCTCGGTCCAACCGCTGGCTAAAATTACTGGGAATCGTGTCGATTGACTCCGTGCTTCGAGGATCGTGAAACGTAATTCCGCTTTCGCAGCTTCGATTCCGTCGATCGTGTTATCTCTTTCCCACGTTCTTTTCTCGTTTCGTTTTTCCTGTCTTCTCTCTCTCTCTCTCTCACTCGCGTTTCTGCATTCGGGAACGTTGACTCGCGGTATCTTCCGCGAAGCCACCGCGGATTAATGCCAGACAATTCGAGAGGTGTGGGAGAAGCTCGCGAGCCTGGAAATGATTGATTCGATGCAAGAGGATAGGACAGAGGAGGGCGAGGGGTGGCCGAACGAAACGGGAGGCGGTGTCTCTCCCCCTTTTAAGAATTCTCTTTGAGGATCGTTCGCGTGTACGTACCACCCCCGCATTTTTTGTGAGCCTCGAGTGTGTACTCGACGATAGAATAAGTAGCATACTGGCATTGCCGAGGGGTTCATAAATCTTTTGTCGAGAAGATCCCCCCTCGCCATGCTCGATCCAGGAAAGCAAAAGGTCAAAAGCAACGGCTGTCGGGAGCGGTCGGGGCGGTTCCTTCGTTACTCGCCCGAGTACAAGTAAAAGTGTCCTCTTATCGCGGGTGTTGACTCGACCTCCGCGGCCCGAGGAATCTTCGCAAATACGATTTCCACCGCGAAACTTGGATGGAGTTTCGCTCGCGTCATTTCCGACGATTGGTTCCGTAATGCGTCCCATCCCCGCACCGCGGCGACCCGACCCGACCCGACGCGACGCGACGCAACGGATAAACGATTAGTTGGCGATTTTATTATCGACTCGAAACTCGTCGGATTCTTTAATATCGAGACAGCGGGACGCGTCTGCCGACCCCCGGCCGCCACTCCACCAGAAGAAACTTGCTTCCTCCGAGTAGCTATATCGCGACCAAAAAGTCCAACCCCTGGCTTCAAAGAGAGCGCGCCGGACTTTCGATGCATTAATATAATTTCACCGATAGCAGAATCGAATAAAATCAACTCTCGAACAGTTTCGGTCAACGGGCCTGATGCGGGACGAGGGGGGAGGGGGAGGGTGTTTCGCAAAGATCGAGGGTGAGTTTAACCGAAGACGTTCGCCCGTGCCGGGTAATCTCTTAATATACCACCGCGCGAAATTACGCCGGTCGAGATTTCTTGCGGTGTTTAATTATTCGCGTGCCCTTAACCTCCAGATTAAAATATCGTGTCTAGAAGGCGAGAGTGCTGATAACGAGGCACGCTCTGCTCCGGTAAAAGGGAACGAGGAAGAGGTTAACGAGATTCTCTCCCTCGTTCTCCTTTTTCTCGCGCGCTTTGAGTCATCGTAGTTCGATAAAGTTGTAGAGCAACCAGTAGCCGTCTATTTTCCTTCGCCCAGGCATCTTCCGCGTCATTGGATCGAATAATAAAATTAAACGGCGTCGTACCTCGTCCGACATCTTCCTCCGCGACATAGTTGACCGACCTCTCTCGCTCACGGGATTCCCAATTTTATTTTACTCCGCTTCCCGTCTGTTTTCCCTCCGCTCGTCGTCTATCCGTCGTGCTTCGATCGTTGGCTCCCGGCCTATCCTTTGTTCTTTGTTGTCCGTGTGTGGCGTGGCCTACCGTGACCTGGCGTGGCCTGGCGTGGCAAGGCGAAGCGAGGCCGATCTTTTCCTCCTCGATTTGGCCGGCGCAGAAATTGGTTTATCGGCGGACAAAGTATGAATAATTCAAACCGGACGATTCACAGTCCAATCAATTCGGATCCGAAAGCAACGCGGCGAGCGGCAACCCGTCGTCCAAGGGGAGACGCCCGCTCGGACAGGGTGGAACGAAAAGGGCCATTAGTAGTAGCAGGACGGTCTATCCAGCCTAATGCGAAGGTCGAATCGTCCGTCGCGTCGCGTCGCGTCGCGCGTACTCTCGCCAATCAAGTTGAACCGCCCTCCGAGCGAATCGAACAATAGTCGAGAGCAATAAAAGTAATCTGTGCTCTCGAGAGCACGATCGTAGACAATTCGTCTCGCGTGCGCGTATCCAAATTTCCAAGCGGAAACGCTCGCGCCGATCCGTTTACAGGCGATGCCGGCAGAGAGAGAGGGAGAGAGAGAGAGAGAGAGAGAGAGAGAGAGGAAACGGTTTACGTTGGAAACGGTTCTATCCCGACGACTGCTTACGAAGATTCTCGCGAAGAAAGCGCGGCCTGGTCGTTCCCGTGCTACAGAAATTCAATGAAGGGAGCGCGCTCGGAACGGAGAGAGGATCGCAAATCGGATCAGCCTGGGTCGAATACGAGTGCTTTGATTGTACAGGCTATCACGGAAATTCTTGCCGATGGACGGCTAATTGACGGGGACGCGCGCGCTAACGGATCTGAACGGATCTATCCGTTGGATCGTACGGGACCGATCGAAATCCAAACAATTTCGACGTCTCTGTAATGGCATTCGAAAGGGGAACGGACGGAGGGGTGTTCCTCTTCGTCACGAAACTGGCGAGCGAACGAGTGCCTGTGTAAAGTAAAAGCAATGCATAATTAATTTAGCGCGACGGCGAATCGATGCAAGCTGCCTCGGCACGATGATGCGGGAAATGGACCTGCAGGGGCTAAGATGCAGAGAAAATGCGGCAAGAAAAAAAAAGAAAAACGTGAGAACGGTGCCCGATGGAAAGATAGAAAGAAAAAAAGAGATATCAAGAGAAGCAGGTAGAGAGTTTAAACGTGTGCGTGACATCTGCTTCGCTCCGAAAACAACAAGAATCGCAAACTCGATTACACTGGGTTTCCTCCATTGTTGATTTCCGCTCGCGATTTTTCCGCAATGTAATTGTTGGACGTGCATACGTTCGTTGGTCGTTGTTCTTTTTGCGTGTACAGGGAGCCGGACCGGGTACATACGAGCCGGTTGATACGCTCTTTTGGTTTCGAGTTTTTCATCGACGTCCACCGAGCCCGAGTTTCGAATTGAATTTTTCGGCGAATAATGTTACGGGTACGCTCGTAGTCGCGCCGACTCTGGGAACGATTGTGCGACCGCGCACTCTCGAGACGCGTAATTAGAGAAACGGTTAGATGTTATCAATTGTTGTCGCAGTCACATGTTTATTGAATAATCGCGGCGTTCGCGTCAGACGCGCGTCTCTGGGGTGAAGCACGTTGGTAGACACGCGAGCGTGCGACGCGTACGCAACCCTTCGTCCTTTGCCCTTTGCCCTTCGCCGATCGCCCGTCGCCCGTCGCCCGTCGCGCGTCACTCAAATATCAGACGCGCCGTCGCTATCAGCGGGTTCCGGCTGCATCGCGAAACCATCGGGCGGTAGCCGAAGTCTTAGTAGATTGTAACTTACGCCAATCCGTTGCAATTTGCGGTTTAATCGAGCGTATCTGCTGGATCAATACGAGTGGCTCGTCCTCCCGCCGCGTTTCTCTCTCCATTGCGTTTCTAAACTTGGAGTTTCTGTCTACTCTGGCTCTCCGAGCTCCCCATCCCCGTTTCGTGCCGAGCCGAGCCGAGTCGAGCCTTCCCGTCCCGTCCCGTCCCGTCCCGTCTTTCCTCCTCGTTTCACTTTTCCAGCCGGAGCGGATCTCGTTCGGCCTCCCGGCGAGTATCGTCCGGATCTTTAAAAGCTTTCCATCAACCGCGTGGAAAAGTTTGCACGGGATCGTAAGATTATCATCGTTTCGATCGGACGACGTCGCTGCTCCTCGCGATTGATTCGAGAGAGTTGGACGAGAAAGAGAGAGAGAGAGACCATTTCTCCGATTTCGAAGCCCCGGGAAAAAGTTACTGCACGGCGTTTCGATGGAACGCGCGAAAGGACCGAGGAAATCTTCCAAATATTCTTTCCGCTCGTTCCCCCGTCGCGCGCGCGACACCGCGACGCCCGCGTAGAAGTCGTTTCGCCTCGGAACCTTCCCCCGAACGGATTACACGAAGATCCCTGGACGACTTTAAACTTCGTTCCGTCGATCTCGTTCGCGCGACGCGACGCGACGGTGTGCGTCTCCTCGCGCCTCGATTAACTCGAATTTACGAGCTCGGACGACTACTCGAGGAGTAGACGAGCGTATTTATCGGCGAGCGGTTGTTCGAAGCGTCTCGATATCACCGGGAGAAGGACATCCCGGTGCGCGTAGCTGTTCTCCCGCGAATTTCACGGGGAATTTCGGTGGGCGCCGCCGCGTATTACGTTAATTAACTCGGACAAGAATTTCGAAATCGTTCCCCTGGTTGTCGTAAATTTGCGACGAGGGTCGCACGAATCTCTAATTTGAAAGTGCCGCGAGAATAATTGCGACGATCGTCGGCAGCCGTGATAAATAAGGTTAATACCGTGGCATTTTAGCGCGGCTTTGTTTCACGGATGGTAATATCGTGGCCAGTGGAACGTCGGCGTGGTTCCGCGCGCCGCGCCACGCCGCGCCATGCCGCGCCACACCATGGGGAATTCATTACGCGTACAGCTTCCGCACTACCGTAAAAAGAAAGGAGCTTTTCACGGATTAGGATCGTCCCTTTCCGTCTCCCGTTTTCGACCGGCGCGCCGGTGCATCTCTCTCGTCCCCGTCTCTCTCTCTCCTCTCTTCTCTTCTCTTGTCTCTCTTCCGTCGTCTCTCGTCTCTCGGCAAAGAGCCGAGGACGCTTGCACGTCCGCGGCTCCGTTAATGGCGAACGGAAATATCGTCGGGGCTTTTCAGCGGTCATTGCCGCGGAATGGTGACTCGTGTCCTACGAGATCGATCGGTCTCTCGAGTATCCTGCAGAATGCGTCACCCCGCGCGGCGCGTATTCCGTCCGCGACCGTTCTGTGTACGCGATCCTTCTCTCCTAGACCATTGCCGTCGCACACAGACACACGCATCTGTACGCGTCGCCTTGCCTCGCCTCACCTCGCCCCGCGTTATTAATTACACCCGTGTACGCTCGACAGCACCCGATCGTAATCTTTCACGGTGCTCCCCATCGGAAAATCGTCTATGGAAACGAGCGACGCCGGCTCCAGACCCTTCGTACCGATCTCTTCGATTCGATGATTCTTCACCCTCGTGGCATCTCTTGCGGTCCATGTTGGTTAACGCGTTGACTCTAAGGAATGGTTCAAAATTGATTAGTGTAGATTAGATACGCTAGGGAAAATATGAAACAGTCCAAATTATCGCAATTAACCGTATCGCGTTATTAACCTTCCCACGTCCTTCATATCCGAATTCAATTTAATCTACTCGACAATAATAAAACTTGACCTGGTCAAAGAATAGTGTCACTCTTATATGACTGACGTGACATTCAACGTGTCAATCTCCTAGTGGAAGGATGGTCAAGTGTCGAGAAGCAGAAAATAGAATTCTATTTCGCGGAGGTTCGGTGGATTCTGTTCGAGATCTTTGGTTATTATAGCGATATCGAGGTTAATAGGCTCCGAATGCCGAATCGATATCGGAGAAGAACGATGGAGCATATTCGGTAACGAGGCGGGCAAGATCCGTCGGTTTTAAAAATCGCTTTCCGTTCGCGTCCGCCTTTGTAGCTCGTTGACCGATCGCTCCTCTCTCACCCAGTCAAGATTTCTCGCCTCGAGTCACGAATCAGAAGCTTTTCAATCGGTCCTCGGTACGACTGGCATCCTGGAAGATCGATCGTCCCTTCTCCGTCTCTTTCCCTTTCTCTTTCCCTTTCTCCGTCTGTCTTTCGTTCTGCAGGACGATGCGTCGGTCGTGAGATAGCGGAAGCCTAAGGGAGGGAATGGTAGGGACAAATGGAGGGTGTCCGGAGGGTGCTTCGACTCGGGCACCGCTGCTCTCGGAAACGAGTCTCTTTCTCTCTCTCTCTCTCTCTCTCGCTCTCTCCTTCCCGCCTCGTCCCTTTCCACCGACACCCTCCTCTAGTTCTTGGAGTTCCTGTGTCTGCATTTCTGCCTGTTCTCTCCCCGATTCTGTCGCCTCGCTCGCTCGCACGTTCGTTCTCTTTCTCCGTCGTCGCTTCCGCCTAATATCGTGGCTTAAGATGTCCGATACACGGACGATCGACTTTGCGCAGGCCGTATGCCGTGTGCCGTCTGCCATGTGCCGTGTGCAATGTGCATCCTCGTAGGACCGCAGACTCGTAGACGGAAACCGGCGAAGGGAAGAGGGACGAAGCTAGTCTATCGGGTGTTCAAAGGATCCCTGCCACGGGATTAGCTTCTATGCACGATGTTTTTAATTTCCCAACATGGTCGTCGACGCCGCCGCCGCAGCCGTCGTCGCTCTGTATGCTTTAGCCGTGTTCGCGTAACTTTGTCCGATCAAGAATTTCCGATCGGTCTCGGCCGGCATACGGATCGAGTTGCTCCGGCCAAGATTACGAGTTTCCGTTGGTTTTTGTTAATCAAACAGAAGTTTGGGAGATCGGTTAAAAGTTGGCTCGTTTCTTCCCCGGGGAAAGTTGGCGAACGCGCGTTAAACAGCTGCACGGTCGAGCAACCCTCTACACGCGGGTTGCCGCAGAGTCGCTCGGAGAAAAGAGAGCGGTTCGCCGAGAAAGAATGAACGGTTTACGGTTTCGGGGGAAAGAGAGGAGTTCCGAACAGGGACTCGGAATTGGCTGCAGTCTCGAACGCGGTATTCGAGGCCGCCCGACCTGCCCTCGGATCATTTTGCAGAGGAGAAACGAGTCGAGCGGCTCGAATAACATTGCCGTCGGCGTCGCATCGCCTCGCCTCGTCTCGTCTCGTCTCGTCTCGCGTCGCTCCTGCAGAGGCAGCGTTTGCCCCGAGCTGGACCGTTAAAACGATGAAAAATCCTGGAATTCGAACGATGAAAATTATTTTTCGAGCGAGTAACCGACGCCAGCGACAACCGTGTACGGTCAGTTTTCTCGTTATCGCGACGCGGTCAGTATTTCGAGCTAATATCGTTCAACCTGGCCGTGCAAATATTTAAGCCGTCCCTGAAGAGCAGGACGCAACCGGCGAGAGACAAAGATACGGACGGGGACAGGAACAGTGAGAGGGATGGCGAGAGAAAGTGAGCAAGAGTTTGGAAACGACGGGGAAAGAGGAAGAAAGAGCGAGGGATGGTGAATGGGGGATGGAGAGCGGAGGATGGGAAACGGGGGATGGGGGATGGAGAGAACAAGGGAGCAAGAGAGAGGAATTGGTGGCTGCATCATATATCCCTTGTGGTGGTCGAGTGCGCCCGCTGCGTCGGTGGTGGTCGTGTGGGTGAGGGGGTGGCGGCCACGTGACCGGCTACGGGCGCCATGTTAGGCACGAGGGATGCCGATTTCGCACGAAGTCGCACGAAGTCGCACGAACTTGGAGTCGCCATGTGGTCCTCGCGGGTTCAGCCGATCAATACCTTGCCGGCTGCTGGCACAGCCAACGGAGAACCAACTTGTGCACGCGGAACGACGATCATGCCAACGACTACGCGGACGATTCCGGCATTTTCGGAATCGCCGTTGCCTCTTTCAGCTTTCCTCGCGCAATTCGTTCTGTTCGTTCGGTTCCTCGTAGCCGGAGAACGAGACAGACGCGAGAGAAAACAGGCGGTAGGCATACCCTCCGCCATAACGTATTTATCGAGAGTATCTTTGTCGGCGAAGACTGAATGTTTCACCCCTCTGCCGGAGCACGGAGTGTCGTACGGGTCTAATTTGACGTAGCCTCGCATCCTGCCGCGTGTCTGTGCAACCATGCGCGCACGTGGATGCCAATGCGCCCGACCAACGTCTCGCCGAGTCTCCATAATTCGCCCGACATTGCTCGCGGTTTGGCAAAGTTCGCGGCGCCTGGTGCCGCGATTAAGGATACAAGCGCATCGAAGCTGCGATGCTATAACCTTCTACTTCAATTCTTCGCTGGTATTCCAACGCACTCGTACCATACCCTAAGCGGCCAAGAATTGATCAGCCGTGTCCGAACCTTGGAGAAAATTGCCTGGAACGATCCTGCGGTTGATTCGATTCCGAAATCGAATATCGTTCGTGGGGCACCGTCGCGTTCCGCATTGTTCGCAGCAAGCTCGTCGATAACGCGTTCGTTTCGGTGAAAAAGGCTCGCGGACCACGGTGAACGGTAATCGTGAAATATGAAACACACGCGAGCCCGGTTTCGCCCGGCTCGACGTTGCCCGTGCCAAAGTAAAATGGACGCGGTGAATAATCACGATAGTTTCGATTATTGAAAGAGGCTCTCGCGCGCATCTGTTCCCTCGCCGACGCGATGCGACGCGACGAGATGGTCGTGCATCCATCCCGTGCTACCTGCATGCCAAGGCGGCGCGAAAGCACGCAGGGATCGGGGGAACAAAGCTCGTCCCTGATCGTGGCACTTCGAGGTGCGATCGTTCTCCGTCTGTTTAAGAGGCAGCACGTAGCGTGTCCCCGCGATGCTCGATTGCCATTTCCAATATCCTTCTCCCCCTCTCCCCCTCGGTGCCTGCTGGATGAAGCATCGTGTATATCTGCCGGCTGCGCGACGCGACGCGACGGGGAATCGATAGAATTTCGTCGTCCTGTACTTTCGCCTATCTCCCTTTCCGTTTTGGTAATCCACTTAATTCAATCCACCGCTCCAACTCTCCACCGCGTTGATCCCCGATGCCGGCAGCCTCGCATTAGTTTCTTTCGGGCTCGACAATGCTCGCCCCGCTAATTTCTCGTTGGTTCGATCCTTCTACCCCCGCTGGGGCAGCTCCGTTGCATCGTTTTTCTGTTTTTAGAATTTGCAGGGAAAAGGAAGCGAACTTCTCTCGCGACGTTGATCTCCGAGGCAATCGGGAAGACGCGTCCTCGCCGTGGTTCGAATTTGCCAACGACGTCCGGCGAAGCGCGAAATAATTAACGACCCGGCGCAGCAATCACCGGAGACGAAAGGTCTCCCGCGTCTACTTAGCTCCGTGTCACCGAGCAACGCCGTCTACCAGGGCGTGTTCGATTTCCAATAAACATCCTCGACCGATACTCGTGCTCGTGGAGATGTTGGCTCGCGATCGAACATCCGTAGAATGTCCCCGTTCTCCCTTGGCCCTGTACCAACCCTCGGTCACTCCGTCGACGATGCTTCTCGTCGTCGCGCGAGCGCATACATCCGTCTCCGTCTCCGTCTCGTCCCGTAGTCGGGATCGTCGGGAACGTCGGGACAGATTATGGAAAAGCTATGCGCTCGAACAGAGATAACGAATACGCGAGTCGAAGGGGACGGTGGGACTGAGGGAAGCGGAGATAGCGACGACGAAACGACCACGAAAAACCGCGCCGAGGAGAAACATGGAGCGGACGATCTCGCAAGAAGCGAGGGGAATAGCAAGCTCGAGCGTGGAAGGGTCTGTTCTCAGGGTTCGCCGGGCCAATCCGGCTTTACCGTCTCATCATGCAAATTGTACGACTGCGAGATAAGTGGAGAGGTGCCGTTATCGCTGTTCACGCACGTTGCTCCTTGGGAACGCGGCCGCAAACGCGAGCCGCGCGCCGATCGAATCGAGGATCGAATACTTCGAGGTTCGCGACGAATACTTCTGTATGCAAACATTTAATTCCTTTCAAAAATCAAACGCGAAGGAGCATTTTTCGCGGACGCAACACGACGAAGAGAACAGGATTATTTTCGCTCGCCGTGCGACTGGCATTTAAAAGTTGGTTCACAGTTCCGAGGCACTCTTTCCCAGCCACGGTCTCGGTTATTTGGGAAATTAGCGACACAGGCTGGCTGAAAAGTCCGCTCGGTCGAGCCGCCGCTGGTCGCGCTAATAAAAATATAGCGTGCGACAAAAGCTGCCGGGGTATTCCCGAGCACGTTGGCCAACGCAACCACGTTGCCGCCTCGAAATCCCGCCGCGCTGTCTCGCTCTCTCGCCTACCTATTCCATTCTTTTCTCGCGCGATTCTCCTTCGTCTGCGACTTTAATCCCACGGAAAATAGTGGCGTGTACTTAACGCTTTAAGAATGTCGCATCTGGGCACGTGCACCTCTTACCGCACGGCCATTCTTCCCCGTTTGCTCGTTTCCTTGGCCTTCGCCGCGTCTTCTTTCGCTCTGGTTCTTCTTCGTTCTCTTTCGGTCAACCGGACTCGCCTGATTCTCTCTCTCTCTCTCATTCTCTCCGGTTGCGCTCGTCGATTTCGGCCACGCCGAGTGCACGCCGCGCCGATAGAGTTCATCGATCTCCGGCGGCAGAGGAGAGACGAGAGGGCTCTTTGATCGCGGTCGGAGCAGGAGGTCAATTCGACGAGTGTCGTTAGCCGCTTAATTACCGTCGGCGCGGCGTCACGGAATCGAGACAGTTTCTTGCACGCTCCGGAGCAGCGGACCGGCAAATAACGGAACGCGCGACCATTCGTTTGAATTATTAATCGGCGAGAGAACGAGCGGCGACGGGTACACGATCGCCGCCGGATTATCACCGGCCGATCGGAAACGCGAATTAATTAGATGTTCGCCGGCCGGCTCTAAATTAGACTCGTGCCAAGTTCGCGCCGGCGCTTGTTCTCGTCGGGCTCGACCGTGTTACGTTTTTCCCCTTGTTTTTTCGAAGCCGTGGTCGACGAATCGCCAGGGATTCGGTCGTGCTCGGCTCGTTGGCCCGCGAGCACAAAGGATTAGAATGTTATTGGCGCTGCGCGATGGAGTAACCCTGATTTATGACTAGAGCGCGCTGCGTACGGAAAATGAACGGCGCTCGATTCTCGCTCGGCGGCGTTCGCCTGTGGTCGGCGCGGGGAGCGCTTTTAAAAAAATTCCTTTACTCGCGGGTCGCGTCAGCGATGCAGGATATTTGAATTTCAGAGTTTTCATTCGTTAACCTCGCCGAATGCCTGAGCGCAGACAGTCGAAATTTTGAAATTATTCCCGTCGCATGCGTACGCGCGTACACTGGTTGTCCCTTTGATTGGCGCGCAACCACGGATATTGTTTTATTTCGGTAGAGAAAAAAAAAAAACGTACACGCACGCGTACGTGTAAACGGATA
This sequence comes from Halictus rubicundus, assembly GCF_050948215.1. Lineage (NCBI taxonomy): Eukaryota > Metazoa > Arthropoda > Insecta > Hymenoptera > Halictidae > Halictus > Halictus rubicundus. Next base: position 9,177,617 of record NC_135164.1, on the reverse strand, counting down.
AAATACGAAGCAAATTCGATAGCACCGAGCGTGTAATTTTCGACGAATTTGCAGCGATGTCGTCGATGCGAGGGAGACCGGACTGAGAGACCGACGACGCGTGCACGCGTGCATGCGTCCATGCTAGCACGGCCACAGCCACAGTTCGCTGTATACCCTATTTGATCGCGAAAGCACGACTGTGAACGCGGCCGATGTGTGCTTCGTCAAACGGTGGACGTATTTGGATCAACCAAGGGTGATCGTTCGAACACGCAAACGCGTGCTTTCCCGTTTCCCGTAACCCGTAACCCGTTACCCGTTACTCGCGGAGGTGGCGGAATTCGATTGAAAAACGGGCTTGTTTCGCGTCGTCGGAACGGACAAGAAAGCGGTGTTCGTCGAGCGTCGCGTTAAACCAGCCGTCGGGTCCGTTGTCGGAACAAAGACCGCTTTCGAGGACTCTATCAGTTATTCCATCGACGAATCTCCGTTACGAGCGCGCTCGGGTTTGTTTCCGCGGGAAAACGTGGAACGTCGACGCAGCAGTGCCTGTTTTATTGGCAATTTCAGGAATTGCGAGACGGAGTTCTCGGTGATCACCGAACTAGACAACACGTTTCTTTTCTTTTTTATTCTCTCCCGACATTCGTTGTCTCTGGAAACTCTGGATTCTCGGACAGAATGGATAGCGCGCGGGTTTCACTTTGCGCAGATCCCCGCGCCGGGAACCGTTGCGCTGACTTATTGGTTCGCGATCCGTTTGGACGTGTCGCGGAAAAGAGTTCAAGTCGGACGGTCTCTCGCTTTGTCTTGGTTCCGCGATTCGCCATCGGCGACGAGGACAATCGAAAGTCGAACGAAACCAGGCCAGCCTCGTTGTCAAATCGTCCCCCCAATTTTCTCTTGCACAGTGCTGTCCGCGTTTCTCCTCCACCCCCTCCGTTCCTCGTTTCCCGTTTCCCCGCGTCGAAGAAACTTTGGCATTGTCCGAGAGTAACCCCCGGAGGACGAGGCTTCGAGCCGCGATCGAACCAGTTCCCTCTCGGCGTTTCTGTTTGCGCGCTCGAACATTTTTACTTGTTTTTGGTTTTCGGTTCTGGCACACGTTGACACGCGCGCGGTGAAATCGCGCCACCTCGAACCGTTTTCAAAAACGAGAACGGTTTAATTCGCGTGAGCGTGTGCGCCGTCGATGTTCGCGTTCGACGATCGCGAATTGGAACGCTCCTCGTAATCGGAACAAATTCGCGAGTCTCCGGGGATCGTCGGGGTTTTTTTGTTTCCTTTTAACACGCTGGATGGATCCGGGGCTGATCCTGTTCCATTCCCGTTCCCGTTCCCGTTTCTATCTCCGTCTCTCGTCTGCTGCTAGCCCGTTGTTTTCTGACCGAGTTTTGGCAAGCGGAGATCGACGTCCACCAATATTTTCGAGAAGATTCATCGTTCTGACGCGCGACGAGCGCCGAGCGTCGAGCGCGCTCGAGCAATTCGCGTTATCAAGCTTCACCGGCGTATATAAATAAAAAAAACCTGCTTGTCGAAAGAAGAATGGGAGTTTCCAGGGAGCTTCGTTATCGCTCGAAATTTCAACGGTGATATTTCGTTCGCTCCCATTTCTTTTTGCTCGTTCTTCCCGTTTTCGTGCTTTTATGCGCGACAACTGAATTCGACGATACGTCCGAATGCACGGGCAGGTACAATACGAAGAGTAATAGTAACGTCTTTCACTTTCTCTGTTCATCCCGTTCCCTCGCGATATAAGGCAGAGAGGAGCGGATCGGACTGGACCGCAGCGCGGTGCAACTTTTATAGCGTAGCCGGTGTACCGTTAATGACGGTGGCATAGTCGAGGGCGCACACGAACGATGTCGTTGCACCGCACCGCCTCGGTGCATAATTATCAGTCTCCGAAGCACGCCGTGCGCTAATTACAGGGTAACGTATTAGTTCACGACGTCAGGCGTGTTAGGGTCGGTGTAAATATTTGGCTAGGGTCGACTAGGAGAGCACGAAGCAGGGCCGGTTGGCATCTCGTCCTTTGGTTACGCTGTCTTTAAATCACTATCAACCGCCTAATGGGGCTCGAACCCGGGCCAGGGAAAATTTCAGTTTCCCTCGGCTAATTGTCGTAGTTTTCTCCGTGTCGCTGTCCTGCGTCCGTGTCCACAATTTCCGTGGATTTTATTCGGTTTCGACCAGTGCTAACGGATCTCGTTCGTTCCGGCTTTATATTTTCCCCGCGACCTTGTCGCTCGATTATGCGCTGCCGCGAATTCGCGGTCAACGATTTTTTCTCGAAGGCGTACGTGCTCGTCGACCCGCCGGCCGAATCAATCGGAGTTAAACAGGGATTAATAGCGTTTTTCGGAACGCTCGGGCTCGGACCAGCGCGAAAATCCGTTTAAATATTTGACTTCGACGTGGCCGGTGTCGATTGGATTTCGCTGGGCTTGGCGTCGCATCCAAAACTCGTTCGACCTCGTTTGCTCGTCTGCGTCTATTCGAATACATCGAACCTCGTTGGACGCTCCGGTAGCGTTGTTGAGAAACCTCGAAATTTCGCGATCATCCGACCAGAGGTGTTTTCCCCATATTCGCCGAGGAGTTCTTCGTTATTCGACGAATAGTTTTGCGTCACAACAACGGCCACAACGAACAACCATAATGCATCGTTCCGAGCGAAGCCGGTTGCGGTGCGTTCCGGCAACGATTCGCCGGGAATTTCTCGGGGAAAATCAAAGCCACTTTTCGGATGGGGGAGCAGAATTCAGCGCGCGCGGTCCCGAAAAAGGAACAATCGACGCCACGGTTCCCATCCACTTGCCTATCCACGTCATGCGCACACGCACCTAAACACCGAAGCAGCCACGCACTCGGCAGAGCCTGTTCTCCGTCTAAACACATATTTCGTTTCAGAGTACGTTACTCGAATTCGCGGGTAAAAGTGATTCCGAGTCGCTCTCTCGTATTCCAGAGATTTTATATTCCAGATGCACTCGAGTTTACAAATATCGGCTGGAAAGAGCGGGAGAGGGAGAGGAAAAGAGGAGGTAGAGAAACGACGGAGCGGCGCGCGAGAGAAATTTGCTGAAAAATCGTTCCGCCGCGAGGAATTCGTGCGCGGAATAATTCTGCCAACCCGCTCGCGGCCGTCCGTTCGTCGAGGCGAGAGAAAGACCGTGGCAGGAGCCGGTTGGAACGATGATTCTTTTAATTCGAGTCGAGGATCTGCGACGATCTGCGACGATCTGCGACGATCTGCGAGAACGAGAACGAAATTAATCGCAGCGCGGGACCGGTCTCGCGAGAACCGGTCCCGGCCAAGTCGAGTCTTTTCGACCGCGGTGGCCAATTTTCGAAGAAGCAACGAGACTTAATTAGGTTTCTATGGTCGTCGCCGTTAGACGGTCCATGGAGAAAATAAAGATAATTTCGTCGCGTTCCGGCGACTTATTGCCAGGAAACGCGCTCGTACATTTCCCACCGTCGTAAAACTTTCATGGGTTTCCACCGGCTCACGACGTAACATGATACACCCCGGCAGCGTATAGAGAGGGTGACGCGTTCATTGCGAATCAGCCGAGGCTCCCGCGGACCGAATTCCAATCGAATTAACCCCGACCGAAATCCAACTAAGAGGGTCGTCAAAATAAAAGCCTCGCGCAAACGTTGGTCGGGGCTCCTCGAGGCATGTGTGCGCATGGCGTGCAGAGCGTGTGCATTGTGTGCATCGTGCAGAGAGAGAGAGAGAGAGAGAGAGAGAGAGAGAGAGAGAGAGAGAGAGAGAGAGAGAGAGAGAGAGCGTGCACGTATGCTCGCCGATTGGCCGCCACTTTGAAACGATTGCCGCAACGGGGCTCGACCGGCACTAGGTCGATGACGTCGCCAACCGACCCACCACGATACAACTACCCTCCGAACTCATTAATTAAAATACACATTCTTATCTGACCGCGCCCGCAACGTCTCGCAACTTCCGGCCACTTGAAAAAAAAAAAAATGATATTAGCGCGAGCCGAGGTCGTAGAAACTCGGCCGCGGAAGAGCGACATTAGTTTCGCTCTAATTGCACAATTTTTCTTTCGAACCGGGAGATAACGTTTAAACGGCTCGGATAAAAATGTTCCGCGTGTAGCCGCGCTAGGATTTTCCTCGCGAGTTAATTGGTCGGCGCACCGTCGTTCTCCGATCCAACCGAAGCTATTTCTTTCTCTTCGAGTTCGCGTTTCCCGCGCCGAGGAAAAGAGGGAAAGGCTTTCTCGTCTCGTTGGTTATTCGGGAAGCATTTGCAGCCGAAACTTGCGCCCACCGTTGGCGACGCGAATTCGAAACCGACCTGGGAGACACCGTGACGAATCGGGACTGATTCTCGATTCCGGCGAATTCGGTCTCCGATAAACCTTCCGGAACAGGTGGAAACATACTCCAGTTTCCAGTTTCCATGCATTCGAACGGACGGACGGGCACACACGGAAGCAGCTGTTTTTCCCGGTGGCAGAAACTCGCGTGTAAATTTTTAATTTTTAATTTTGCTGGTTCCGTGTGGCGCGCTCGTTCGGTCTGAATCATTGCTTTCGGGGTTATCGGTGCACGCGGAACAGAACCGAGTAGAACATAACGGAACGAGTTGCGTGCGTCCCCGTTGCTCGACCAGTAAGTCCGCTCTCGGGAACTCGCGTGTCACACTTTTCCCGCGACACGATGCTTTTGCGCTGGCCACCCCTGCCCGCTGTTATTCCCACCTTAATCGACTGGTTTTTGCGCCGCTGATAGCCGATCTCCGTGAAAATCTATCCAGCTAGCGGAACTGGGGCGTGGGAATTAAAGCGCCGCGATTGCTTCTCGATTTAATTTTCCCGCTGCTATCGATACAAGATCTCGTTCCGACGCCGCGCCGTAGTATATACGCTCTCTCCTCTCTCCCTCTCTCTCTCTCTCTCTCTCTCTTTGGTATATTCCTAGAGGAGCCGGTGCAAAAGCGTCGCGGAAAATCAGTGTTTTACCTGGGTTTGCGGGCGCAGCGTTTCACGTTCCTTCGTGAGTTTTCTCTCTTGTTCTTTCATTTGTTTTACAGAGCGACCACCCGCTATTTATTTAATAGCTTCGTTATACCTACAATTGATTCTCGTTTATTTCATTTTTCTACGCTCGTGCCTTTCCCCGACCGACCCTTTCATACGGTTTTTCCCCTATATTTTCGAATGACGCCCGTCACCGCTGGTCGCCATATCCCTTGATGTATTGCGTTTCTATTTGCGCGTGTGTGCGACAGCGCAGCCGGTTGCCGGATCCCGCGAGTAAATGCCCGCGCAGATAAAACCGATTCCGTAACCGGCGGAAATTTGTCGACGCCCGGTTGCAAAACGTTTTTTGTCCGAACAGAATTTCCATAGGAGGGAACGTGTCTTTTTCGACGAAGGGACGGGGGCTCTTTGCCTTGCCCGTTCTTTTTCGTTCACTTTCGAGATAAACGCGTTCGCAGCTGTGTGGAAATGGTTGTTTCGCGCACCGACGAACGCGTCTTTCGATTCAGCAGGGCGTAACGCTATTCGCGAGTGCGCGCGGCGCTGCGCTCGCGGCACGGGCTCGAGTTATCTACGCGTCAATGGTTTTTTGGCTGTGACCCACGCTGTCGATACAATTGCGTAGGATATTCGGTGGTCGGCGACGACCCTCCCACGGTTCGAGACCGACCAACCGCGCATCGCAGTTCGATTAGTAATTCAATTACAGACCGGGCTAATTACCGGCCGTCGGCGTTCCCGATGTTCTCGATGTTTCGCTGCGCGACGTCTGCGCGATAATTGCGCCAACGAAAAATAATTTGTACGGTCGTGGAAGAGGTCTCACCTTCCTGCCGCGTCGCGCGCGGCGTAGCGTCTATATTTTCTCGGGTAACGATCCCTTTTAGGCGAACACGATTTCCGTCTACGCTGGCGTTTATTTCGTTCCATTGATTCGCGATTCGACGCGATTTCGTCTCTCTCTCTCTCTCTCTCTCTCTCTCTCTCTCTCTCTTCTCTTTCTCTCTGTGTTCTCTTCTCTCGGCGAGCCTCTCCCCCACGGAAGCCCATCTGCTTTTCGCTTCTCTTGTTCTCTGTTTGGCGCGCAATGTAGTACATCGGTCGATACGTTTCGAATGGTAGCGAAACGCGAAACTCGATACGCGGGTCAGTTAATAATTAAATTAGAGGAATGGGCAATTACGAAATTTCCGCGCGATATTGTTACACGCGATGGATAATTATATATCGATTAAAAAATACTCACACCGTGCAGGGAATACGAATCTGGTATGTAAATAACGCTCCAGGCTGAAGCCATAATGGTAATTAGCGGAACGCGTGTCAGTGATTGCGGGCTTCTTTCGCTGCGAAAAGCGTTTGCCATCGCGTCGTTTCTCGTCCCGTCCCGTCCCGTCCCGTCGTATCGACCGCGGTCCGTTATTTCGATTGTCGAATATCGACGCGGGCCGATCGATCGCGCGCGCGAAAGGTCGCCCCGTAAAGCCGTTTGTTCGGGAACCGTCAAAATTGCTCGCGGAACGAAAATTGGTCGGTGGCGTCGAACGATTGATTCTCCCGGGCAGCATTTTTTCTCGCGGAAATTTTCCGGCTCGGTTTTTCACGGAGACGAAGAGATTTCGTTTGTGATCGTCGCGCTCGCGTAATTCAGATTCTCGCGACGGAGATATCGGGACAATTAAAAAATTCAAGATTGCCTGGACGGTATGCTCGCGAAGGTGAACGACGCGGAGCGGAGGACGAAGGACGGAGGCGGCCCGCAGAGAAATAAAAGTCGAAGCCCGAGCGAGTTTTACGCCCGGCGTTCTCTAAACTCGACGAGTTACGGAATTAGGTCAGCCGGGACGAAAAAGAGCAACGGGAGTAGGAAAAGAACGCGAGGCAGAAGGGTTCGCGCGTGAGAAGAGACCGGAACCAAGCGAGCGTCGGATGGCCTGCGACGTTGGTCGACGCGGGGGGTGGTGGCGGTGGTAGTGGTGGTGGTGGTGGTGGTGGTGGCGGACACGAGGGCAAAAGGACTCTGAGACGCGTAGCTCGCTCTGCCAGGTTCGGCTAGCAGCAAGTCGCCACAGTCGCGCAGCTGCCGCTGCATTCGACCAACTTTCCTCTATCTCGTTTCCTTCCCCTTCGGTCATTGATTCTTTGCCCGCCTCGCCTTCTGTTTCGTTCTCCTTCTTTCTTTTCGTTCCGGTTCTCTCGGATCCTTTCGCAATCTTCGTTGATCGAGAGCAAATACCTTGCAACGACACGCGAGAGAGGGCAGCCCTGAATTCCGAAGGAGACGAGGATCATCGAGCTCGAAATACTCTACCGCGTACACAAGAGTCTCGCGGTCACGTGCCCGCTCTCGAACGAATTTCGACTTTTCAGCCGGGCAGATTGCTCTCGCGAGCGACTACAGGTGGAGCGGATACCACCAACAGAAATCCCGAAACCGAAGTCGACTTAGAGCTCCGTCGATCGACGTGCATCGATTTCCATTCGGGATCGCGAACCGTAACGAGTTCGGCGTCGGAGATTTCCTTTTGGAACGTCTTTTTCGGTATTGCCGATCGATGCTCGCGGAGAAGGGAAAACGAGCGTACCGTCGCATTCTATTAATTCATTCGGCGCCCTCCGGCATCCTCTTGTGAAAAGAATCGATCGGCATTCGGCGTCGGCGGCGGTGGCGTCGCGCCGCAACAATAATCGATCGACGCGTAGCGCAGACACCGAACGGACCCGCGTCTCGGCCGGATGTTCGAAATTTTCGCAGAGACCTTGCCGGAGAGCACGCGGTTTCGTGAAACAGTGGCGGCGGCGGTGGTAGCGGCCGGTGGTAGTGGTAGTGGTAGTGGTAGTGGTAGTGGTAGTGGTAGTGGCGGACGGCGGCGCCCGTGCGCTATCGATCGGCGTCGATGCGTGCGGTCACGACGGATGAATTTCGTATGTTCCCAGCAAATGGTAAACAGCGAGCGACGGAGCTTAACTCCACCGCAAAGTTTCCACGTGTAGCACCTCTGTCGGAGGCCTGCCAGCCAGTCCTCTTGCCCACCCATCCGGTGGACATCGCTGGACGCCGCACGCACCCTTTCTCTCTCCGCCTCTCGTCGCGGCCTTTGTCCGAGCGGCTTTCTCTCCTCTTCTTCCTTCCTTCCTCCGCGGATCCGCGCCTCTCCGGTCCTCCCTCGTGCATACCAGACCGCATCGCATCGCACCGCACCGCACCACGTTGCACGGTGGTGCACGGTGGTGCAACGCGGTGGCTGTTGTGGCGGTTGCGTACGTGTGTAAATCCTACGTTAGAGGGTGTGGCACTTTGCCGTCCCGCGTGAATATGCATGTATGGGAGCGTGCGACGCCAGTCGACGGTACACGTACGTGTGCGTCACCCTTCGTGTTCGATGTCTCCTCTGTGCCGCCACTGTGCGTTGTGTACCGCCGCGCGTCGACCACTGGGAAATTCGTCGATGTAACCTAGCATCCCTGTCGCGCTGCCTATCGCGCTCTCCTCTCCTCTCCTCTCCTCTCCGCGCCTCGACATGGCTCTCCGACATCCCGATGCACTCCCGTTGGGGACCTTTTTAAATTGCGGAGATCGATGGGGCGTCGTCGATCGATGCGTGCCCACTCTCCGCTCGTCCCTCTCCGACCACGGCCCACGCTCCGCAGAGGAAAGGGAATCGCGCGACCATAATCAGCAGAGTTTTCGGCTGGTCCGGCAATCTGGTGAAAAGACCTCCATCACTCTACCTTTGTGCCTAACTCGCGTTCCTTCCGAGTGTCTTTTCACGAGACGCGGGGAATACGCGTTCCCCTCTTTGAAAATAGGCGCGATAGCGGAGCATCGTATGACCTCGTCGAAAGGTCCGAGAGATGAAATACAGCGACTAAAAAAAAAATTGTATATTTGTTTTCGCGTTTTCCGTCGGATCGCGGTAAAGGGCCGAGCATTTCGCGGTTGACGCGCGCGTAACGGTCGAGCGGCATCGATGCGCGCGCGAGAGGGGGACAGGGTTTGATCGGTCGTCGATCGTCCTCAGTTGGTCAGTTCCCTTTGATTATTTTGACTCCGGTGTACGCGCGGCAATTGATTTACCGGCGGATTGCTCGTAAAAACGCGGCCGTTCCGCGCGGAGATTAATTGAGTTTAAAATATTCCGCCTCGATTGCTTTATCGACAAATTCGAGAAACATCGTGCCCGCGGCCGCGCCCGCGCTCGCGCGCGACTATTTCAAACCACGCTCCCTTTTTCATGCTGTCCGCCCTTTGAAGTCCACTCGATAATTTCCTCCGTCGCGCTGCAGTTTGTCGGTCGAAGTCTCTGTTGCGGTTTCCATCGATATTTTCGAACGTTCGAATACACACAGCCACACATACATGTACAGAGCTCATACAGTTGGTCCTCCGCGTTTAACCTCGACCGAGTTCGACGCCAGAGCGCATTCGGTGCCGGAAGGAAGATCGTCGGGCGTCGAGCTACGAGCGCCAGGCGCCGTGCTCTAAATTCGAGTCGTTCGCTCGTACCGTATCATCCGAGCATATTATCGTTGGATCCGGTGGATCCTCGGCTCTGGATCGATCCCGTCATCGTCGTTACGGTTTCGGCGATAACGACCGATTAAACCGGTTAGTCTGCGAACGAGCAAGCGACGCGAGGCGATGCCAAGCGATGCTAGGCGACGCGACGCGACGAGCCGTTTTAATTATTTCTCGCGCTGCTACGGCGTAGATTTCCTGCGAGAAAGAACGCTGAGGTTAACGAAGTAATTTCCTCTCGCGACGCTGCTCTGCTCCGCTCTGCACCGGCCTGTAATTGTCACAAAAGAGACCGGCGAGAATGTTACTTTCGTTCGCGGATCGTTCCGTCGCTCGTTCGCGAGCAAACGACGTTCGCGTTAATACGTTATTTCCGGACTCACTGGGCCACCGGGTTTCGGGCGTCGACTTTAAAGGAGCTGCTCCCGATACTCTCCTCCGCAACTGTCGGTTCTCGTCCTTGTTTAAAGCGTCGCGCACCTCCGCCCCCGTAACGAGCGTTATCGGGCAGAGTTTGTGGAACGGTGTCGCTCTCTCGCTCGCAAAGATTCTCGTCCGGCCGGCTGCTCTCGAGCGGATCGCGTCCATCCGCAGGAAGAACATTTATATTCGCTGGCAGCGGGTATTACGTAAACGTGGCCCGCATATCGCTAATGTTCATCGCCGGTGGTTACGGCGGATAAATAATTAATGCGACCGAATCGTGTCCGTAATACTGAAAAGAGAGCGACGCTCGGTGCTCGCCGTTGCGTTGGCTGGCTGGCTCGCTTCGTACGTCATCGCACAACGACCACCTTCCGAACAGCGATCGCGCCCGGCACGGATCGACGTTTCGGATTCGCGACCCAGAAAATAGGTTAATTGCTGTCATTTCGTTGTAATTGATGTTACACTGTTAACCTTCGCTCGGCGAGGCAGCGACTTCGATGGCCGGGCCGGGTTCGAACGAAATCGCAGTAATTAATGTCGCTCTTTCTTTCGATAAAATAGCGGGATCTTGTCTTGGACGATCGACGACGAATCTCGCGGAGGGGGGTCAGTTTTCGTCGGTGCCGTAGGAAATAAGTTTCGCTTTAATAGCGTTTAACGCGACACGCGTAAATTCCCGGGAAGGAAAGCCGTCCCAGGAGCATCGTCTCGTCCCAGCCGTGCTCCCGCTATTATTAATTTCGTAATTAATATTTACTAGGCCCGGTGCGCGCTCAAGCTCATTAGCATTCGTCGCCACTTGCGCGCCGCAGCGTCGGTAGCATTTTAATTCGAATCTTTCTTGAAACCAAAAAAGGATACCGCTCCCGAGCTTTCCGGCGACCCAACCTCGCTGTACCGCACGCTCTCTTCCTCTCTCTCTCTCTCTGTCTCTCTCTCCCGTCTCTCCGTCGTCCTTTTCTTTCGCCGTGGGTTCGACGCCGCTCAAACCGCCCCCGTCGACGTTATAATTTCATCGCGCGTACTCGCGGAACGGACGTGAAAAAAAGAAAAAAAAAAAGAAGGGAGAAAGGAGGAGTAGCCAGCAGGCCACCGCCATTGCCGTTGCCGCGCCACGTCACGCCGTTGCGGAGAACGTCGATCGTACGTGCCCCGACGAAAAATCTGCGGGTCGGTCTTTTCGAAAGCGAAATGGGGGATAATTTGATAAGTCGATAAACGTGTTAGCGGTGCACGAGCTGGTGCACGGACGCGCTTGTTAATGGCCTCAACGTTGCTCAAAGAGAGACACTCCCGCCTCGTTTCGCCGTTGTTTTGTTTTGCAATTTTAGGATGTCGGAGTTTCGCCGCGACCAGACGCATTTCGACGAGGCTTAAACGCTCTCGACGGATCTCATCCGAGTTCCCCGCGGATCCGCGGATCCGCGCAAATTCTGATAAGGTTAGAACTACTCCGGCCGCTTAACGCCGCCGCCTTTTGTCCCGGCAATTTTCGCGGACGGTTCTTCCTCCCTCGACCTCGCCTCTCGCGTTCCTGACCTCGATGTTACTTTGACGCCGCTCGAGCCGTGGCCGAGTAAATGGATGTTGGCTGGAGAGTAACGCCTCTGTCTAAAACGGAACACTCGACGGTTTCTTTACGGGTACGGGCAGCTTTTCCCCCGTTCTCGAGCGTTTTTAAGTATCCACCGTCCGGGAGAAGAAGCGGAAAGGATAAGGAGGACGTCGAGGGTATTAGCCGTGGCTTCTTCGGCAGATGGAAGCCGTCTTCTATCGGCCGTTTCCCCTAGAAATCTCTGTCTCCGCGAGAAAATATCGAGAATCGAGCCTGCAGGCCGGCCCACTTGCCACGAAATCGATGCGCCACGAGAACTCGCACGTGTTAAGCCTGGGATTTCCTAAACGCGTCATGGGTTCGGCGATCCTCGTGCCCGCTCCATTCGTCAGACTCGATGACGAGTGATCGCGTGCTTCCGCGTGCATAAGTTACGACGAACGCAGTGTAAACGGCAAAACACAGCGACGTGACGGGTTTCGGAAATCCCAAGTTTACGTGGCTCACGTTCCAGTTCACGACGATTCGAAGGGAATCGAGCGAGGCTGGTCAAACCTCGCCGGTTGATTCGACAAACGGCTGACACACATTCGAGCGCACGATTACCCTCCTCAATTGACGGCAATTGTCCGTGACAGTGAGCTAAGAGAGCGAGGGAAGACGCAACGGGGAAACGAGGAGCGAGAAGCGAGAAGCGCTGACGAAGGCGGGAGTCGGCCGATGGGACACGGGAGCGGAATGGAATGGGGTGGGGCGGAATGGGATGGGAGGGAAATTTCATTGCGTCGAATCGCATTGAAACGCGTTGAAAGTTTTCCCGCTTTATTTCCTCGTTGCTAAACTGCTCACGTAGAATGAATGGATAAGGAAGAGTTGGAAGAGGTGGCGGCGGAAGGAAGGGAGCGTATATATACGCGCGTTGCTACGCTCGACGAGTTCCGCAGAATTCCGCACGGATTCTTCGTCCCGGACGCCTCTCTCGTTGTCTCGATTCTCTGGATGCGCCGAGGCACGGCACGCGCAAACCGGAAGTTTAATGATCGGACGATACTCGAAAAGTTTCGCGTTTCTTTTTTTTTTTTATCCCGCTACACTCGGCTCCGGCCTCCAGCTTCCGATCACGCTTTGGCTGTTCGACTCGCCGGATCTTTTGGGCTCTCGGGATCTCGAGTCGACTCGTTTCTGCGCGCGGAACCAGCCTTGTTACATAACCGTAACTAGGTTCGAAGCCGTGGCACAAGCCCGGAATACGGCCGCGACGTTCGCCGAAGAACGTGCTCGCTCTCCGACCGAGATTCTTCGACGGAAAGTTCCCGTGGTCGACCGCGGCTACGAAAAACGGCGCGTTTGATCGATACACGGTCGCACGGCAGTCGAACTTATAGCCATTTCGGTGAACGACCACCGACGATCTTTTCCCGGTGCGAAACCAGATAAGGTTAGCCCCGTTCTTCGGTCTCTCGACGAAGAGCGGTTTGGACGATGGCCGAATTGTTCTTTTATGCAGATCGCGCGGCTGCGTCTTCTTTTCCGGCGGGCAGAGGCGTTCGAGAGGAGTGTCGCGACGCGACGCGGCAGTTGGTTGGTTATTCGAGCCCGAGACCGAGCTCTAGCCCGAGTCGAGCGTTGCCACGATATTGGTCGATTATACGGTGCCCGGCGAAATCGGTTTTCGAGGCCATAACGTCCGTTGGTTTCCGGCCGAATATTGAAACGCGACGAACTATCTCGTAGAAAGGTCGCGAACGCCTCGCCTCGCCTCGCCTCGCCTCGCTTCGATCTAGGTATAATCGAAAATGAAACAGATATTATAGCGGTGCTCTCCGGCGCACGGTCCGTCCTCTGTATTTGCTCCGGTGAGCGAACGTCGTTAGCAATTAATTTGGCGAACAAATTGGTTGTGCCGAATGCATGATTAAACTCCGTCTGGTAAATTGACCCACCGGTAAGAAAATTCCGATCGAGAGACTCCGTGGCGCGCGTGCCGGTCCTCTCGCTCGGGGTATCGTTGTTCCCACGGAATTCTCCTCTATTTACAGAATCGCGATTAAATCGATCTCGAAATTTCAATAGCCGATCTAGCCGGGACCGAGAGCCACGCTAGCCTGGCCACGTTTTGTTCGCGGATAGAATTTATAAACGAATCCGCGGCCGATATTTCGGATTTTTCTCCGAGGATTATTTCGCCGGCATACCCCCCGCCCGCCGGCGGTGTACTATTATAGAGACTAGGGTGCTTTGACCCCTCGACGATTACAGGGAGGAACAGAATCCTGGCAACTCGATACCGCTCTACCGCCGCGCCGCGACCGCGTTGACGCGCGCGTCTGCTCTCGCATCGAGCGGAATCAACGGGGGCCGCGATTTCGGCCCTCAAATCCGCGTCCGCGAGCAAAAGCGGGAATCTTTCTCCGTTGAAACGACGAGGAGAAAATCCAACTCGGTCCCTCTCGTTTTATCTCCCCCGTTGCGCCGCGACTCCGCTCGATGGAACACCCCGATATTGTTGACTCCCCGGGAGCGAGCTCGTCGCGCGCTGAAAAGGAATGACTACCCCCTCCAACCGAACTGTGTCTCGTAATCATCGCCACGCGATTAATAAAGATGCCGCGATAACGTTTATCGCGCGTAGCTGTCCTTGAGCGGTTGATTCCGGACCAATGGGAGGAAGTCGGTGCAGGCGCCCGATTCGCTGCCGCTCGGTTCGTAATTACACAGGTGAGAGTCTCCGATAAAGGCGCGGTCGTGACACGGCACGAGGCGAAGCGGGGTAGCGAGGTCCCGTGCGCAGCGTACGCACTCGTAGTAATTAATCTGTCGGCCAGATTATCTGTTGTCGGATAATAATAAGCGGCCGACGAGGCTAGGCTGCTGGGCCGCCCACGGCGAGGATAATTAAACCCGCGATAAGACGTTCCGACGCGATTCGAAATAATTACGCTCTCGGTGTTTTCGGTCGACAAATTAAAAGGAAGGATTCGCTCGGCGTTTGCCTTGCCCGCGCTGCTCGTTGCTCTCTCGTTCTCGTTAACTCTCGAGAGGTTGCCCCGCGATTCGAAAGCCGAGGAGGACTCCCTTTGCGAACCGAGAGTTCTCTCCCCTTCAGCCTTTTAACGGGAACGCGGAGGAACGTTGGACTTCGCAGCGTCGCGCACGGTTTATCGCGCTCGCCAGTCCCTTTGTTTTTCCAGGGATTCGTCTCGCGAGTGGAACACCACACCGATCGTCCACACTATCCGGAACGAGAAACACGGGACCGTCGATAAGATAACGGTCGCTCGTGCAAGCTCTCTGTCTCTTCTCGCAGTTAATTCGAGCAGGAACGAATCGAGGGAGCGGCTCGATCGAGCCGGTGAATCGTAGCCGAGCGGTAAAGTAGAATACGAGCGTTGCGGGGAGAAGCTCGCGGGTGTCGTTACGAGGTCGGGAATTAAAAGCGCGCGGCTTCGTTTCGGCCGCTCACGCTCGTTAGCTCCGGGGAATCGTCGAAAGGCTCGTTTCACGGCGGCGAGGTCGAAAATGCCACGAGGAACGAGCAACGTGGAAGAAGGGGAGCATGCTCGGTGGTGCTCCCGGTCCGTAGCGAGAACGACCACCTCTGTTAACTGCGCGCGATTACGTTACGGCTCTCGAATAAAGATGCGGCCGGTAGCCGCGCCGCGCCGCTCGGCTCCGCTCCGCTCCGTGACTCCTGGACGGCTTCTGGACGGCTTCCGGGGCCCCACGGACCGCATCTTGCATCTCGAACCGCGCATCCGAGTCGCTGTCCGAAGGAGCTACCGGATAGCGTGGCCAAGGTGCGGACTAAGAGAGCCAGATGGATACGGAAAGAACAGGAGAGAGAGAGGGAGAGATAGATAGAGAGAGGGATGAAAACCGAGGGAGAGCGACTCGAGGGAGAGGCGGAGTGGCAAGCCGAAGGGAGAGAGGACGGAGGTCTCATTAGGAGCTCTAACGACCCGGGTGCAGTACTCCCATCCCTATCGTGCTGAATCACCTCCCCCTTTTCTAGCGCACATTCTCATCCTCGAACACACGAACGCCAACTTGGCGCACACAACGACTCTTGCCGGGGTTCCTCGTGTTCGCCCCTCTGCCCTTTCCCGCTACCCTCCCACCCTTTGTCCGTTGGCTCGCGCAACCCCAATCTGAAAGTCAAATTTCCTCGTGGCAACGGTAGATGTCGTACCATCTCTCTCCCTCCCTTTCTTTCTCCCTTTGGCCTTTCTCGCCCTGTCGTCCGCGTTGACCTCTCTCGCTCTGTTTATTGGTCCATCTCTATCCAGCTCTCTCCACCCTCGTTCCTGTCCCGCGTCGCGGGATACCTTCGGTTCTTCTCTGCTCGTGTCTCTGCTCGCAGTCGCGCACCCTCTGTCCAACCCCCCGACCACCACCCAGCTCCGGCAATAAAACTGATAACATCATCGGGAATGTAATTACGCGCGAGAGGACGATGCCACCGCGGCTAGGGATGCTGGATCGAATTAAGAAGATACCACCGTCACCCGACGTCTGGTCACTCTCTTTCGCTTTTCACGCCCGACCCCGACCCCGACCCCGAGAGCCCGACACGGACACCGGAGGAACTCGAGAGCACGGCTCCACACCTCGCCGTCGAGTCTCTCTCCCTCTCCCCCTTCCATTTCATTCCACCGGTGGATTGCTGCGCGTAAACCGCACTTCCTCGGCTCGGGTTACTCCATTCTCTTGATCCCCGTACGGCGTACACTGTACCACTCCCTTTCTCAAGTTCGCCTCGCTTCGCGTACGGTTTACCGGCTTGGATTTTTACCACCGCGGATGGAACGCCGCGCGTTTATCCTCTCCTCGTTTCAAGCCCTTCTCTCTTCTACTCGAAACGAAACCATCCCGTTCCCGTGGTTGTCCTCCTTTTGGTCGTCGGAACGCGTAGCCCGGGTTCGGTACGCCGACGAAACCAGGTCGGACTTCTCCGATCGTCGTTTCTTATCTTGGTCAATGTCCCGGAAGCACATCCGGAGCATGCTTCGAAAAAGTGGAATTCTCGGGTCTCGCCGGGCCCGCGATAAAACCGATAACATCGGTTGGAAACGCGATTACGGGCAGAGCCGGTTGATGGCGGTTCGTGGATCGAATCGGGGAGATATCGGATGTCGTGGAGAGCCGCGCAACATCGGTCCCGCGTCGAGGCCAAACTGCGACGCGGCTCGAATTAACCGCCGTCTCGTCCGCCGTAAAAACTGTCCCTCAGGTTCTTGCTGTCTCGACGCCTCTCCTCTCCTCTCCTCTCCTCGCCGCGCCTTCTCAATTCTCGCCACCCTCGCCGTTCTCGTCAACCGACAAGCCGGAAACAAAGGGAGACGTCCGACGAAACTCGAGAAATATTCCGTATTCAGTCCCGTCTGCGAGGCGACGGAACCGCGGACCGAACCGCGTCCGGGAATACGATTACACTGGCGAGGCGAAGATTCACCTCGGTCCCGGAATCGAGAAATGATTTCGAATAATGCCGCGAACATATTTTGCTGGCAGAGCGAACACCGGCGAGGCGTTTCCGGTATCGCGGAGTCTCTGGAACTTGTTCGTCCGGAACGGAACGACCATTTGCATTTCCGTTGTTGAGCGTCGAGGCAGGGACAGGACCGGAGAACCAACGAAGGATCGACTCCTCTCTTGGCGATTTCACGGGGAAATGTCGAGATTACCGGTCGATCGGGGTGCACCCAGCGGAGGCGATGGTCGAAGTCGCGAAAGGATTCGAGGATGCGCCCCACAGGGGCGTGAGAATCGAACGGAATGAAATGGAATCGACGAGCACACAGCCGCTCTAAAGAGCTCCGCTCGATGCTCCGCGGAGCTGCATCGATCTTCTCGCTCGTTTTTTATTTGGTCGATGCCTCGAGACGGAGATCGTCCCGGTGTTCTTACGGTGACTTGGATTTTCCAAGAAGATCCTTGGAAACCACGAGGCTGGAAAGCGCGATGACGCGGCTGGATCGCAGACGCAGACGCCGGGATTTCGAGGAAACCTGCCGGTAACAATTTTTCTTCCACCGATCCCCTGCCACGGTTCAGGGGTTGAGAATCGGATGGGAATCCTCGAGTGGATGCCGGGAACACGACGACGGAACAGTGGCAAGAATGAGAGAGAGAGAGAGGGATGAGTCGTTGTAATTAGAGAAATTAAACGCGGAAACAGATAGACGTCGAGAAACGACGCGACTGGATATTTTATCGGATCTTCGTCGCGCATTCTCTTCCGACCGGTCCGTTTGCGATATAATTTTCGCTGAGCGGCCTGTTAACGCTCGGCCGACGCTCTCCGCGCCTTTTCGACGTCTTTGCTCTCGGAGATCGCGCGAGCTCGTTGGAGTTCTCCCGCGCGAATGCACGCTAAATTTAATCGAGCGAGCAAAGGGTACCGACAACCAATTAGCGTGGCAATTATCGCGCAATAATATTCCTCTGGCAGAGGCCTCTTAACGCATCAATAATATTCATGGTATGTAAGTAGCAGGCGGCGGCGGAACGTTTGCGCTCGCGGATACGCAAGCTCCGAGGCGGCCGCGAGTTCTCCTCGGTTCCGTTTCGGAGTCAGCCAGCCCCCAATCGATACGGACGCGTTTCTCGTAACGCGACGATATTCCGCGCATACATTTCTACCCTCGTAACCCTCGATCTGGCTCCCCCCTCGTCGTCCCCCTTTGTACCCCATTGGATCCTCCGCAGCTCCGAACCGCAACGAGTCACTTAGACGGTAATTGTTGCTCGCAGCTAAGATCTTCGTTCTCCGCGGAACACCTCCGACCAGGCCGGTTCTGCGGGTAATTTCGCTAATTCGTTGCAATTGCCGCGAATCGCGACGGAGAGGACGACGAGGAATCGGGGGGACCGAAGCGAGAACGGGACGACGCCCGCGTTTTCTGCGCGCCGCGCCGGAACGAAACACCGCTCGCGGAAAACATCTCGTTTCCGGGCAGGATTACGCGCGGCTCGGTCTACCGCGGGACCCGAGAACTTGCGGAAGAGCAAAGGGTCGCGGTCCACCGACCCACCAACGACTCTTGGCCTTAGCCCGCAGTTTTCTCCGGTGCACGAGACCTTTTCCCTCGGAGGAACGTCCGCGATAATCGACCGTGCTAAACGCGGGATTTCTTACGCGCTCGAACAAACACCTAGAGACACGTCGACTTTTATCGTACACATATATACGTTCTCAATAATCATACTTACGAATGGTCCCCGGGTTTACGGACCCGCTGGAGCGTTCTTTCTTCGCGCTCGATTCCACACCTATATTCGTGCTCTATTTTCGTCCGTTCCCCGTTGCGTGCGAATATAAAAGCAATGGCAACCACGACGCGGAAGAATGTCGACGTGTCGTGACGAGCGCGCCTAACGACCGACAAAAATTCCACTCGCGCGGCGGCTGCCGAGCGAAATACGCGCTCGTACACGCCGACAACAAATTTATGCGCGCAACGGCTCGCTCGGAGTGCATGACCGATCGATCACCGGTCTGCCCGATCGTTTTTCCTCTTAATTGCGCGACGACCAGTCGAAGCCGCGTTCGCCGTTTCTAGCGTAACGTCGCGTCGCGTCGAGTCGCGAGCTGCCGAGCCAACCCTAAGACCGAGGAAGCTGTGTTTTTTGTCCGTATGAAAAATACGGCGACGGGACGTCATCTAATTTTGGAGCGAGAAATTCCTCGGTGTCTGGTCGTTTCGGTGCGCACCCCGAGTATTTACGTCTTTATTTCGGACTCGGTCGATCCCTCCGCGTTATTCTGGGTACTGCGGCCTGGGTACGCGTGGGCCCGGAATATATTGCTTCCCCCCAATTTGAATATATATATACATATATATACAGATATACATATAGGTAGTGCACGTACTCGAATACCTATAAAAAGCGTAGAGGCGGTATTCGAGTTTATTCGTTTGGCCGCGGCCCCTTGGAATTTCGCTTACTCGGCATACGTAATGAGGGAGAGAAGGCTTTCGACGACACCCTAACAGCCTAATTCGATCGCGCCTTGATTTACGAGATGCGACGGGACGCGATCAAATCCGGTTCGACGTGTTTTTGTCTGTTCTCGTACGTGTGGATATAAATTGCGCAAAATAGAAGCCAAATAGTAATGCCACTCTTCATTTATTTGAATTCCTGCAGGATGGCGACAACGACGACGGCGACGGCGACGGCGACGGCGACGGTTCTCGCCGACGTTGTTCCGTTATTCGAGCGGGATATCCAATTCCTTCAATTAAACGGAGAATCGCGGATACCAAAGGGAGAGGGCGCAGGGCAATGCGACGCCTCCGCTTGTCTCGGCGCTCGCTTTATTGCGCGCGGTCCATGGACAAGTCGTTCGCGGGGAATTAATAAATCTCTTTCGAAGCTGAACAAAAGAGCGGAGCGCGTAATATCTGCTCGAGAAAGTTAAGCCTGGTACCGGAAGCGCGACAGCGCTAATTAGTGGAAGTTACGCGAACGAAATTTGCCTCGTTCCGAGGATTCCAGCGTCGGATTCGGTGTCTGGTACCACGGTACGCCGTCGTCGCGCGACGTCACGACGTCTCGGATACAAGTCGAATCGGTTCGAGAGACGTCAGGTACAACCGTGCAGGGCGGAGTCTCGCGGCCCTTGAAATCGGCTGGCGGCTGTCCGCTAAGATTGCTCGAGGTCGGTCACGATGCTATCTTAATAGGTATCGTTGTATCCGACTTGGGTCGTTCGTCTTGCCTCCTCCCCGTTCGCGTGGCCCCCTGCCTCGGGTCTCCTGTCTTCCCTTCCTCCCGTTTTCTCGTCCCCTACTTACCCGGTAATGGAGAACGAATCGATTTTCATTTAGGTAGATTGTCGCCGGCAGCGGACTCGGATGTTCGCTCGATAAAATTAATTGATTCGACGAGCCCGACGAGTTTCACCGACCGAGGATCGCGCTTCACGGTTCCATTTTCGTCTCGTCTCGTCTCGTCTCGTCTCCGCCTCGCCGTTTCCACGCTTCTGTCGCTTCGTCGCGAGAGAAAAAGAAGAAGCTGTCGTTCTTCGCTTATTACAAGAGTCCTCGATTGATTCTCGCGAAAACGCCCGGTGTTTAACTTCGACGCGTACCGATTACCCGTCGATAATTAATCGACGGTCGCGCCTCGACCAATGAGTAAGAGAGAGAGAGAGAAAGAGCTCGTTATCCGAGTCTGCTCGCGCACTCTCTCGTGCCGGCGTTTTGTCCGCGTCGACTGCGCTTTCACCGAATATTTCGCAATGGCGCGGCGGCGCTACGTTCCGCGAATTCTTGCCGCCAGATAACCGTGTGAACTCAAGATTTAGCGATTCGTTTGTCCGCGTCCACTAGCGCGATTGCACTCGACACGAGGTCGAACTAAAGTGGTCCGAGCCGTTTGACGCGAGCAATTCCCACTGGGGTTCCCGTCGGGGCTGCTGCAGCCGGGAACGGTTCGCAGCTCGGTGAAGCTCGGCGGGGCAGTGCCCGCAGTATATTCTCCGCGATAATAAATTCTCATCTTCCTAATGGCAGCCCCTTCCAATTTTTGTCTCGGGCTTTGGAAAACCGCACCCCGCTCCGTACAATTATTCTCGGAGGCACCGCCACGCCCCTGCTCGCTCGCGCGACGATCGCTGATCCGGTGGCGTAATTGTCGCGGTGCGGTGCGGTGCGGTGCGGTTCGAAGAACCGGTTATCTCGGCAAAGGGTGACGAATAAAGACGCGACCAACGGCCCGGAGAGAACAGCCGAGGAAGAAAAGAACAGGAGAAAGAAGATCGTTCCGTCGTTGGTTTTTAATCGTAGACTCGCGGTGGATTGAAATCGAGATAAGTCTGCAGCTGAATTCGCGAGGGAGAGGAACAGGGAGGGATGTGTATATATATATATATATATATATATATATATATATATAAAAATGGTAGGGTTGGGTGCGATCGAAACGAAACAGCGACGCGGAAACGAGGAAATTTCGTGTACGGTTGGCCGGAATTGTGCTCCTCGTTCTCCGATCATCTATCAGCCATCGAGCCGGACAAATGTAATCGGCAAAGAAACTAATATACCGTTAATTACACGTGGAACGTACGATGCCCCCGTCGATCGACGCAATTTGACCATACGAACCGGCCGTTCGTTTCGGTAAATGCGCGACCGATTGCGGTCCCTGCATCCACCGCGAACGACAACACGTAACTCGTTGCAGGTACAAATTTGTCGCTGGTTTTACGACCGTCAACGGAGCCGCGTTTCCGCGATACGTAGACGAGTACATTTAATTTAATTATGGCTTTTCATAATTAACAGCTCTCATTAACGTCGTGATTGCATACCCGCGTCCCTCTTCCTCCCTTTGCCGCCTTTCTCTCTCTCCCTGGTTCTCGCCCCGGTTTTCGTTTTACCCTTTACCCCTCTTTTTCTCCGTTTCCCGCTGTGTCTGCGGTCGAGTTGAACGTTCGCGATTTTCTGTCGCGTTTCACAACCGGCGCCGCTCCTGTTTCGCGGCATTGTGAAAGTTCCGCGCTCGTCAAAGGGAAGACACCGTCGAACGTCGCGCCGCGTCGCTCGCCTCTCTCCCGATGTTCCAGTTTTACGAGCTTTTTCCGAATCGCCGTGCGGAACGCTGGATAATTGTTGGAAAATTGCGGTGCTCCTCTCGCATTCGATCCCAGCCATCCGCGGTAATCGCGATTAATAACAATGGGAGTTGTTAACGATAACGCGATTAAATCCGCGGTCGTCGTCGGTCCGAACGCCACCCTTTCGACCACCGCGGGTTTGACTGACGGGAGAACTGCATTAACCGTTACAACCAGTCGCGCCGTTGGCTACTACCGGCGGCAGCGCACCACTAATAACTCTTTTAAGGTATTTAAACGTTGCATCAAGCTCGGCTAGACCGTTCGAATTGTTTCGGATGCTCCAGCAAAGATTCTCCGCGACGACAAGAACGACCCTGACACACATACACGCGCGATCCTACACCCTCGGAATTGAGACCAAACGCGTAGCGTATATAGCAGCCGGTCTGCATATCTTGCGTTGCGCCGACGCCGACGCTTTGATCACGGACGCGAACAATGAGGCGCTAATTAGGACGATAGCTGTTTCGGAAGCTAACCGATCGTTATCGAGCTTGGAATCTCGACACGGTCACGAAGTCTGAATCGGGGCAGGGAGGAACGGTTGCGATAGCGACAACTGCGGCACCGGCGAATGTAGTACTCGAGCCGACGTCAATGCGGTAAACGCGTTGCAATTGATGCGATGCCATTGACAACGACGTCGACGGTTATTTTCGATGCAACCGATTCGCCGATGATATCGCGGCGTCGTGTCGCGACGAATCGCACAGTGCCGAGCCGAGCCGAGCCGAGCCGAGCTGGGTGGGCTCGGTAAAACGCGTTCGACACAAGGTCGATTCATCGAGAGGACTCGACGAATTCTATGCCGGGCATTTAGCATCGGGATTGAAGCGCTAATCGGAAGGATAAGCTTCGAACGACGACCCGTATCCATCCCGGGCCCACAAAATTTTGATCACGCGCCTATCCTCGGCGCGCTAATTGACCGGGAAAATTGCGGACGTTTGAGTGGCAGCGAAACGACATTAAGCGTTCTGTCAATCACCGTCCGTGTACAGTGTGCACGCGCCCGCGAGATCCCGAGTCCGCGCGCATTCGGATCATCGTTATTCCTTTCACACGCGCGAATTCCCAGCGCGTTCGCGTTCGCGTTCGCGATCGGCGAGCTCGTTCGGCGCCGCGGGACTACCAGAGAAACGTATTCGGTGGATATATCGTTCCCTCTCTGCCGAGGAAATTCGCGTTTCGCCCCGGAGAGAGAGCCGAATTTTCGTCGCTCTCGCGTTCGTCGAGTTCGTGATTGGCCGAGTTTCGAGACGGGAAACGCCGGCCCGACGGATAGTCGACATCATCGCCGGCAATTTTGCAAACTGAATTCCCCGGCTCCTTCCTTGCTTCCTTCCTTCCTTCCTTCCTTCCCGCCCTGTTTTCTTCCAATTTCTTTCTCGAGCTCCGAACAGTAGATTTCGGTTTGTCGTGTATTTACGTACAGAGTCGACGTGTACGAGCAACGCGAAAAATCGTTATAGAGAACCCGTTTCGCGAATTCTCGAATTTTCGGCTGGCCGGGAATTAACGAGATCTCGCGCTTCAGCGCTCTCCGCATTTCTCGGCGATACGGTTTTATCGACACGAACCTTTTAATAACTTGGGGTTTCTGTCGAACGAAAAATGACGGCCGCACAGCTGTAAACACTCGGTCCGCGTTCTCGATCCCGTGGATTGAAATCGATCGAGCGGTTCGCGGATGAGAGAAAGAAAAAGATTGAAATTGGATAACGAGGGTCAGCTTTAACCGTAATCGAAGCTTTTCGTCGGCGTTGTTTGTCGGTTCGGCTGCTATGTCTAGAGGATCCGGTGGCGTGTACTGTGTTCTCGGAGCTTCGTTGCGAATTCTTCGTCTCTGTGTTCCTTTTCGCGATCGCGGAAGCGCGCTCGCTCTCGTGCAATTTTTCGAAATTTTACGTCGCGCTCGGCGGAGCACTGGTCGTCTCAAAGTGATCCAGCTTTTGTTGGCCGTTGGAGCGCTTTCATTGGGTCAACGTGACCAGTCCGCTGCCGTTCGGTCCACCGCAATTAACATCGGTTGCTGGCTGCATTTTTCAATCCGCTGCCGCTCTGCCGTCGCGTCGCGACGCTTCGTCGCTTTTTCAGCTGCCTCAGCCTCCCGTTCGCGCACTTTCCCTCTGCCCCAGCATTCTCCCCTATCGCTTCGCTTCTCTCTCTATCTCGAAACGAGCTTTCGAGACCGCGAAACACTCGACGCTCTGCGCAAAACGCGCTCGCGTGCACCGAACAAAAAAAAAAAAATATCATCGGAATAGTTTCTCGTGTAGGTGCCGCGTCTGTGACCGGAATCGTGGCAACCCTGCCGACGACATAACGCGTTCCTGTTTGATTCCGTATGACCGACCGAGGTCGTTGGTAATGCCGTCGCGCGATAACATTCTGCCAAAAATAGGTTCGATATTGGGCGAAATTGGATCCGGATCGTTTCGGAAAGCCGCGAGAGATATTTTCCCGATCTTCCATTTCCGTGACCGTTGCCGGTCGAGGTCGAGGAGGCCGCCGAGCTGCGTAACGGCTCTCCAGGATCCTCGTTCTATTTACGACGGAACTTTTCGGACGGTAACTCGAGCACGCGATAAGCTTCAAGACCGATTCCTCGTTGTATGCTCGCTTACATACGGTCCGTAGAGTGTCGCGTACCAGTGACCCGCGATCCTCCGACCTTCCTCCACTCCTAATCCCCGGAATATTCCTTCCGAGCTACTTCGTTCCGAGTAATCTTGTCGGGATTATCCTGAAATAATCGTAGATCGAACCTCGCGATACCGCTGGAACGAATTTTCCGAGCGTCTCCCTCTCTCTCTCTCTCTCTGTCTCTGATCCTCTCTGTCTCCCAGTCTCTAGTTCCACGTTGGCTGTCCGTCTTCTCGAGGGAACGGATCGATTCGATAATTAGGTGGAACGAGCGACGCGCGAGTCGTTGGCGAAATTGCAGCTCCCGTTCCTCCTCCTTATCGTCCTCTTGTCGTTTAAGACCCGCGCGCGCGTTCGTCGGCTATCGGCGCGAAGTATCCGGACGCGGTTCAAACTTGTTCGAGTTCGAGATCGAACTTAATACTTGGGTGTGCCGGTGTGTACGCGCGACCTGTTTCCGGTTTACGACGCGTCAAGACGCTCGAAGCGCAATATTGTCGGCGGAAACGCGACAGCTCGGCGACGAGAGAAACCCACTGCCGCCGACTATGGCAACGCCTGGACTGTGCACGGTTGGTGTCGCAGTCAGTCGATTGATTCGTAAACTTTCCTTCGGGTGTCTGGAGCGCGAGCGTGGCAACGTTCCAGAGATTGTACACGCGCAACGGAGCGACCCGTCGAACAGCTTCTCTTTCGCCGTTGCGAGTTCGCGGTCGGATTTCCGCCGCGACGCACAGCGGGGCCATTTCGCCGGAACAGCCGGCGAAAAGTCAATTTAAACATTTAATGAGATCCGATGCCAGCCTGATTTCCTAAATGTTGAAACGTTGTAGCCGACGTTAATACGAACTCAACGACACGAGCGTACAAATAACGCTGCAGTAGTTTTTGCGCGACGATTGGAAGATGGGAACGGATTTCTCGTTCTCCGATTCGATTAGCCCGAAAACGTCTGTTGCAAAGGTTCGGCGGCGCGTCTCGACGACCTTGTCGTCGCCGTGCCGAGACAAAGCAGCCTCGTTTCCGTCGTCGGACAGACGTTGTCGGGGACAGAGGCAGAGATCGTGCTCGCGTCAAAGGAGCCGGACATACGGTCGGGTCATGAACGACAAACGGAAAGGGGAAGGAAGGACACCCGTCTCTCTCTCTCTCTCTCTCTCTCTCTCTCTCTCTCTCTCGGTGCCTCCTATATACGTATCGTAGAACGGCGCGCGGTGGTTGCTCGTTCGATATTCAGCTTTCCTACGGTGGCTTTGCCACGGATGCCTTCGCTCGCTGATTGTGAGTCTGGTTTACCGAGGTATTTCGTCGGCGGGATCCGACAGCGGAGCAGCTCGCCGTCGTCGCCAGCCCGCGAACCATAATCCGTGATCTATCGCGCGTCGCCGCTTTCGACGGCAATTCGAAGCGCGAAACTTTGCTCGTTCCCGGCTCCGCGAAAGTATGCCGCGAAATGTTTTGCAGGCACACACACACACACACCGCTCATTACGGATAACCGATGGAAAACTTTCCCATTTCGCGGTTTCCTTATCGCGTTCCGTGGCCGACGATCGATGCGAGCAAGCCGAAACTGGAGGAAAGAGCTGGGAATCGGGTAAGGAGAAACTTCGAGTCGTGAGATCCGCGGCTGCTCTTCCTCTGGCGAAACCGTTCTCGAAAATAATCGAGCAGAAAACATCCTATGTCCAGGTTTTTGCTCTCGAAATCGTCGCGAGGAAACGAGAGAGAGAGAGAGAGAGAGAGTGGAAAGGGGAGGAAATACGACGTCGTCGCTGGAAGCCAACGGAATAACATTGATCATCGCGGGGGTGGACGAGAAGGGAGAGAGGCCGGCTCGGGGTCGGAAACTGGAAAACGTCGACAAAAGAGGAGCGAGGAGCGAGAAGCGGAGGCGCGAGGCGCGCCGATACAACGGAGTTTTCTGGACGATAATAAAAGACGTCGGTCTCGCGACCGACTCCCGGCAACTTTGCCGCGACGTAATACGCGCGATAAATTCTCGTATTACGCGGCTGTAAAGCACGCCACGCCGTGTAACCCATTCAGATCGCAATCCTCGACTGCCGTCGCGTTTTCTCGAGCGCCTCCTCGCCGGAGAGAGTATGCGGTCGTTCGTTCACCCGCAAGCAGTCGTGGTGTCGCGCACACCCACACGCCTCGTACATATCCGCGCGCGCCAACGGATCCGAGGCGATCGTAAATCATTTTTGCGAATCCCGTGTATACCGAGGCGAGAAGCATCCGAGACGAGATCAAGGAAGAACGATGTCGAGTCTGGGTTCCGGTTCTACGGGCGACAAAGGGGGGCGGAGGGCGAGAGGGGATTGGAAGCTGGCAACTGGGCGACGCTGGGCGACGCTCGGCGACGCGACGGAAGAGGAGACAGGTGGAGGGACAGGGGCTAGGGAGAGAGGGACAATAACTTCGCAACATCTCGCGGATGAAAGCACCGTTTATTACCTCCAGGAACAAACGGGACTGACGTTGCACCCCGCTGCAATGGCTCGTGGGTAACGTTTAATAAAATTAATTCCATCCCTCTTTCGTTCCTTCGCATCTACCCCTCGGTTCATTGCCCTGCTTCTTTTTTGATCCCCGTTCTTGTTGTCGCCGCTTCCCACCGACGTAAATGGGTCTCGCTTTATTTCGTCGCGCCGCGCCGCACCGTCACTCGAGTACCTCTCTTTTTCATTATTATTGCGCCGCGATATTATTATTTCGTCCTGCCATCCCGTCGCTTCTTTCGCAACGATGTAGTCGAAAGTTTCGATCGCGAGGAACATTTCACGCGTATCAACAAAGAAATACCGAGCTCGTGGAGGAAGCTCGATGCTATAAAAAAAGAAATTGTTAGCCAAAGGCGAGCTTATCGCGGCCGTTAACGAAAATCCCGTAAACGGACCGTTATAGTTTCCGTGGAGGTTGCGGGGAGCATTCTTTGGAACTGCAAACGCGGCCTCGTTATCGAGCGGAAGCTCGGAAGCTTCGTCGGATCCGCGCGGACGCGCGCTCTCCGATGTAACGCGGCGCGGCGCGGCGCGGAGCGGAGCGGGGCCGATGCCTTCTGGAAATTAGCTGTGCAGAAATCGGAGCAAAGTTTCGAAACTCGGGTCGGTTGTTCCGAGCGTGTCTACGTCGGTATCGTTCGCGACTGTTACCTCTCGTCACGATCGCATCTATCACGTCGAGTGCATTAGCTAAGAGAACGGTTATTATTCGGGAGATTAGGTACCCAACGTGCAGACTCCTCGAAACCCTGGCTCTCCTCCGTTCTCGCCGTGATTAGTTCGTTTCGATCGTGTCGGGATGACTCTGAATTATTCGTCGAAACTTCGCCGGCCTCGTAATAACTCCTGTCGTCGACGGGGTCTGTGCGCGTTGTTCGCCGCTCGGCCCGATCGCGCGCCGTCGATCGATTCTGCCGACTGGTTCGAGCAACGCAACGGCTCGTAAGATATATATATATATATATATATATATATATATATATATATATATATATATATATATCTCCTTTGTACTGCGTTCCGCGAGAGATAGGCCAGAAAAGGAGAACGACAGGAAACGACGTCGTTCCATCGCCGTCGGTCCTTAACGACGTCGACTTCGACGGAATGCCCAAAGTTTCCATTAGTTTGTCGACGCGCGTGTGCAAGTTATCCGGCCGTTGGTTGTTAATTACTTTTAAAAGGCCGGTTACACTCGAATCCCGGAATATTCGTTCTCGGAGTTCCAGGACAATTTCTCGGCAGTTTCCCCCGCGCGACGGCTTTATTCCAGATAACAAGGGTGTTATCTGTAAACAGACGGGCGGAAGTTGAACGAGCAACGCCGCTCCGTCCCCATAAAGATTCGTCAGCTTAAAATCTTGGCCTAATTAGCGGCAGTGCCGCGGCTCTCGCGGCTCCGGCATTCTCGTTTTACGGTTTCCTCCTAAGCACGAACTCTCTCTCTCTCTCTCTCTCACCGTCTCTCGCCTCTCTCCGCCCGCAACCCGTTTCAGACAGAGCCGCGCAAACTTGCGTTGTATGTGGGTCTCGGTTCATTCCGGTGGCGGCGCACGGTTAGAAACGAAGAGAACGAGGCGGAGAATTCCGCGAGCACAGGGCCAAGGGAGGAAGGGAGATGCGCGAGGAGGAAAGCCCGGTGGCAGATAGGTGGGTGCTAATTATCAAGATCTCCCCCTATCGTCGAGAAAGTTGGCTGCAGAGAACCGATTACGTTGGAACGCGAGTATAACTTACGCTCGTTATTGTCGACCTTCTTTGCAGGCGTCGGCCGCCGCTCTCTCGCTTCCGAAATTGTTCTTGTTGGCGCGATCGAAGCCGACCGACTCGCGTCCACCTATCCGTTCGTTTCGGCGGTCGGCTCGTTCGAGATTAGCCCCGAAAATTCGCGGAACGGTCTCTCGACGACGACCTCGTTCCTCGTTTCTTTCGATCGATCCATCCCCGCGACGTACACGCCACGCCGGAGTCAAACCAGAACGAGGAAGCGGTTCGAGCGAGCGCCGCGCGTGCCGAAATCCGCGCGGCGCGTCTCGTCCTGTTTCCTCGCGAGGCGAGATTCCGCAGGAACCGATGCAGTACAGCGATGATGCGCCATTCCGCGGAGACGTCGCCGGCTGTTTAGAATGCAACCGCGGTTCGCGTCAATCCCATTGGTCCTCTGTGCAGCGCGTCGTCCCCGGTGCTTCCGCGCTGCAACCGCTTGCATCGAGAGGCAAGCTACGTTGCTAATTGATTGGCACGTCTCTATTGCGACAGCAAGGCGACGAGAGCGCGCGAAGGGTTGCGAGAGGGGAACGCGTCTCTCCCTCTCTCTCTCTACTCTTCCTCTTCTTCTCTCTCTCTCCTTTCCTCTCCGCCGTGCATATACATATTTAGCATACTCAATGATCGGTCGCCGGCTTATTACCATTGAAATAGGCTCGCGTGTCGTTGCCGCCGCTATCCCAACTCGCGTGACAGCTCTGCTCGGGCTTCGACGCGCATAATAAAGTTCACTGTCATACTTATTCACCGACGTCGGCGACGACCACCACCATCACCGCCCACGCTATTCTCGCAGCGCGTCTACGGGGTGGCTGCAACGTTTCCTAAAATATTTCAAAAACTGCCATCAAACGCGGCTTTACCGATCCCGTGACGCCACACCATTGGTCACATCTTTTGAATTCGGACACAGTGCGGACGATACGGATGACATTGGTTGGAGGTAATGTGACGTATATCGTAGTGGCACAAGCGGGGTAATGGTGCCAATGGCGAGGTCACTAAGGAAAAGGGAATTCAGCCGGCAACCCTGCTCGCGACCATAAGACACCGTTCTCGTATCGAGAACACGGCCGAACGACTTTCCCATCGATCCTGGACTCCTGGTTCGCGTTCTCGCGACACCTGGTACACGCTGTCCGATTGTCGTGCGCCTCCCAAGACGACGAGCATTTTTCTTGCCGATTCGCCGCCGGTCGTTCCGCGCGAGCTCGTCGAGCGTAACGGTCCGGACGAGCCGCGCTAGGCGTGCTCGTCCCGACGCTAAATAAGCTCGCGACATGCGATTCCGATGTTAAGGTCGGCTCCGTCTTCCATTCGTTTCCTCGGCCGGAAGTTTATCGATTCGAGGAAGAGTCGAGAGAGCACACCGGGCGGTAATTATTTCGCCGCAAAGCAGTTTCGCCCGGCTGAAATAAAACAACCGGTAAAAAGCACCGTGTTTCTTTCTCTTTCTTTCTTTCTTTTAAATGAAAAAGATTCGCGAAATTATCATAATGGATGTCGTTAAACGGCAGTCGGCCGCGACGATGGGAAGACAAGAGAGAACAGAACGACGAGCGGACTGACGGATGAACGACGGTGATCCCAGATTACCCAAACGTTTCCATCGTTGACGCGAATTTCCTCCGTTTATCGGAAGCTCGTTAAGTGGGATCAGCGATAAATCGCGTCCAGCCCGTCAGTCGCCGGCATCGCCAGCGTCGCGGAGTCGTTAAAACGAAAAATATCGTATCGATTTTCTTTTGCACCGCGAAGATACCGGTTCTTCGGGCCGGGGACAGTAGTTTCCAACGAATCAGGTGTCCTCGACCGTGCAGTCGAGAGACCGACGAGCAATTCTTAAAATACGTAATTTCTATACTTATTATTACTTCCTCTCTGTGCGCAACGTTACAGCACAGGATTTCACGCGGTCCCATCGATATCCGGGGCCGCGTCTTTCGAAGACGACGACGACGACGACGACGACGACGACGGATCTCGGTCGCTGTAAAGCGTTTAACGACCGTGGAGCCGTTGTCGCAGGACCTGGTGGCTTTGCGAACTTCGCAGGCTCTGCGGTATTGGTAGCCAAGGATAAAGGTAACGCGTTGTGCTCGCGTCGCACGGTCATCTCCGTGCACGGTTGGTCGACGTAACGCGACTTTACAGGGTTCGGAGCGGCACGGTGTTTCGTCGTTGCTTCGCGGCGCGTCTTGCGTTTCACGCCCGACGGCGCGGAAGACGACGATTCCACGGATCGTTCGCCGGGCGCTTTAAATTGTAACGCGCGCACCGCCGTTTTCCCGGTTTCCGACCGGCGGAGACGCGTCGCCGGGAAAGTCTCCGGTCGTGTATCTTTTCCCCCGCGAGTTTTCGCGGTCGAGCGGAATTTCGGGGGAAAGCTGGTCGCGGGAAAGTTTGCATCCGTCGCGACTTAAAGTCTGAACGAAGTCGCGCGGAATAATTGTTGGAACGCACCGGTGCGACGCGCGACGCGACTCTGGGATCGGTTATCGAACGTGCCGTGCGCACGTATCGATCAAACGGGGATTAAAGGGGAATCCGATAGCACGCAACATTGAATTCGCCTCGGTGCGATTCGATGGGAGCATCCGATCTGTCTTTCGCGTGCACAAGAGGATCGCTCGATTCGGCCCACGGGGAAATAAGTTCCGGGAAATCTGTGCTGGCGTTCGACGCGCTAATTGCGCGTGTCCCGAATACGAACAGAGCGCATTATGTGTGCCGGTGAGTTCGGCGACGCGTTGCAGTTCACCGATCCCGAATGCCGCTCGAAAATGTCTCCGAGCGGCTACGGAACAGCTCGAAGCTGTTCATCGGCGGGTAGGCACGTATACGGAGTATGGAGAGCAGCCGCGTATCGGTGTGGTTCGTGGGATACGTTCCTCGCGGTTACAAATCAATACAATTACCGCATTCGAGAGTTAACTCTCATGCGAGCCGACGTGTTCCGCCCCATCCGGTGCTCCCTCCAGCCATCGGTCGGGCCTCTTCACCTTTTCTTCTCTTCGCGGAGCTTTCTGTTTCCACTTGACGGTGCGGAAGACGATCCGGCGTTTCGCGTTTGAATAGGGAACGTCGTTGCGGTGCCGTAGACACACGCGTATCGAGAGGATGTGGAGGTAAACGCGCGATCGAGTTGCATCATGGTAAAACGAGCTCCGATTCGTTCCCCGCCAGGCCCCTCCTCATTTCCCTTTTCTTTTTCCTCTCCGTTTTCGTTTACGTTTTCGTTTTCGTTCCCGTTCTCATTCTTCTCCTCCTTCCTCCCTTGTCCCCTCGGTTCTCGACGCTGTGTTTTTCCACGGCCGTCTCGCGCGAGGTCTGCGCAAGAAGCGAACCGTAACGCTTCGAATTACAAGGCAACGCAGTGTCTTAGAGACGCGCGATGTTCGCCAATTTCGTGAAAGCACGTGGCTGCTCCACCACGACGGAGAACACTTTGGAGGCGACAAGACCGTGCGCCAGAAAAATTCGAAAATTACAGTTCAGTTATAAGAAGAACGCCTGTGTACCATTCGGGTGGAAGTTGGTCGTCCACATGACCAACCAGATCCCGACCGTGTTGCGCGACACGAAAACGCCGCGGAAACGGGGTCGAGACCTCCTGAAGACCCCCTCCGGGACTTTTTCAAACGCCAGTTGAAAGAACCAGCCGGCTAGGCTTAAATAAGACCGGGCGGTTTTTATTCGCCGTTTCGCTCGCACTCTTTATCGTCGCTTTGTCGCGCGTAGCCAGCCCTAGACGCCCAACGCCGCCGCTTTGAACGCGACTCAGTGGTCCGATCGCGGAGTCCGGTTAAAAACAGCTAAACGATCGTTCTCGAGAGAGGGAGAGAAAACGATGCGAACGACCGATTGAACCGGGCAGGACGTAAGCTTCGACGAACGCATCGATTCTCTGGCAGGCTCGTTTACAATGACAGACATTTCGCAAAGCGTCGACGTCGACGGCCGGTCATCGCGCTGGCAAGGAATAACAAAAAATTCTGACGGTTCGTCGATTTGCACCGCGAATCCGTTTTTTTTTCCTTCTCTCGGTGTGCGTTCGCGTCGAACGCGCGGCAAAGTCGGACAGAGACGAAACAACGGCTCCGATGTTGCGGTGGCCGATGGTTGCACGAACGGGAGGAACGGGTTTGGAAGCGCAACGAATTGTTTCTCGTTTCGTTGGCCACCGTCGAACAGCGGTTGGACGGAAAACGTCCATCCCCGTCGCGGGCTTTGAACCGGCCACGATGAAACGAGATAGAGCAAGCAGGCAGGAGGGGCATGTGGGCGCGACGACCGTCCGATCCAGGTTGCACC
This sequence comes from Halictus rubicundus, assembly GCF_050948215.1. NCBI lineage: Eukaryota > Metazoa > Arthropoda > Insecta > Hymenoptera > Halictidae > Halictus > Halictus rubicundus. The sequence continues at coordinate 9,144,241 of NC_135164.1, read as the reverse complement.
GTTGTGGCAGCGGTGGCAACGAGGCAACGAGGCAACGAGGCACTTCGTCCCTTTAGTCGAACGCAATTTCCCGGGTTGCGTACTCTTCTTCCGTCGGCCCCTGTATTTTTCTCACCAACCAGCCGAAAAACAAATTCCGATGGTAGCCGCCCGGCCGTGATCTCTCTCGTGACCTCGTTTCTCTTTCCGCGTCGATTCACCGTCGATTCGCCGGCCGCGCCGATTCGGGCCCGGTCCGATTGGAATTGCGAAACGATCGAATTAATAACGCGAAAACGATTTCACGCGATCGAGCGTCGCCGCACCGCGCCGATGAAAACTCGGCTGGCCAACAGAGAAAGAACTCTTGGCTGGAATCGCGCGTCGATAGCTGCTCTCCCGCTCCTCCCCACCGCGCCGCGTCGCGTCGCGCGTGTAATAGTTTTTCGCGAATAATGGCTCGATAAATATGCTAATTTCGGTCGCAATTTTATGCTCGCGTATCGCCGTTGGAAGCGACCACTCGTAACGCTGCAACTTTGCCACTCGATGCGGCTCTTCGCTGTCGATCCTCGCCGCTGGACCGTTTCGCGGAATTTGTTCGCAGAGTTCCCGCGACCGTCGAACTTCCCGAACGCACGCTAAACGGGAAATTGCTTTTGTGAAAGAATTGCTTCGAGCCTGGTTCGTGACGTAATCGCGGTGAAGATCGGCACCGCGTTTAAGGAGAACAAGGTCCGGCAGTCGTAACAAGAATTAGTAACGATCGCGGGCGACGCGTACTTTCGCGTCGAACGGCGAATAAATAGAACAGGCCGCATTCTAAATTGAATTGGTTGCGCGTTTTCGTTTCGCCCGGTCCACCGACAATGCTCGAACACGGTTTTCACGGGAACGATTGTCGCGCGCGCAGAGCGCACAGCACAGCACAGCATAGTACGGCACACGGCGCGCCGTTAGCGAGAGCACGGAGAGAGCGGCGTTGATTTTCGAGACGATTAGCGGGCAACGCGAAACTATTAGCTGCCCCGTAATTATCCTCGTATTGTAACGGCTGCGAGCTATTTGGAAACTTCTCGATGTTGTGTACGCTGTGTAATTTACGTGGTTGCCGACACGTGGCATACTTCCGGCATTAATGCTGAAAATTTCCATATCGCCGTGTCGACTATTGATTTTCCAGCTCGCGACCGAAAGGAACGTCGAACGTCCTCCATCTCGACGAAGAGAGAGACAGAGAGAGAGAGAGAGAGAGAGAGAGAGAGAGAGAGAGAGAGCTTCGACGTTTGCTCTTTCGTTGAGAAAAACAGAAAAGAGCCGCGAGTCGGCAAATTAGCTGTTTGCGGAGGAGTTTTCCGGAAACGGGAGGAAATACGAGACGAGCGCGTAGAGAACGATACTTTGGAAGTCTCGATATTCGCCGTGGACATTGAACTACGTTTCGGATAATGGCTGGAAATATCGCGACATGCGTTCGACGCGTCCATTACACGCACAGATTTATTAACGGTTGATTCGCTTGATTATTAACCGAGTTTACGTTCGCTGTCGAGCGCGCGCGCGCGCGCACACACACGTACACGCCGAGCACGGACGCACAGGTACGCTCGCATTATCGAGTTACATCGAAAACGTCGGTTGTCCGAATTAATTGGAGAGGCGCGCGCACGCGCCCGCACCGGTTCCGATAATTAATTGGTTTCCTTTGAAACGGATCGGGGTTCGTTCCGCTGGCGGATCTACTTAAAAAAAGGAAAGGCCAGGAAAAAACGTCCGGGAAAGGAAAGCCGCGACGCGAGCGAAATTCGATTAACCGATTCGAGAGCGATCTCTTCGGACGGAAGATCGCGTAATTCGCCAGGAGTCACCGGGAAAGAAGCGATACAGTCTCGCGAGCCAGCGATCGAATAATTTCAGCTCGGCCCTTCTGTCTGCGTCTCTCTTTGCTCCTCTTCCTCTTCCCTCTTTCTCCCTGTATTTGTTTCTGTTCGTCTCAGTTTTTCCCGGTTTCCTCTCCTGCTCGGCAGACTGCGCCGTGGCCAGCCGATCGGTCGATCAACGGGCAACGCCGCGTTAAGGGAGAGATTTTATTAACAGAATACTCCGGTCGCGTCGCGTCGTAGCGGATCGACGACCGGCCGTCGAGAAAGTAATTAAAGTTTGGTCGCGCATAGCGCCGGTGCCAGCCGCGAAACGAAACTCGTTTCGCAGTCGTCGTAACTGCAATTTACAGCGGGCCGCTAACCGTGTCCCGAACTATGTTTTACATAGTTTGGGAAAGTGCGGGGGATATTGGCAGGAAACGTCTCGGTAACCAAGACTCGTTAGCGTTCAGTTTCGGTCGGAAGGTAGCCGTCCCTCGATACCTAGGACAATATCTCGAGCAATCGCAAATACATACATACGGTACGTACGTACGTGGAACGGGGAAACGCGTTTTCAAGGCTCCGGCTCCGATCAAGCTTCGCTGCTCGTGCACGAGGCAAACAACCGAGCCAGCCGAGGGTAGTGGCCCCTCTTAATTAGTCGCGATTAATCGTTCGAGCCTCGCAACTAGGTTACACGTTACGATGGCTTTGCATGCCACGTCGTAATAGTAAATTCTAATCGAGGAAATTTATATTCCGGCCTGCAGACTCCTACGGCGAACTTCGAATTAACCGCGGTGCGTGTTTCTTCGCGTTGTACACGGATCCTCGAGCCATGTCCTGTTGCCCGTAATCTCGCCGACACTTTTCTTCGCGCGCCAGCACGCTTCACAGAGAGAACGAGGAACGGAGAACCGACTCGCGCGAATCCCACGACGACGATATTCGATATTCGGGAACGGACAGGGAGAATTGGGATAAAAGTCATGCGCGAACCGTCCATCAATTCCTCGTAACGCGCGGCTAGGTTTTTTCCATTTGGCGAAATCAAATAGACATCCCGAAAGGGACGGGAAGCCGGCGAACGAGACGAACGGGGGATGAGACGGGGTTGGGGGGGGGGTGGGCGAGACGAAAAAAGGGGTAAGCAGACGGCGCACGGTTGGATAGAGGATGGGGCACAGACAGAGGGCGGAATCCTTTCTGCGTCGAGAGAAAAATTAATAATCTACCGTCGAGCAGTTACGGCTGAATCTGGGCCAACTATTTCCACCGGCAACATCGCAAGGGGATTCATCAGTTAAAATGCTCGACAGGCAAAGGCATCTCTCCGCCGGCAACCCCTTTCGCCTCTTCCTCTCCGCCCCTCTTCATCCGTTCCCTTTTCCCTTCCCATCTTCTGGTTCTGCCACCTGCTCCCCCTCTCTACCTCCCGGCGGACCCGCGGAAAAGGAAAACCTTTTCAATTATCACTCTTTGATCAAAAATACCGCGGCAGGAATTGACGCGGCCGAGCGACCGAGAAAGCGTGAATGCGAGGAAGCGAGCTGGCGGACCAGCAGGCAAGCGGACGACGTCGGCCCCGTACACCTCCGTATTCGCTGGATACAGTTCCGAACGGCGTGTAATAAAACTCCCTGAAATTAATATCAAAGAATAAGGCAATTAAAAGCGCAGCGCTCTGATTACATGAATATTAATTTCCGAGCGGATCCCCTACCGCGCGTCTCCGTCGCGCGCTCTTTTCGGTTGCGCGTTAAAGGGACCGGAAGAAATCCTCACGGCCGAATACAGCCGTGTTCCGATCGAACGAAGCGACGAGGCGACGAGGCGAGGCGAGGCGAGGCGCCACCGGGAAACGCGCTCCGCTCCGAGGAAATAAAAGCTGTCGCGAAGAGGGACCCCGCCAGGCGTCGAGGAATAATTCAATGAAACTTGCAAATGATTTTTTTGCCGCGATTCATTCAAATATTTTCGTAGCGCCCGAGCCCCCGTCGGCTTTCGCGTCGTTTCTCCTGTTTGCGATCAGTTCCCTTTCGCTTTTAGCGGAGCGTTGCCTGCCGGGCTGTGCTCTCTTTCCAGCCGAAACGCGGCGCGAGCCGCTTCGATCCAAGCACAAGGTGCCGCTCGTTAATCGAATCCCCCCGCCCAGTGTAGCACGGTCCGGCCATGGTAACTATTGAACATGTCTTTAGACGCGTACGCCATTCGAAATTCTGAAAGAATGACGAATCCCGTATGCACATTATTTTCTATAATGAAGGTGCTATTCGTCTATCCGGACTGGTAACGGTCCTTACTTTACGCCCTCGCCGGGCCCTTCCGTGGGAAAAACCGCTCCTGAAACCTAAACGCTCAAGCTTAAGACGCAACTGTGTCGCTGCATTCCGAGAGCAATTGGTCGCGAATTTTTAGCAAAAGCGTCGACGATCGGTAACGAGAAACTGTAACTCTCTATCTCGTAATCTTTGATAGCGCATGGCGCGCGAGCTACACACCAACGGCTCGATCAGAGTCGCGTTAATCCAGCGCGCAGGGAACGACGGTGGCGCACTCGTAAATTGTTATCGGCATACGCGACCTCTCGGGGGATAAATCGTTAATATGTCGCGTACGTGACTCGCCTCGCAGAGTGGAACGCGCCGGGAATCGTTGTTCCGGATCCGGTTGTTTTCGGCCTCGGCCTCGGCCTCGGCCTCGGTAACTCTGACCGGGCTTGGAGGATCGAACCCGGTCCAGAGATCGAAGCGCCCCGACGTCGCTCGTTATCGAATTTCGTACCGTGTCGTCCCGAATCCGTTCTCGTCAAATCGGCCCCGTTTTCCCCCGCCAATAAGACCGATTGCAAGATCCGAATATTCACGGTACAGAGAGCGCCGATCGATACTCGAAACTGCATTAGCCCGGGTACTTTTGGCCGTACGAGAACCCGGATACGACCGAGTCGGTAGCTATTATTCCGAATCGTAAATTGAATCGCGCTCGCGCGTTTCTACGGACGCGTCTGACAGGGGCAGAGCGCGGGTTTCGATAACTCGAGTTTTCGAGGGAAAAGTTCGGGGTCGGTTGTGCGTCGGTGTTCCCTGCCGCTACAATTACCCGCCTACCTGGCCCCGCCGCAATTTCCATTTCCGGTTCTCGGGGTCTCGTTCATCGGGATCTCGTCGTTTCGCGTTTGCGAATCTTTTTTCGCGCTCCGGGACGAGCACAGAGACCGGGACGACGCGACAGGGCGCGCTGTAAATTTCGAACGGTTCGCCCGGTCGAGGAATCCGCTTGATTAAAGCGGAAATACGGGCCGGAGGGGGCAAGAATCAATCCTTTGGACGGGCGGCGCGTCGAACTCGGGCCGAACTTCGCCGTAATTAATTTCCCCGCGTGTTGCCGTGCACCGGTGAAAAAGCAATCTGCATTCGCTGCGGTGAAAAGTTGGACGTTCTCGTGACTGCGGCCGAACGATTAACCGAGAAAGAAGGAACGGTGTCAATGGTGGACGAGCACGAACCACTCGCGGCGTTGCGGCGATGGCAGCGGCGGAACGGCAGCAACGGTCGTGCCCACCGATTCTTCGATTACGCGCGACGAGGCGCGACGCGATGCGCGGACGTCTCTCGCTTCCGCGCGACGGAATACTTTCCCGGCAATTTCCCCGGAGCTGCTCCAAAGTTTCGCCAACTCTTCGTCCGCAGCCATTCGTTTTCCCCGCGGTGGTCGTTGTTGCTTTTGATTTCGTCGCTCGGTTCCGAACGATCTGCGCGAACGGAACAGGGAGTCCGCTCTTTGACATTTTATAGCACCGTGAAAACAAACTTTTTTTTCCACGGCGCACGCGATTGCGTGTAAAAGATATAAAATTACAATTACGTTTCGCGTGTATCGTTTCGCTCGGCGGCAGCATTACTTTGTTCGCGTAAAGTCTCGAAATGAGCGTGCAAAAGCGCGAAGCGTAACGCGAAACAATAAGGGAATCAAATTGTTTCGGATCGATCGAGGACTCGCGGAAGGTGTCGCGGGACGATCGACGCGATATCGGTAGCGGTGGATCGTCGAGCGGGATACAGAACGTGCGAGGCAATTTACCAATTACGGAGACGTAATCTCGTTAACTGTAGAGGACTCGAGAAACTTTCGCGGTAGTTGGCCGCGATTAATTACTACCGAATTACGAAGCGCGACCCCGCTCGGACTTGAAACGCGGCTCCTACCTACCGGCTCTTGTCCAATCATTTTTAAAAGCCCACTAAGCTTTCTTTCGATAATGTGGCAATAATAATGCTGTTCAACCGATCGGCGTTCGAGAGTTCGTTCGCGCGAATAAAATTAAACAGTCCGGAAACGGAATCGAGTATTTCGACGATCGTCGATCGTCGTCCAGGTCCGTGGTTTTCCGTTCAACTCGAGGAGAGCGCGTCGAGGTAACGAGGCGTCGCCAGTCTCGCAGAGCTCGTTCCGGAATCAAAAGACGCGGCATGGATGCGATCCGATCCGATCCGATGCGATCCGATTCGCTCGGTTCGCTATGTATTCGAGAAACGTTCGCTGCTAGGCGGAGGGCGTCCCATGGGAGGGCACGCCCGTGTTCCTTTATCGGCCTTGATATTATCCGCGGGGAAACTTCGGCTATACCTTCTCCGGATAAGGCTTGGTATCGGACGGCGAGCGTGTAGCTCTCGCACACACGGAGCGCGCGAGGCAGACGAGATAGACGGAGCACGCAGAGAGAACGCGGAGCATTCGAGCGAGGGTCTACCTGCCCGCGTACATCCACCGTCGTTTTCAGAACTATCGACACACGATCGACAAACGACACCGGGCACGTAGAACGTACGCGCGGGTGCTCCGCGCGAATCTACCAACACAGCGAGAGAGAGAGAGATTTACCGACGCGCGTTTCCAATAACGACGTCTGTCCTCGCGCGCGAGTCCGAAGAGACCTCTCCGGTCCCCGAGCTTCGAAGAAGCGTCGTTGCATCGAAAAAATTCACCCGTCGAAAGTCACCGTTCGACCGCCTTTTCCTCGAGAATCGAATTCGAACGACGACGGACGGAAAGTTTGCGAGTTTTTCCGAACCGTCGGAAAATGGCCAGCACTCGTTCGATTCCGGACGCGTCCGGTCGTCGTGCTCGAAATGGAATTGAACAGCAGACGTCGTCGGTCGACTCGCGTGTCAACGACGAAGCGCGCCAGCGCGAAAGCACGACGCCCGAGCGTCGCTAGCTGCCGGAGTTTCGAAACAACACGGCTGTTTACCCGTAACTCGTTCGAATCCGAACACAATGCCGAGGAAACTCTGCGGTCGAGTTTTTCCCCGGTTTTTGGGTGAGCGACGGAGCACGATGTCGGATAACGTCGACGAAACTCCCCCGCTGCTCGGCCTCGACCCCGTGTTTTCCTGCTCGTCTCCGTCGGAAACAGTGCTCTTTGTCCTGGGAATCGCGGCGATTCGCTGGCCGGAAACGAACCGACTATTCCGCCGATGTTTCACGACTTCCCGGGAGATTACGAACGGATTACGAACACCGAAGCGACGGGCGAATCGAGAAATTTGGCGCTCGAAGACACGGGAGGGGCGGGGCCGAGAAGGGAGGCATCCATTTTCAATAGCACGATCAACGAAATCCATGGATCGAGCGGAACCCGCGACCGGAAACGGGAGAGCGAACATTGTTTCCTGGCCGCGCGCGTTTTTCGCGCTCTTCGCACTCCTTGCGCCGTTCGCGCTCTTTCGAGGCCTTAATTACCATGAACTGGTTGCCGCGGCGGAAAAAAAAAAATTCTTAAGAGCCGTTGAGAAATGCCACGGGACAAAAATAGGCCACGTCCCTTTTTCTTTTCACCTGCCTGCAGCAGCCAAGAGCTCGTGGAACTAACGCGGTCGGTTCCGCTGCATAGCCGCCGGTTACATTTTCGAGGCAGAATCCGGAACCCGGAACCTGGAACCCGGAATCCGCGCTTTAGACTCTTTCGGGTTCCCGGTTTCCTTTCTGGCAAGCTATTCGCCACTCGAACGCGTACACCGCCGCGTCGCGTCGCGTCGGTCTCCGACAACGATGCGTCTTCATTCTAGTCGATCGGCAACCTGGGATTCGCGATGGAATTCCTCAACGACGCGACCATTTGCTCTCTTCTTTGCGGCGCCTCGTCGATTTAATGGCGATCCTTGGTCGAACCCGAGCAATGACCGTGAAATAACGACGCGTATCGAGTAGCGGCGTCCCCTTAAAGCGAATCACGCCGATATTAACGCCTTTACGACACGCCATCGTCGCCGTTTATGCGCGCATCTGTGATATTTCGGTCCTTCGAGCTCTTCCGCTCATTAAACCTCGACGAGCCGTAATCGAGGGCGATTCGAGTTTGCAAAACATTCGGTTCTCCTTCTTTACAATTGTTAACACATTGGCGAGGTGGTAGAACAGCCACGTCTTTCGGGACTTTGCCGAATTGATTTGCTGGCCTATTCTTTAAACGCCCACGGTCGTAAATGTGGGTGGAAATGGCGTTTGCAGCGCGTGTAGCGACCGATCTAGGAATAACCGATTGCTCTCGTGCAACGTTGAACCGCGCGAGCTGCGAGCTGGCTGGTTTTTCACGTTCGTCACCGCACTTTTTCGAGGAACGTGTACGAAGTCGCTGCGGCAAAAGCAGCTCGCGACGATGCCGGCGAAACAAGCTTAATCTCGGAGCAAAAAATCAGAACCAAGACGGATTTAGCCCCGTGCGGTTTTGCAGTTTTTGCTGGCTCGTGTCGCATCGCGGCGCGTCAGCCCGACGACGTCTGGCGTCTCCGTCGTCTCGCCGCAAATTCCTTGAACGTACATTTATTTTTCACGCGAACGCTATTACGTTCCAATCCGAGAACGAATTTAAATAAAACCTTTCATCGAGCAAAGTGGTCCCTTGCGAGCGGAGGGCGTACATATCTCTCTGCGGTTCGTACGAGTCGACGCTCTGCGCCAAGCCGCTGCACGATACGATACGATACGACGACGACGACGACGACGCGTTGAAAAATCACGGGAACAGAAACTATGAAAGAGCTTTCGTTCGCGTTTCAAATGAAACAAACGCCCCGCAATCGCGCTCGGTAAGTGCACGTGCTCTCGCGATTCTTATTGTTCCTTTAATAACGGGCCAGAGAGAGACTCGGCCGAACGTGGCCGAGGAATTTTTCTTTCTTTTTGCGGAACGCGCGGGCGTCGTGGTAACGAGTCACGAGTCGCAATAACAGAGATTTTAATGGGACAATCGCGTTTCGACGCGCCCGCGCACGGTGCCGATTCCAGCCAACTCGGACCCGGTTTTTCGCAGCGCCGAAAAACGAAATCGCGAAGGCAATTTGTAGCGAGAAGGACCAGACGGGCGGAATCGTGTTTGCGGGAGAAACAATCGGTCTCGAGCCGTAATCACGAGCGAGCGAGCGAGCGAACCGAACGACTCTGCGACGCGCCTTTTTTCTCCTCCGGACTTCTTGATTGGATTCGTCTTTATCGGATCACAGGTTACGGGGGCTCGAGACTGTGTCACGAGTTCAGGATGTCGTCGAACTTGACGGCATCGTACAAATTGACTTTGCGACGGATCCGAAGGAATTCGGTTAATTCCGAGTGGAGACCGCTCCGTCCCTAATCCTTGTTTTCGTACGTCGTTATGCTCGAAACGGCGAACCGGTGCGTTAGTTCTGACCGGTCAGGATTTCTCCCAGATTTAATTTTCGTTTTCGAGATAGACGTTAACTCGGACCGCGATCGGTGTGGTTTCTCGGCTCGATAACTCGAGAAATTCCGAGCGGTCCGCTCGGGAGGAGAAGTTGAATGGTGTTCGCGAGGTGCCAGATGCGAGATGCGAGGCGCCCGACGCTTCCCGTCGCCCCTCGATTAGATTAGTTGCCTCGGGAAACGAGGTTCCAGTTACCGGAGAGAGACCGACTTCCACCTGAATTTTTCCCTTTCCCGCGGGCCGAAATGAAAATTGACGGCAAACAACGCCTTCGCTTTCCCTAAATATTTGCGAATCTCCAAGTCCGTTTCCCACCATCTTGTCCCGTTGTTCGCGGCAAAACTGCCATTCATCGTTACCGACGTATCCGCTCCGGCGAGAACGCGTTCCTGCCGTTGCCGGATAAACGCGAGGGAGAAAAAAATCAAACCCAGCGAAACTTCCGCGTACACCGGTGTGTAGGATTCGTCCGGATCGGTCGGCGCAAGATATTAAGGGTTTCCGCAATTATGTAGCCGGTGCAGCGGCGGCGATATAGATTTCCTGTCGCGTGTGAAAATAATCTCGCGCCGGCCAAACAGCGCGCGTTATTGCACCGCGAACGATCCTGCTCCAGTTTTTCCGCGGCCGGTTTTGTCCGAAAACGTACGATCCTCCCTTTCCTCTCGTCGGGTCCTCCCCCCCTCTCTCTCTCACCCTTCCTCTCCGGCTTAACTTAATCTCTCTCGCCTTCTCTCGCGTTTCTCGCGTCTCGTTTATTTGCGTCGTTTATCAACTTCCCTTTTCGCGACGGAGAAGAAAAAACAAGCGCAGAGCACGCTCGTGGAAGCTGGAGCGGACGAGAAACGCGAACCGAGAGAGGGTGAGATGCGCGGCGCCGTCTCTCCCTCGTCGCAGTTGGTCGTCGGAGAAACAAAGGCAAGGAAATTTTTTAGCGGTCCCGGTGGCAGGCGAGGTTTTACCAGGCTCGACTTTGCGCTCGCCGTTTCCGCTGGTCGCGAAACCATCGACGGAACCGGGAGAATCGAGGCGTCTATGCAAACCGGAGCTAATTTAACGTCCGCGTTCTCCACGGTGCTCCCTTGAACAACGCGGTCCCCGGCAACGCGAACTTTTATTCGGACAAATTTCATTTTCACGCAAAGCGTTCTCTTCGTTCTCGATCCGTCTCGGCACCGCCGGAAGCATCGCATGGATCTCTCGAAGGGGCGGTGATTTTCGACGAAAACTGGCCAGGCGAAATTACCGCGATCGGGGCGCAAACTTTAATACGTTTTCGTTTCAGCTTTTAATTGAAGTTGCTTTAGCGAACGCGTTGCGGCGGGAGCAATTTCATAGAACCGTGTCGGGCAAATAAATAGAAGCGTGGAGAGCGGAGAGGTCGGCGCGGACACCGCGCCGCGCCACGCCACGCCGCGCATGGAGAGCGGCCGCGTCGGTAACGCGAATCGATCGCGGCTTGCGAAGATTCGCGAGTGTTGGCCCCCTTTATTTGGTTCCAAGAGCATTAGCGTAACTTCGGCAAATTGATGTTTTTACGTCCGCGGGAGAGGGTGGGCGTGCGGGGGCGTGCACGGGTGTGGGAGACTAATTCAACGAATGGCCGTGTACACCGTTCCGGGATCGGCGGAATAGCGGCCCGACAGAAACCGCTTTTTCTCTGCCCGGTAATGCAAAGCCTTTTCACCGAGAGAGAACTCTTGCACGTCGTTTTTTGGCCCGGCCCCTTTTGCCTCGTAACCGCAGCCGGTCTCGCGGCAAAGAAACCTTTTCTTCGAATTAAGCAAATGGCGATGCCCAAGGAAATGCTCTCTACCTCGAAACGTTTCGCGATTTGTATCGAGCATTCCGGGCACCGTTCGACGATTTCGTTCGGCGACCGCGTCGTGCCGTTTCAATGCAATCGACCGATATCGAGTTGAAAGCGAGGAACAGCTTAAGTGGATGGGGAATCGAGCCAGGAAAGATCCAACTGAAATTCGTATAGGGTCGTACGACCGAGCGGGGAAGCGTCGCTGTCGTCCTCCCTAAATATTTAATTCCTAAATATGTGTCACCATCAATTTCTTTGAAATTCGAATAAAACTCCATGCTGTTCCTGTCAATATATATATATCCATTCGCCGTAACGTGCCGATCACTTTCAATCATGTTTGACTTGTCATCCTTTGCGGACGGGGTTTGTCGAGCGAACGCTGTAACCAACAGGATTCCGAGGTAATCGCAAAATCGAATTCCCCCCGGTCCGCGCTCGCATTCTTTTCTAGTCGGTCTACCGAAAACTGATACGAGTGCTCCGCTAATCCAGTTGTAAATAACGAGCGGTTAAATACCAGGCGTCGGGTTCGCGCGGTAATATCGATAATCGGGGGATTTTCCCGGGCGCTCGATGATTTGTGTATGATCGATTATTTATCGGGCGTGGATGTGGCGGCACGGTGTGTCGCGTTTTCGTCCGATCTGGAAACCGGGTTCGCGTTCACGTAAATATAAGCGTTGATGTAGGGCCCTCGGCCGCGTCGATGTCGCGCCGCGACGCGACCAGCTCTGTCGCGATAATCGAATTTCGTATTAATTTGACGAGTCGCGGTGGATTTCGAGGATTTCGTTATAGCGTGTCGCCGACCGCTGCGCGCGGCAAGAAATCGAGCCACCGTGCGCCGCGATTCCGCAGCTATCTCTCGAAAGCTCGTTCGCCGACTCGTTGCGACCAACTCGATTCCATCGAGAACAGCTCGCGGGAATAGAGATTAGACAGGCAGCCCCGTTTTCCGAGCGAAGATAATTTCGTTCGTGAAAGCTGTTGCCCTCGGGGGAGGTAGCCGCGGATCTTCTGAAAACGGCCGCGCCTCCTCGCGGTGAGCAGCTCTCCCGACTTTTCTTTATTTCGCCGGAAGTCCTCGAATTCTCGCATTTTCGCGGAACTCGGTATCGGCTCGCTATCGAGTCGCGGCAGCTGCGTTCTTAAGAAATTTCTTCGCGGACCGCCGGGGGTGCGTCGACTCTCTCTCTCTCTCTCTCTTTTGGGAGAGGAAGCCAATGTTCCCGTGCCCTTTCCTCTTCGCAGAGGCTTTTTCGTGAGGCGCGCGCGCCGGCCCACGCCTCTCCTCGTAATTTGCCTTTCGTGCGCCGGGGGGTGGGATGCGGAGGGAAACTTTTTCCAATCTCGTGAGCCGCGGAGCATCGGAAAGCGACAGAGAGAGAGAGAGAGAGAGAGAGAGAGAGAGAGAGAGAGAGAGAGAGAGAGAGAGAGAGAGAGAGAGAGAGAGAGAGAGTGAGAGAGAAGGAGCGAGAGAGGGGTGGAAGACGGTCGGAAGCGGAGGCTCGAAGAGGTTCGTGGGAACGCTGTTACTGTCTCGGAAACGTCGCCGAGCGTTTGTTAAATTGAGTTTCAAGCTATCGTCCCGCTGGCGCTGCTACGTACGCTCGGAACGTGATCCTCCGACTTGGAACGAGTTTAATCTTTCCGGGCTGCAGCTGCACGGCTGGCTAACAAATGCAGTTGTATCCAGGTAATGGGTCCTGTAAATTATCGGCAACGCGATCGACCGGCTCCGAAGCGGTTCCCGTGTCGCGCAAACGTAACGTTCGGTTGCGAGCCAACGCGCAACGGAAAGGACACGGGCGCCGCGGTTGTGTCCTTCCTGCCGGACGTTCGATCGAGGCCAGGGACCAAATTTACGCAACCTAATCTTCGTCGAGCTCGTTTCCTCGGCCTCGGACCGGTTATCGAGCAACGCGACGCTTGCTCGCTCGGCCGCTCGACGCTTCGGTGCCGTGCAATCGAGAGAAGAGCAGCGAAACGGGCGAAAAAGGAAATAACGCTTCTTCTCGACGAGGAGCGCAGGCGAGCGAGGGTGCGAGGACGAAGGAGAAGAGAAACGGGATTTCTCTTGACACAGCCCGATTCCCTCCGACACGATTTTCCAAGGTCTCCGGACTTACAATGTAATTCGAGAGAAAGAAGTCGCGGTATCGGTGGCAGCCACGGGAAAAGAACGAGAAAAACGAGAGAAACGAGAGCTCGGAGTGGATGAAAAGAAAAGCACCGGTGACGGTAGCGAGAAGGAAAATTGAAAAGAAAAGAAAAAAAATCAGGAACACGCGCGCGCGCGAGACTCGTCTCTCTCCGTCCAGGACAAAGGGAACGGGCAAGGAATCGTTGTCTCGAGAGGCGTCTCCTTTTCCCTGGGGTGTGCGTACGCGTACACGATGTCTCGGCAATCGCGTTACCGTCGGGAACGGGCCGATTCCTCGCGAAAAATCGACTCGGATTCACCGGGAGAAACGAGATTTCGCACGGCGACGACACCCGGCGAAATTTCGCACAGCTCGAACAGCCGAAAGCCGAAAGCCGAAACCGTGCGCCGAGAAAAATGTTGCGCGCCGAGAGCTCGGGAGATTTTCGGAGGATCAAACGCGGAGCCCGGTTAAACGCGGCCCCGCTTCCATAAAACATCCGGCCAAGTTGCACACGCGAAAACGTGTGCCGGCACTTTCCTAATTAACTGCGCGAGCTCGGCAAGGTGTACGAGAAGAGGGGAACGCGACTAAAAGGGGGGTGGAAAAACAAAGCGGAACAGAGAACGAAAAGTACCCACCACGGGGGAAAATGTAGGAAAGAAAAGACCCCGTTGGAGCCGCGGAGAGGCCGGGGGAAGGGATGCTAAGCGTCGCGGCGGTAGCTCGAAAAAATACCGGCTACGCGGAGCGTAAGTTTCACCGGATTTCGAGCGCACGTCGTCGCAGCCTCCGCCGTACAGACGATTGTTGACCGAGACGCGCAAGAAAAGCGGCTCTGGCTCTGGAAACGGAAAAGACTCGGTTAATTAATCGGCTCGCGTCTCGGTCCATTCGACGTCCCCGCCTATTCGCCTTTGTCTCGTCGTATCAAATCGATACTGCCTGCGTTCATCCTGTACACGCTCGGACATCGCTCGTCGAGTTTGTTGGCAAATTCAAATTCGCTCTGAAAAATTGCTACCCGTTGGCCGGAGGCGTGCGGGAACAATGGGTAACGGACAAAGAGAATAGAGAAAAAGGTCGACCAATTGGAGCCGAGGCAGGAGGAATCGCGCGATGCTCGATACTCGATGCTGAAGATCGGACTAGCCGCGTCGCTACCTCGAGACTTTTCCACGTTTATCGGAGAACGATGGGACGGGAAACAAGACGGGAAAACGAGAGGATTAAGGGAAGGAAAATAGAAAACGGGATCGAATCGCCTCGCCTCGCCTCGAAAATTAGAGGAGAATCCGAAGAAGGCTTCGCGACGGGCTCGTTGTTCAAATCCTACTCCAGATTCGCGGATGAGGGGCGGCTCTGTGATCGGCTGCGAATACCTTGACCCGATTCTCGCCACGCCTCGCCTCGCCTCGGTGTTACAGCTGCTTGTTATTTGCACTCGCTTTGCGCGAGAAGAACTTCCCGTTCGGAAATGGGGGTTTCGAGATCGAGGCCAGCCGAGCCGGAGAGAAAGAAACGAAATAATTAAAAGCGTTCGGTCGATCGCGCCGAAAACGCGGCGCATTTCCCGAGGAACGGGGCGGATTCGTGGCAGCTTTGTACACGAATCGGCCGTTGCATCTCGTCGGGGCCGTACATCGATGATGCAGAGACAACGATCGATCGACGCGACGGCACGCCGGTGTTCGGCTTCTTCGAGCAGCCTCGCGCGCCATTCCCGTGACCCGAAATTCGCCGCGTCCAATTAATCTCGCCGCTACGGACTATGGAAACTCTTGCCCGGAATCATCGTTTTCTCTCGGTCGAATCCTCTTTGTTCCCGGCCGCGTTTTTAATCAGGACGTCCCGATTCCGGAAAGAACCGGCCGAACGAAACGAATTGCCTTCGTTAAAAGTTCGCCGCGCGAGTGTACCGGTAAATGTATATAGGTTGCCGCGGAACGCTATACATATTCCCCGCTGTATGTACATAGCAAACCGAGAGCGCAACGTTTTCACATATTGTCGTAGCGCGCATCCCGAGGTTCGCGACTGGGTTTACTCTTCGATTTTTCGTCCCGTTGCCGGAAGAAGGTTCCTACCTTCCGCGACGGCGGTTTGCCGGCTCCTGGCCATGAAAATGCATTAGCCGCGCGAATTGAATATTTATCGTATAAATTTCAATGATTAATCCGGTGGTCGCGTCGGCCCGCCAACGTCGAGAGCCGTCGAGCGCACGAACAACCGAGCGGCCGAGCGGGTCTCTCTCTCTCGACTCTCCCAGAGAGTATTCTCCGTCGACGATTAGTCCAATAATCGACGTTAATCGAGGTACATCGTGTCCGTCCGTGCTCGATTCGCGATCGGATCGCAAAGCGGTTGTCGCCGTGCCGCGCATTCCACCGTTTCCACGATCAAACGGCCCTCGAGACTTTTTCAATTTCGCCGGACAGCGCGGCGCGAGCCGAGGGAAAATATAAATTTCTCTATTGGCGAACCTTGGAGTCGACCTCCCCGGAGCACGGCCAATTATCGTAAAAAATGCGGCGAACGACAACGGATCCCGGGGGTTGGGAGGGCAACGAAGATGCTCGGGCGACCTGGTAGGTTGCCAAACGTTGACAAACGCGATCCAATCCCTTTTTCCGTCTGTGTTCTCGCGTCGGTCTCTCGTAATTGGTTGCCGACCCGTTCCGATTTTCCACGGAGAATCGGCGCGTGGAGAACGAGAAAAATCAGGTAGTAGCCGTGCCAGGCAAAATATTATTCAACGGCAGAAATTAGGCGAACGGTGTCTTCCCGGTTCGCTCGACTGTGGGACAATTATCCCCGGAAGAGGGAGAGTGTTAGCCTAGATTTCAGCGAGTCAAAGGGTTGTCGCAAACCAGCTGGCAAAGTTTCCTCGCAAGGCGCGTTACGCGTCGCGGTTCGATGAGAATTCACAAGCCAGAAGCGTCTCGTTACCCGCATACTTCAACGATAAATAATTCGATCGATAGGCGGGAGCGTGCAAGCGAGCGAGCAACGAGGAGAACCAAGCGGAATGAAGAGAGAAAGAGAGAAAGAGAGAGAGAGAGAGAGAGAGAGAGAGAGAGAGAGAGAGAGAGAGAGAGAGAGAGGTCGCTGGGAAGCGCAGCCAGTTCGCGAATAAATTTTAGCAAACAGTCCATCCTCGAATCGCTCTCTTTCGTTCCCTCTCTGTGTACATTTAATAATCGTAATCATTATTGTAACGAGCCAGCTGAATGGAGAGTGTTTCAGTTATACAGCCGGGGGCATTCGAAGCTTTGAAATACCTTAACGAATCGATGCTCGTTGGATGGAAAATAAAGCGACACTCGAAAGTTCCGGCTGCGCGGTCTCGTAAAACCTGGAATTTGCGAATCAGCCCGCGTTTCGAGGAAATCTCGCCGAACGACCGGCCCGGAACTAACCGAGGAACCGGTGCGGCGTCGTTCGTAAAGATCGCCCGAGAATCGGTCATCGAGCCGCGTCCCCGTGCCGATCTTACGGCGGCGAGAGAACACCGTGGTAAGCCTCGGCAAAAATGCGACCCCCAGGAGATTTCCCGGCGATAAGGTTGCCTCGGAGCTGCTCGGAATTATCTTCGAATTTCCGGAGATCAAACGGCAGCGGCGCGAACCTCCTCTTGTTCCTCTTGTTCCGGTTACATTCCCGGCAGCCAGGGTAAATTTACGGTGCCTCGGACAATCCTATCTCCGAATTTGGAAATTTCGTGGAGCGGTGCGACGGGGCTCGTAAATCGCGACCGGTAACGTACGATATTACTCGGAGAGCCGCGATGAATTCGATGAATTCGTCGAACGTACGTTCGCGCTTCGAGGTTCCCCGTTCTCGTTCGTAGGGCGCACAGAGAAAAGGAAAGTACAGAGGGAAAATTCTCGGTATCTAAGGAGGGATTTTCATAGGAATCGCGAGATAAGATTCCGGAAAGGGGAATATCGGGTTCTCGTTGAGATTCCCGGAGATAGAACATGGGCCAGCCCGTATCGCCCGGGGAATTATCTTCGAATTTCTCGAGATGAAACGCCGTGACCGGGTTACTCGGTTATATTCGATTCTCGCGGCGAACTTGGAAAATTTACGCGTTCCCCCGGGCGACAAGCTGTGCCGACTGCCGACTGCCGTCTGCAAACTGCACCGCTGCAGAGTACAAACTGTCTGGGGCTCTGAGACGAGCCGCGTGAAGGGCGAGGAGAGCGAAGAGGGACAGGGCACGCGGGGCTTTTGAAAATTCCGGCCAAAGGAAGTTTCCGCGATACCCGGGTGCACGTCGATTCCCAAGTTTTCTATCGGGGCCGGAGAAACTCGCCGCGGCGCTCACGGCTGGGTCGCGGCGCGCGAACCTCCGGATTTCTCCAATTTCCAGCGAGCTTCTCAAAGAGATTTACCTGGTGCGAGCGGAATGCATAATATGCACAATAAGAACGACGACCGTATAAACATCGATCGTCTCTCTCGCGCGCGCGCGCCTCTAGCATCCATCTTTCTAAAACTTTCTCGATTTGTCGAGGATTTTTCCGGGACCGACGTGGTTGCCCGGACAACGATCGGGGTACCTACTCGACGGGGGATAATTACGACGTTCCGTCGACGGCCAAGCGACGGCGACGGTTCGAACGCGATCGTGGAAATTCAAATGCATCCTCCTTGCCGATTTACCCGCTTGCTTGCCTGACCTTCGATGTCGAGGAACCGCCCCGAGAATCTCTGGCACGCAATCTCGTTGCGGGGAATTTTTTCCAATACCACCAGCCTCGGCCGTCCCGTCCCGTCCCGTCCCGTCCCGTTGCGTCGTTCGAACAGCAAAATTCACGTCGACGGACTCTGCTCCGTTTATCGGGATTCGGATCCCAAGGGAACGATTAAGACGGATCGCGAGCTCCGCGCAGAAAATATCTCCGGGCACCGGGAGAATGAAATTCGATCGATTATCGACGTTCGACGGCGGACGGTAATACCTGTTTCGCGTAACGGTGGGTCGCATCGTTCGAACGCGAGCAGACCGGAATGGACGCTTTATCGGCGCGGCGTTAACGGCTCGACGCTCGTAAGCTCGTAGCTTCTATTCTCGTATTCTCGTATTCTCGTATTTTAATTAACTCTAATTCGAGACCAGGTAACCCGTGGTTCGGCGACGGCCTGGAGACGGGGGTGGTCGGCTCGGGGACAAAGTGAAATAATGCCTGGTTTCCTCGACGGTCCTCGACGGTCCTCGACGGCCGCGCGTCCAAATTTATATCACGACGGGACAGGAGGACGACGACTACGACGACGTCGCGCGTCACGAAAGCAATGTATATTCATTTGCACGCTTCCTAGTAACCGTCGACCCGAACGGGCTCGGCCCGTTTGTCCTGACCATTTTCCCCTGGTGTCGTTAGCCCGGATCGTGTGACCCCCATGTAAACGGTTTGTAACGATTTAGAACGTCCTGCGACACGCTTCTGTCGTCCCGGCTCTCGCTGCGGCACGCGGCGCCGCAACGCGCATTCCCCGATTCCGTTCGATCGGTACCGGTGCTGTGCGATTCGTGAATAATTCGCAAGAGTTTCTGCAGCGACATTTTCGTACGCATAAATTTGTTACGCGCGGGTAATTAGTTAAACGACGGACAATTTTCCCAGGGGAAACTTCGCGGGAGTTCCGCGATTCGGGGACCGAAAGCGAGAGCGCGGAGGACCGCACGAAAATTAACGCGTAGAAATAATTAGCGCATCGCCGTTACTCGATTTATCGCGCGCCGGTAGACCGAGCCCGAATCATTTTCCCCAGGAATTTGTTCTTTGTCCGCCGATGTATAAAACGATTCTCGTAACAATTCCGAAACTCGGCGGAGCCTCTCGTAATTTCTCGTGAACGCGCGCATCCACCCGCGAATCGTCCGAAGCGACGGTAAATATTTTCACGATAGTCGACGCACGGTCGGTTTGCATTCGGAGTTACTTAATTACGATTTCTCGTCGGAGCGATCGCGCGGGGAGAGGTTAAATAGCCGCGAGCTGTGTTTGCCGCGGAAAACGTACGCTCTCTCTGTGTCTCGATCGTTTTCGACATTTTATCCGCGAGTTTTATCTTTTATCTTGGTGTCGCATCGCGTGGTGGGAACGCCGCAATCCGGAGATATCGATTATGCAATTTAGCGGCTCGGTCCGCCACGGATCAGGACGAATCCTTGACGATTTTCACGCAACGTAATCCAATTTGGTAGCGAACGCTTCCCCACCAGGAGATCCTCCGTCCTATTTCCTCCAATTTTTTGATTGTTCGTTAAATCGCCCGTGAACCGATTCGTAGTCGGATAACTTTACCAATTCGAAACAATCCTAACCGCGTTACTCATCGATAAAAAAAAAACAAATCGATATGAAAGTCACCGTAAGCGGTTCGACGCGAAACTACAGCGGACCGTTATTTTTCGCACGAGTCATCGATCGATCATTCTAGCTTGCAAACAAACGGACATTCAATTTCGAATTTCCATGCTCTCGCACGGTTACGATCTACGAAACGGCGAGCGTATCGCGTGGCCATCGGCGGTAGCTGTCGCTCCAGCAACTTTGTTCGAACACGACGGATCCGGTCGCGTTACAAACGACCGACGAAACGAAAGAAACTCGAAACTTGCCGGAATTTAATGGAGGATGCGAGGTCTGCTCGTTTTTTCCGTCTTTCCGAAAGCATTCGGTGTTTGCAAAGTGTGAATTCTCACACAGTTCTTCGTACAGTTCTCACTGTTAAGGCTTTCGGCTGACCCTGGAACGAAAAGGAACTTGAACTTGAAAGTGAGCAGCTCTAGCGGTATCGGAACAACGACACAGAACCCACGCATCGGTGTGTCTGCGACCCTCCGATGAAACTAGTTGCAAAGCCTGCGAAAGTTCTGATTAGACTCCCATTATGTTGCGCGTAACACGATCCCGCGAAGCGATAACACGCGCACCGACAAGATGTACCTAAGCAGCTGGTTCCTTGATATCCGATAGTTCCGACGTCAACACTTGGTCGGCAGTTCTCCGTGCAATTTCTCCGAATGTCTTTCTCGGTTCGCTTGGAGAATACCTTCGCAAGCAGAAAAGATTTCATTAGAAGGAAAAATGATGAACAGCTTTAAGAATCGGATGACGGTCTCGGACACGTCGCGATCGAGTCACCGGAAACCGATCGCGTCTCGGTGACGTGGATCGCCGCGAGACGAAAGTTGTTACGTTTCTCCGGATTTTTTCCCCGTTAATGTGAAAAGTCTCGCGCAAGACGGTGGACGTGTTTCGGCGCGCACGTGCAGGAAGACGCGTACAAGTATAGGAGTAATCGCAGCAGCGACGGTGGCGCCACGGCGCGGCGTGTTATTGATCGGCACCCCTTTTCGCTACCCCTCGGTCCGAACCTACCTACCTACCTACCTAGCCAGCTACCGTC
Source organism: Halictus rubicundus (assembly GCF_050948215.1). Classification (NCBI taxonomy): domain Eukaryota; kingdom Metazoa; phylum Arthropoda; class Insecta; order Hymenoptera; family Halictidae; genus Halictus; species Halictus rubicundus. Next base: position 9,123,289 of record NC_135164.1, on the reverse strand, counting down.
CTTCCTTCCTTCCTTCCTTCCGTCCTTCCTTCCTGCTGGCAGCTGCCGGCACGGTAGACAGCAACGGCGTAAGGTTTACACCGGCATCGGCGAAGAACGGAACAGAACCGAAACGAACCGAACCGAACGAGACCGGGCAAAAGACCGTTCGAACACGCCCGGGAAATCTCCGTCGACGATGGCGGCCCTTTTCCCCTCGTCGTCGACGCGAAAGTTCGCTCGAAGAAAACTTCTTTCGAAACCCGTTGGCCGTTTCGAGTGCTTTCACTCGGGACGCGAGTAGCGGCAAGCGGAAAGAGGGAAGCGGGAAGCGGGAAGCGAGAAGCTCGCGCCGACGAGTCGGAGGGTCGGAGTTGCTTTAACCGCCTCGGAACGTGTATTTAATCGTAGGGCAATTACGGCCTTGTTCCAGAACGTCGCCGGTCGTGCGCTTTCAACCGGCTCTCGCTGGGAACGAGTAAACGGTAAATTCGTTACGCGGACCGATAGCTAATTGTTTTCCTTTTCTGCACGCGTCGTTTATCTCCAGGAGAGCTCGAATCTGCGACGCGCCGGTAACCCGAAGGCAACGTTTCTATCTGCTCGTTCGCATCCGCTGACCGAGAGCTTCGTCGGCGTAATCTATTCCTTCTTTTCCGCACTCGCATTTTCCTCTACGATATCGGTCTGTTCGACGCAATAGCTATCGCTCAAATTAAATCCCATAATTTAATGGTTCCCTCGAAATGGATCCGACTTACGAATCCCGTCGACCCCAATCCCGAATGAAACACGAGGACGAAGGCGAGGAAATCGCGCTCGGTGTCCTTTGACGAAAACGATTCTAACCGAGGACTCCCTTAATGCGGGAAGTCGCGAGGAGTCTGTAACCGAAATTTTCATTCGGACAAACTTCTCCGGGAAGTCCCATTGCTCTTCGGTGTCGTCGCGGAACGATCCCGAGGGAGCGGCGTAATCGTCGAACGCGCAAAGTGGGCCAGCCGTCTTCTCCCCGGTCCTCGTCGATCTCCGGAATCCAATTTGCCGAGATTTTTTCTGTTTCGCGAATCGCCTTTGTCTCTGGCGCGTTCCCGAAATCGCGATTCGGCACAGCGTGCCGCGGCGGCATGCCGGTGTGTCGCCTGTATTTGCGCGCTCGCGTTCTGTATGCGCGACGGTGACGCGTGAAAAAACAAATATGGGAATCGGCGTTCGTCGATAAACTTTCCCTTGAACTCGCGCGCTCGATATTTATCCAGCAGCCGCCGCCGCCCGCTGCCGCTTCCGCGCGGTTCCGAAGCGGGAGAAAAAGCACCGTTATTTGCGTTATTTTCCGCGGTACTTTTTTCGCCGTTTTCCCCCGGAAAATTGTTCCGCGATATCATTGTTACTTCGGTATACCGACCGGCTCGGGATATGATTTGCACGGTTTTTGCGTATCGAGTTATTCTAGATTCGCCGGAACTTCCGTTCCCCGCGATTGCAGCGCGCGCCCCGCCATTGTCTCAGAACGAAACGGAACCACGAGAATAATCTTCCTCGGTCGACAAAGTGGATTGCCCCGCGTTCTGGTCTTCGCCACGATTTGTCTTCGGTGATTCGCGCGCAGCAAAACAATCTCTTCGAGGCGAGAGCACGCGGTTCCTCGGGAGAAGTCGCTCGAAACCTTCTCGACGTTGCCTCGCCGCGTTACGAAACGGTAGGCGGTTGCAGCGCGATCAATTCGCTCGCGTCGCGATTTCTCTGGCTCCCTTCGGCGCTCGGCCCGCGGTTGTTCCGGTAATTTGTGACCCATATGTCGGGCCGGGCCAACAATCGAGTTAAATTAAGCGGCAAACTAACAATGCTCCTCGACCCATCGGGAAATCGTTGTCCCGGGCGCAGACCGCCGGAAAAAACAGAAAAGAGAGACGATCCGTGCAGATTTCCTGGCGAACGCTCGGTCCTGTTCCAGCCGGTAGTTGCGATCGGTGTGGATCGGTTTCGTGCGCCGGCGCGTCGCGTCGTCAGCGGCGTCTCGCCGTTTTCTTCCGACAAAATTGAATCTTCGATAAACGATATTTCATACGCGCAACCCGATACTCCTTCTCGGTTTACCTATTACCGTTCGCGCTGATCGCGTCTGAAATGCGTTTTTCTCCCTCGATTATTCCCGATCCGTGGATCTCTTTCCCGTGGCGTATCGTGTTCGGGAGTCGACCGAATAAACGCGTATCGGGGATCGACGTTCGCAGAAAGTCCGACCGGAATGTCCTGAACCACGTCGACCTATTACGGGAGAGTATCTACCGGTAGTCTATCAACCCTTCGGGGACGCCAATACGCCAGGCTGTCTCTGACTAACATTTAAAAATCAATTGCACGCGGTGAATGAATTTCTCCGGTAGATTTTTTAATGTGGCATTTAGAATCTTGGGAAAGAAAAATATTTCGGGGCGTTATCAACGGTACTAATTGACTGTAATTTGCAGAGGCCCGACTCGGGTGCTCGTTGAAATTCCGCAAACACCGTAGCTAGTAATTATCATTGGCGCACTTTGATATCCAGGATCGGTCCCGTTGCGTCTATCCGCTTCGATCCCCGAGCACCGTGCCCTTTCTATTAGCTAATGTTCGGCACGGTTGTCGCGCGAACGTGTTCCCCGCCTCGCCGCGACGGATTTCATGCAAACAGAGTTAATTAACCGAAATGCGAGGTCGCGATCGATCAACGACGTTACAAAGTCGTCGGGCGGCTCTCGTGATCGTAAAACGGCTGCGAAATAGTAGTGGACGCAAGCTGAAACGTCGAGCGTCGTTCGAGCTCGTTAAAGGATCGAGTCGTGTCTGAAGAGCGGGATGGTTCGTCGATCTCTGACCGGGGCAAGCAAAGCCCGACAAGAACCGGCAGACGGCAGACGGCAGCTGCTCGGTTGCGAATTAATTGCAGCTGATTAACGCGTCGTTTTCGCGGCGCAGCTCTGCTCTGCTCTGCTCTGCTCTGCTCTGCTCTGCTCTGCTCTGCTATGCTGTGCTCGGCGCGGCGATTCGTGCCGGCAACGGTTAATTGCCGGTTAATCGGTCTCCCCCGTGGAAGTCGTGCGTCGCGATAATATTTAGGTTAAAGGTTCGTCCGGTAGTTGGTGGAAATTACAGGATTTCACGGTGGAACAGCGACGCGTTTTCTCGCGGTTTGTTGCTCCGGAGGAGAACCGTGAACGCGGGGGATTACGATTCCGCTAAATTTCGAGTTTGGATTAATCGCGGATTTTGGGGCTCGGCGAGAGCCCGGCTGCGCTGAAAATTTGTTCGTTCGTTTGCTCGTTTGGCGAATCTGGAGCGTGGTTTCGGCGTGGCTCGGGGGCAGAATCGTGCGGAGGACAAAAGAGGGAAATCGAGCAACAAAAGAAAAAGGATGGTCGAGAGATTGCAGCAGCGAATTCCGACCGGCACCGGCACCGGCACCGGCACCGGGACCGGGTCGTTCGCTTTTCCGTAATTTCGGATCGATTAGCTGTCGAACGCCGGCCACGCGAGCCTTTCCGGGTCCCGATCGGTCTCGGTCCGCCGGGATCGTGCTTGTTTCGACGTCCTAATTGTTTGTCACCGGGACAGGGACGCCGGTAGCGGGGGCGGGGGCGAGGTCGAGGGCGTGGGCGTGGGCAACGGCGAAGCTGGACCAGGGAAAGAATTTAACTGAATCACCGAGTCGAAGCGGACTGCAGGAAATTAGCCGTCCGCGAGTTCCGGCCGGACATACATCACCAACGTAAAAACAGGCTCGTAGCCGGCAGTAAGACGAGCTGGATATTACGCGCGGCAGGGAATTAGTTTTCCTTGATCGACGCGACGCGACGAGACGGAAAAACGTCGTTTCAACGGCGCACGGTTTTTAGCCGGCTATCGGCCAGGGAATAGACCGGCTTGTCGGCTAATGGACGACTCTCGTTATCGTCATTGCGGAACTGATTAGCCTGATGTCCGACGTTTCTCAGACGTCTGCCTCCCTCGTTGCTCCAGGCTCCGCGAGGTTTCTCGCGTTCGTCTCGAACAGATACGACTGCCAGGATAACGTTGGCGTCGGTCAAGGTATCGACCGAACCCTCCAACTATCCGAACGCTTCGAATAGTTGAGATAATCGACGCTTCGAGTCGATCTGTTTCGACGATGTACCGCCGCGACAGTTCGAGACGCGTCGATCGCGCGAGCATCCGCCCAAGCTATCTATTTGGACGGAAAGGCACGGATGGAGCGGGTTCGACTAACAGGTTCGATTTCTCCGGGGACCAAAGAGCCGCGGAACGTCGGGGATTACCCACGGCAATCCGTATTCGACGGGGTTGCTCTCTCGCAAAAATAATTGCGCTTTGACCTTCTTTTCGCTGGTCTCCCCGCTTCCCTTCGGATTTCTCATTGACGTTAATTTCCAAGCCGGTTCCGGCTCTCCCCGACCGCTTTACGTAAGCGATCGATTCGGCGAGAACTAGTTCTCGGGGTTCAGAAGTTTTCCGCCTCGATCCGTGACCTCTGATAAGCTGCGTGTGCACGTGAGCGCACCGGTGTTCGCGCACCCGAACACCGCGCAAACGAGTCGAGCGCGGTCTTGATCGCGATACCAGCCACTGGAAAGTGAATTCGACGACCGGGTTACGTTACGTTTCGTTGCGTTGTCGGTGTGTGTCGAGCGTGTTGGCGTTGGGGTTTCGCGTTGAAAGCACCGTCGTCGTCGTCGTCGTCGTCGTCGTCGCGGTCGCATGCAAGGAGCACGGGCTGGTACAAGCACGAATTCCGGATGTGCCGGAGAGCGCAGCCGGCTGCCCTTATCAATTATCGCGTGCCGGCGTCGATGAAATTGTTTACGAAACGCGACACCGTTCGTTTGTAAACCGGTGCATCGTTCGCGTGCGAAACTGCGCCGCTGCTCTCGACCGTGGTCGCTTTATCGGTCATCGGTCGGCAGAGTCGAACCCTGTGCCCGTCGAGGATCGTCGGACGACGCGACGCTTTCGACCGCGACACCGAAATGGATCCCGTGACAAAACGCACGGGGAAATTGCGCGCAGGTATCAGCGCGCTGTCGTGCAATCGCACAGGACAAATGCACGCACAGGATTTACAGCGCACTCGATCATTCAAAAGCGTTTGACAGATGTGTCTATTTTCAACGGAGCTCAACCCGACACACACTTAACCCGATTTTCGGCGAGCGGATTTTCCTGCGTACGCAATAATTATCGCGCATTTTCTTTTGTAGAAGCTGTCTGAAACGCGTATCATTTGTAAATGAAGTGATTGCAACTTGGTGTTGTTTCACCGTTCGAGTGAGTTTGTCGACGTGTACGCTTTGGTGGTACCGGTCACCGCCGAAACAGGATGTCGCGTGCGCTACCTCCTGGAGATCGCTAGGGCGGATACGCAAACCGATTTAAGGATTCCGCCGCGCTGTAAACAGGCCGCCTGGCAGTTTCTCCGGTAGGAATAAAACTGTCGCTCGATGTGTACACGGTTCTGTGGAAGGTTCGCGGCTCGAACGTAGAACCGAGCCCGAGAAACCGTGGGAGCGAGCGACGCGGCGGGGGGACGGTTCTCGCGAACGACCGCGTAAACAAACGACCCGTGTCTTATCACCGCGGAACTGCATTTTATTATCTAAATGGCTTTCAGCGAGCCACGCCAAGTCGTAACTGGAACGATGCTTTACGACGCGGCCTCTCGAAGAAACTCCCTCGCGGCACGATCGTTCGCGCACGACTTTTCCCGTTGTTTTAAGGGCCGCGATTCCCCGCAACTCCGCAACTCCCGCGACTCGGCCTCGCCTCGTAGCAGGCCACCGCGGAACACGCGCCAACGCTCCATCTCCCGTCCGCTTTTGCGATACCGCCGATTTATCTGCGCCGTCGGAGACGCGAGGATTTTTCAAATAGCCGCGCCGCGACCGATCGATGGCGCGGAAACGGTGCCGAACGAGTCGCGGGAAAACGATTTCGAACCGCAAGTGTATTTGCAAGCGATACTTTCGAGTATCAACGCGCAGGGGTTTTAATGAAATTCGGTGAAAATAGGAAGATCGTTAAACGGTTCTCGATGGCGGAGGGGGGCGAAAGTGCCGAGAACGGAAGCGGAGAAGCTAGGAGGAAGCTCCGACCGCAAAGAAGTCGCCTTTCAGCCGACAATCGCTCCGAGCACCGTAACATTGGAAGATTTTCCCGAACGAGCGTTCGTGTCTCTCGTTATCAGCTACGCCCTTGAAAGTCTTCCGCGCGGGGGGTCGGTTCCATGAGAAGCGGAACAAGTCGAGGAGAGAAGAAAGAGAGAGGGAGAGAGAGAAACGAGAACCGAAGGAAAACGGAGAGATAACGAGAGAGCGAGCGACGCCGGGCCCGAGTGGCGGAAAGGTGAACTCTTTTGTCGGCGAAAGCGGATCATTAAAAGCAGTGAAAAAATTGCTTAACGAGGCACGAGACATCCAGGGTGTTTCGTTACCTTTGATTGCATTTCCCTCGGCACGGGTCGACGAGCGCTCGCGAGAAAACTTTTAATTAATAGCATCGAGTCGAAGAAAAAGATGCCTATTAAACACTCGATTGCATATCCATTCGTCGTCACACCTGCTCCGTTGCGTCGTTCGATGGAAAAAAAAGTAACGAAGCAGACTGAGAACCGGATCGGTTCCTCGTCGGAAACGATCCACCTTTCGCTTCGCCTGACCGTCGCGTCTCGTCGGGGAACGATCGAAACAGAATATCGGTCTCGATTTCACGGAGGGCTGTTTCAACGTCCGGAATCGGTCGCTGGCCGATCCGCGTATACAGACGGCTCGTTAAAAGCGCGCAAAAATCGCACACCGCGAAACTTTAACTCGGCGCGCTACAATCACCGAGCGCCGCTTTCAAATCCGATTTCGTAGGTAAAACACGTTTCTGCACTCGACGCAAAACTTCCCCTTTGCGTTGGCCCCTTTGTTTCGACGCAGCGCCGCGCCGCACCGCGCGGCACCAGCCTTCGCCTCGTCTCGTCTCGTCTCGCCTCGCCTCGCCTCGCCTCGCCTCGCCTCGCTTAGCTTCGCATCGCTACTTCTCGCTTGGCAAAATTGACCGAGCCCTAGGTTTGCGCGATGCGCTCGCATACGATATTATAATGTATTTAAATCGCGTTTACGGGCTTCCCGTCGCGCGTTTCGCCGACGTTCGCGATACGGTATCCGGGAACGCCGACCGTCGACATTCTCCGAATATTTTCTCGTGAATGCCGGGAAGGATCCCGAGGTGTGGGGGAAGGGACGAAAGGAATCGCCGGATAACGAACACCGGTTCTGGAATTCATAAGTTTCGCGCGAGCAGTTATCGAGCGCTACCGGTCTCGCGGTGTCCCTCGGGACACGCGAGCTTCCGTCGCTTTCGCCTCGACCCTCGACACCCTCCTCATTGCGGAAGCAAAAGTAAACGCGAGGCGTTTCAGAAGTCGTCGCTGCTCCCGTTAGCGTTAGGTTCGATGCAACGATCGTTTCGCAAAGTTTCTCGCGACGATAACGATGGACAGTTGGTCGTTCGGGCGGCGTCAAGATCCATTAAGCGGAAAAACGAACCTCGACGCGGTACCGGCTCGTCGAAATTAAAATGCTTTTTCAAACGGAGTTTACTTGAACCGAGATCGCGTGTTCATTATCCTACCGTCGTGCATACAGTTGCGATCTTCGCCGATTTCGACAGACAACGATGGATGCCTTCGCGTGTTTTTGAAGCGCGCTGCAGCCGCCGCCGCCGCTTCCGCGTGAGATCGTTGCCCCCTCGACGATATTTACGCGCGCCGAGCGAAGCCAAGTCGTTGTTCGGTCCGGCGCGTTAATATATTTCGGAAGAGAGGAACGGTAATCGACGGCAGGTGCAATTATCGCGGCCGCGACCACGGCAACGCGCGAGCGGTACGCTCCGGCTTTTTGGCATCGATTTCCAGACCCGAACGACGCAGCGACGTTCGGCGGCGGTGCTCTTCAACTGGCAACGAACGCGCACAGAGTCGGTCCATCGGTTTTCCATTCGGGCATCCGACGAGAAACTTACCTATCGAAACAACGATCCGACAAATTTCCACGTCGAACCGGAACGGCGGCGATGTAGCCGAAGCGATCAGCAGCTGTTGCAATTACGAGCGACGTCGCTCGCCAGATATTATGCATGCGCATGCAGAATTTTCGGGCCCGGCCCGGCCCGACGACGCGACAAGCGGAGCCAGGAGTCGAGACCTCCGCCGTTTCGCCACGACCCAAAAGTTCAACGGAGTTGAACCGGAACTCGACGAAGCGCGGACGCGTATCCGACATCGCCTATCGCGACGCGAAACGACACGCCTCGCTCCGTTCCGCGATAATGCTTTCCCGCGGTGTGATTTATTATCCGTGGCATTAACGAATTCACGGTGCGCGGCAGCCAGTTATAAATCATATTCGACTGCGTTCTCGAGACGCGGCTGCCGGGAGAACGGGGCAGAACAGAATCATTGCCGATAACCCGTTCCTGAATTTTCGATGGAATCGAGAATAAACAGCAATACCTAGTTTATATTCTAAACTGTTTATTATTGAAGTTCGTGGGGAAATTTAGCCGCGCCTCTCTTCGGAGAGATGATTCCGCACGAACAAAGTATCGACGTCGAGCGTTTCTCCTCCGTGAAAACCACGGACTGTTTTCGCAGCCGGCTGTTGTTTTCTTTATCTCGAGAATCCTCTAGGTTCGCGCCTCTCGGGCTCGTTCGTCCCGGCAGGCTCGTTCGATCCATAATACATCCGTTTCCGCCCGAGGATTCGTTTAAAAGATTGATTTCGATCGCCGCGCGACCCCGCGAACACGCCTCCTCTTCTTCTTCGAAGCAGAGAGAGAGAGAGAGAGAGAGAGAGAGAGAGAGAGAGAGAGAGAGAGAGAGAGAGAGAGAGGAGGAAGAGGGCGAAAACAGGGGCGGGCCTGGCTAAGAAGTTGGCGATGCAGGAAATAGGAAAAGAGAAGACAGAGGGCGAGGGTGGTCCTCGTGGATAGCACAGACAACGGTGGATGCGGCAGACGAGAGGATTCACCTGACCCAGCCGCGTTTTCCAGGACTCTTGCCAAATACGTGGACCCGATCGATGCGGAGTACCCCGGTCTCGAAGCTAATCAAAACGTCGACCGTGCGGGCCGCGCCACGGAACAAGCCCCGTTCAACGAAGGAGAAACCGAAAATTCACCGGAGACAGTTTTCCCTTTCCCCGCGATCCCTTCGTAGTTCGTCCCTTCGCCCACCGGCCGTTTCTGTTCGGGCCACCCCACCCCGCGGGGCTCGCTGCAATCTTCCAGCCAATCTAATCAGTCGGTACGCCTGTACAAATCTGCAGGAATTTAGGGCCGTCCTTCCGTTATCTAGATTATTTAGTGTCTGCCCGAACTGTCTCCCGCTCCTGCTGCCGCTGCTCGGCCTTCCCTCTCGTGTGCCTCTTGCTCGATCCTTCTTTTGGCTAACCCTTGCTCGCCATCTCTCTCTCTCTCTCTCTCTCTCCCTCGTCTTTCCCAGCGTCGCGTCGCCGCGTCGTCTGCCTTCCATTCTTTCTTCCCCCGGTATTCTCTCTTTCCGTTTCTCTGTGTTCTCTCGGTGTGTCCTCTCTTTCCTCGTTCCTGCGTTTCTCTCGGCTCTCGAACCCTCTCTCGCTCGGGCTACGTTGTCGCAGCGGAAGTGGATGTGCGCCAGAGCCGAATTTCGAGGGTGCATGCGCAACGCGAGCCGTCCCTCGCCCCAACCGGTTGGCCTTTTTGTTCTCGGTTCGTTCGTCCGTTCATTCGTTTGTTCGTTCTTCTTGCTTTCTCCGAGCACGGCGGGACAAAGCGGAGCGACCGAACCACCGAAGGGGAGAAAGAGAGAGAGAGAGAGAGAGAGAGAGAGAGAGAGAGAGAGAGAGGGGAGAGAGCGAGAGATGAGGTCGGACCGCTGGAAACCGACGATAAATGCCCGTTCGTGTGCCGGATCCGTGGCGCACGGAGTAATCGGGCTTGTAACACGTGCCGGGAACGCCGAGCGACGTCGCGAGCGAAATTTCCGCGGAAAAACGAGAACGGCGTCGGCGTCGACGTCGACGTCGGGATCGCGAGGTGCGTCATTAGCCGCCCCTCGATCGCGATGACCTGCTGCTGCTAATTTGAATTTCTCACGCGAACCGTAAAATGGCCTACCGACGGACGATTCGCCCTCTACTCGCCTCGTCTCGCGCCCCGTCCCGTCTGGCCACTGCCCTAGGCCGAATTCATTGCTGCTCCGACCCTATTCATGTCAACCCGCAAACTCCGACGTTTACATTTCCGTCGCTGCATTATTACGGGGTTTAATGTACTCCCAAGTTTGCGACAATTACAACGGGCGCTGCGCGAGGCCGTAGCTCGGAACGCGCGTCAGGTCCCGGCCGCGCGATTAATCTTTAAGCGACGAGAGCGGCAGATACGGCGAGGGGAGGGAAAGAACACGCATCGACGACGCCGATGAAAATTTCATGCGCGAAACCGTAGCAACTTGCTCTTGCCGCCTGCGAACGATCGAGCGTAGATTATCGCAACGTTCAAACGGCCGCGAGCCGTTTAATTATCCGCCGCTCCTTGCCGGTAATCTAAATTTTGCACGCGAACCGATAACCGTAGGCGCTGCGAGCCTCCGCTACCCTCGCGGATTCCAAGTCACGGCGAACGCTAACTTTCCGAAACCTCGTGCACGCGCTTCGCCGACAAGTATGTACAGGAATCGCCTCGGAGAATCTCCGAATCGCGCAAAGATTTCTTGACAGGTGAATTGCCCCTCCCTCTCTTTTCTCTCTCCCCTGGCTCTCGTTACTAGAGAAGTACCGCGTTGTAAGAAACTCAGAATTATATTATACTAGTTGTCGCTGTTCTCCCTCCGCTCGATTTCACGGTGTCTTTCGGACCTCGTCGGCGTCTGCGGCCAAGGAGCGGTCGGGGCTACATAATCGGTGGCCGTTATACCGCGAGCCGTGTAACACGTGTTACCGACGTCGTCCGCACGATTTACGAGGATCGATTTTGCTGCTTTTTTCTTTCGCACTCTCTTTCCTTATAACGGCGAACTTGCCCGTAAATTACGGCCGCCAAGATCCCTCTCCGCGCACTCCGTGCCCGATCCCGCAGCCACCAGCCCGGAGAAACCCGGTCTGGTTCGGTCGCGCTTAAGTATTCAGCATCGGGCCACTTACGCGTTCGTTCGATGCATTTTTATGCGGATGATTATCTTTTTCCTGTTCCCCTTCCGACCACGCTCCGCCTACCACCGGTGCAGGATTCGGGCAGTTCACGGCTGACGCGTTTTTCGCGATCGTTATCCTCGCGTCGGGGATTCGGGATAAAAGTACGATCCTCCCGGATCATCCCGGGTCTTGCGGGTCGTTAAGTATCGTCGAGGAAGAGGTGGGAGATGCTGCGTCGCCAAGATCGAACGATTTCTCCTCGACCGGGGAGAACGATAAAAAGAAGCGAGATCGCGCGCGTTCCAAATTAGACGACTGCGCGCGCGGGTCAGGGGGTCGGAAATGCTGTTGTTCGTCGGGGGGAATTCGACGAATCTGGAACGCGTGTCCACCGAGTCTTTCTTTCGGTACGCGCGTCGCTGGTTTACGATCTCACCGGAGAGACCACGAATCATGGAACCGTAAGGATGGTTTTCAGTTTATTGGACCGCGGCGCATCGCGGCGGCACCCACGATATCCCGTCCATTCGTCGGGTTTTATTGGCCGGGATAATTCGAGAATTCTCCGGATACGATCGCGTCGGACGCGGTGATTCGAACTCGACCGCCGCGCCGTGAAATAATTAGCGAACCCATCGATCGATCTCCCGGCGTTCTTTCTCTTCTAGCTGGATCCGTGCTCGCCTCCCTTTACGAGCGACGACGGGTGGTTGATATTTTTTTTATTGGGTCGTCGGCCGACCCTCCAACTTTCGATTATCACGCGCGTACGCGGAATTCGACGAGACGAGGGGACGCGCAGGAGATGGGCGGAGGATACACGACACGACACGACGCGACGCGACGCGATGCGACACGGTACGTGCCGCGTGGATCTCGTTTTAACGCGAACTCGAGCAAATTGCGAACCGTGAAACACGGAGCGGATCGGTAGTCGCGGGAGGAGCAGACAGCCAGCGAGGACGAAACGAGGGTCGGAAGGAGAGCGGTAACGAGGGCTCGTGCGACCCGCACGCACAGGACTGCGTGCGTGTTCCGTGGCGAGACGGGACGCGGGAAAAAGCGGGAGAGCGAATACGTGCGTAGGCGGGAGAGGAGAGACGCCTCGATGGAATATCAATTTTTTTCGACGAGCCGTTGGCGTCGTTTCGCGTCCCTCTGTCCCCCGGTCCCCGATCCCAGCCGCGCCCGGTTTCCGTCGTCCTTCTTCTTCGACGCGTTCTGGTCATTCGGCTCCGTTGTTTCCGAGCGAAGCTTTCGAAGGTTTCGAGGGTTCGACCGAATCCGACGCGGCCGATTGGAAAGTTCCTCGAGCGAAAGAAACTTTGCTTCCGACGCGGCTTCTTCGGGGGCTTTCGCTCGTCGGAAGGGATCTGTCCGAAATACCGTGAAAGTCCGTTGTCGGGTTATACGCTCGAGAAGCGACGATTCCTCCGCGCGCCGCGAGCCTTGTTGCGCCGCGTACTTTCCAGACTGCCCGAGAATCTCTTCCGCTTCCGGTTTTCATCTCGCGAAACACACGACGAACGGGGAGAGCACCGCGAAAACAAACCGCGAGGCAACCGCGACGTCTGCTCGGCCGAAAAAAGGACTCGAGCGTGTCGACACGATTCTCCGTCGCGCGAGACATTCAGGTTTTTAATGAATCGCGTCGGGAACAGCCGAGCCACGGAATCAATTTGGCCGCTCCCTCGTCGGATCCTGAATACCGGTGGCTCTCGTCCCGGGATCGGTTACCGAGGTCGCTAATTGCGCCGCGATCAAGATTTCGCGTCGCGTACCGTCGCGCCGAAACCTACCGCCGGGGTCTCGAATTTCGCCGAATTGAAATTCAACGGTCGCGCCCGGCGTAGGCCGCCTCGACGTCGAGCATCCGCTCCGTCTCTCCGCTTCTTCTCCCTTCTGTTCCATCGAATACACGGCACGAGCTCGAGCCGAGTGGAAGAGAGAGACTCCGCGCAATATATTCGCCGCTCGCCAAATGTTCCGCGTTAACAAATCGGAAATCACGCGGATTCGAGCGACGGCTCTGCGACTACAGCCGTCGCACCCGAGAAACCGACGCTACACGTAACCGGAGTCGCACAATTAAACGTGCTCTCTGTTGCTTTAAAGTTCCGAGCGGACGAGCACGTGGCTTCTGCCGCGACTATGGCAAGCGAGCTGCTCGAAACTATGGGCGGATAACTATAACTAATTATACGGGGAAAGTTGTGTCGGCGGAGCCTTCGAACAACGACGCGACAGTAAGTTGGCGGGCGCGACACGATGTAGGCGACGGGCGTAGCGGTTCACGCCGGGGAGGAAAAGTTCGGTGAATTTTCGTGTCGTCGACCGCGGAAGACGTATTTTCGACGAAGCGATGTAAATCGTTGTTCTCAAAAAACGGGAGAACGTTTCTGAAACGAATATCGCGTATACTTAGTCGGAACGGGTATCAAACTCTGGTAACTGGTCTTATCTTATTGCTCGATCGCGAGAATCATTCTTTCTCGCATTCTTTCTCTCGTCGAGAATCAAAGTCTATCGATCCGTTTATGCGTCCTCTGTTCGTCTTCGCTCGGAGTTTTCTCCATCGAGCGAACAGAACGAAATAATGACTAGGATTCGCGAGCGTCGCGAGGGACGAGGGACGTTCCTCGAAGCGGGTATCGCGAAGTCGAGAGCAGCTCGACGCGCGGATTTGTTTGATGCTTTGTATTTCGTTGGGTTTTACGGGTGTTTTAGCGTCGACCGATAAGGGGAAACGACCGCGTAAACTTCTGGCTTGTTCGGAAGCGGGCGGGACCCGAGACGAGGCGAATTCGTCGGCCCGGAATATCGCGCGACAGAAGTTGCTCGGATTCCGAGTTGGTCGCGCTTCCCGCGCCGCGCCGGGGAGCAGATGATGTCGCGGTAAAGGAGAAAAAAATGTCGGTAATTCGAGCTTAATTTAATAAGAGTCGTGCTCGTAGCCGGCGAAATAAAATGCAAATATCTCGCTTCGGTCTAGCTCGGCCGGTCGATATATTCCCGCGGAAGAAATTCGCTATTCACCGCGGCTCCGTCTGCTTCCTACCCAGGAAACATAGGATAAATTACCTCTCTATGCAGATGCAATCGAGCGCGAGCTGCTCCCCTTAGCCAGCGGTCCGCCTCGTAGCTTTTGCGCCGCGTTGCTTCTTTGCGATCGATGTACTCGCGCAAGAAAATTCGCGTGCCGGCGAATTTGGGACGACACGCTTCGACTCGAATCGACGCCGAAGCGGGGACGAAAAACCGCGTGATTTGCTCGGCAAACTGTATCGAAAGGAGAAGGCGGAGGTAGCGCGCGAGCCGAGGGATCCCACCTACGGATCTTTAAACGAGGCCAATAAAACGTCCAAAGCCGTGCAAACAGCTGGCAAATCAAATATCGGGAGAAACGTGATTATTTGCGTGTGCAGCGGGCGCGGCAAATGCGATTCACCGCGTGGATACGGGCTTGCTCGCTAGGAGAACGTAACGGAAGATATATGCGCGCGGATCCGACGCGAGCGCGCACCAGGACGAGAGGAACGCAAGAGAGGGCGAGGGCGCGGCGGAAACGGATTCGCGAAGCCAGATAGAACGGTCTCTCCTCGCTGCAACGTTGATTTAACGCGTCTGCAACAGAACTCGGTGCGCCGACGCGGCTGCGATTCACCTCTCCCGTGTTCGCTTCTCTTTCTCGCTCTGTGCACGCCTCGCGTCGCGAGCACACAGGACACCGCTGCCGGTAATAGATACGACAATGAGCTCGGGAGCAAAGGTCGAGCGGCACGTCTCGCCATTGTACGGCTCCCCATTGACATCCGTGGACCGTCTAATTGTCCCCTATCCGCGCCCTCGGAGAATACGCGAGCACTTACGTAACCGTACGTGTCGCGTCGTTCTGTTCTCAGCATTCGAAGCAGTCGTCCCGGCCGTCGCGTCGTCGCCGCGACGCGCGATTCTTTCTTCTTTTCCTCTGACGCGACTCGCGACCCCTCGCCTCGTCCACGCAACAATTTTAATTGACCGACGTCTGTCATCGTTGCGAACCTCCGCCGAAACGTCTCGACTTCGTTCGCCTCCTACCGGTTTCGATCGTAATTATTTCGCTTCCGTTTCGAGGTCGGCAATAGACGTTTCAACGGTACACACGGCAAACATTACGGAACGGCGTCGTTATTACTAGGCTGAGCTGCCGAGGGTCCGCGCGGCTGAGATACGGCTGCGGCTTTCGGTGGAAGGATGGTGAGCCGCGCGGCGTCGTGCAACGTGTATCGTGCGACCATGCACCGGTGCATCGTCGCAGGATACAGGCTGGTGTATCGCAAATTGCATAATACCGCGGTGGAACGAGGCCTCGCAGCCAGCAGCAGCAGCCGCTTTGGGACACGCACCATTCACGTCCATGGACGGTCTAATTGGGCTCGGTTCCCGGCCCAGGAGGATTGGCCCGCGTACGGGAAATACGCGACGACGACGTTCGCGTGCTACGGCTTATAAATTCAGCTCTTTTTCCAAGGCCGTCGCGACGAAGCTTAACGACGGGCTTGGGAGAGAATCCGGGAAAGGAGAAACCGGAGAAACAGAAGAAACGGGAGACTGCGAACGGCGCCCGGGCTGCGTTTAACTCGACATCGGCGTCTAATTTTTAATTAATCGAGCTATTTCGCGGAACGCGATCCTCGGGAGAAATAAACGTCGGAGAGACCGGATTCGATTGAAACGAATAGTTAGGCGAAACGTGCTCGCGGAACGTAAAAGGACCGCGCCGTAGATTTTATTGGTCCCCAGCCGGTCGAGCATCCGGCGCATCGGTTAATTTAGCGCAGTTGCTAAATTACACGGCGGTTTCCAAATTCGATCGCGCGATATCGCTCGGCGCCTACCAGGACCGGCGACGACGACGCCGCCGAAGTTGTGCCGCTATTCCGAGCGATAATAATTCTTGCCGTTAATTTATCGGCGCGAGATCCGGCGCCTCGGCTCTCTCCGGTAGCTTTATGAATCGAGCCCCGACGCGTCACTCGCGGCCGGCCGATTAATGCTCACAGACCGACAAAAATATTCTCTTCTCCGCCGGAGAAATTCGTCGAATCGAGCCTCGTAAATCACGCGCTGCCACGGTTCGTCGGAGCGAACGCTCCGCGCGGACTTCTATCCAGCACCGGCCGTTTCGCGGCGCGATGGAAATTGATCGTGGTCCTGGTAGTTATCCGTCTTTGGGACGAGGAGAACGGTCACTCGTGGAATCTGGAGGCAGAGGTTCTACGGATCGAGAGCCCGCAGAAAATGATATCGCTCGACTGCAGCCGATCGGCGATTCGTTTCCCCTTTGACGACGCGCGATAGGTGTTCCGCGGCGAGAAGATCGAGCGCTCGTAAGCGGGAGAGCACGAGCGAGCGTCGTTACGCGTCATAAACGGACGCGCCACGGCGTCCCGGTGGCAATAGCCGGTGCAGCTTCGAAGGCGCCACGCCAACTACAAGCTTTACGACGTAACGCGCTGCGCACGCTCGGCAAAACAACCGACTCGAACTTCGATGGAAAGAGAGTAAAAAGTGTAAGAAAACTCTCTCGCGAGAGTGCTCTCGCCGAGAGACCGATGGTCGCGAAATCGTTGCAGCCATGCTGGGAGCTGGGGAGCTGGGTAGCTGGGAGATGGGAACCGAGGGCTGCGAGACAAAGTCGCGTGCGACCCTCTCGGTGCATTTGGCGCGGCGATAGGCTTGCCAACATCATCGATCGCGTCAAACAGTAATGCGGGCTAATGCACGCTCGGCGCACGCTAATGTACGAGAAGGGGCGGGCAAATTAAGGAGTTGATAAGCCTTATCGACCGGCGACTCACGTGCCGCGCCGGCAAGCAGGACGCGAGCAAGCTTATTCGTGTGCGAGCCGTCGAGAACGCGTGTACACGTTCGAGCCGGTGCTTCGAGCAGAATACGTTCTCGGCTCTCGCGTTTTCAAACCAAGTGGTCTCGAATCCGCACAAGTGCATACACGCTGTCTCCGAGTGGATCGCGCTCGTGTGTCGTCTTCGAAATTAACGACGAGCCGCGACGAGATTCGACGGAAACTAGACGCGACTAGATGCTGCCTCGCGATCATCCACGGAAAGGCACAGATCCCGGTCGGGAAAGAACCGGCTATGCACTCTCGAAATTGCATCGAAATACGCGGTGGGAATAAAAATGAAAACTCGGCCGTCTCGAAATCCATGAAATTCGTTTTCAGTCTCTGGACGTGTGTACTTTGTTCCCGGCGCGGCGGCTGGCTCCCGGAAAGCAATCCCACGGACGGAATCTCCCTGGGATTTTCTTCCCCCGAACTAGACGCGTCGCGCCGCGAAACAAATGTTCGACGTTACCAACGCCCCGATAACGACGCGAACCCTACCCTAACCCGAAATTCGGACGCCGAATGTCCCGTTCCGCTTTGGAACCGAACAGACGGTCCATTATTCGGTGTGCCTGTAGTCTGCCACTTTTCCAAGGTTTGCGGCAACGCGCACTCACCGAGCGGGGGTACAACTCTCGATCACCCGGGACTCTTTCCCCAGGCCAAAAGGTCAGTGTCGAAGGCGCAAAAGCAGACACGTCCAAGAGTATTATATCGATTGGCCAAGAGCGATCGCGTCGAAAAAAGGAACCAAGGCCGTCCAATTACGCCTGACAAATTTTCGCGTATCGACGTTATCCTGGCGCCTCCTCCAGCTCATTAACCCCCCGCGGTAGATCGATAACGAAGCCACGGGACAGATTTCCTTCCCCCGAACGAGCGACTAGCTTTTCCTCCCCTAGCTCTTGCTCTTCCCTCGCGTTCTCCCTTTGATTCGTCGTGGCTGCGACGACGCCCGTATTTATTATAAATCCCCGTTGCGATGGCTCCCTCGTGTAGGCAGGGACGCCGCGCCTCAATTACCGGCGAGCAAGTTTTTCTCGAGACACGTCAAATTGTCGCCGGAGATAATCGAGCCTCGGATACGATCGAGAGCTTTATTTTTCCTGGCGCGGTAGACGAACGAGACGAGACGAGACGAGAGAGAGAGATAGACGAGAGACGAGGCGAGCCCTCGGCTCATCGATCACCGTCACTCTCGAAGAAACGATACCCAACCCAGGCTGGACGTGCACCGGGGCCGGATGCGGTGGGTTAATTCCGCACGAGTGCGCGCAGTTGGCCGATTCCACCGCTGTCGTCGTCGTCATCATCGTCGACGTCGCGTCGTTCGGAAAAACTCTCGATCTTCGGCGTTTCGTTCGTCGGGAATCGACGCGCGACAATATCCAGGTCCGCCGCGTTCGCCCCGGTTCGGATCCGGGACCGTAATTTTCCCACGTACGATAAATTCACGGTCCGCGCGGGGTTTTTCCCGATGTCGTCTAGACGGGAAAAAGACGCGGAGGAGGCTCCGTCGCGCGAAGTCTCGAGGAGGAGCGGGAAAGCCCGCTCGAAATTGGTTCGATCCGGCGCGCCGTACGAGCCATTCCAAAAGAAATTCTCATCGGCGAAGACCTCCGTCGGAGTCGGAATTCGGTTTTTCATTTAACTAAGGTCGAGGCGGGTGCGGGATCGCGTTAGGTTGCGCGCCGATCGAATTCCGGGTGTACTCTTCCGCGCAGAAACCGCATCGTCACGTACTCGTTTTTGTCGATCTCCGGCTTGATTCGATTGCTCTGGGACCAGGAGAAGTCTCCCAATAGCATCGGAATCCGGATGGGAGAGCGCAACGATACCCGTTGCACTCTCTCTCTCTCTCCCTCCCTCCGACAAGGACAATAGAGTCAACGAACTGTTTGCGACGCGGGAATATCCCGAGACGATTAATCGCCAGAGATTTACGGTGGCCTGGCTCGCCGTTATCCCGTATAATTGCGACCAGGATCTACGGTATCCCGCTAATTAGTTTGCGACTAAATTCGTTTCTCGCCTGGACTTTCTTCCCGTTCCCGCTCCCGGTCCCGCTCGAGGAAATCGTTTGGACGGGCAAGTGGCCACGGGAACCACGCTGCTACGGCTTTTCCCGGCATCGGCGAGCTTAGCTTACCGTCGCTTCGTTGCAAACAAGAAAATCGATCGTATACCATACCGGTGTACCACCGGTAGGGCGTAAGGCGGAGGGGCGCGGCACGGTCCGACGCTGTTGGTTTTCGTTGAAATTTTTTTCCGGCAAATATTGAAATTTGTTTTCCACCATTTTTTCGGCTGAGAGCGCATCGCGCCGGCTGAAATGAATTTTCAGCGAGCTCAGTTGTTCCGGTGCGCGGAGCCGAGCGTTCGTTCAAGGAAAACAAATAGCTGTCGCGTTCGATTGCGCGGCGAAAGCAATCTTCCCGGGTTCGACTCGCAATTATTTCGCGGTTTCGCTCGTGTTCCGACGCGCGTTTCCGCGATCGCGCACGGAGCGGCATCGTTTCGTCGACCTCCGACGACGCGCAGGGTCCCTCGGAAATTCCCGCTTCTCTAGCCTCTCTGCCCGCCCCGAGCCCGGTCGATTACTCGGAGACAATGACGGTTTTCCGCGGTTTATCCCGCGAGCACACACAGCCGGCGCGACAATTCTCCGCTCGAGTTCCCGCGGCACCCACCAGCTCGTGATTCATTTCGGCACGGCGGCTGCGGCGACGGCGGCGTCCCGTCGCGCTGCAACGAGCGAGTTTATCGGCTTGGCACGGTTTCGCATCGGCCGAGCGAAAAGTTCGCCCCGGCGTACAAGGAAAAATCACGGGCGAAAACCGGCGGACGTCACGTCGCGTCGCTTCTTGCTCCATGCATCGGCCGACGGTTGGAAATATGCACTCCCTTATAACCCCGATTCCATTTTTCAGTGAGTGGAGAGAGACGAGTTCGACGGCTCGGCGTTTCGAGCGAGAAAACCGTCGCGGTAAACTCTCCGAGCCTCTCTCTCTCTCTCTCTCTCTCTCTCTCTCTCTCTCTCTCTCTCTCTCCCGGCTCGGGGAAAATGAGAATCTCGAAAAGTTAAAAGGTAATCTCGACGCGTGTCACGTTTCTCGGGGGAGCGACGAATTCGCGTCTAGCGAACGCTTAAACCCCCTCGACTGCGATCGCACCCGCTACCTGTCATCAGCGTTGTGTCGTGCACGGTAATTTCGTGACTGCGCGGAAATGAAACGAATCTCTGTTTACGCGATGTCTCTCTTGTACCCGCGAAAAGAGAATACGCCAGAAACTGTGAAAGTCGTTGGATGGGACGTAAAATGAATCCGGAAACGCGCGCCGCACCGCGCCGCGCCGCACAGCGTCGCGTCGTAGCCGCTCGAGACTTAATTAACATTGCTTCGAGTTTGTCGGGCGATTTAAACGGAGACCGTGGTGGCCGGGAACGAGGCGCGCAATGCCAGAGATGCAAATAATCCGCGACAGCGTCACGGTTCTTCGGCCGGAGCGTCCCGCGGCGCGAAGAATTATTCACCGGAACACCGTATACTCGTTGCGAGTTAAACCGAATAAAGTGGCGCTCTGGCTGCCGACTACCGACTACCGACTGCCGCCACCGCCGCTTAATCGAATCATTTATCGGCTCGTTCTACGTTTACGCGTAGCTTGCGCCAGGCGGCTGCGTCCCCCGTAGAAATCGACTCGGGCTTCACCGAGCGAATCCGTTTTCGAGATTTCACGCCGCCAAAGATGAAATATCCGATCGTGCCCGTTCTCGAACATCTCGCCGGTAAATCGAACGTCCGCGAAATAAAAGGCGAGCCGAACGATTATTTAAATTTCCGTCGAATCGTATTCCGAACGCGGTCGGTTTTTTCGCGGATCCTGCAGCTTCCTCTTCTCGTTCGGTTAACGACCCGAATCGAACCTCGGTACCAAGATGCTCTCCTTCCTTTTTTTCTTCCACACTCCTTTCGGTTCTTTCGCCCTCGTTTCTAGACGCTTTCTCTCCGCGAGCTCTTCCGTTCGTCGACTCCGGAACTATTTAGCGGGGATTTCCAGCAACTTCCCTCTCGGAGTTCGATGTTTGCCTTCGGTCGCGTATCCCGTGTTCGAGTGCGCCCGGTCGAGAGCAAATCCTACCAAGACTTCAGGCTCGAACGTATTAACGCGACCTTATTCGAGAAAGAGAGAGAAGGAGTGAGAATGGAACGAACGTGTTACGAGGATTGTTTATGTTTTACGGGATTTCGTTGGTCGTGGCCTCACCGATACCTCTTTCACCAACGGGTGTCCCAGGAAGGAAAACGTGAAAAAGGAAGGAAAAGGGATTGAAACTCCGTTTATACGTACTCCATTTACTTGGGATGGTACCCCACGGACCAGATACGTATGGAGATTAGGAAAAGTAGGCGGTTCCCTCTTTTCCCGGAAATCCTACTTTTGTACGAACCAAAGTTTAAGCAGTGTCTGGTCGGCCGAGCCCCAGCTGAGCGAAATCCCCTTGTATAAACGCTAACTCCTATTAAACGAACGAAAAATCAATGTAGCGGTGGACTCGTTATATGAATGATGTGAGAGCGCTGGCTCCCTTCGATTCGAGACAAACCCTTTGTCTCGGCACGTAACAAACGCAACGCGGATCGAGCGGAGCCGTGCAGGGTGGTGACCACAGCTGGTCGGCTACGAGGAAAAATTGTTCCAGGTAAACTCTGTGGACGGCGTCGGTATCGATCGAACCCCGCTGGCCGACAAAACGCCGGTCAAACAGCAGCAGCAGCAGCAGCAGGCTGTCGTGACAGCCGTCATCGCGGTTGCGTGCGTTCGTCCGTCATCAAAGTATCGACACCGGGTCCCTTTGTGAGCGAGTCACGGGTATCCGCCGGCTCGCGGCCCCTCCCAATGCTTGCCACTTGTTGATGCGAACAATTGCAAGCAAATGATTAGGTGTGCTTCCTCTCGAACACGCGCGCGCCTAGTAATACGGCCGACACTTTCCTACGATAACGTGTTTGCTTCCGCCGCTGTTGCGGCCGGATGGCCTGGAAACGGTGTCGACCCCGTTTCGATCGCGGCTTCGATGCCGCGACGTTTCCTGGAAATCGCGATCGGTCGCGCGAGATCGATCGGAGCCCGAGCGAGGCGGCGGGCGTGCTAGAACGTCGACGTAATTGTTACGATATCAATTTTCCTCGACGACCACGGATTCGGCGCGTCGCGTCGCTTTCGGAGTGTACGCACGGCTAGCAGCCAGGCCAATGGAATTTAATACAACTCGAAGCACAATATGTTCCCTACGCTCTCCGACCATGGAAATTCCAAGAGTCCCCCTCTGCCTGGGAGTTTGCGAGCATCCTCTCTGTTCGACGCCGATCCTGCGGGACGCCCAGATCTCGAGATTTTTTCCAGAGCAAACCCTCTCGCGAGGAGAGCCGCCCCGAAGGTCGAAATCGTCGAGGCAACCCGCAAACACGGTGGTGGCGAGTCCGCGAGTGTCGCAGCGCGAATGTTTTCGGCGGAGACGGACGGCTCTGTAGCTCCCAGCGCTCGTACGAGACGCTCTTCCCGAGGAGTGTGAACGCAAACAAAGTCGTATGAAACTCTCTCGCGCGAATCAAACACGGCCGGGAGGCGGAGACAAAGGGTATGGTCGGCAAACATCCTTTTCGGATCGAGCTTCAACGCCTCGGAGAAAGACCCGGAACGACGGACGGCGCGAACTACAAGAACGAATACAGGCGACGACGAACGCGCACAAAAGTCGACCGGATACGCGTCGATCCGCTTGCGTTACAACTGGCGACAACTGGGTCCGTCGCGACAACGCGCTCGGGAGATTCGGTGTCCTCGGCGAAACGGTAAAACTAGTACGCTCGGCGAGCAGCGCGATCCTTTTCACGCGTTTAATGTCACGGGAACTGCATCGACAACTCGGACCGAGTCGCGGGATAAGGAAACTGTGGAATTCAACTTTTAGAATCGACATTTCGACGTTTTCATTACCAACCACTAATTCACCGGTCGATCGACACCGTCGGTCTCGTGATTAATGGCAGAAATGAAAATTTAGAGGATATGTTTAGGAAAAATCGTATTTTGAATGCGGAGATTCGGAGTCCAGTGATCAGCGACGATAACGGGTCGCGCGATGAACGCATAGAGTGGCCGGCGACGATTGATTTATTAGATCGAGCCGCGCGCGTCCGCCGGCGTTAAGACCGAGCGAGCAAACACCGGGTGGCGTCCGGTAATTCAATTAATTTCGTCGGTGCACAGCGCTCGATGCTCGACGCGCGATCGTGATTCCGCGCGGTACGGTGCGGTGGTTACATACAAGCTGCACGTAAGAGCTGGTTACATCGCGTTGCATCGTGTCGCATCGCGTAATTAGTTTCATTAACGGTACGCGGCACCGACGATACGGCCACTTCCATAAATAAACGAGCTGAATCTCGGGTCGCCGTTCCGTCCCGGTGAAATTCGACTCGGGACCGGGAGAGCCATCGCCACCTGTCGGGGAACTTGTTTACGCGGAAAATTTCTCTTTCCGTAATTCTCCGGAATTATCGCGCGATCGAGTTTGCCGGTCGCTCTCGACCCTATCGCGGACCACCAAAATGTCCCTTCCCCTGTTTGCCGGTGATAGTTCGAGTTCGATAACGACCGAAATTTCTCCACGGGACTCATAAATATATTACTGCCGGCGGGATCGTCGTTAACCACCGTAAGAATACAAACTGCGATCAGAAAGTTCGCGCGCGGTCGTTAGATTTCTCTCGACGGCGAGATTCGATCGGGAAGATTTCGTTTACGCGATACTGGGTGCACTTGTCTCGGACGTTCGTGTCGAGAAGAACGTATAGCTCATTTTGCACTGAGAATAAAGACCAAGTGTTCCCGTCGCGGCCGAGAAAATTGAAACTAGACCGACCGTCCATAAAAAGATGGTTATCTCTCGAGTGCTATCGATTTGGCTAGCTTATCGTCGGATCGCAGAGCTATTCCTGTTGACGTCGTTAATTATTACCGATCGTATGTCGTCCCGTCGTTACGCGACGACATTTCGATGTAATCACGGCCGTGTAATGTATTCGTTTTATTTGCCGTGCTCGGAGGCAAATTAATAATCCCCGTTCCGGGGGGTGTTAATGCGTTTTTGATGTCATCCGTTGCGCGTGTCCGATTCCGATCGATATCTAGGCGGACAGGAATCACAGATCGAGCCCTTGCCACGCGACGTCGAGTCGAGCGTGGTTCTCCCCGTTTAAGCGAAATTAGTTTCGCACACTTTGCAAATTTAGAGAATCTCAATTGTTTTAGTATCTCGTGAAATGAAAAAAGTTCTAATCGCGATTCGGAGCAGCGTGGACGCGTCGCGAGGAGATTGAACGTTGGCGAAGACGCAAAACGGGAAACGGGAAACGGGAAACATTTCGATCGGCAGCCGCTGGTAATTAACCATCGGAGAGGGTTCGGCGGCGGGGCTGCGCGGCGTCCGCGCGTCCGTGCGTCCGTGTCCGATTTGAATGATTAATCCAGCGTTTGCGTTAACCCGTACGCCGGGCACCGCACGATGCAATTTCGCAAACGATTCACGGCTGCGGCCCACCAATTATTGCGAGTCGCGGTCGAGGTTTGCGCTCCCGAGCCATCAGCCCTCCCCCAGCCCGTTCCTCCTTCCCAAAACCGGCAGAAAACTCGCGTTAATTTAATGGAAGCGATTCCGGACGACGTTACCCCGAATCGTGGAATCTGCGGTGGAAGTTTGCGTTCGCGGCTCTTGCCAAGTTCCCGCTTCTCTAACGTAGACCGGCGCGGTGCGATGCGCGCCGATAGGATCGATGGGTCCGATGCGATGGTGCAATTCCATCGGCGTGTGCCGGCGTCTCCCGAGGGGAAACGAGCATTCCCACGATCGCCTGGACATCGAGAAAACGATTGTCCGTTCGTCTCCATACTAGTCGACGCGATCGTCGATCCCGAGTCGCGACTATTTCGCGAATGACTCGATTTAGATGCTCGGCGCATCGCAACACGGAACAGAGTGCGATGCCGTGTAACGCGAACCCATCGACGCGAGAAGATCCACTCGGCTAACCCGAGAGAGTCGATTCGGGTCTCGGTCCTGCCGATATCGCGGTTCCTGCATTCTCGAGGAGGGCGGTTCCGGCGCATCAGCCGAGACACGGTTGCCATCCCGTTCATCCTTGACTTATCGCGGCGATAAGGACACCTCTCGATCCTCGGCTCTCGGCTCTTGGCTCTCGAGTCTCGACTAGACGCCCGGGCCGTGTACGGGAACTGGGTCGAGCCCGGGTTTCTCCCGCGATAGGGAACTCTGCTCCCGGTTCCCCCCACCGGCGCGTATCCCCGTTCGCTTATTTCGTTTTCCTTCTCCCGCTAATTGAGGACCGGCTGCTTTCTCGAGAGTTTCGAAACTCGACGCCCGTTCGACGCGAACTCTCGTCCGGGAATACCGGCGCGCCGCCTTCGTCGCTCTATTTGTTGGGAGGAAATTCGCGGATGACCGCCGACGATCAACCAAACCCGCGTTACCTGTTCCCCGCCGCGCCGGAAGCGCAATTTGCTCGTCGTCGTTTCAGCCTGCTTTGTTCCTATTCCCCATTTCTGTTTACGGATCGTGCGAGCGTTTTTCTCCGCGACGAGCCATCATCCCGGTGTTTATACCAGCCACGGTTACGTTCGAGAACTTGGAAGCAGGTTGCGCGCCTCACTTCGGGGATTACGTTGGATTCCGCGAGCATAACTTCGGGAACGCATCGTCTAGGATCGCGGCGTTAAAATTACTGTACTCCCAGCAGTGCCGGCTGAAAGGGACCATTGAGAGCTGACCTCCTTTCCAGCATCGCGCGTCTTAGATGCCGTATAGCTGCTCGGGCGTTCCAGAATCGAACTCGTATCCCCTGAAATCGTTAACGTGCTCTTCGACACTGACAATTTCGCGTTGCGCTGTGAAAGAAGAATTTGTATGTCTCCTCCAATTTCTGCGCTGATAATACCCCGAAGTAGCGACCGGTTCGAGGTAATCCCGAGACCAAGGTACCACCCGGCGCGTTAGGATGAACTGGCTCGGTTCGCTGGCAGGTGTACATACGTTCTCGAGGTGCGCACCGACGCGATAAATGCCAGGGTCAAACCCGTGCGGCAAAGTTCCGCCGTTTTACGGTACGGTACGTTTTTAGGTAGTCCCTGGCGGCGGGCAGCGCGGCGCACCGGCCACATTTCTTCCGACTCCGCTGGCACCGACGCGACCGGTGCTCCTAAAACCTTGCCGCGTCTGCCTCCATTCTCGACGATCGCCGGAAATCGAGTTATTCGCGAGGGTATTCGCGAGCGCCGGCTCGAAATGCGATCGCTTTTATTAATGCCTCCGCGAATACCGTGCCTCCCCGGTACAGATGGTGTCGACGAACCGAACCGATGCGATGCAACGAATAGCGTCGGAAACACGGAACCCAGTTTCGCGGATATCGCGTCTTGCCTCGCCCCGCCTCGCCCCGCGCGATTTTCCTCCCATGAATATCGAATTTCCGCCACTCCTCACGGCGCCAAGATTGTTTTCCGTTTCCATGGTTATTTCAAAGTCTCGGAATCGCCGGGGGAATCGAATCGAAGACGAGTCACCGTTAAAAAAATGCTTACGCCGAACCAGAGTGCGGTATAATCGATCTGGAGCCTTAACGATCAAGTATTCCGTTGCCCGCAATGGGAATCGCTGGGAGCGTCCAGCACTCAACACGGCTAATCCGCCAAAGACGATCGAATCGATTTCCATTATCGCGTCGAACAGGGATTCGAAAATCGTGTTTCGTACGCCGAGGAGATCCCAGCCATCGAGACCAGGAAGTCCCAGATTTAGTTCCGAGGGGAGAGATGAAAAACGATCTCCGGACGATTCGTTGAACAGATGGCTGGCCCGAAGAATTGGTAACATATGTACACGGTGGTATTCGAGGAAGCAGCGGTCGACGTTACGCGCGGAACGACGTCGTTGAGAAACTTCCCTGCGACAGCACCACTCTCGTTCCCGAGCCGATTACATAGCTCGGCGAGAGGAGGAAAAGAAAAAACACCGACGGATTTGAATCTTTCTCGGCTCGATTGTTTTTTCTCGCGTGCGACCCGCGTCCTCCCGGCCGTTTCTCGGCCCTCTCGCACGGGTTTCTCCCGGGATTGCCCCGGCCAAGAAAGCACGTGTTGTCCCAACGAAATTGGAGTGCGCCCGGCAGGCAGGCTGCTCTAACGCGACGTCTTCTAGCGCCGCAACGACGTAACGTCGCAGCAGCGCCGGGGGACGTTCGCATGACTGCCCCGGAACACGGGGAAGGCTAATTTTTCCGGAATCTCCTTGTTCGTCTCTGTTTCCCGCGACGGATTCTTCAAAGAAAATTGAGATCCACGCGGGAACGCGTGCACACGGAAAACTAACCGCGGCTAATTTAATTAAAAGTTAAATTACGAGGGAGGCGGCGACGCGGGGACGCAAACGCGGAGCGTGAGCGCGAGCCCGAACACCGACGAGGATAATAAAGTAGATTGCGCGCGAGAGCCCGAGAGACGCTCGATATATTTTCGCCGACTCGTTCTCTTTCGGCGCGTTTAAATCGGGGCCCCGGAGTCGATCGCGTACGCCTCGTGACACCGTGGACCGTGGACCGTGACGTTCCCTCGATCCCGATCAAAATTTCCTTGACGTTTCATCGCCGGAACAGAATCTATCCGCTTCCGCGCTCGATCGACGCTTTGTCCCCCATTATCGTCGGCAGAAATGCTGACTTCTCGCGCGCCACGGCGACGAGGCGATAAAGAATCCGATTGGAGGCCGAGGAATCGAGAGAGAGAGAGAGAGAGAGAGAGAGAGAGAGAGAGGATCCATCAGACGGCCGGAACGACTCCTCGAGAAGCGGTCGTCCTCGGATGTAATTGAAACGATTCGGTCGTCGCGGTTCCGAAACCGACTTCTGCGACTGCGGAGTCCCTTTTTGCTCGGTCCGCTTCCGGCGCGATAAAAGCGCCGGAAAGGAACCCGGTCGGTTGATGGGCTCGTTCATTAGTCATGGTTTAGCCGCGGGTGGAAGACTGTTGCGGTTCCACCTGTGTGCGTGCGTGGACCCCTAGAAGAGAAGCGGGGAGAGAGAGAGAGAGAGAGAGAGAGAGACGGCTGCAGGGGGGCCGTTAAAAAATAATGGTTTAGGGTCGTTCGCGGCAGTCCCGTCACCCTGGCACGTGCGAAACTTTAATGACTTTCGCTCGACGTAACGCCGCATCCTCTCCGCGTCGCTCTCTTTCCCTCGCTCGTCCCCCCGTCCCATTTCCTTAACCCCCAGTATGTAAACTGGCCGAGGCTCGCGCGGGTCCACTCGTGCGGCGAACCGCCGCCAACCCGGAGGAGATAATCCACTTCACGGGGAACGAGCTGAACGCTCGATGTCCAATACCCTGTTGTATCCACCCTCGCTAAGCGTCGGCTTCCTTCCATCTTTATTAATTCATCGGCCGTCTTCCTTATCTCGGACTCTCCCGGTAAATGGGAGACCGACCCGACTACTCTTTCCTTCGGTCGACCGTGTTAAAGGGTATCTCGACGAACGGCAACAACCGAGGTAAAACGTGTCGTGCCGGTCGTCCATCGGCTTAGGCCGACCACACGCGGTTCGGGTCAGCTTAGCGAAAGTCAAATTCGGATTTGTCGAGCCGAAGAAAATTGGTTTCTTTGTCGTCGCGGTGTTACGACGAGTTATATTAATTCATCAGCGAGGGAAGACCGCCTTCGCATGCAGGTATCTTCGCGTTTTCGAAATCCATCGTTGTCCGAGGTATCTAGTGTACCGGTGACCCGAGGGTCCTGAACTCGCCTCGTTTGGTCGAGACGCGAACAAGAACGATCTCGCAAAGTTCGATCGGCGAAGTTTGACGACCGGCCGGCCGGCCGGCCGGCACAGCCGCAGCCTCGGACGCGTTCAATATTTCCGGATACGCGGGGCCACCGTTTCACGACAGGGCAGCGCCTCGGGAAACTTATATAGGTGATTTGTGGCCTCGCCCCGCCGAGGCTCGCCGCTGCCGGATAAATCCACCCCGGTCAATTTTTTAACGGTTCCGCGAACAATCGTCCCACCGTGGCCGACGCCGACCTCCGACGCGACCCGCCTCCGCTCGAGATACCATGAAATATCGCGCGAATATGTACGTACGGCGAACCCTCCTGCACCGAGGAGCGAAAATTGCGATTTGTATCGAACTTAATTTCATTCGATCCGATTTACATATAAACACGAAGCGTATAAATCGGAGTCGAAGCTGGAAGCGCACGATTCGAGGAAACGCCATCCATCGAAACGTATTATAGGTACATAGTGATGCGCGGGAGTTCGCGAAACAGCGAAGATAGTGAAATAACGAGCACGATCGTCGAATTTGATGCAGACGAGTTCCGTGCGGGCGCGAAATTAGATTGGCCAACGATCCGTGCGGTTCTCCGCCTTTTCGCGATCGGCTGGCGAGCGCGATTGCAATCGACCAGCTAATTTTCGGAAGCGATAACGGAGCAACCATAGGTCCGTTGGGAGTTACAGGTTAGCCAGTTTAATTTCAAAGCCATCCGCGAAAGAGACCGGCGCGGTTATTTCCTCGTCGATGGTACGGTGGAACGTTATTTCCACGACTACGACTTCCTCGAAAGTGTATCGTGTCTCGTTCTTTTTTATCCGAAACAGGTGTCGGAGGCGAATCCGAGACTGCAGGCGATCGGAATTGCGTTAATTACTTTGTCGAACGTCTTCGGGAGGCGGACCGAACGGGTCGAGGAGGTCCTTCCACGGCAGCAGCCCCCGTTCGCCGTAGCGCATCCGCTCATTGTTACCGTCGATGGTGTTGCGTGCTTATCTCCGACCTAAATTGCATCGGCCGGATACGAGAGGCCGGTCGGCGACATTGACTGACGTCGAAACGCGGAAACGCCCCGATAATTATGCCAGAGTCACGAGAGACGTCGATTAGGATCTGGCTCGGACGGTGCGATTCCACGTCCGCGGATTCCCCCGGTGATTCTCGTAATTCAGGCCGTCCAATTCCGACGAATCACGGTGGCCCGGTTTTTTTTTTAACGAATTCCGCGGCGATAACCTGCGGCTGATTACCTCGAAGCCGCAGTCAAACGAAGATATCGCATTTTGAAGTAACGTAGTCGAGCGATCAGCAAACGGCCTACCCTGTTAAACGGGGGTGGGAGGGGTTTCTCGACGGAAACGCGCGGAGCAGTCGATCGATCGTGAACGGGTGAGGTGACCGTAGTGACTAATAGATAGGTAATTAGCGGATAATGAAGTAGCTTCCCAGGGGCTGGAAAAATTCTCGATCGCCGGGATAGAGCCGTTAATGATCGATCGGTGCTTTGTTCTTCGCAGTTCGCGGTCAAAAGGAGCTTATTACGCTTATTAATCCGACTTCCTGGCTGATCGCTACGGGGAACGGGAAGCGGGGGAAGACGAAGAACGCGCGGTTCGTCGTCTTCGTCGTCGTCGTTGTCGTCGTCCTTCCTTCCTACCTACCTTCTTTCCTCCGTCACTCCGTTCTCCAATAGCCGTTCTATTCGTCGCGAAAGGGGCTGTCGAGAGCCGGCTAATTAGATGAATAAGATAATTCCACTTTTCAGAGGATGGAACAAAAACTAACCGTCGCTTCTCTGCTTTTCTTTTCCAGGTGCGGAAGATGTGTTCAGGTTTACGGGAAACGAAACGCACACAGACTACTTTCGGCTGGTGCTCCGGGACGGGAACTATCTTCTGGTCGGCGGAAGGTAAATAGAGGATTCATTTGGAGCGAGTGCTTTAATTAAAGGACCGGTTCTTCTTCCCGTTCTTTGCCGTTGGTTCGAGGGCCCCGGTGTGATCGAGGTCCCGGCTGCCGGTCGGGCTCTGTCGGTCGTTGGTGGCCGGTTGCCGGTTGCCGGTTGCCGATCCACCAAGCTCGATCTCTTCGGGCCCTCCAGTTGTGTACGTGCGCAGAGTACCTTCCTCCTACGAGAAAGCTCGTTTCCACGGACTTTCTTCTGTCCGAGTCTTATCCCTCTCTTCCCTTTCAGCTCGCTTACGCCTCCGCGTTCACCGTCTTCAGCTTCCACCCGTTCTCTCTCCTCTCCTCCCCCGGTCTCACGGTGAATCCCGAGACGCGGCCGAGGGTGGCCACGGGCCGCTGTTCTTCCCTGTTAATGAGATCGAGCAACTTTATTTAGAAACTTCTCCGTACTCTTTATTTCGCGAACCTTCGAATCCGAGGCACCGAACAACGTTCACCCTCCAGCCGCCGCGGCGCTCGGTGAATCTCTTAAAG
Source organism: Halictus rubicundus (assembly GCF_050948215.1). Lineage (NCBI taxonomy): Eukaryota > Metazoa > Arthropoda > Insecta > Hymenoptera > Halictidae > Halictus > Halictus rubicundus. The sequence continues at coordinate 9,091,879 of NC_135164.1, read as the reverse complement.
AAGTTTCTCCCCGCGAAACGGAGAAAGACGTTACTTGTAATTAAAAGGCGAGATACGGCGCCAAGAATTCTCGTTTTCATTCCGAGAGAAATCTCCTCGATCCGTCGCGTCGAGCCTCGGGACGCCCCGCAACAGGACGAAACGATCTAACGGCGGTCAAAAATTGATTTTCGTAAGATCGTAAATTAGGAAAAAGAACGAATGTAAAGTCAAGTCGTTTGGTGGCAGTGCGAGGCGCGTTTGCGGATCGAGCCGCGCAGGATCCCGTCCTGGTCCGATCGATCGGGCTGTTCGCGCGAGAGCCAAACGAAATCGCGATAATTGGGTCGACCGCGCCACCGGGCGTGTACCGGTCGCTGGAACCGACATCGCCGATGCTCGAATTACGCTAATTGTTCCATCGATTTGCCGGGTCGTCGGGGTTCCGGGCGCTTTTTGCCCGTCATCTCGTCGCGACCCGGCCGAGATTTGTCGAGCGGCGTCGAGCATCGCCGCTTCGGGGAGCGTTAAATCGTTGTCGAAGTCGAGGCTGGGAAAATGTTTGCTCGGCGACACGGGAAATGGCCGACGGGAGATTCGAACCGGGAATATTAATCTCGAGTCGCGCTCCATAAATCTATCTCCGCTTGTAATAAACGGATCGGGGAGCCGCGCAGCTGGAATCCTCCGCGGTTCCGTCGCACGCTCGTCGCTCCCTTCGACCGACTTTTTTCCGCGTCGCGTTGGATAAGCGGAAGACGCGAGAGGACGCGAGGACGCACCGTCGATACCCCGGCGATTAATGCTCGATTAGGAGTATTCTGTGTGGAACAGCGCAGACGAGTCGGGGCTGTATTCGTTGGGAATTCGAGGCCGAAAGTTTCGATCGATCGCGAGGAGACAAAGAATCCGTCACGCGATTATCGAGCTAGGACTCGCGTCTAGGATCTTCCATTCGACGAACCGCTCGAGCTATTCAGTCGACGTTGAAAAGACTGTCGCGCACAAAGGGGAACCTGCCACTCGAACCGTTCAATCCCAGAAACCTCTTCTTCCTGTTCTCCTTCTTCTCGATCCTCGTCCTCTTCTTCTTCTTCTTGTCCCCATACTTCTTGTTCTGGTTCTCGTTGCAGAAATGTCGTGCACAATCTGAGCCTGACCGACCTGACCGAGCAGCAGAGGCTGATTTGGTACTCGACCGACAGTGACGTGAAGATGTGCGTGGTCAAAGGCACTCCCGAAGAGAACTGCCAGAACTACATTCGCATCCTGGTGAAGACGGAGCCGAACACGTTGCTGGTGTGCGCGACCAACGCGTTCAAGCCGATGTGCCGAGACTACAGCGTCCGCGCCGGCAATTACACGTTCGTCAAGGACAAGGTGGGCCAGGCGATGTGCCCGTACGACCCCCGACACAACAGCACCTTCGTCTACGTGGACGGGGAACTCTACACCGGCACCGTGGCCGATTTCGCCGGAATGGACCCCATCATTTACAGAGAACCGTTGCAGACCGAGCAGTACGACTCGAAAAGCCTCAACGGTGAGTTCACGCCAAAGAGACGGCACTGCCGATTATCGATCGTAATCGGATCGCGGATCTTTACGCTAAATCGAAGTTCTCTGCATCAATTGCAAGCAACGGTAGCTATATTAAAGTTTCTGTCTTCCTCCCTTGCGCAGCCAATCAAAATGGCAATATAAAAACTTTCAGAACAGTTCTGTAATATTTCTGGAAGAATACTAAAAATTTCATACAGTTTCTTAAATATTCTTAAATAGTCTTTTTACTATTTTAAATTGCGCCAACTCAGCTCCGTCAGGAATGCATAAATTCCGCAGTCTAATAATAACCGACGGGATGAATCCATCGTTTTCTAACCGACGCGGCGAGCAGGGGAAATTAGAGAAAATAACCTTTGCTGATGAAGTTGCGCGCGAACCGTGCGCGTGGATCGACGAATCGGCGCGGACCGCGTCCATGTTAATGCGCGATTAAAAATTAAAATAATGGTACGAGTAGGGGCACGGTGTGTGCGAAGGGTAAACAGCTGGTGTGTTTTTGATAGCGGAAGGAGGTCGGTGGAACGCGGTCGTTTCAAGGAATTTATCGCTCGATATACTAAACGGCGGCCGTCGTCGTTCGCCGAAGAGGGAAGGGGAGAGAAAACTTGCCACTTTTCTCTTGTTCAAGCGAACCGCGAACGACCGCCGACTTTCTGTTCGAAATTAAAGAGAAAATTTCTCGCGCGAAACCGCGTAACGGCTGCTCGAGTCCCGAATCGATCGTAACGGGAATAAATCTTTCTTCTCGATCCTCGAGGGTCCCAGCCGGTTTCGTGGTATAATTCTCGCCGATCCGCAAAACGTTTACGTCTGCGCGAACGACGGTTCGCGGGGCGTAAAACGTGTCCAGGTGGCCGAGCCGCTCGGTGATGCTGGTACATAATATCCTCGCGTCGTCGAGTGTCGTCGAATCGCTATTTGCGGGGCCAAGTTTCGAAGGTATCGCATGGGCGGGCTCTCGACTTTGAAAATCCTCAGCCGAAGTCACGAACCGAGAAATTAGATACCCGGAAGCGTCGCGATCAGCCCCGCGCGGCTCCGTGGCAACGAGGAAGCGGCGTCGGCTTTAGTCTGCACGGTGTAATTCGGAGATTAACCGTGCGTGTACGCGGATTTCGCATGGTCCGGGTGCTCGCGGAGATTATTCGACGACCCCTCCCGTATCCGTATCCGTAGCAGTGACAGAGCAACGGCTGATGCTTCCGCGCGTCGTCGATGGGGAAACGTTAATCCGGATCAGGGAACGCGAAGCTGCGCGATATGCCTTCTTTTTCCGCGAATCGTTATTATTAACCGTTTTATCGGACGATTCCTCGTAAATTTCGCTGCCGCCCGGCAAGGTTCTCCCGCGTGATCGTTGTTAAAAAACGTTGCGCCGTCCGAGGGACCTGAATTACGGTTCCCCAGTGACTCCGTCGAAGGGTCGAATTTTCTTCGAGGTCGACCTAAGTGAGAAAGAATTATGGTCCGGATAGCGAGGGATGACAGCCGCGCGACACGTACGGTCGCAGTAATATTTAAGGAGTCCTCGCGACCGCGACGATTCGATGGCGATTCGACTCGCAACGCCTCCTCTGGTCCCCAGAGACCGATAAAATTGATACGTCGCCTTGTTCCACGGGTTGACTCGTCCGTCAGAGCATTTTAATTGAACGGTGTACGAGCGTTAATCAAGTTTCTCCGGCCGCTGGATAATATTGATTTTCCCTCCGTTTGTTGAAAATTCAATTTCCCCTTTTTATCTTCGTCCCTTGCCCCTCCTCTTCCGACGCTCGTCAGCGTCCCGTGAACGCCCGGAACTCTTGGCTGGGAGTTCTCTCGCGCGTCAACAATTACTTCGAACGTCGTCGACGGTGAATCGTTCACGGTTAGGCGACTGCACAGAATCGTCTGGTTATCTTGGCCGTTGGTCGATGGTAACAACATTCCTCCGCCCGCATCCGTCGAACTCGACGATTTAGCCGCGTCGACGACCGACGTCGGTCATTCTTCTAATCGTGGAAAAGAACCGCGCGCGAAAAAACGGAGATCGAGCGGAAGGGAAGCGGTTCTCGATCTCTCTGTCTTTCTCTTTCCAACTCGACAAACTCTCGGTCCGAGGGAACGAAGAAAGAAAGAGAGACAGCTGGATGACGAGGTGGTTGGATATCGGAAGGGCGAAGAGAGAGAGAGAGAGAGAGACAGAGGAGAGACGGCGAGAGGGAGAGAAAACGACAGTGAATTTATGGGCCGGAGCGCAGCGGTTCGTTCGGATATACTGACGCGCCACGCCGAGCCACGCCGCGCCACGCCGCGCGAGATTAATATTACTTTATGAATCCTAAGAAGCTTATGAAAACCCTGTCAAGTTAATAAATCGATAAAGTTTTCCCACTTTATCGGGCGGTTGTGCGCGACAACCGAAGCGACGGGGAAAGAGTGGGAGCGGGCGCGCAACGATGTAGAAGAAAAGGGAACAATCGAGAACGAGGGAGAAGACAGACGGACCGAGAACCGCGCGACACCGCTCAAATCACCGAGAAAATAAAAGGGTTCTTACGTATTCGTGGTCGGCTTATTCTCGCAATGCGTCACGCCGTTGGAAATGGCGTTCTCCGCCCGCTATCCGCTTCGCGCGGAAAATCGAACCTCGCCGAGGCCAACGTTAATTGGAAGTGATTTCGTAAGGGTGGTCAAAACGATTTTCTAACGAGCGATCGATATAACGAAAATCGGCGAGTTTACCGCGCTCCGTTGTCTCCCCTTTCCCCGGGGCCAACTAGTTATCGCGTCCGTTTACGTAGAAGAGAACTTTACGACCGCCGTTTATCCGCGTCCCGCGTAATAACGATAATAGCCTTGTAACGTTGTAACGCATGTGCATTCTAATTGCAGCGCCGAACTTCGTGAGTTCCATGTCCCAGGGAGAGTTCGTCTACTTCTTCTTCCGGGAAACCGCTGTAGAATATATCAATTGCGGCAAGGTAAGTAGTTTGCCTAATTGCGCGATTAGTCTCGCGGAAGAGGAACGCGAATCCATTTCGGAAACGAACGGAATATCGACGACGATTAAACGTTTTCGGCAAGTTCGAACGATCGGGGACATTCCGCGAACGGTATAGTCGCGTCGCGTTCGAATCGGCTCGGTTTACGGCGCTTTCTTTCCGTTTCGCGACTGTCACGGAGACCGATGGGCTTTCGAGAGCTCTCTCTCTCTCTCGAAGCTCGATCTCTCCGCGTCAGCTTTCTCGCCGGCGAAATCATTTTCGACAAGCGACACGGAAAACTTGTATCCGGGAGGCGCGTCCTCGAGCGAACAACCTCCGCTCCAATTTATCGTCAAAGAGACCGCCGAGCCACGGCCGGATCTGGTTTCCGTAGCTCGTGACGTCACGCTATCGCCTACAATTCTACACCGCCGACGAAGACGCATCGACTCACGCACGTTTCTACGATCGTAATTCGCAGGAACGGCATTCGATCTTATCGTGCCACGCGCGACGCTAACCGTTTTCGGCCTTGGCACAGCTGGTACATACAGCGACTGCTCCGAGAGAACTGTGCGCGTACAATTTTCATGACCGGAGCGTCTCTCTCTTTTCGATTTCAGACCGTCTATTCTCGCGTGGCGAGAGTGTGTAAAAAAGACCGAGGTGGTCCTCATCGTTACCGCAATAGGTGGACCTCGTTCCTAAAGTCCCGACTCAATTGCTCCGTTACCGGAGACTTTCCTTTTTACTTCAATGAAATACGTAAGTAGACCGTCGGCCTTTGGTGGACGCCGCTATCGGGTTTCGCGATCGATCCCCGTTCTCGCCGCTGCGCTCGGAACGCGAGAGAAGGATTTTGACGTCGCAGCGTTTTAACCAGGTGAAATCGATAAAGACGAGTGGAGAGATCGGGGATCGAATACGCGGCGTAGACGAACATGGCAGCAGCGTCATCGATTTTAAAAAGCGGCGCGCGTTTGCCCGTCGCCGCGGCGGACGGACAGAGCGAAATAAATTTCCGCCGGCCTGGTCGTAAACGTCTACGGTCGCGGGCAAACCCGCGCGCGCGCGCGCGCAAACAAAAGAGCCTCGAAATTACAGAGCGAACGTTATTTGCAGAATCAACGACGGAACTGATATCGGGCCAGTACGGCAATAAGTCGGCGCAGCTGATATACGGCACGTTCACCACACCGGTGAACAGCATCAGTGGCTCGGCCGTTTGCGCGTTCTCCTTGCAGGACATCACGGACACGTTCAAAGGGAACTTCAAGGAGCAGAGCGCCATCAATTCGAATTGGCTGCCCGTGCAGAGCACCAAGGTCCCCGACCCGAGACCCGGACAGTGCGTCAACGACTCTCGCTCGTTGCCCGATTTGACCCTCAATTTCATCCACACGCACTCCCTGATGGACGATCTGGTGCCGAGCTTCTTCGGACAACCGATCGTCATACGCACCAGCTTCCAGTAAGCAACCACGCTAAATTCCGTACTTCAACTCGCACTTTGTACAGAGCTTAACGAAGGCGTTCCCGCGGAACAGTTACAGATTCACGCAGATCGCCGTGGACCCTCAGGTGAAGACTCCCGGCGGCAAGACGTACGACGTGTTGTTCATCGGAACGGACAACGGGAAGGTGATCAAAGCGGTGAACGCGGACTCTGCGGACACTCACCTGAAGGTCAGCCCGGTGGTGATCGAGGAGATCCAGGCGTTCCCGTCGACGGTGCCGGTCCGTGGCATCAAAGTGGTCAGGGCCTCGCAGGCTGGCGACGGCCTCGAAGACGGCAGGCTGGTCGTGATAGCCGACAGTCAGGTTCAGGCGTTGAGGCTTCACCGGTGTTACAGCGACAGGATCTTGTCGTGCGGCGAGTGTGTGGCACTTCAGGATCCGTACTGCGCCTGGGACAAGGTGGAAGGCAAATGCCGGGCCCTCGTGGGCCCGGCTGCCACCGACGCCAGCAGATTCTTGCAGAGCGTCGCCACCGGCATGCACGCCTCCTGTCCCCCCAGCAAAGGCCTGGGCAAAGACGCGGGCAGCGTGGGCGCCATTTCCGCGAACCAGAACAAATTCCCTCAGGACTCGATGATCCCCAACAAAGAGGGCCCGGGAGGGGAGATTATCAACATCATGCAAGACGAGGAGCAGGATAGTTCAGGTATGCGAGGCAAACCCCTGAGAATTTTATGCGTTCATGCGAGAGGTCAAATATAAAACTGTAGACACGTTAGATAAGCGTAACGACAGCAGTGTATTGATAGTCTTAAATTTGACCGAAACAGTCTAGTAATAAAAGACCCCGATCGAACCGCCCAACGAAAAAACAATCTGCGGTTTATTACTCTCCCGTCGTTCAACCTTTTCCCAGTAACAATTCATTTCTACCTGGGATGGGTTCGACGAACTTCGGCAAATACCCCATCGTGTACGGATCGAATAGAACGCTACCGCATCGAAATAAACAAGTTTTTACTGTATACAGGTCCCGAGGTGTCCGCGGCAGATTCGCCACCGCCGCAGTATTCCGTCGAGACTCTAGTGATGGCGGTGGTGGCCGGAGCGTTGGCAGCTCTGCTGGTCGGTTTCGTGGCTGGTTATCTGTGCGGCAGAAAGTGCAGGAAAGACGAGGACGACAATCTACCGTATCCGGACACGGAATACGAATACTTCGAGCAACGGCAGAACGTGAACAGGTGAGTCACGAGTTTCTCTCGCGTTCTTTCGATCGATATTTGTGCAGTAGGTGTTCGCTCGTTGCACGAGAACGAGACCGAAATTTCCGGCAAGATCCAATCAATCTCACAAGACTTCCCACCTATAACTCTCCCACTATTGGATCCAAACCGCGATGTGTACTACTGACAATATAAGAGAAACAGTTTCCATTGAGCGCAATGATCGGGAACCTACTGTACCCGATGCTAGGATGATAGGACGAGTTAGAAGTTGCAGAGTTAACGAGACGACGATCGGTTTTGGTGGTTGCAGCAGGCTAGCGCCAGAGCCGAAGCTGCTGCCGCAGGAGGAGGTGACGTACGCGGAGCCGGTGTTGGTCCCGCAGCCTCCGAAGCTGCACTCGCCGAAGGGAACGATGCGAAAGCCGCCGCCGACGCCGACGGAAACGTTGTTCCAGTTTCCGGACGGTTACGGGTTCCGCGGTCCGAGGGACAACTTCGGTACGTTGCGGTCGCACCAGGGCGACGCGTACCGTCGCAACGACGGGTTCGCGACCACTCGCAGCGTCAAGAAGGTTTATCTCTGAGAAACGAGCGAGGAGGGAGGCGGCCGTCACCGGAGCCTAGGACGGCCGGCGCGCAATCGCCGTAACGCGATTGTCACGTCCGGGGGACTTTCGAACCGCGAGCTCGCGGGCCCGAGGACGCTCGAGTCGCCCTCGCCGCCTTCGAGCGTCTCGTCCAGTTCCCCGTCACCTCCCTCCTCGTCACCCTCGCCAACCCTCGTACCGATCGCCATGACCGGCGGCTCGCCGCCACCGCCGACGCCGCCCTGCAGCTTCATCTACCGCTCATAGTTATCGTCGTCGTCGTCGGCGCGATCCTCACCGCCGCCGTCGTACACCGCTTCTTGTTACGCGACGCCAGCAATCGCAACAGCAAACGCAACCGCAACCGTAACCGCAACAACAATAGCGACACCAGCAACGACACCAACGACGCTACCACTGGCAGTCGACGCGTCGCTCCATCGGAGATCGGTCGCGCATACAGATCTCGTGTAAGTGTTGACTGCGATCAGTGGGGCGTGTTCGAACCCTCGAGCCGAGGAAAATCGTCACACTTCCCCTTTCTCCTCACATTTTTGACCGGTTTCGTTGCGCGTAAACACCGTTCGAATCGCCGATATACACCCCCGTACAGAAACACAACAAAGCCAGAGATATACGCGCGTCGATCGAGTCGAAAGATCGGCGAGATCGCGCGGCCGAGAGTGTCGCACGGTCAACGACGAGACGAGAGAACGCGAGATCGACGCCATTGGTTTCGATTCCGATCCCGATCCCGCACCCGGAGAGTGTCTTCCTTCCGTCGCGTCGACGGAGGAAACAGATTTCTTGGATCGAGCTCGTTGGTCCGACTCGCAACGGGACGGGACGGGACAGAACGGCACGTCGGAAGTGAGCTTTGTTAACGCGGCGATCTCCGCCGTTTTTTACTCGATCGTTCTCAACCGGATTTGTCGCGCGCGCGCACGCGCGTCGTATTACGGCAAGGTTTCTTCTCGTGTGAAGTCAATTAAAAGAGACTATCGTCGGGACTCGTGTTGCGATTTTTCTAATGTTGTAATATTTAACTAGCGAGTGATCGACAGTGCCATTATTGTACGCGTAATACTACCGCGTGCCTCGTAATTCGATCGTCGACAAGAGGAAATCGAAGACGGAAGGTTATCGGGCTTCGCGGTCGCGACCGGCACCGTGCCATAAACGATCGATCCTTTTTCCCCGTGTGAAATCGCGGAAATCGTCGCGTTTGTCTTTGTTGCGATGGATTCGGTCGGTCGGCAGACTCTCTTCGCTGGCGCGTGTACAGTTCGTTTCGGCAACGAGTCGTCATCGTCGTCGTCGTCGTCGTTGTCGTTGTTGTCGAATTTCCCGCGATTCCTAATTTTCTCGTAGGTTTTGGAAGCGCGCGTTTCTCCAAGCTACAGAATATACGTAATAGAGACGCACAGAGAGAAAGAGAGAGTGAGAAAGACAGAGAGAAAGAGAGAGTGAGAGAGACGAGAACGGAAGAGAAAGCGTGCGCGGCAAGGTGTTTTTGTCTGGGACAGAGGAAAAGGTGACAAAGCAGAGAAAAAAAGAAAAAGAAAAGCGTTGTAGGAGAACGAACGGTGAGGTACAGGGCTTGTATGTAAATAACACGTATATACAGAAAAAAAAAATAAAAAATGACAAATAGCATATACAACGGTTTAAGAGTTCTTACGAGCGGTATAGGGGAAAACAGAGACAGGAGAATCAGTCCATCTAGAAATCTGGGCCCGATGGTACACGTAGACATCTATCTTAAAGTGCTTCTTATTTCAGTGTGTTTAGAGGTAACGCGTATGTGATATATTCTATATGACGAGATGTTTTCTAGGCGTTGCGAGTAAGGGGTCAGGAAGAAAGAGAGACAGTGAGAGAGACAGAGAGCAAGAGTGCGTGCGTGAGATAACGAAAGAAAGAGAGGATGCAAGACGGAGAGAATGAGACAAAAGGATGGTAACCGATGGGAAATGGTCAGGGGGAAGAAGATGAAGTGCGACTTGAACGACTCTCTTCGACGAATTTCAGACGATGAACCGCGAATGGACGCGGCGATGATGAGCTCGACGGTCCGTTGTTCACAAGAATTGTTCGCCGACCTTTCCCAGAGTTCAAGTTGAAAGTTGAACCGGTTTTCGATTCGATCTTCGTTTCTTTTTCTTCCGGGAAACGGGAAGAAAGGATCGCGTAATTCTGTGAACAATCGAGCAGCGAGAGTGTCACGCGGCCATCTTTCTTTTTCGTTGTTGTTCGACACGCGCGCGCGGAAGGAGGTAGCACACGGCGAGAAAACCGACACACGCGCGTACGTTCATCGCCGCGCCTTTTTCCTCTAGGAAGTACGATCGTCATCGGGCATGCATATGTCTCTTTTCGATTTTCGATCGAGGAAGGGGCTCGTCCCGCTCTATTCACCCCTTATCAAACGGAAAGACTGAAACGAATTCTCTCGAAGGGACGGGCCCCGGAATCGGTCGGATCGTTCTACCGTTGCGTCGACACCGACGAACACGATTTCCTTTGTCGACAGTACAAATTCACGTGTCGCGTTCCTCGATAAGCTTCGGCTCGTTTCCACGAGCCGTCGACGCGCCACGTCGACCAGCGTCTCTTCCCGCGGAATCGGCCGATAGGCTCGGCACTGAAGCTTGCTGCGCGTTCCTGTTCGTAACAAAAGACTGGCGTTCATCCGACAACGATGCCCCGAACTTTCTCGCAAGCTGAAACGCGATTCCAACGTAGGAAAGAGAACGGGGTCGACCGGCGCCGAGCGTCTCGCGAGCAAAACGACAAGGAAAAAGGGGACGCGATATCTACGCGTTCAAACTTGCATACCTACATACATCCGCGTCTCGTGAGAAGCAATGTTCTAGCGATACAGCCGAAGTAGTAGTGGTAAACGAACAGCGAGAATGCGTGTTGTGAATCAACTGTGTGTGCGCGCCTGACCAGTCGGATAGTTTCTTCGCGAATCATTTTTCGCGTTATGTCCGAGTATCTTCTTACGAGACGCGGACGACACACGAACATACACGATACACGTACAATTCAAAGACGCGGAAATCCGCGCGTTTCGAAGCTGCCATGTTATTTAATCGAACCCGACGCTTCTCGTCGCTGACAGAATATCTAGTTGTACCTCCGGTGTGAGTAGCGTATTTCGAACGACTTGCTTCCGCGTCGTTCCGCCACGTTTTCTAGGTTTGATACGACAGAGCGGGCGGGGTTCTTCGCGTGTTTTATCCGTGTGTTAGATTCTTACGAAGTATCACGTCTAGCGATCGTTTCGCGAATAGAAAGACTCAGGCACGATACCAAAGATATTAATTCGTAAAGTAAACGCGCCGGTTGTTGGTCGTTGCGACGATGGTTGAACCGATGGTCGGAGGCGCACAAAACGGTAGGGTGAAATCTCAGGTGGAGGAGGCCCGTCGCACAAAAAATAAAAAATACGTACGCGTCTCGGTCCGCCGTTACCAATGGAGGGGGGCGTTTCGTCGAACTCCTCGCCTTCTCGTCGTTCCGCCGCGTTTACGACTTTGATATTTTTATATTTCCAAGCCCCTGCACGAGACGCAACAATCTTTCCCCTTCTCCTCCCCTCCCCTCCCCATTTCCCTTCTTTTTGTATTCGTTGGCGGGTTTATGTGTTCATCGCGAGACTGAAAATTTTCTTAACGCCAAAGATGCTACGCGGTGGTCGGCGTTTGCCCGACCTCTTTGCCAAAACGTTTGTAATTTGTCGGCGGGAGGGCGATCGGCCAGGGTTCGCTCGGACACCGCGAACCGATTTCTGGTGGTATCCGAGACGCGTGCGCACCGGGACAGAGGATGTTGTACGCATCGTCTTGGAATCAAGTAATGCATGAAAAGCTTGCGAGCGGCGATGGAAGCGCGCGAGATCAGAGAGATATTTTTCGAGAACGGGGAGATATTCCGGTGGCAGGTAGGCAGAGGGCAGTTCGAGAGAAGCGGAACCGGAAACGAGCGAACCGCGCGAGACGGAGACGGACGAGAGAGAGAGTGTTTCGAATCGAGCGTCGGTGCTTTCGACGGAGATCGAAACGTATAAAAATTAGGGTCAGAGGGTAACCGAGGCGACAGAGGTTCGCGTTCAACGTGTTCAAAAAAATAAAAAATAAAATAAAAAGAGATTCGCGCGTTCTATCGTTTAAGCCAATAAGGAACGGATTCCATCCAAGATACAAACCGAAGCAGAGAAAGAAAGAGGGACGATTGCTAAGGGAAAAAATGATTCGCGAAGACGTTCGTCGAGAACGAGCACAAGTTTTGTTTCAGCGGTATCGGTTGTGAATTTCTCCGTTCGATGGTTCGGATTTAGTTTCGCGGGTGTTGTTGGCGTGGTTCGATCGCGAACGTGGAACGGGGACGACGAGAGGAAATCGAAGAGGAGAATAGAGAACAGAAGGAAAGCGGGAGAACGAGGGACGAGGAGTTTTCTCGGGATGGGGAGGGGGTGAGTTTGCGTTGCCGATGCGTCGCACACGAGGATACGACGGGACGCGACAATTTCATGCATTATTTCATTTCAATCGCTTGGTAGGCTCGAGTTACGTTCGGCTGTATATTTCTAATGGGAAGGCTAGGGAACGAAAGGAAGCGGAAAAAAAGAAGAAAATATATAAAAGAGACGAGAGAGAAGATCGAGAGAATGCGCGTGTGCTTGAGGCGTGAAAAGTTTAGCCAGTTATTACGATTATAAATTGAGAAAGAGAATATTAGGTAGATACACCCCGGGACGTGTTCCCGTTTCAAAGGGTTCGGTCCCGGTTTAGAGGTCGCAGCATGTATGGGACAAGAGTTTTGACGATGAAAGCTTAGATCATAAGTAGAGGATTAGCAAACGGTATATATATATCTATATATATATACATAAATATATATATATAAATATAAATAAATATAAATAAAAAAATATATATATAGAACGCTTGAAACGTATATTAATATTATAACTTTTTATAAATATATTTTTCCGTCGAAGTCTAGCCTAGTTGGATACATACACGGTTATTAACGACTATTAATTTATCCGATCTGATTATTAATATCGAGGATCTAGCGTTAATTCGAACATTTTAGACGTCATAGTTTTACAATGATACGCGGAAATTGTACGGAAGTTGTAAGCGACGGGAGAAAGAGAGAGACAGAAAGATAGTGTGAGAAAGCGAATCGGTGGATTCGAGGAAGGTCGAAGTTTAGCAGGATCGTCGGAGTGGGCGAGAGAGAAGGAGAGAAAGAGAGAGAGAGAGAGAGAGAGAGAGAGAGAGAGAGAGAGAGAGAGAGAGAGAGTGAGCGGCGAGGAGAGCAGAAGAAAAAACACATTAGTACCTAAAGTTATGAAAATTGAACTACTAGCGTTGAGCGTAATTCGCAAGAGGGACTTTGGAGCGCTTCGCGATCGCGTCGTTCGAATCGCGTGTTAAATGTGCCAGATCCGGCGGCCTCGATCCTCCTCCCGCGGAGTCCTCCTCGACGATAGGACGATGTTACAGAGGAAATTGTTCACGGCGCGAGAGGAGATCGATCGGCTCGACACGGCTCGGCTCGGCTCGGCTCGTCGCGGCCGCGGAGCGACGAGTCTCCCTTTTTCGTGCTTTGTAATTAAATGAGAAACGAGAAATGAGAAACAAAGAAACCGCAGCGAACTTGTAGAGCGTCAGAGAATGTGCGAGTGGATGCGTGAGACTGAAAGGGAGCAAGCGAGGAACACGGTGAGAGAAAGAGAGAGACGAGAGAGCAGAGAGAAAGAAAACGAGAACAAGTATACACACGCATCTATACATAGTTCACGTATACGTAGATCTTTCGTTTCTTTTCTCTTCATCCGTTTCGTTTTGATTTGACCAGAGAGAGAGAGAGAGAGAGAGAGAGAGAGAGAGAGTGTGTGTGTGTGTGTATGTGCCTGTGATAGTGTGAGAGAAAGAGAGCGACAAGCAGAAAGAGAGTTACACGGGACTATCCCGAATATCCGGCTCCGCGAAAAATTCATCACGGCCCGAGCCCTCGTTACGCTTTCTAATCGGGTGAACGATGATCTAAACCGTTACTTGTACCGCTATTCAACACGTACCGATTACCACCGAGTATTAATCACACTAAATCGAATGAACGATTGCGATTGCCGAAGGACTTTCGAACGGCGAACAAAAGAGACGAACACTTGTAGTATTTATCAACGATAAATTAACGAGAACGTAACACGTATTTTGCTTCTTCCTAATGCAGTGCCGTTTACGCTATTTTTTACTGTAACTAATAGAGACATTCGGCCGGGGGTGAGCGCTCGATGTTTCGGGGGCAAGCGTGCGGTCACCCTACCAACAGATATTCCACGAGAGTTTGCGTGAATGAAGGAGAGAGAGAGAATCAGCGAAACAGTGTTTCCGTATAGTCGAACGTCGTGCACCTTTGTAAAGAGATACGCTTCCCGAATGCGCGACTCTGACGCGTGTCTTCGACGAAATCCCGAGAAACGTCCGTTCCTCGTGGCACGCGCGCATTCACTGTCAATTACAACCGAATCACCGGCATGCTTACCGATCGTTCCACGACGCGTATCGTAACTCCTTGTCCATTGCATACGTTGTTCTCCGACTTTTTTAACAAACACAGAATCGAGCTACGAATCGTGCGCGCCAGATGCGGACATGTTTTCGCCATTTTTCATCCCTGCGAACGACAAGACCAAAACGAAACGGGCAGAGTTGCAAATTTCGAACACGACACGATGAAATTAGTCGGGGAGTAGACCTATTTACATAATTATCGTGCACGGTCGCGCGACTCGTTGTAATTGATCGACGGAAACACCGTTCGAGGGAGAATGCGTGCGAGTATGTATAGGTGAGAGCAAGAGAGAGCGAGAGAGTGCGAAGGAAAAGAGGTGAGCATGTTATAGAGGGGTGAGAAGAGTAAAAATTTTGGACGCGGCGTTTCGAGTTTCGCAACAAGTTCCATTTGTTCACATGGCTCCCCGACAAGGGTTTCTTTGGGGCTGTTCGTTGGGGGGTAGGGGGGCTGGACCGATTTTAAAAGAATATTGTACACGGGGAATGAATAATAATTAATGATAATATTAACGATACTAATAATAACGATACTGCATTAATACCGAAGGTATATTATTGCCGATAATTATATTGTAACGACACGAGAATGATATTATATAATACTCTTTATGAACGCAGGGGGTGAATGATGATGCGACGCGATGAAACGCGAGAATCGGAGCGCGACGAGAACCAGAACGATGCATGGAAGAATGCGAGGAACGAACGAGAGACAGCGATGGAGAAAAAAAGAGTGAGAGCAAGAGAGAGAGAGAGAGAGAGAGAGAGAGAGAGAGAGAGAGAGCGAGAGAGAGCGAGAGAATGAGTGAGAGAGAAAGGAAGAGAACGGAGAACGGTAAGTAGTGTTTCCGCAGTAGGCTGACGGTAGAGACACGGCACGTCTAATATTAACGAATAAAAAAATAATTTAAAAAAAGTAAAGTAAAAGCATCATAACGCGAAAAAAAGGTACAGTAGTGATTTACTATCGGCTGACACGTAGTGTGAACGCTGACATAGGAGAAGCATGCTGGCATACGAGTGCTTTTGTCGATTCCGAGGCGGATGTTGAACGGTCTAACCAAATAGCTGTCGACTCCTCGTCGGCGTTGATCTAACGATTCGAGTATATGACCAAAGCCCCCGATTCGGATTCGACGCGACCGACGGAAATTGGCAGCAACGAAACCGAACGTTCGCGTCGACGGAAAGAAAAATGAGATGCCCCGGTATCTCTCCGGCCACGGAATCTCTATCTCGAGGCGTTTGCTTCTTGGCAGAGGGATAACGTCGCGACGAAGGAATTAGGGGGCGGAGAGTGAACGAAACGAAACGAAACGAAACGATGAACGGAGCGACGAGGAGACGAGAGGAAAAGAGGGACTCGTTTCCATTACCGTATTGCGTCTGTTATGCCTGACATAGTTCGCTATTATGAAGAGAGGGAAAGCCAGGATATTCGTGGCGGAAGGAAGGGCTTAGAGAAAGGCACGTCACGTCACGCGGCGTCACGTCACGTCACGTCACGTTGCGACGAGTCACTGCACGGTGTCGCGTTTCGAGTGGGATTAAGGGTCGGGATGAGAAAAGAAATGGAAAGCGAGAAAGAGAGAGAAATACCGGGGAAAGTCGTGCGGGACGAACAAACGGAACGACGGAACGAACGAGAACGAGCGTGGTGCCGAGAGAAAGAAGCTTAGAGTGAGAGGGAGAGAAAGAATGAGAGAGAAAGAGTGCGCGCGAGAGAGTGAAACGAAAGGAATGGGAGGAAGAAAATGCGAGCGAGAGGGAGAAAATGAAGAGGAGCGATTGTAGATTCGGAAAGTCACTTAGCCAGCAGACTGCTGTTCATAGTGCCCTGTTATAGTGGGTTCCCTAGGCAGAGCGGCAGAGACGCGATTAAAATGCAAACGCGAGAGGCTGGTTGGTTGCGGAGGGAAGAGCACCGGCGAGGGGAGAAAATACACGTGCAAGAGGGAAGGGAGGGAACGGGACGCGTGCACGGACGGGAATCGGTGGAGGAACGCGGAGAAAAGAGTCGGGACGCGCGCCGCCGGGTTTCCAAGTCGATTGCCAGTCTTTGGCCGGACAGAGACAGCGTAACCCCGCGACAACGATCGTTCTTTCCCGACCGTTCGATACGCGACGTCTCCGTGTTCCTATGTAGGAGGACCGAGCGAGAGGAGTCGAGTTTCCAAGTCGCGATAGAGAACGCGATCGAGAGAGAGCCTCCTTCGAGAAATGTCGCTTCGAAGAACTCGCGAAACCCGTTGCAAGATGGATTACGCGCGTCTCGCGATCGGACAACGGCCAACGGACGATCCCGTCGAGAGCTCGATACGATACTCGGACGTTCCGCGGGAACGCCAAAGGATCGCGGAACGTCCGCCAGCCTGACGAGAACCGGTTCGCCGCGACAGTAACGAGCGATAGCGTATGGTACTACTACTGCGAATCGGTAGATACAATCGGTACTACCGACTACTATTAATGCTAGGGATACTATTACTATTACTACTACGACTACGACTACTACTACTACTACTACTCCTCCTACTGTTTACGAGGCGAGACTCCCGGCCGGATCGTCCGTTGTTCGCCTTTGTCTTCTTGGGAACCGGTTGTTTGGGGATCGATCGAGGAACAGGGAACAGAAGAAGAGAATTTCCGATCGGTCGTAAATCTTTCCGTCAGTGTCTCTCGAGAGCCGATGGGCCGATCGATCGATCGATCGATCGATCGATGGGTGGGTCGTTGGGTCGATGGGAAATCGAGGGACAAATGCACACGTGTGTGTGTGTGTGTGCGCGCGCGTGATTCCGCGCACGCTTTGGCGACTTTTGACGGTAATTTGGTAATTTGCTAATCTGGTGATTCGGTATTAAACGAGGTACTCCGCTCTCTGCCCATGGGACCCTGATCTATTTTTCAGAATACGCTATTGTGATTATTACTATATGATAACATTTAAAGAAAAAAAGGAAAAACACTAAAATCACAAAAAACACATTGTACTATTGTTTATTATACGATTCTGACGATTATTATTTATGACGTTAATAATCTATATTAACGATAATTACCGCATTATACCATTATTATATTTAGTACTATTTAGAGAGTGAGGCTGCTACTATATTAATGAATTAAGTACTATAAGTAACGGATTAAGTAATTCATTAGACTTTATATATAAATAATATAAGTATTACTAAACATACTCTTCGCGTCAAAACTGCGTTTATCGGTTTTTCTCTTCGTATACACGTTGATTTCCTATACATATACGAAAAAAATATATATATATAAATACTATAAATATACATAAAGCATTTAATAATCACACCGTACGACTGCCTCTGACTCGATTTTCTTTTCCGGCCGCTCGCTCGGTCGGCGTTTACGAGCGTTCTTTCGTTTTCACCCATTTTACATTCGACGACTACGTTATTTTATATATCATAAATAGACATAGACTGTACTACGAAATATTAAGTAAAAATAAATTTGATTAGGTAATACCACGGTCTCTGTCGTGTTTCCAATCGAAGAATCCCCCTCTCTAATCGTCTCTGGTTTTCGCAGTGTCTGCGTCCGACATGTATCATCTCTACAAGGAACAGCATACACCGAAAGGTTTGGGGCGTTGAATATAAAAAAATAATCGGTAAGCGTAATTCATTTTTATCCACCTTTATTTAATCGTAGCACATACTATTTCAAAGATTCATAAGTACGATGTGTAGATAAAAAAGTACAAATATTTACAAAATACTGTAAGAAAGAAAAAATCGGTTACAAAACGTCTACGGATATGGAAAACGTTCGTTCAAAAAATGGATCTTGCGTTCGCTGCTCGCTTACCGTTCTCCCACCGTGTATGACTAGACACATTAGGCGTAATAATATGTAAATCGCTTCGTTAAAAATCACCGGCGCAGCACTTTTCTTCTCTCATTCTCACTCTCACACTCCCACTCTCGTACACTCTTTCTTTCGCTCTCTAACTTTCTCTCTCTCTCTCTCTCTCTCTCTCTCTCTCTTTCTCTCATTCTCTCCCTCTCTATTTTTCTTTGTTTCTCTCGATGTGCTCGGCCGAGTCGACCCCCTCGTCTTGCCATCCAATTACGCGAAACGACGAACGCGCGCGCGCGCGCGATAAACTCGAGTGTAAACTTTTCCAGGCGAGCGACGATCGCGAACGAGAGCGACCGGAAAATCGTGTCGCCTCGTGTCGTGCCGTGTCGCATTTTTTCCCCCCAGACAAGACGACGGGTCGACGATCGCGGCCTCCGGGAAATTCGATCGGCGAATGATATGAGCACGGTTTGGTCTCGTCGTCGGGGCCCGATCGATCTCTCTCGGCCTCGACGATTATCCAAGCGCGAGCGAAGTTGCTGCAAGGTATGTTCCTAACGTATTTTATGTTACAAGAATAGTTTCTTGGCATATACTGCGAACATTTAGGAAGCATCTGGTCAATCCAGATTGGACCGTTTGCGAGCGGCTTCGCGAACGCTCGTCGTCGATCGGCCTTCGCGATTTCTCTTTCTCTCTGTCTTTCTTTCTCTCTTTCTTTCTTTCTTTCTTTCTCGCTGTCTCTTTCTCTCACGGAGCGGAATTGCTCGACGATGATTTACGGTCGACTGTACGCAATCAGAAGTTATCGCATTTGGAGATATTTAGGCGGGAAGCCTGTGAACATTTCGTCGGAACGCTTGGAATCGCGAGCGATCGACGGCAACGCTCGACGCCGTCGCAAAATCGTGATTTCCGCCGACTCCGCGGTGATCGACCACGGTCAGCCTAGGGCCCGCGTCGAAATCTCCCGCGGCGTCTTCGGTGCGACGAGGGTGCATTAAATTAGGGGAATGGTCGTATTTGCTATGATTATGAACCTTTAACGTTACGGAGATTGCTCACCGGCAGTGTTTACCTTAGTTTCTTTTTTTTTTTTGTTTTCGTACATCTAGATGCGTATATGATACATTATATATTTTATATGCGTATACGTATGCAGAGCTCGGCTGAGTACTTGGAATTATTGATCGACGTTTCGCATCGGGCGTCATCGTTACGCTTCTCTTCTCTACGGAACTCTCGAGGTTCTCTCTTGGACAGCTCTGAACGTTGTACGCCGTTGCCCTTCCACGAGCATGATTATGAATCGTAATGATTAGAATATATCGGATGCGGAATACGTGATAGGTTCGTATCGATTCGAGTACCACTGTTGTGTCTTATCCTCTCGTTTCTCTCAGCTTGGAAATTTTGTTCTCGCGGTCTCCTTTGTACCCTCCTACTCCAGTCCCTCGCTCCTCGAACTCGAAGCGACGAAAAATTCGCGAACCGACGGGAGCGTGCAGAAACCCGGAAACTCGAACGGCCCGTGGCCGAATCGAATTGTGATTTTCCCCGGACGAAATCAAGGATGCGAATCCGTACGGGAACGGGAACGCGATCGAACGGAACGGCCTCGTTGTACCGAAGAATTTCCGTGTCACCCGTGGACGGTCGAGAGAGACAGCCCTACGACGTTGTTCCCGTGAGACTTCGCGAAGAAACTAGAACCCAGCTGTAACCTATTCCTCCTCGAACGCACGAAAACAGCCGGTAAACTCATATAAGCTGTAGCACGAAATGGAGCTCTATCGTGACCAAGAAACAACGATGACGCGACAGCGTCGCGATCCATCGAATAGTCGAATGAAAATCGGAATCGGAATCGAAATCAAATGGAAAATCAAACCCGGAACATCACGATTCTACTTAACGAACGAACTTACGGTTATTCCCTCGATATGTACAAGCCCGTCGCGCGCCCGTTATCTTTTGTTCGAGTCGGATATCGAGCGGTCTCGAGTTCCTCGTGTCTTTTCGTTCCTCCTGCCCTCTCTTTCTTGTTGCCTCGCGATAGACACAAGCGGTAGCTATAAATAATCCTTAAGCCTTAAACCTTAACAGAATACAACGAGTGTGTCAAGACGCGAATTAGGCGGATATAAAAATCGTCGTTCGTTCGATTGTGTTGATATGGTCGTGATACTTTCTTAATACGATGCGCGTTCACATTTGTAGCTTGCGATCTCTGCCGTGACGACAATATAGCGTAAACTTACGAATATTCGATGTGCGATCGTGACCGATATACCTAATATCGTTACACTGATACTGAGTACTAAATATTGCGTTTAGTCGTATAATATTGTAGCGTGTACGGGGCCGTACGGTATCCTTAAATTTAATCCGACGTACGTTAGCAGTCATTGGAGCGGATCCTTGCGTTACAAATAAATTATATCCTTAACGACCTAATGGACGCGACAGAATACCGCGACACGGGTAACCATTGCGAGTACCGAGCTGCTCTCTCTCTCTCTCTCTAACTTCTCTTCTCTCCTCTTCAGCGTTCCCAGAAAAAGTCTTTGCGATTCCCTCTCCGCCATCGGATTCCCCTCTAGCGTCTCTCTGTCCGAGGAGAGTATGCTGTTTGGCTGGCAGGTACTAGCAGCGGGAATAATGTAACGACAGATATCCCCTCGCGCAGATAGTCGCTGGAGGGGAATACGCATCGTCTGGCAACGCTGCTCCTCTTATCGTCTCTGTTCCGGTTCGATCTCTGAAGTCGGTTTACCCGCGATCGTTACCCCCGCTTCGGTACCTCCGATTTAGAGCCTCGTGGCATCGTCGATCAATCTAGAGACAACTGTCGACGACAATTTCACCTATTTTCGAGACGACCTCGTCGAAGGTCGGCCTCTCCCGTGGATCGTTCGCCCAGCACAGAGCTTGCAGCTCCTGGAGAGCCGGCGGAGCCGCTTTGTGCGGCTTCCACACGAGCGTTTGAGTTTTGAGCGCGGCCAACACGGACTCGTCGTTCATCTTGTTGAACGGCAGCTCGCCCTGGTGGAACATCTCCCAGACGAGGCATGCGAACGAGTAAACGTCGCTCTTGGTCGAGTACTCGTCCTCGTAGACAACCTCGTACGGCAACCATCTCAACGGGATCACTTGGTTCCGGTGTTTGGTGTATTCCTGCTGGTACGGCTCTTTGGTCATGCACGGCATCGAGATCTTGATCGTCAGGTTGCTGGCGATCAAACAGTTCCGGGCGGCTATATCCTTGTGGACCAAACGAGTGTCGGCGAGATGCTTGAGACCCTTCGCCGCCTGGTTCGACAGCGAGAGGATCTGAGCGACGGAGAGCTGCGGTGCTCGGGGCTGCTTCGTCTCGTGGGTCGGACTCGAGCTGTTGTCTTTCCTCGAGGCGATCAGGAACTGCTTCAGATCGCCCCAGTCGGTGTACTCGAGGATCATGTAGTCCGGTTCCTCCTCCCGGCACAGCCCGATCAGCTTCACCACGTTCTCGTGGTTCAGCTTGTGCAACAGATCCAGTTGCCGCTTGAACTCCTGCAGAGATATCTCGTCCTTCGTGTTCGTCAGACTCTTCACCATCACCAGGCACTCCTTGTCGCCCTCCACCTGATACTTGGTCGAGTAGATCTCGCCGAACTCGCCGCGTCCAAGGGGTTTCAGCTCCTTCAAGTTGCTCCGGGAGACCGCGATCTTATCGTAGTTCGACTTGGACTTTTTCGACTGGTTGCTGCTCTGGCTCTGAGCGGTGTCCGCCCCGTCGCTTTTGTTGTGAGAGTCCCGGTTCTCTTTCTTCTTGTGCGTCGAGTTCATCTTACTGTTCCCGGTCTCCTTCAGCTCGGTCTGCTGCTCCTCCTGGACCTCTCCGTTCTCCAGTTTCTCTGCGCAAATATCGTATCGTTCAACGACACATCCAAAAATCGTCGACACTTCTCCGGTGGCCGGGCAAAATAGCACGAGACTTGGTACTTATGTAAATTCAATAATAAACGTTCCTCGTTTCGCGTTTTTGTCAGTTTACGGATCGAACAACTGATCTCGCATCGACTCTTTTTGCTCGGCCGCCGGATACCTTTCGGCGATACGATACCTTCCGCCTGTTCCTGAAGATACTGCTGCTTCCTGCGACGACGACGGTATCGACAGTACAGCATCAAACCCACGACCAGAACCATGTAAGCCGCGGCGGCGCTCAGCGTGATCGTCACCGTTTTCGTCATCATCGATCCGTCGTCGCTCACTTCCAGGTCCATGTCGAATCTGTAGGTGTCGCCGGCTGCAAACAGACAACACGCGTCGTCACTCTGGGAACGCGAGCCCGACTGGTAGAGACGCTTTACCACGGAATCAGCTCGTTACCTTTCACGTTCAGCTGAACCTCCTCCCGTTTCAATCCTCCGCTGTTGCCCGCCGTGCATCCGTACTTTCCCTCGTCGCCCAAGTGCACTTCGATTATGTGCAAGGTTCCGTTGCCCAGAACTTCGAAGCGGGAATTGTTCAGGTTGTTCATACGCGAGTCCTTGTCCCACTGTATGGTCGGCTTGGGATCGCCTTCCGCCGCGCAGTGCAACATCACCGAATACCCCTCGATCGCCTCCGTCGGATTCTGCGGTTGAATCGTGAACTTGGGCGCAACTGTGCAAACCAACAAATGCGAATCCAGTTAGCGTCGGGACAGATTCGTTAACGCGCCGAGAGCCGAATCTAATTCCATGCAAGCGCAACAACCGGAAGTGGTGCTATCCACCGGAGCTGGGAGCATATCTCGCGGGACGACTCAGGGGTATACGATTCCGTTCTGTTCAGCCTGTTGCATACTCCGTTATCCGAGATGGAAATTCATTATTGAAGACAGGAAAACGTTAACAAGCGGCCCCCACGTCCCACAGCAAATACAGAAAATAAGGCTCTCCTGCTATCCGGACATCTCGCTTCAAGTAATGAGCAATCAGGATAGTAGGAGTACTTCTCTCCGCCTTTGACAACGTCACTTACTGACAACGTCGATGCTGATCGTGTGGTTGATCGATCCCTGAGCGTTGGTGGCGATGCAAGTGTAGCGTCCTTTGTCCTCCCCGAGAACACCGTTGAAGTGGAGCGTGCCGTTGATGTCCTGCACGTGTTTCGGGAATTCCTCGCCGGCGCCCTCCTTGATCCACTTGACCGTGGGATTGGTCGCGCCCTGGGACTTGCAGGGGACCTTCGCGGTGGTGCCGAGCTCCAGACGTTTGTCTACAGGTTGCGGAGAGAACTTGAGCTTCTCCTCGACGGTCAGGCTGGCCTGCTCCGAAAATATCGACGGGAAGCCTTTCGTGAACACCTCGCAGACGTAGGTGCCCTTGTCGGATAGGTCGGCGCTCTTGAAGTGCAGGGTCACGTTGCCGTGGTTGTCGGTGACTCGGTGTCTGGTCGGTCCTCCGGTCTCCTTCAACGGTTCTCCGTCCTTCAGCCAGCGGACGTGGGTCACCGGCGGCTCCATCCCGGAATAGGAACACGCCAACGTCACCGAATCGCCTTCCATCACGCTCTGACTCTCCGGGGATGCGATCAACGACGGCGGAGCTGAAACGGAAACGCCGGAATTCTTGAACTGTATCAGAAATTACGCTTGCCAATTCGCTCCTTCCCGATTACCGAAACTTTCCTCTTCTTCGAAGAAATTACGAGCGTCGAAGAAGGTTCTAATCGCCACGACCGTGAAACGGATCGTGGTGCAGGGGGTGAACGAAGAGATTTATGAAGGGTCTGGCCGCAGAGCGGGGTAGGCGAGGGTGTCTTCGCTTACCTTACCTCGGACTATAGAAGAATGAAATTGCTAACGTGCGTTTCGACGGGAGCTACACTACAAAGGGAGTACATTCGGGAGAACAAGAAGGGGATCAAAGATCTCGTTGAAAAGCAAATAGTGTACTGATAGCCAAGCTCCTTTATTACAACGAAGAATGGTCCCCTAATTTTTTCTCCATTTAACGTCGAATAGCCCGCGCAGCAACGTTGCCGATACGCTGTAAATTCGCGGCGACTTACTCGATATAAGCACTTGAGCGGATATTTCGGTCTCCCCGGCCATATTCTCGGCGACGCAAGTATAATTGCCGTCGTCTTCGCCCATTCGAGCTTTCGCGACGATAAGCGTATTATCTTGAACGCGCACAGCCCCGGAGTCGCTTATAATGTGTCCCTTGGGATCTTTCCAGTAGACCTCGGGAGCCGGCAGTCCGGAGGGTTCCAAGCAGCTGACCTGGAGCTCCTGATCTTCTCCGACCACAGCCACTTGGTTCGGCAGCAGGGGCTCGAACGAGGCCGCAGACAAGTTCATCAAATCTGCGACACACAACGATTCGTTCGTCGCAACGATTAGACTCCGGATCCCAGGCGTTTGTCATAAAAATGGGTAAGTCGATCACGAAACAGAGCGCCATTCAAATTGTTAAGGAAAGAGATGTCCTACAATTAATTCGATTTTAATTTTGAAGGAAAACCCGCAGACTAACAACTATAATCACGGAGCCGGAAATAACTAGGGGAAACGAAGGCATGCTTACAAGCTATTTGAAGCTCGACCGTGTAGGTGACGGTGGTGTCGCCCCTCTCCCCGTGGCAGGAATAGAATCCTTGATCCCTGTGCTCGGCGGAACGGATCACCAAAGTGCCGTTCTCGAGGACGGTTCTCTCGTCGTCGGTCTCCAGCGGGCCGATGTCCTTGAAGAACCATTGAACGGAGTCGGCATCCTCGAAGACGCAGTGGAGGACCGCCGATTCGCCACGTTTCGCGATTAGGTTCCTCGGGACGAGCTTGATCGTGGCGGTCTCGTTGCCCGACACGGTCAGTGGATAGGTTTCCATCTTTGGCGACGACCCAGCCTCGTTCTTCGCCAGGCAGCTGTACATCCCGCTGTCCTCGGGAATCGCTCGGTGAATATGCAGCTTCTTCTTCTTCACCTCGACTCGCTCGTTCCGCCCCACCGGCTCGCGGTTTCTGCGAACAGTTTTCTTTCATTTGAATATCTATCGACAACGACTTCGCGAATTTCGACTGTACGGTGGACCAGAAAAAGCTGGACAAACTTCGTGTCCCGTGTCATAGACTGTGGAATTTAAATGTACTCTTGACTGAAATGAATAGGTAAAATTTAAGACACTAAGCAAATCAAAGGAACTTGGGAATGAAAGTGTAAACTGTAGAATGTAAGAGACTGTGTCCTTCCAGTCTATCTGAATCGAGTATTAGCCCGCAAAAAGTAATGGAAAAACTGTTGTATCTATTTTATAGAGAAACAAGCCAGTGTGCGACGGGATCGAAGTTGGCACGAGTCGAGAAATTCGCAGAGCGATAGCCGAGGTTGGGCTCGCGGGACGCTTGTAAATAGGCGGGCAAGTTACGCCGGTGTAACTAACTTGAACCACTCGTATTTCATGTCTCCGGAGCCGTCGACGTGACATCGAAGTTCAACCTCGCCTCCTACGTGAATCGCGGTGGGTAGTTTCGGCTGCTGTAGTTGCACGCTCGCCTCGCTGATCCCTGAAACAGAAATTCCCGCGGATCGATCAGGCCACGGTTCTTGCGAATAATTTAGCAACCTCTGACGCACCCGCCGCCGTCGCGTACCCGGTCGCGTTTGAAACTTTTATTCGATATCGGCGAGAGCTATACTTTCCGAGGGTTGAAATTCGGTGATACCTTTCTGAGCCTCTCGACTCGGCGACGCGTACGAGCGTCGACCGCGGCACACCGCCACGGTCCGGCGGGGACCTTAAAAGCGGGGAATCCGGTTCACGGATCAAAAGGGATCGGTTTCGAGGGCAAGGTCGGCCCGTCCGCGAGACAAAAACTGGACGAAGGGAATCAAGAAGCTCTCCCCAGTCAACCGTGTTTCCCCCCGAACAAAAGGTCGCGACTAGAGGGCCGGCACTCGGTGGCTCGTGAATCCTTGAAACGCGGGGCCGAGAGTTATTTGCCGAGCGCCGCGCGCTGGTTCACCAAAGTCTGAGTAAATTAAGAAAAAACGAGTAGAAGGAGAGAGGGAGAGAGATCGCGAAGCGTTTCTTCAAACCGTGGAACACCGGCCAAAAGACGCGGTTCGTCGAGGGAGCCCTTTTCTTCTGGCAGCCTCCCGGCACTAAGCGCCGTCCTTTTTCTCCCCCCGCGTCTCGCGGTTGTTCCGCCATCGTCCTGTCGCGCAACCCGTCCTGTCCCGTGCCCTTCGTCCGTGGACGCGGGACGAATCGAGCGCGCAACAACGAGCAAAAAACCGAACCGGAGAACGAACCAAAGAACCAAAGGCCGGAATCGAGCGCTAGGCAGACGATCGGGAAGAACAGGGACCGCTACGAGGAGGGGGAGGACAGAGAGAAAGAGAAAGAGAGGGGGAGAAGATGGGACGGATGGGTTCGCGCACGATGTTTTATTTGATTCGATTAAATCCGTGGGTTTCGAGGCGGTCGCTTCCCCGGTAGAGGTTACACTCGCTTCCAGACCGCCGCTTGATCCTTGCCGAGCAAAAAGGAACGAGGACGGAATCGAACTGACATTCCCAGGAGCAAGTTCCACCCTCTGGCTGGCTCTTCTCTTGCTCCTTCGTCTTCTTCTCCTTGTTAACCGTCGTCGTCGCCGTCGCCGTCGTCGTCGTCGTCGTCGTCGTCGTTCTGCTCGGTCGGGAATTGCTTTCCCTTCCATTGTCCTACGGATGCTCTTTCCCCGTTCTGAAATTACGGCCCCGTCTTTTGCGCTTTCTACCGAGCGTTTCCGACGATAGGATTTCACGGAACTCGAAACCACTCGTTCCCGATCTCGTTCCACCGGTTCTTCCTCCGCGAAACAGATTTTCCTCGGGCGACTCGGCCTCGATTCCAACAACATGCGATCGACGGATCTGTTTGGTCTATTAGATGTAGGCAATCAATTTGGAATTTCCATAATTGTTTCAAAATAGAATCGGTCAGGTGACCGGTAGATGGAAATCAGGAAAAGTCGGGTGTGCTCAGGAGCTGATCAGTAGACTGTGCGGGTCTTTATGAAAGATAAAAATTGTCCAAGTCAATTTTGATATAGTTTGAACATAAAAGCAGTCCGCTGATCAGCTAGGATTCCCTCTCCTAAAATCCTGCATAAATGCAAGCCACTTTAAAGTCGGCGTCGAAAGCGGCGCGACTTACGGGACGACCCGGTACAAGCAGGCTCACCTGTCAACGGGAGGGGTCAATAACGAGTTGATCTCACCGCGAACAGGAAAGGAAATCCGAGACAGACGCGGAAGGGCCGCGTTGCCAACAGTTTACCCGAGGCAGGAGTCGTTCTACGGCTTCGCTCGTTGGTCGCCGAGTCGATGAATCGGTCGGGGCCGAAAACGCGGAGGCGAGCTTCCGCTTTCGTTGGGACGGCGATACTCGTGAGAGTGTGAGAGAGGGAGAGAGTGGCGGGACAAGCTTATCGATATCGAAATAAGAAGGAAAAAGAAAAGGAAGAGAGAGAGAAAGAGCGAAGCGCGCAGCCAACCCGACACAGGGTTTCATAGTTTTCGACGCATCAGCGTCCCGACACGGGTTCCATTTCATTAGGCGGTACGGCGCGGCGGCCGCGTGGATTCAAATAGCGCACAGCTTCATCGATCGAATTTCCCATTACAGAATTATCCTCGGAGCGAGAGAACTTGCGGGGCAAAGGACCTCGAGGACGAGCGCGCACGTCATTAGCGAATCTCTGGGCCCGTATTGCTTCGATTCTGTCGCCGCGTTCCGTTTCATTTCCGACGAGTCGTGTAAGTCGCGGGGCGCCTGGGAGATCGAATCCGAGATGATCCGGCGGCCGGGAATCACCGAAAATACTAGCGGGGACGGAATTTACTTTACATGGATGCCTGGTTACCCGTGAAATGGAGACGAGTACTACCGGCGCGGAGCGGCGGCCGCATCCCCGAGGTGGTATTATTAACAGCCGACTGAACCGCGCAGCCTGTCCAATCCCCTTACTTTTATCCGCGACGATGCTTCTACCAGTCGACAACTTTCTTTTTTCCTCTTTTTTTTTATCGCGCCGAGGTCGAGCCGACGCGGGAACGAGACTCGCGTCAAGAGGCCAGATTCGCTCTGCAGTGTCTTGGGGGAACCCAACGGTACTCTCTCTCTCTCTCTACCTTTCTCTCGACGTTTCCCTTACGGGCTGATTACTTTGCGAATTAATCTTTTCCGTTAATGCGCGCAGTTTTCCATCTACTCGTTCCTTTCCGGCGACAGGAGAGATACGCCTGCGGGTCCTCGGCGAGGAAAGGACCTCCTATAACCCTTCTCATCCGACCGGAAACGCGGTGCTGCGACGCGGAGTTTCAACTCTGGCGGACTCCGAAGCTCGGAAACAATGGCGCGCGTTACGCGTACGACAAGGTATGTAATTACGGCGTTCGATGGTTCGATGATACGTTGTAACGCGGCGCAAACGTGCCGAAACAAATGATCGGGAAACAGCGGACGAGGAGGATCGCGGGAATATTTCTCGGTGAACTCGAGCGCGGCGCCGGAGCCCGGGGTAGTCTGCGAATAATAATCGAAATCTATTGATATAGAAAGCGCGTCCTTTGATGTGTCTCGATTACTTCGCACCTGTACCGTTCGCGTCGATATTAATTACTAGCAATTAGCGGCGCAGACCCGCCATTATACGCGGCTACGGAGCGGAGCGAAGCGTTTGCCGGCGCGCGCGTCGCGCGGCGCGTTAACTTTGCAAATTACTCCTTTCAATACCGCATCGAACAACGTTCGCGGACAAAGCGGCGGCACGCAGGGGAGGAAAAGGAAACAGCCGGTTCGAAAACGTTGCGTCCGGATAACGGGCCACCCTCGCCTCCTTCTGTTTCCACTCTTTCTCCTCTTGCTCTCTGATATTCGTCCCTCTCGGGTTCTGTGGTCCGCGCAGCGCCCGTTGCTTTGCTCGTTCTTTCACCCTTTTCCTGTCGCAACGGGGCCTTGGGTGGTGCGCGAGCGTATTAAAGGGCCGCGTTAAAATGCCCCCGCGCCACGCTCTCTTTTCCTCCGACATTGAGTCCATTAAAGAGCATTAATCTCGAGGAGTTATCCTCGAGCAGGCGGATATTTTCGAGGGATGCCGCTCGCTGTCGCGGCACAATGCGACAATAAACAATCACAAAGCCCGGAAGAAAGGAGGAAAAATCGCGGAGGGATGACCGTGAGAGGGCTAAAGCGCCCGAGTGGGAGACAAGAATTCAGGGATAAGGCGGCCGCCCGGCGGGGGAAGAAGACGCGAGAGAAGGGAAGGGTGCCGTAAGAAGGGCTCGTTTGTAATCGCGAAATTCAGTTTGCGTTTCCGTGGTATCCACGAGATTTTGCCCGACCTCTCGACTCGATTCTCCCCCGCCTTCTCTCTCTCTCTCTCTCTCTCTCTCTCTGTCTCTCCCTTCTTCTTGCCCTTTTACTTCTCTTTCTCTCGATGCTCCGTTTTCTCCGTCGGTTTTACAGGGTTTCCCGTGTCCTCCTCGAGCCTTCTCTCTTCCCGGCTCTCTTCACTACTCGGAAAGCCGTGTTTAAATGCACAAACGAAGCGAGAGATCAAAGGTACCGCCCCGGCACCGCTGGCGGTGCGCGCGCGTGCTCGCCCCGCTAAGTGAGAGCAAGAGAAGAAAAACCGAAGAAAAGGAGGGAGCGATAACGAGAGAACCGGCAAAAGAGAGAGAGAGAGAGAGAGAGAGAGAGAGAGAGAGAGAGAGAGAGAGAGAAAGGGAGAGAGCCCGAGAAGAAAGGGAGAGCAACGTTTATTATTATCATCGCTTACGCAGCCAAAGACCGGCCCGGCCCGGCCCGTCCCACCTTCGTCGACGCTCCCACTCGCTCCTTCTCGGCATCCACTAAACCGTGCAGTCGTCGAGATTAACTTTCGTGTAAACACCGTGGAAGACGCGCGTGCGTACCGAGCACGACGGCCTCGTGCAGCCGCAGCCACGATCGCAGTCACGGTTACGGCCACGATCGCAACCTCAGCCCGTTCGCGGAGAAACCGACCTCTGACACCGCAACGGCAACCTTGTCAACCTTGTCGCCAACACCCTGAAATCTTGAACGGTCCAAGTTTTGCCGATTTCTCCCCGGCCCATTTGTCTGTCCCCCGGAATTGAAATCTTTTCTCGTTCCTCGATGCTATTGTTCCGCTATCCGACGATCTACGATCGCCGCTTGCGCGGAAGATGTTACGGTAAAAAATTGACGGAGGTCGGTCTTCGGGGAATAGGAGGCTGTCTAGTCCAGGAACCGTCTGGCCCGCTCGGATGTAACGCGATACTCTTTTTCCAGAGGGGGATATCGAGGACGGATCGTGAACGCGTCGACGTACGGCTGCGTGTAATCGTTCCGGGGGAGTGGAACACGTCGGGACGCGGACCACCCAGACACGACGCCAGTGGTTCGAGTCAGCACGTGGACAGATAGCGTGTTCTCTCCGTAACTGTGAAAACTTCGGGTCTGCAGTTGCAAGAGAAATACTGTAGTGGAAACGGGCTGCTCGATAATTATCGCGGCGCGTACCACGTAGCGGACATTACTCGAGACGCGGATACTCGAAGCGTGACCGCCAGACGGCACGGTCGACGATGGCTCTTTAATTATCGAGAAATTCGTCGCGGCGCGCGAGAGATCTCGTCGAGCTCGCGAGCGAGGGAGGAATCCGCCCGCCTCGGCAGAATTCGAGAAAGCGGCTTTTCCTGGCTAGAAAATCCAGGAGATCGGTTTTCACCTGCTTCCGCCCGTCCGCCTATCGTCGAGCAAGCGAACCGAGCCACCGATAACAGATTATCGAAATCGATTAACCATCCGGTTATCGTCGGATGCGCTTTCCTTCCTCAATTTCCATTTCTTCCGAGCGGCGGAGCCGACAGCCGCGTAAAGAACATATCGCCAGCCTGCAACCGGCGCGAGCAAACCGAACGGGAAACTTGTTGGAAAACAGCCGTGAACGGATCTTCGCACGTAAGACGATTACTTTGTTATTTATGATTCTTCGATAGAACAAGAAGATTTCTATCGTTTGAAAACACACTCGAAACGTCGGAGAAAGTTCTCCGTACTCCTCGCTGCTGCAACGGTGTAAATCCATCGGGTTATGGAATTGTCGATTCGCGCCGGGAAAGGAGGCCGAACAACAATTCGCGAACTTTTTGTTCGGCGAAGAAGCGAGTCGAGCCGAGAGGAAATTCGAGCAGCGCCAGGACCGGTTTTCATCGACAAACGGGAGCGTATCGACGCTGAGACAATAGTTTACGAGCTCGAGGGTTCCACGGGAACGTGGCTCGAGGCGATCTAAAAACAGCCGCGGAAACAAACGGCGGAAGTGGCTTTTCCTCGACAAAAGGAGGGTAAAAATTCCCGTGGCGGTCGGGGGCCAGAGCCGATATTGAACCGAGCCCGCTCTCGCTCGCACGGCCGATCGAACCAATAGATTCGTTTGGAGGCGATCGCGGACGAGAGGAGGCAAAAGGTAGCACCCTTTTGACAACCCCGGGACGTTATTAAACTTTTAATATGGACGCGGAGCAAACGGCAACGGCATCGACAGTAGAGAAGCATGGTCGACTGTTATCAATCGTACGGATTCGGTTTCGCCTTGGACGTAAACCGTGAAACACATTAAATATGAACATTTGTATTGTATTTTTGATGTAATCACTTTATGTAACGATCTACTATGAGTAAATAAAGAAATTGTAACGAAAAGACGTATCTGTGTATGTAATCATTGAACCATCAATCTTTCCTGAATTTGTCGTTGAGTTATACTACTGAATTTCGTGCCACCTCCTTCAAAATTATGTTCTCCTAATACAAAGAGCGAAATTTTGGAAAATTTTGGGAAAATTTCGACCGTCTGACTTGCCGTTGACTTGTACTACTGATGCCACCTCCTTCAATATTATGTTCTCCTAATACAATGTTCGAATTTTTCGAAAATTTTCCGAAAATTTCGACCGCCTGACTTGCCGTCGACTTGTACTACTGATGCCACCTCCTTCAAAATTATGTTCTCCTAATACAATGTTCGAATTTTTCGAAAATTTTCCGAAAATTTCGACCGCCTGACTTGCCGTTGACTTGTACTACTGATGCCACCTCCTTCGAAATTATGTTCTCCTAATACAAGGTTCGAAATTTTTCGAAAATCTCCCGAAAATTTGGACCGCCTGGCTTGTCGTTGACCTGTACTACTGAATTTCGTGCCACCTCCTTTGCTATCATGTTCTCCTAGTAGAAATCCGAAAATTTCGAAAAATTTTCGAAAATCCCGAAAATTGAATTTTGTATTAGGAGAACATGATAGCAAAGGAGGTGGCACGAAATTCAGTAGTACAAGTCAACGACAAGCCAGACGGTCGAAATTTTCGGGAGATTTTCGAAAAATTTCGAACTTTGTATTAGGAGAACATAATATTTAAGGAGGTGACATCAGTAGTACAAGTCAACGGCAAGTCAGACGGTCGAAATTTTGCCGAAATTTTCGAAAATCTCGAAAATTTTCGAACTTTGTATTAGGAGAACATAACATAGAAGGAGGTGGCATCAGTAGTACAGGTCAACGGCAAGTCAGACGGTCGAAATTTGCCCAAAATTTTCGAAAATCCCGAAAAATTTCGAAATTGTATTAGGAGAACATAATAACGAAGGAGGTGGCACGAATTTTCGTGCCACCTCTTTTTCTATCATGTTCTCCTAATACAATACTTAATTTTCTCGATTTTAAATACTTTTTCCGAAATTTTCGGGGACATTAATTTAATTCCAATTTCGAATATTCGTGTGCAGGGTGGTGAAAGAAGAACACATTAACTATTGTAATTAATATTCTTTATTTCTCACCAAATAAATTACAATTTTAAACGTGTAGATATACAAAATAGAACCAAGTAGAACTATAATGCAGCACGGTGTGGGCCGTTTCGTATGCAGGTCGAGTGCTAGTGTACAGATGATTGTAGCTTGTACCATGTGTAGTGTTTCTTCGAGTGTTTCTTCTTTTCCTGTGGATGGATCTTGACATGTTCTACCCGAAGACCACTTGCAGTCTTCTTCCCTGGCCTGAGATGAACTGAACGCGGAAGATGCTCGCAGGAACTTAAGAGGGAAACCGCACGAAGAAGAGTTGTGTAGAGCTTGGACTGTTGCTCGAACAATGTTCCTGGCTACACAACTCGTAACACGAAAGCAGTGAAAGAATGCAACTGAAAACTATTCGTGAATACGTGATACACGAAAACCCATACGGCGAAGACAAAAAGAAGTGGTACCGTGTCTCCCTTGACACCAAGTAACATCTGTACGAATCATTGTTTTGTACAACGCGTAATTTAGAAGTTATTCGCGGTGATCAAGTTGGGTGCCTCGCGCCGCTGTACATTCGTGGCGACGCGACGTAACTGTCCGCTTTCAGCGTTTAGCGTAAAGGAGATTTCAAAGTGTTTCTGGCGCAACAGGGACAGCGAAAAACGCGAGACAATAATTCTTGCGGCGCGAAAGCAATTTAGCGGCCTTAATTCTCGTCGACGACCGTGACTACGGCGCTTTTTATCTCGCGCGGAGCAGAAAGGAAGGATCCTCGAGCAGGCGGTAAACGACAGGCTCGAAAAATGCTACTTAAAAGGAATTCTTCTCTGGCGTTTCCTCGCGGGAGCCCCGTTTACGTACCTCGTAAACGCGACGCGACGTGGCGCGGCGCGATGCGACGACCGGTGAAAACGAGCCTCTGTGAGCTACAAAGACTTGAAAGGAAAACGCCGAAGAGCACACGGGACGGGCAGAGGCTGGGCGGTGACTCGGGGCGGCCCAGCAGGAAAAGCGATATCGCGCGGCCACGATTCAGAAACCGAATCTGTTTTCTTTTTCTTTCCACGGGTAACTTTAGCCGCGCCGGCGTGTCTCGTTGCAGAGCAGCGGCAACCCGGTCCAAAAGACAGAAGAAAATTGGCCGCGATTCCTCTCGCCTGTACACGCTCGAGACTTTTTCGGTAATGGCGGAAGCCTTCGGGGGCTGCGCGTCGACTGTTCGCCTCCTGTGCCTCCAGACGGGACGCAACATATTTCGCAGGATTCTCTCTCGAAACGACGCGAAAAAGGAAAAAGGAAATGGAAATAACGAGAACGCGTCGCGCTCGGGGCGGCTCGTCGCGGCTCGGCGCGGCAGAAAACCCGTCGCCGAGATAAAAACGAAATTATTTTCCCCGCTGGATCGAAACGAGAAAGGAGGCGAAAGAGGCATCCATCGGCCGGGGAACTAAAAGCATCCCGTTTCAAATCTAATATCCCTCGAGAAGACAAAGCACACTCCCCTTGTAGATCGTTTACGTACATTGTAAACCGAAAAGGACATAAAAGAACGCCGCCAAAGGGGTGACGGGTGGCGGAGGCGAGCCCAAAGGGGAGTAGAAAAGCACGGTCGAGCACGGCGGAACGCAAACGGCCGTGTCCCGTGGACGTTTTCCGCGCGCGCGGAGCCGCGGAATCCCGAAACGGTTCCGCCTTTCCACGAAAGCCGAACCGCTGTTTATCCTAGACGAGCAAACAAACCGGCGGTTTTCTCTGGAAACCTTCTGTCGAAAGAAAAACCGCGCGACAAGCTGCGCCGTGCCGCAATCCGGCCGGGGGATGGGTAAGTCTGTCTGGCCGGCCGGTTCCTTCTAAATTATTACCGTGTTACACCGTTACGTCGTTACGCCTCGTGTCGAGATTCGCGACGAGCCTCGTTCTTCCGCTCGCGGCACGGTACAAGCCCGCGAACAGCCCGAGAAAGAGAGAGAGAGAGAGAGAGACGGAGCGCACAGTCGAGAGGGAACTGGTCGTCGCCAAACACAACGAAACGCCGGGAGACACGATGTGTTGTTGTTCCGTTAGCCAGCCCTTTATTGCTTAATTCTCCTTGCGGAATTCCGGAATGGAATTCTCTGAAGTCGACGAAAAACTGTGTACACAATCGATCGATGGCACGCGGTTTATCCCTCCTTAGGCAACTGTTCAAATTCCTTTGTTTCCAATATTTACTTTCTCCCGGTAATGCTTCGCATATTTCACGTTTCAACAATAGTCCATTGAAATAGGGACTTGAATACGGAATCGAGAATTTTTTCAGATTTACCGAAAGCCCGGAACAATACAGGAATTGAGAAACTGCGAAAAACATGTTTGCTCGCGGAAGGATAAATCGGAATAACTTTATTTATAAGTCGGCCAAACGATTTCAGTTTTTCTGCCAAGCTTCCTAGAATTTTCACAATTTCCCAAAAGGTTTTATCACGTGTTAGCTAGTAAATCCTGCTCGACAGAAAAACTGGAGTCGTTCGGTCCCTTTGTAAAAATGTTGATTCACCGAACGGCCTTCGACGACCAAAATATTGTACGGCCATCGATTCGTCTGGCAACAATGACACGCGACGTCTTCCCGGAAACAGAGTAAGCTTCAACGAAACTTTTTGTACCGATTCCTCGGAGCCGAGGTCGTTCGAGGAAAGCGTCCGATCGAATTGGGGGTTACGGATAAAAGAAATTCGTACCTTTTCAAGCGCTCGAAGTTTCTGAATGGAATCGGTGACCCAGAGACGAAGAAAACGCTTGAACCGGTCAGGAGGAAAGAAAGAGATCCGGGGCGGACTCGACGCACCAGAAGATTATCGTAAGAACATTTCGAGAGAAATTACACCCTTCCAGGTAAGTTTGCCTGTTTTCGCGGAACGAATCGGTCTCGGTAGAGTCGCCGGCGCGTGCAGAAATTGGCCACGTGACATACAGAATAAAAAAAGATTAAGAACTACCAGAATTGTTAAGGGATCAAATCAATATTTACCGAACACCCGCTTTCATGTATATTTTCCACGAGAATTCGCAGTCTTCTCCTGAACTTTACTCGAACTCTTTTGTCTCGTTCTTTCCAAAACAAAGTAGAAGTTTGTTCCGGTTTAGAGAAAACGAATACCGTTGGAAATCCGCGGCGCCAAGTCTGGCTTGGTATCGCCAGACGAACGGTCAAACAGATCCTGTAGAGAAGCTGCGGACTCGTAACTCGTGCAACCCGAAACTATTGTCGCGGGCATCGTGCTGTCCCCGGTATAGTTCGCTCTGAAATCCGACCTAGTCATCGACGCCCGAACAGAACGGCGTTTATCGTGGCGAGGTTCGCGAAGAAGTTTGCCGCTGCGTGGCGTTTAGGCTATTCGACGCCTACGAGTTTGCTCGATAAACGCGAGCAGCAGCGTGGGCGGCTCGACCGATTAGTCGAACAATACGAGTAAATGTTCTGGTCCGATCCGCCGTCGGTCCCCTTTGAAATACCGTCGGCCGCGGCGTTCTTTTCTCGTGGAACTTGATACGGTATCGTATCGGTCCGTCGAGAGAAAGAGAGAGAGAGAGAGAGAGAGAGAGAGAGAGAGAGGGGGGGAGAGAGAATTTGGTCCGTGCGAGGGTTAATTTCGAGAGTAAAACTTGCATGGAGAGGAAAATCCGAATCGCCGAGGATTTTTCAGCGGCCGAATAAACAACCGATTTTTCGCGTCGGAATCAGCCGTTCGGTTCGCAGGGCCGCGTGAAGGGATAGACGGAACAGAAAGAGACGGTAGCTGACGTGACTGTCTGGAAGACGAAGAAGGCGAATCAAGGGTGAGACGGCCAAATGGAAGAAGGAGGGGAGAGAAGGGGTAGGGGAAGTCGAAGGTGGAGGCGGGGATCGGGGAGAGCGCGAAACAGAGAGAAAGAGTGTACATCGGGCTGG
The DNA here is from genome assembly GCF_050948215.1 of Halictus rubicundus. NCBI lineage: Eukaryota > Metazoa > Arthropoda > Insecta > Hymenoptera > Halictidae > Halictus > Halictus rubicundus. Next base: position 9,054,901 of record NC_135164.1, on the reverse strand, counting down.
AAGGAAGAGAGACACAAGCGGGACATCGAGGCTGAGCGGCAGAGCGGCAGAGCGGCAGAGAACCGCGGAGCGGGTAAGAGAAACAGAAAGAGAAAGAGAAAACCGAGAGCGGAGAGAGGAGAAAGGAACGAGAGAGAGAGAGAGAGAGAGACGGAGATGGGTGCAGGGTGGTTCTGTTCGGGGGTCGGTCGTTGCCATGGGGATGGTAGTAAGGCAGGGAAAGGGAAGGGAGGGTCGGTCGATGCAAACGCACCATAAAGTTTTATGGCTCTCCAGAACTGTACCTATCCGCCCTCGTCTGCCAGCTCTGGGTCGGCGACTCTGCTCCTCGCCGCTTCGGGAACCTACTCGGCCTGGCCTGCTGGAGAATTTTTTTTTCGTAGGATAATCAACGATTTCCACCGGATCGAGGAAAACTTGCCGCGACATTTATCCCCGATCATCGTTCTCGGAGAGGCCTCGCGCGCCGCCCGTGAAAGGAGCGTTTAATGTTAATTATCGACGATTCGTCGGGCCGACGGAAATCGTTTTAATTGACCGACCAAATCGGTGAACGTCCGAATATCGTGGACCCGTTAACGAGCGAGAATCGATTCCTACTCGATAGTCCTGCACCGAGGTGTACCCTGTATGTGTGCGCGCGCGTGACGGCTCGATTCGATACGATTCGATACGATTCGATTCGATTCGCGGGACAGGGGTGATTCTGTTAATGGAAAAAAGGGCGAGGGGACGAGAAACGAGAGCGAGCGAAAGAGGGGGTGGGTGAAGGGTTTGCCAGGGATTTTTAGGAGCAAACTTACTAACGAACGCGACTACGCCTCGTTACTTCGCGCGCCGCAATTATTTCGTGCTGCTTCGACTTTCAAAGCTGTTTATACATTATACATCGATCGGCGCGTATAACCGTTGAATAATCCCTCGCGATTTCCGTTCGGCAGCGATTGAATTTTCGGGAAAGCTTGGAGAGAGAGAGAGAGAGAGAGAGAGAGGAGCCAGCCCGGCAACGGTCGCGTCCCGCGGGAACTCTTCCAACAACGGGGCCCGGAGAGCATTCTTTTTCGACCTCGATCGGCGCGTATCGACGAGTATCGCCGGCTGTCAACGAGACAGCGAGCCGAAAAGCGTTTGCATCCTTTATGACGCGTCGTAAAAACGATCAGATAAATGTCGCTTCGGAATGCAGACGTTCGAGATACGGTATCGCTCATCGCCGATGACGGACGCCGGGATTACCGGGGGTAATAAAAATGGAGGACAACAGCGTCCATTCGTTTGCTTTTTGGGAAACGAGAGGACTCGACGCTGTTTGCCGACGAGAACGAGAACTACAGAGAGAGAGAGAGAGAGAGAGAGAGAGAGAAGGAGAGGCTGTTCGCGCAAGAGATAGCACCGTGAGAATCGAGCTCGGCGGTATACCTTTGAAGAAATAAAAAGCAAATATTGAATCGGAACGCGTTTGTACGGTTCCGTGGAGGAAAGTTCTCGGTGACATTCCACCACAGTGAACAATTTACACGCGATTCGCGTATCGACCGGTATCGTCGACCGGCCCGAAGATCGCGTTGAAGTTTCGAGGCGTTTGAGCGAGAGGGTCCGAAAGAAGAGGCTCGAACTTCAGCGTGAAAACTCGTGGAACACTATGACAATGCTCCTTCTCGTATCGCCTTCACTCGGGAATTTTCTCTATTTTCCCGACCTTGCACCAGCTGACTTTTCCATGTTCCCCAATGTGAAATCAGTGTCGAAAGAAAGGCGTTTTGACACAATTGAAATTAAAACGTATTCACAGGCACGGGCTCTCTGAAAGACTCCCGCTACCGGAAGTGGAAACGTCGGTAGAATAAGCGTATCAATCGAGGAGGAGAATACTTGGACGGTGACAAGGACCAATAGTCTAGGCCAAAAAAAAATTCGAAAAAAGAAGGTCGGTTACTTTTTGTTTTTTTGAACAGACCTCGTGAAACGTTTAGGGCAAGGGAGCCGGGGGCTCGCGATCCCCGTCGCTGAAAAAAGACCGACCTCTGCCGGGCGCCGCGCGGTGTTCCTGAATTATCTAATTTTCGGGAGAACTCGAGAAAGAAGTAAAACGACCAACGTAGACGAAGAGGAAGAAGGAGAGGGAGAACGAGCCGAGGGAGACCGAGTATATTGCGAACGTGCTCCGAGTGGCAATCCTCGAAACCACCCCAAGAGGAATACAAGAACCACGCGAGAAAGACGATGGCCAGGTTTCCGGGGGAACGGCGGCTGGGTGGTTTCGGGGGAGGAGGGGAGACAGGGGACACGGGAGTCGAGGAGGAACACGGTAATTATTTTCGAACCGTCAAACTTGGGCGCGAAGGGTCGCGATGCCTGACATCGTCTACGAGTCAAGGGTTACCTAGGCGAATCACGGCGGAGGTTTTATCAACGGTCGGGTTCGGGCGAACCCCCGCGATTCCGCACTCGAGGAAAGTTTTTTCCCAGCGCGGCGGCCGTAGCAGATGCACGACGCGTCGCGCGGAAACATTTCCCGTTAGCCCGGTTCTGCGCGCTCGTTAAAAAGTTACCGAACGGCCGTGGCCGTGGCCGGGCCCGAGTCTCCCGCGAAACTTGTTGGAACCGGCGAAAACTATTCCGACCGGTAGTCTCGCGTAATTCAATAACGTCCGAACACGGTCTTTCCGCCACCCATCCCCCGGATAAAGATCGAAGGGGAATCTCGCTCGGTGGGATCATCGGAGAGAGCCGGCTCTCGAAATGGCGGAAACGGGGGAAACAAGCCGGAGCAGACGACACGGGGGCGGCGATGGCGACGAGAGCATCGATTCGAGAGCTCGCAGGATCTCGTTCCGGCGTGCGAGAGGCGAGTCTCGCGTTCCCGGCAGATAAAACCGCTGAAAATAGAGTCTCGCGTATCTGCGGGCAGATAGAGTGTTACACCTACACCTACATCCGCAAACGACGCGAGACGCGCGACGAGACCCGGAGATAAATTAGTTTTTTCTCTCTCTCTCTCTCTCTGTCTCTCTCTCTCTCTCTCTCCTTTTACCCCCGCGCACCACGGTGCAGCGCGACAGCCACTTGGACGGCCACGTGCGCGACTGCAGTTTGACGAAACGATTTTGCATTCCCTTTCTGCGAGCGGCGCGCACTCGAGCCGACACGCGTGTACACAAAGCCGCGTTCTCCGCTCCGCGGAGCGTGAAAAATTGCGCCGAGCATGTTTGGACAAGGTAAAAAATTCACGGAGGATAAGTGGCTTACGTGTTGCATTGCCGGGGAATTTGCGGCCGATCGAAGTCTGCTGGAAGTATCGCGACGATCGCCGCTTAGACTGTTCTCGCTGTTAAAACTTTCGGCTGTGCACCGTGTCCTGGAGGAGGATCAATTTACCAACGTTTTACGGAGCGTTGCGGCTTCGTCAGATGATACGAAGAGAGAGGTCAAAGTGTTAACGCGAACAGCGGAACCGGGATGCGTGGACGAGGAAAGAACGAACCGATCAAAGGAGAGATCGAGCGAACAATGAGAGCGGGGAAACCGAGACGCGAGGAGCCAATTGTTTCGAGGATATCGATCGTTGACAGGGATTTCGTTTTCGACGCGGATACCTATCGGCGTTGCAGCGAGCGAGCGAGGCAACGAAAACGATTCGCTTTTGCAGTAGAGACGGCGCGGGAGCGAGCATCGGAGTCGATTCGCGCCGGTTCGGCTCGTCACCCCTTTTCGAAACGGTTCCCGGGGCAGGAACGCGATGCCAGATCGACGAACAAAAGCGGCCATTGTCGCGACTGAAAATCAGAAACGGCGAGATCACTTCCGTCCCCCGTCTGTGCTCGTGCTCGTGCTCGTGCTCGAGTTCGAGGGTCGAGCCGTGCGCTTGTGCTGGCTCTCTCTCTCTCTCTCTCTCTCTCGCTTTCTCGCGTGAAATTGAGCCAAACAATGTGCGCGCGTTGCGACGATCGATGGTTCGCGCACGGCAAACTCTTTCGCCGCAGCGCGTCCTACGTTCTCGGTTTGTCGGCCCACTGGCGAGTTCGCAACCGGTCTGGCTCGTGCGATCGTTTCAGCGGGGCACGGTTTCCGGAAACGAGTTTTCCTCGCGTTCGCGAACGATCGCGACGCGACAAGCCACGCGGAAAACAGAACGAAAGGCGGCGGAGCCGGTAACGATGTACAAGGACAGCAACGACGGGCTTGCGCACCCACGCGATCTTGCGAAATTAATCACTTTTGAACTGATATGTTTTCGACGTGGGGTCCCTAGTACTTTTTCAAAGATGACAAGAATTTTCCAAGAATTTTCCAGATTTCCTAGCTCGGAAATTGGACTTTTTAGCATTGTCTGGAGCACTGTGCGACGGCGCGACCCGTCCCTCGAGCTTTCCCGTGAAGGAGAAAGATGGGAAAAAAGCGATGCATCGACGACGAACGTTAAACGCGCGTCAGCCGATAAGGAACGCCTTGCATTTTCAAGCGATCTGAACGCAAATGGATCGTTCGGAGCCGCTCCGTTTCGCGCCGTCGAGTATCGTCGCGCGAAGCTACTGGGAAGTCTGGGAAACCTGGGAAACCCGGCAAAGAGAAGAGGGGTCTCTCTCGTAATCACAGCTGCGGATGTATAGCGCTCCCGTAATTCCCTGGGATCGGGATGCACGCATCGGCGACGGATCTACGCGTACAATGCGTCCACCGATGCGTCACCCGTACCAGCGAAATTAATGCTTTTCAAAACACGTTCGTTTCGAGCCCCCTCTCCCTCTCTCCGCGTCACTCTTCCTCTCTCGCCGCGGAAAAATCGATGTTATCGGAAGAGCTGACACGGGAGGTTCAGATCGAGCGTTTTATGTACGGGTTAACAACCAAATTGATTTTTCCTGTAATGTAAAATTCCTCCAGCGGCGAGACCGACTCCAAACCGAGGCTGCGGAGCTTCTCTCGCTCGTTCATTAAGGTTTCATCTTCCGGTAGAAGAAAACGTAATCTTTTTCCCCGAGTAGTTTAGCCGGAGGAACGCTGGCCTCGGGGGATCCAGGCGTCGGCGTCAACCGTCGTCGGCCAACGTCGGCGCAATATAAAAAATACATTCCGCCACGCCCTGTGAAATAACCAATTACGCCAAAAATTTGTCCGGATCCGGCGACGTCGAGGATGTCGGTTTTTCCCGTCGATTTTCCTGTTCTCGAACGACGACCGTTCCGCTCGTTTCACCTAAACGCGGAGCGCGTTCGCGTCGCGGTGCACGGCACCGTTTCCCTTTTTTCCCTCTTCCTTCTTTTTTCTCCAGAAGACACCGTTTTCGCGCATTTGCCGGGTGAACAGGTGTCTCTTGTTCGTTCGCGAGACGAGGCGAGGCCAGGCGAGGCAGTCTCGTCGCTTAAACGGGCTCCAACAACTTGTACGCGCCGGCTTTTTTCAGCACGGTCGTACATCTAATTAGGGAAAAACGTGCCGGGTTAATTAGTAAGGAGCGTAATTAATGAAAAGGCATGGGTCTTCCGTATTCATCGGACAGATTCTCGCGATAGGGTGGATCTTTCCTTCTCTGGCTTGTTTTTTGTCTCCCCTCTTCTCCCCTTTCTCTCGCGCTTCGTCCTCTTCTTTTCCTTCGTCGTCGTCTTCCGCTGTCTCTCCCACGCGCTTCGCCTCTCCTCTCTTTCTGCCTTTCTCCCTCTCTCTCTCTCTCTCTCTCTCTCTCTCTCTCTCTCTCTCGCTCTCTCGCCGATCGTCTCTCCCGTTCTCCTCCGACTCCGGTAGCTTTTTTTCCCCATTTTCACGCACAGCGAAGCACGCGGAGCGTTCTTTTCTCCCCGCTACTAGTCGCGCGCCGAGCGATCGCGCGGAGCTCACCGGTTAAAATGCCTCGGCGTGTACACTTGGCCCCGATTGTTCGGCTCGATGACGGTAATTTGACAGACAGGGGTTGCGCGGGGCGAAACAAAAGTCGCGCGAAACAAATCGACCGGGAGGGCTTCGAAAGGGCCGGAAAAATCGCGGGAACGTGTGCCGCCGTCGCTGCCATTGCCATTGCCATTGCCACGGAAATTCGCGCCAACGATTTCACCCGGGGTAAACGGAAAAAGGCATCGAGGAAGCGTCAAACGTTTCATCCGATAGAAAACCAAGACCGATATATCTGGACGCGTACTTCCATCGACAGAAAATATCGAGCACGGAGAAGATCGGGGAAGTTCGAGAGAAACGAAAAGCAGCGCGGGACCAGCCCTTATATCGAGCGTGTTCGCTCGAGAGATTTTTTTCTGTTCGTTTCCGTTTAATCCGTCTCGCGAACGTCGCGCAGAAAACACGGAAACACCGTGGAAACGGCATTTACGAAGGCAACGCGCGCATTCTGCCTACTCCTCCTCCTCCTCCTGCTCCTCCTCGTCCCTTTTTAGGGTCAGCCAAGAGTAGCCCGAGCGAGGAACCCTAGAGAGAGGCGTGTAGCGTCGCGCACGCTACACTCGTGCAATTCATTCGGCACAATGCGCCGGGGCACGGCTAGCGAGAATCCACCGAGCACGGGAGCCCGAGAGAAAAGAAGGGAGAGACAACGAAAGAGAAAGCAGTTCCTCCGCGTGTGGCGTTGGCGTGAGTTCGCGACGACCGAGCGACCGTGGTAGTGTTTTTAAAAAATGCAGCCGCCCCGGGCTGCAGCCTCAACGATTAGCTTACCCCCTCCTTCTTCTCCTCCGTCCCTGCCTGCCCTTCTCCTTCTTATTCCCTTCTCCGCAGCCTCCACCTCCTCTTACTTTTCCACCATCCCCTCATCTTTTCACCTCTCCCGCTCGCTCCGCGCGACGGGCCGACGACGTAGACGTAGACGTCTACGGCGACGACGACGACGACGGTGACGTACAGCCTGCACGAAGGCGAGACAATGAAAATGCAAGCAAACCCTCCCTGAATTGAGTTCTCCACCTGCGCACGACCGACCGGGTAAGAGGCGGACACGGATGAGGAGACGAGGAAAGAACGAGAGAGAATCCCTGTGGCAGGCTCGCGAATTTCCTCCCTCGAAAGGGGATATACATAATTTCACGCTGCCATGGCAACGTGTTTCTAGTTTTCCTATTTCTGTCTCGCCGCCGCAACAAATTTTTCCAGATCGGAAGGATCGACGGTGGCTACAGCAAAAAACCAGGCTGATAATTTTCCGCGTGCCGGAACAGGCGTCCTACCCCGTACCCTTTTCCCGGAACCCTTGGCCCGTGAAACGGCGGAGGGCAACACGCGGTATGCGCGATTTATCGTCCAGGTGTCATTAATATGCCGACGAATCTGGATCAAGCCACTCCCCCTTGACGCGTCGTGGTAAATTCATCGCGGTATTTAGGAGGGTCCGCGCGTGTTCTTCCCGTGAATGCGGGCCCGTTGAAAAACCTGTATTGTTGCGGCGTACAATACAGGAAGCCTAATTGCCATTTGGCCTCGCATTATGCGAACGGCCGGTCGACCGGCTCTCGGCCGAGCCGGTGGGGTGGGAACGCGAGTTCAGAATGCGGACCGGGAGAGACGCCTTCCGCGCGTCGCTCTTTGCCTTAGTCGCCGCGATTCAGTTTTCTCTGGAAACGTTTCAATTTCGCAGCGGCGGCGGCCATTGACTCGCGTCCAAAACTACGGGAAACAAACAATACCGTGGACAACAATGAGTCGAACGAAAGACGTTCCCGGCGTATCGATCGACGCGGAGAACGCCCGCGAGCCAACCTAACATAATTGTTGCGATCGAGCAGGCACCGGCAACTCGCTGCGCGTTGCCCCAAGGAAAATCGAAGAGACAATCGATCTCGCGTTCCGAAGCTCTGGTTTCGGCGCGGGTTCAAAGACACGCGTACCAACAAAAAAGAAAAAACAACAGAGGTAACTCGTCGAAGAGCGCGGAACGCTTCGCCCGGAGGAAACGAGATTCCGGGTTCGCGGAACGGTAGGCTCATTGTCGACGTCGCACAATGCGTGTGGTCTAATTGTCGAGGCCGACGCTGGCGTGCGCCGCGAACAAGGTAAACGAAGAGCCCCGGGAACGGGAACGGGAACGAGATCGCGATCGCTAGCCGCGGTCCATTAGAAGCCGAGAGACAGGATTTTTCACGGTGGCTGGAGCCACTTTTCGATCCCATTATCCACTCGTCTCCGGAATCGCGTTAACACTTTTTCCAGTCTCCCCGAGTTGGGAAATCTCGCGCGGGAAAGAAGATGATTAAGTCCGGCTACTTTTTCACGGCAAAGTAAAACCCAGGTACGACGCGAACTCGAGGGATCCTCGCGATCTCTTTAGGTCGCCATCGCACACGCTCCCTCTTGTCTTTTGTTTTCTACCAGAAATTGTACCAGTTGCAAAATGTAGGAACCACACAGGCGTTCCCTCTTTAGCAGTTTCGTTGGGTTATAAATTCTCTGAATGTTTCTACTGTTCGAGCATAAAAGAGGCTACAGGCAAGCAGAAGGGACGACAAGATGGAGCGCGTGTGTCGGGCTTTCGCGCGAACGGATTCGCGGACATAATTCCGAATTCAGCGAGCACGGTGTCCTCGTGTAACGCGAATAGGATCGCGAGAACGAGGATGAACGGGAAACTCGGTAAATACGGCCTCGCAGAAGTCCTCTATCTTTATATTGTCACGGGAGCGCGCAGGAAACCGAGCGCTCGAATCTACGCACGCGGGGTATAAATCAGATACGATCTCCCGTAAAGCCGACGATACGCGTCGACGGGAATCCAGCCGCCCCTCGTCCGTGTCGCGTCTTTTCTCTCTCGCTCTCTCTCTCTCGTTCTCTTTTTTCACCGATCCCCGTCGCAGTCGCAGTCGCAGTCGCAGTCGCAGTTGCAGTTGCCGTAGCTCGGGGCTGAACAACTTCCTATCCATTGTCGCGTATCGCAGCAGCAAGCTCCTTCCTCGTCGCGGAGCGAGATGTTATTTTTTTATTTGGACAAAGGATCCTTCTCGACGTGTTATTACCCCCGTGCCTCCTTTCGTCCCTCGTAGCCCGGGCTTCTGTGGCCGCGAGCCGAGGGGTTGAAAATTAAAAGAGGGAGAGGGATGGTTTTCACGGCGTGGCACACGGAATATTCACGGCGGGCCAGCTCGTCATCGCCGAGCGTGTTCGAGAGATCACTCGTCAGACGCTCGACCTTTCGAGGGTGGAAAGTCGCGAGGGTGGTTCGCGGGCCAGACGTCGTTTCTCGATATCGCTAGATTACTCGTCGCCGAAACCACGCAGCTTAATTACGACTCTCTCGGCCAGAAAATTTCCACCGGGCTCGGATTCCCGACGAATTCGTCTCGAGTACGAGCATGTACGTATTGCAGCTGCGATTACGCTAGAGAGAGAGAGAGAGAGAGAGAGAGAGAGAGAGAGAGAGAGAGAGAGAGAGAGAGAGCCAAGCGTCCAAATAGAATGTACACTTTTATAGCGGAAACGTTCGCGTCGAACCATCAAAAGCGCCGCCTACGATCGACGTTCTCTTCGCTGGTATATCCAAGTGCTCGCGAGACGAGTCGCTCGATTTGAAAATATCCACGACCCCTTTCGTTTTTTGCGACCAGCTCCGCAGCAGTAAAGATAACTGGACCGTTCGGCAAGAACGCTCGAGGTATTAGCTGTACGCGAGAGGGAACGTAAATGTCACGGTGCTCTAGCATTCCTCGGCCTCGACCGATAAGACATTCTTTCGAGTATACGATCCATTTGTACCCTCGGTTTTCGTCTCGGATGCCCGCTTTTACGACCACCCGTTGCCGCACACGAACATCTGACCGTCAACGCGGAGATATTACGCGACGCGGGATGGGTTTAAACGCGAATCTTCATTCGAGTAAATATCTCGATCGATACCGAGCCGTGAAATATCGGTCCTGTGCCCGATCGATCCTCCGTCGGTCGTGGTCTTTGCCGTGCGATCGTTCGAACGAGTAGCGTGTAATTATCGCGGCTGGGAAGCGTCGCCGATATCGGTAGCCGCTTAATTAACTAGCCGATACGTGTCCACGGTGTCACGACGAATCTCACGAATCTCTCCCTTGTTAAAGGCTGGCCCCGGAATATGTTATAGCGGCTAATTGCTCGGCGAGGACGCCGAGTCCTCGCGGTCGGTTCGGAGGAATTCGAATCGGTCGAAATTACGGAAACGTCGAGACGCCCGTGGAAAACAGAAGGGTCGGAAAAACGGGCTGGCGAGACACCGCTGCCGGGGATCCGAAGAAAACGTCCCATCGTCATTATCATTATTATATTTATCGCAATTATCAAAAGGAATCGAGCCGGCGACGGGTATTAAGCACGCGCTAAATGTACTCGTGGCTCGGTGCACTTCACCGGGTTGGCAGCGACGTGTAATAATAATTACGAAACGATACATGATAACGAGGTGCGGGACCGCTAACGACGCCCCGGCGTCGTTTCTCTCTTTCCTCGCTCTTTCCCCGCGGCTGCCCGCCACCGTTTCACCACTATTTCCCTCTTCTTCTCCCGTTCTCGACGTTTCCCCGATTTAATAATATGTACGGTGTTTTTTTTTTCGCAAATTTCTTCATTATTCATTCAATATCGCGCCACCGCGATCCACGCACCCCTCTCCCACGTTCAACGCCGAGCGCGCAATATTTTTTTCTTTCTCGTTGCTTTGGCTCCCGGGCCTCTCCCTCGTCCTGCGAGCGAAAAGCACCCATTTTATACGCGTTTTCAGCTGCAAATAAAAAAAAATACGTACGCCCGCGTTGGCGGGTATCGGAGCACCGCTCGCTGGTAACATTATATATTTTCCCTCTTTCTCGTTTTTTCTGTTTTCCTCCTCGGTTCCCCTCGACCGTTTCCACTGGCGTCGCGACGCTCGGCACCGTGCTATGCTGGTGTTAGTGTGCTGGTCGTCGACGTCGTCGTCGTCGTAGGATTTATTTTTCGCCGTTCCCGTGTGCCGCAACCCTTCAAGCGTTTTCGAATCATTAAAACGCGAGCTTTAGCCGCGGGGCGGCCACGATTGACTGGTAGCCATATTGGCCGGCTCGATTCCACGGTAAATTATCATGCTTAATTAACGTCACACTGGCGAATAATTGGATAGAAACGGCGCGCAGGGGCGCGCACCAGCTAAGCCATCGAGCAGCGATTCTCGCGTTCTCCCTTCGATTTCCGTCCACTCACCCCCCACCCCCCGCGATCCCGATATCGTTCCTCCTACACCCGCCTAGATCATTCTCGGTTATACCAAGTAATTTCCGCGGAAGGCGTTTGATCCGAGTTTTTGCGAAGAAGGGGCGATTAAAAAGTGCCGTGAGAATAACGTGGACCCGCGGTGAAAACCGTCGGTGTCGACGCTTTGTCTCTCTCCTCCCTCCTCCTCGGGGGACGGTGTCGGGGAAACTGTCTTCTCGCGCGCCTTCTCCCTCCGCGACCCCTTCGGTCCCAATCCCTTTTTCCACGTTTCGCTCTCGTACTTTGTCGATTAAGCAACGCGAGCGTGAACCAACGGATTACTAACTCTCGCGAGTCTAGCTCGGTTTTTAATCGAGTGCCGCGACGTACCGAGAGACCGCGGCTCGTTAAAAAATCGTCGAAGGAACGCGCTCGATTATGTCAGCCCGGCGCTCCCGGTCCTCTGCTCCGGGTTAAACGCGTACGGTGAATTCTCGATATATGTCAACAACACGGGTCTCGCCGGAGCCGTATTCTGTTCACGCTCCACGGCCGCCGAGGTCTCGGTAGTGGGGATGACTCCGCGACATTTACCATCCAGTCGTTGCCGACGTATATGGAGAAATCACCGCGACGCTCTTCGAGATACTTTATCCTTACAGCTTCGAGCGCGGCCCCTGAAGAAGTTGTACTTACATTGAATGTCGATCTTCGCCGGCGAGCTCTCGATGGAGTATCCGGTCTCCTCGTGCGTGGCCACGCAGACGAAGTTCCCGCTGTCCAGTATCCGGTTGACCCTGGTGATCCGCAGATCGCCGCCGTCCTGGTGTCTCCGCGGACTCGGCGCCAGGAGCTGACCGTCGATTTTCCAGGAGTACTTGACGCGCGAGCTCGGCAACGCCTCGCACCTGAGACGCACCGGGGATCCCTCGACGACCGAGTGCTCGCCCGGGCTCACCGAGAAGTACAGGTCGCCGTCCTGGCCGAACGCCGTTGCCACTGCGAAACGTCAAACTCGACTGTAGTCATCTCCTTTCCAAGCTACCCTTATTAGATTCGGCGAGTCAAACGTTATATTTAGGATTCCCCTGGCCATTTCGAATGCATTGTATCCTGGAAATCATCTTCGACAGGAGGGGACGGAGGAAACGAACGAAAACAGCCTCGCTCGGTGTTTGCGGATCGTCGCTGGGCTCCGCGCGAGCAAAGCCATCATCGGTCTGGTTATTTTTTAATGGTTGGTTCGGGCAAAAAAGTCCGTGGTACGCGCGACGCGGCGACCGTCGAACGAGCAAACACGTTCGGCGGTGCAAATTAAACGAACCGCATTGTACGCCGATGTCCGCGGACATCGAATCAACGGCGAAAAACGAGCGCGCCGGACAAAATCGGGCCGAAAGAAATAAAAGTAGGAGAACGCGCGAGAGAGAGAGAGAGAGAGAGAGAGAGAGGAGGAGGGGAGGATGCGCGACGTAACAAGAATCATCTGCTCCCGGCCATGTATTTTTCGCTCGGTGGCCGATTCCGTTATGGGCGAAAAAAGCTGCTGCGGGAAACGGTCGGGAAAAAATCGGTGGAAACGCGAGCGGCGGTGGAGCGATTCGGTATTGTACGTGGACCGATCGTGCCAGTGATTTCGCAAACAGCGACCGTGTGTACCCTGTATGGATTAAATTCCCCGTGGCAGGGTTGGAAATCGATTGTTGCGTTTCCGTGGCAGAAAGCGTTATGTGCGGCAATGCGTCGCCGATGCGATGCTAGCGAGCGGCGCGGCGCGCACGTGCGCGACCTATCGTCTCGTCTCGTCTCCGTCTCCTCTCCTCTCCTCTCCTCTCCACTCCTCTCTCGTTTACGCCCGCCGCCGTTTCAAAGGGTAATTAATTAGCTCGACGGCGCTACAATAATTTTCGCTAAACAGAAAATACGTTTCGACTCGTGAACCGAATCCCGCGTTGCCATTGAAACGCGGCCGCAACGCGTGAGGAACGATATTATTGTACATTGTACAACCGTTTCGCCAGGCTGCTCTCTCCGATAACTAGACTGCTGTTCTCGATGGAAAATTTCGTGGGTTTTATATTGATAAAAAAACTCATTTTTATTATAAACGCATAAAACCCACCGATAACCGTGGTTTCGCAAGCGAGATGGAACCGCGTACGAAATACAGTTGAAAATTACGAGCTGCCCGGCTCCGGTCGAAGCTGGTGTAAATTGCCGGTTTCTCGCGGAACCCCGAGAGAGCGTGGGTCCCTGTGGCGCGTCAGGATCGGACCCATCCGTAGAATTTTAAGGGTTAATATTGGGTCTGGGGCGGTATAATAACGGGGATCGGGCAAAGGACACGGTTGAATTTCGTAAACGTCGAAAGGTGCCGAGGCAGCAGAGTGATGCTTTATACCTGCTCTCGGACTTTGGCGGGACGTGGTCGGGACTGGAAGGGCTCCGATCCGAGACAAATAGAGGAGCAAGGGCCCTGACCGTGCCCCCTTTTCCCCGAGAAAGATTTACGACCGAGCATTATGAATCCGAACGTTTGTGGTCGGAGACCGTTTCGAATTGAAAATCGCCGAGCCTCTAACAGGAAAATTACGAAGCAGAAGGGGGCAGCAGCGCGAACCACGAACAGAGATTTTTCCAGAGTTATGTTCCCCGGGGGCATGAACGATCCTTCGAGGCGGTGCGTCAATGGCTGGTCGAGAGTTTATCAACGAGAACGGTGTCGAAATCTAAAAAAAGAATACCAGCGCGCGGTCGTCTCTGTCCATTCCGAGGGAGTCGTTTCGCCGGCGACTCCCCGGATCCCGAAACCTCCCGGTGAAGTAAACACGACCGCTTTTACGACCTACTCTCGAGATTACTTTTCTTCCCGAGGCAAACATCTCGTTCGCGTTCGATCCCGCTTCGGCGGACGGGCGCGCAACAGCTGCTGCTTGGCTTTACGACGTTTACGCGACCGGCAGAAACTTTTTTGACTGACGTGTCCACGAATGCAGTCGCGAGTACAGGTCGAGGCCGGAGGCAAAGACAGCCGGCACCGGGTGCAGCGCGAGGCAACTACTTCTCGAAGAGGCGGTCCGAAACGCGGATCGGCTCGTAAACCGCCAAGGATCGCAAAGGACGTCCCTTTTCCTTGGTTCGTGCTTGATCCACTTCCGGCGAACTTCAAAGCGGCGGGAGCGGAGCTATTTTCTCTCGACTAAGAGTCGGCCCCTCCTCGAGCTCGGAGCAGGAGGAGCGGGAACAGCAGACGAAAACGGAGAAACGGAGAAAACGGGCTCGCGATGCGATGCAATACGAAGCGGCGCGGCGCGGCTCGGCTCAGCTCGGCTCGGCCCGCCGCCGTTTGATTATTATTCGCGGCGCGGGATCTCTCTCCGGGAACGGAGAAAAGAAGCAAAGTACTAGCCCGTCGAGCGGAACTTGCCTCGTTACGACTCGAAATCTTTTCGTTACCGCGACTACACCCTCTCGGGCTAACGATCGGCTCGTTAAAATCGAAAGATCATTAGCCGGATGCCTTTCGTGCCTGTTCTCGAGTATCTCGGTCGTTCCCTCGAACGGCTGTCCACCGGCTGGAATCTTGCCGGCTCTCTCTCTCTCTCTCTCTGTTCGAGCAACGAACCGTGGAGGCCCGACGAGTCCCGTTTTCTGTCTCTCGAACCGCATGCTCGCACGGCCGAAAGAAAGAACACCGAATTAATCGGTTTCGGCGAAGGGGTCGGAGGCGACGACGAGCGGCAAAGGCGGACGGAAACGATTTCGAGCCGCGCCGCGACCGCGCGTCTCTTGACTAGGCTCGCATAATGCATACGGTTGCATAATTCATCGCGCGTACGCAGAACGCGCACTTTATTACGCGCGGCTCGCAGCCGACCAACTACGCGAACTACATGATTCACAAGTTACGACGCGGCGCGATTGCGATTCGCGCGCGGGTGAAAGGAAAAAATTCATCGCGGCGGCTGCCCCGGGTTCATTTTCACGGGGTCCTGACCGTCCTCGTCATCGTCAGCGTCGGCGTGGTCTGCGCGTCGCTGCAAATTGTGTTCGGAGTGCCGCCTTCCAGACGCTCCGAGAACCGTGAAATTCACACTCTCGGGACGTTTTTCACGATTCTGAATACGCGCTGAGAGCCTCCTTTCTCGGTCTCGGGGCGTCGAGACAAGACGCGAGAACGAGTCCGCGGGTCTTATTGAGAAAAAAGGAAAAACGAGCTAGAAGAAAAACCGAAAAGAAGAGGAGGAGGAGGAGGAGGAGGAGGAGGAGGAGCAGTGGAGAAAAGAAAAGAAAGGGCGGAGGGCGCGGGCGCGCTAGAGAAAGGTGACCAAGGGAGGAAAAACGAAGGAAAAGAGAGCGAGGGAAGACACGCGCCACTGACGTGGACGCCGGTCCCGACGCGACGCGACGCGTCGCGACGCGCGAGCTAGAGTACCGACGCCCTTTTGACAGCGAAGGAGTAACGCCACTCTGTCGCGCTTCGCGGTGACCGGCACAAAAGCGAAACACGAATTAGCGGAGGCGCCTGGGAACGACATTGACACGGGGCACGGAAGAAACCGTGTTTTCCTCGCCCCTCGAATTCCTTCTAGCGAGTCGTTAAAATAAAAAGTTTCGCCCTTAAAATCCTTCGGTCCCGAGGCAGCCAAGGTACCCAGCGTTCGTTAAGGAGCCGGTTATCGGAGACGCGCTACGCCGGGACAACCTCGAGTCCTCCGAGTCCTTCAAGGAAAGCTGCGCGTCGAATGCGAGTCACCTCGAGCGAGAAGAGATGACGAGACAGAAGGCGTTCGCCGCTTACCGAGCAAAAATCTCCGGACCTTCCGACCCTGCCGTTCCGAGAAAAGGAACACCGGGACTCGCGCGTTCGACTCTCCTCTTCGGCTATTAGACGCGGTTTCTCGCGGAGCCTGCCTCGCCCCGAAACGTGACGAGATGCGACGCGAGGCGACGCGAGGCGACGCGACGCGGCAGAGGTAACGCGCGTTGTGCACGCACGCTCAAGTGGACGCGAATGTCGAGCCGTGACTGACTGCCGCGGAAAAGGAAAACACTCGCGATATGGAGTGAAAACGCGATAGAAGGGTACTCGTGTAAAAAATTGAAAAATCAGGAGACCCGCGCGGAGGTGGGGAAAGGAATTCACCGGAGAGAGGGAGCCATTCACGCGACCGAGTCAAAGGGAATTCGTCGAACAGAAAGAGCCGATCGAGCGCATGGGCGGCCGGAGAGAGCGTGCCACGCCGTGCCGTATTTCAGCAGGCCCTGAAATAGGGCGCGCGGCTTGCAACGCTGCACACATTGCACATTGCACAGTGCAGAGAGCGGCGGCGTAGAATCGCGAGGCGCGACTCGGTTTCAAAGGGACCCATCGGCCCGCTCGCGTCTCGTCGCGTCGCCGCCCGCTCCAAATATATTATTCGCGCGTCTCTTGCGCTCCGCGCGGGTCATCAAACGCTGTTTTTGCCCGCGACGAATCGTTTCGCGCGGTTTCGAGCCGACCAGAGCGGAAGGAAGGGATCGCGCGTCTCCCGACAGATGAACGGCCTCGCCTCGAAACACAGGAAGCCACCGTGGTATCGACGACGATACCGGTATCTATATGTCGTCGCGACGTCCACCAAAAGTCACGTTCTCTCTACGAGCTCTCTAATCTTCCTGTGTTTAGACGAGCCACCGAGCTGCCGAGATTATCGCGTACGCCAGACGTTCGATGCTTCCTGCGCGATTATCGAGCGTGTTGCGCCGCGATTGCACGCCGGAAGACACGTTTGCCGCGCGCGCGGACCGGTCAAATTCGGAGCGAGCGGTAACAACCTCTTCTGTCGCGCGATCCTCCCGGTGAAAGCTCTCCTCGTTTTCGCTCTTTATGCGTAAATAGCCGCATTACCCGCGGCATCCGCTTTTATTACGTCGTTTTTGAACCGAGTCGTTCCGGCGACCAAGGGATCAAAGGGCTAATACAATTTTTCTTCGTACTCGGTCCCGTCGTGCCCGTGCCCGCGCCCGAACCCTCGAGTTTCTTCGTCGCGCGTGTTCCTCGACACGACGGTTTCAGAAACGCCGTGGAGCGAGGGAGACATATGCGCAAACAGGGAGAAAAAGAAAGAGAGAGAGAGAGAGAGAGAGAGAGAGAGACAGAGGTCGCGAGTAACTCCGGGGCTGAATAACATTCGGCGTATAAAATAGCCGCGCGCGCCGGGTCACGGACAAAGGGCCTTTAGTGGCAACCAGTGTAAAAAAGATTTACAGAGTGGGACAGAGAGGGAGACCGGGAGAAAGGAGCTCGCTAGAACAGAAGAGAGAAGAGAGAGAGTGAGAGAGAGAGAGAGAGAGAGCGAGAACGAGGAAAAAGCAGCAACAGCAGTGTGCTGGTACCCCTTTTCAGGGCACAGGACGTCTCCGAACGCTGGGACGTTCGTTCTCATCCGTAACCCGAGACGTGTAATTAGGAGCACCGGACCAAGATGAATAGCCAAGTGGCCGGTGGTGCAACCAACCACCGGAGAAGGGAAAACCGAGGTCGAGGGGGGTTTGCCACGGCCCATCCATCGACAACGCGTACCTATACTCGTGTATTTGCGGATCCCAGCATCGCTACAATAACCCTGATTCCCCATAGGGTACAATTCGACCCGATTCGAGGGACCGATCGACTCTTTTCACCGCGACTTTTCCGTGAAAAGGTGCATCGAACGGAACACGTTGCACGGTGGTCTATTCTGGTCGCGACGGTTTCGGAGCGGATCGATTCGGTCCAGGTTCCAACTTTCGACGTCGAAAGACGTTCCCGTCAGATTTCGTGTGTTGCCAAATGGCAGCGTGGCGGGCCGCAAGGAATTTTCAAACTGGAGGATCGTAGCTCAGAATCGTCGTCCCTATTAATTACACGTGGAGCCGCGCGTATACGACGTTACCGTCGATATTAGGTAGGTGGATACGTAATATGGCCCCTCTGTGCCGTCGAGTCTGCGTATATTCGCTATGTAGGTGTGCATGGCTATCGAACCGGTTCTGCCGTTCGAGAAGGGGAAGGGGAGAATGGGAGAGAGCGAGAGAGAGAGAGAGAGAGAGAGAGAGAGAGAGAGAGAGAGAGAGAAAGAGAGAGCAAGAGGGAAAGACTCGGCACACCGGTGGGTAACCGGCCGGCATCATGGACGATGGAGTGAGGCCGTAGCCAGCATCCACCCGACTGCCACACCACCACTACCACACCACCACTGCCGTCGTCGTCGTCGTCGTCGAGACTATCACCGGCATCGAAGCCGCTGCGAATTTCAGGACGATGCACACGTGAGATCGACACGATCGATTCAACCGATTCGGCCGACCAGCTGCAAATTGGAGTCGTCGAGTCGTCGAGTCGCCGAGCCGCTTTTCAGATCGGTCCGCCGAATTGCCCGACCGTGTTAAAGGGCCATCGATACGGCTTTGGCAACACTCTCGAGCGGATCCAACGATCGCATATACTCCCGCCACCAATTGGATGCGTTAATCCCGCGATTCTCTCTCTCTCTCTCTCTCTCTCTCTCTCTCTCTCTCTCTCTCTCTCTCTCTCTCTCTCTCCTCTCCGCTCGTTTTCATAGAGAGCCAAGGACCGAGCGATTCCATCGAGGGACGAGAGAATTACCTGCGCTCGAAATTTTTCACCGAGAATCGATGGAATCTGGCGGGCAACGTCGAACACGAGATTCGTCGGATGGCTCGATACTTTCGAGGAATCGAAACGGTAAAACCTGAGAAAACCGGGAAACGATCTAGGATCGTTAACGATCCGAGTAACGCGCGTCGGAGTAATCGCAACGGACTGTGAGAAAAGGGGCTCCGATGAAGTAAGGGAGAGCCGAGACTGTTCAAAGCGGTCGTTTGTCTCGGAGTTGCGGCAGCCAGGCCCAATTAACCATAATTACAGCGCGGAGGAGAAAGAAACCGAGTACAGAGATTCGCCGGAGAGCCGGCGCAGAAACCGGCCTGACCGAAAACAATCCGGACAAGAGAAACAAAATCTGGCCTGTAACGCGGAGCATCTCCTGCTCAGCCTTTCGCAGCCCTTTGCCGATCGGGTTGACCGACCAACGTGATCCAGATCGTGGATCCAGACGGACAAAAGAATCCTACGGATCGGGTGGTAACGCGCTGCTGCGCGACGTGTAATACTTACGGAGGCCGAGTAGAAACGCAGCTAGCTCCAGACTCCGCATCCTTGTTTAGTGTCCAAGTATGGGGAAGCACGCGACACGGAAGTATGCACGAGTTTAGGGGAACTCGGGCGTGGAAGACGATTCCGAATTCGAAAATTCGCTGCTCCTCACGTTGCCGTCATTCTACGGTATCCCTCTGCGGTTCCGATTAAACGATTTTTAAATCTACCGACACACTGCACGCGACGAGAGAACGGAACCTCAAGCAACCATACACCTCGAAGCGACGCGCGATACTGAGGGCCACTAACCCACGCCGCTTCGGAGCGACCCCTGTACCAGGCCAGCCCCTGATCAAAGGGTTCACGGCCGCCCGGCGAACTCGGGCTGCCGACACTAGATCTCTCCACCATCCAATCGCATAATCGTCCGACGAGCAAAGCCTCCGGCAAACCGAGTCTCACTTCGAGTACCCTTTTTTCGGTTAGACAGAGCCTGTTATATCATACAAATTATTTCCCAATGCTATTCCTGTGCTTTGGCTATTCTTATTCCAGTCTGCGAGACATTTTTCAATAATTAAAAGAAATAAAAAGGAGTGGCGAGAATGATTCTTGCCGCACTCGCCATAAGGTACCGTGAGAATCCCGGCAAGAATCATTTGCTCCGGAAAATCTGAAAATAGCGCCATTTCGTGCAGCGGCAAAACGCTCAAACTTCTCGCCAATTTGTTTCAGTAATCGTCCGCTAGATGGCGCGGCATGTCAGTGGAGCTTAAAACCTGCGAACAGCGCCATTCCGTGCAGCGGCAAAACGGTGAAACTACTAGCCAATTAGTTTCAACATTCCTCCGCTAGATGGCGCAGCATGTCAGTGGCGCCAAAAATCTCCGAACAGCGCCATTCCTTGCAGCGGCAAAACGTCCAAGCTTGTAACCGAATAATTCTAGTCTTGTCCGCTAGATGGCGCTGTTAAGCATGAGCTTTAGCGGTCATCGATAAACTAGAAAACCGATTGCATTGATAAAATACAAATCGACATTATCGACAGCCGCTACAGTTCATGCTCTGCAGGAATCTATGGTAGCGCCATCTA
Organism: Halictus rubicundus; assembly: GCF_050948215.1. Lineage (NCBI taxonomy): Eukaryota > Metazoa > Arthropoda > Insecta > Hymenoptera > Halictidae > Halictus > Halictus rubicundus. Next base: position 9,034,547 of record NC_135164.1, on the reverse strand, counting down.
CCGAAGGCAACCGCAACTATAATCGGCGAGTAGTTTCAGCGTTTTGCCGCTGCACGGAATGGCGCTGTTCGGAGATTTTTGGCGCCAATGACATGCTGCGCCATCTAGCGGACGGTTCCTGAACCAAATTGGCTAGTAGTTTGAGCGTTTTGCCGCTGCACGGAATGGCGCTATTTTCAGATTTTCCGGAGCAAATGATTGTTGCCGGAATTCGCACAGTACCTTATGGCGAAAACGGCAAGAATCATTCGTGCATAAATAAATGTTTAACAAATGTAACGATAAAAAATATACAACACGACACGATACTCACAGAGCAATTAAAATAATTGTCTGAAGTTATTTCTCACCTAAAATATATGCGCAATGCCTTTATATGTCTCGTTTTGGTCTTTCGCTTACTCGTTGATAAAAATCATTATTGACTCATTTAATTATGAATGCGAGGGTTTCAATAATTCTTAATAATATATAAGAATAATAAATAGGAAATATTTATGAGGCATTAATTCTTAGATTTCTGAGAAGCGCGTACGTACCTGGAGATTCGAAGACGCCCTGAAAAGTTGGTGGCAGGTCCGCTGCTCTCGTCTTCGTCGTACACTATCGCTATCCTTTTCTTACACATGGAAAAGATACAGAGAATTAAACTAAATGAACAGAATAAAAATAAAAGAACACGACAGATAGTACAATTCAAATTCGATATATTATTTCATACATCTTATGACACGTACATCGTTGTTCTCTTCTCCAGTAGTTGCAGTATCTTATTCCATAGTATTTATAATAACAACCTAAACAGTCACGTTACTTACGTCCCTACGTTTACTATATATTTGTTTCGCTTTACGTATTGGTGGATAGGTCTCATTGTCGCTTCCATCATCTTTCCCGAATCCACGGTTGCTGGCGTCCGTGGAGCGTGTGATCGCGCAAAGGAAAATGTCATTTTGCATGCGATCATTATACTGCGGATTTTATGCAATCGTTGCAAAAATGTACGGATGAGACACAAAACAGTAATTAATCAACACTGTCCTGTCGTTTCCAACGTATTACAATGATTAAAAGAGAACATTGGACATCTGTCTCTCAGAACTGATCAAGACAATTTTCATTTTGCATAAAGATCCGCTGTCTATCGATCATTGCGGGGAATCTAGCGAATACTGTGGACCGCTGACGCGTGAAAAGAAAGTTAATTTCGTTCGCAATGTCAACGATACGGTATCCGGATGTTTGCGCAAACTATGATCGACCGGTAAAGGTTGCAGCCTCCGATGCTCGATCGGGAACGGATTTCGCGTGCAACGATTCCATGGAACGATCGATGAAACTATGCGACAGAAAATCGATCGGGATACAAACGGACGCTTCGAAAATCGGTATCGAAACAATCTGTCGATCACGATCACGATCTGGAGCGAAGACAGATGTCGAGACCGGTCACTCGACCACGTGTTCGTACGGTTTAGAAAATTGTTTAACCACCAATCTCGATCGCAATTAACATTTGGATTTTCTTATCTATACGAATCCGTCTTTATTCCGGATCGAGAGAGGCCCACGAACGCTCACGAGCACGGCGAACGAAACGAAACGAAACGAATCGAATCGAAAACGAAAAACCCAAACGAATCTGGGAACCTCTCGAATGCGACACAACTGGTTTGTTCGCGTGACCCTTCCTGGCGATCCAGAATCTCGTCGTAGTGAAATGGTACATATTTACACAGACGATCAACGTGTCCTCGTATATATATAACATATATATTTTTTATGTACATGTCGCGCGCGCAAACGCATAAACGGACAGAGAAACTCTCTCTCTCTCTCTCTCTCTCTTTCTCGGAGAAGGTAGCAATGGACTATGTGTTCCTCGCGGTCGCGTCCTGGAAAATTCCGGCTAACTACGTTGATTCATTCGAACGGCGCACGACTATTTATATTATATACAGCGGAGCTCTCTGCCTCGAGAGACGCGAGACGTGCGCGTTGTCAGACGATCGTTTCGTTCCAGTTGACAATTAAAAAAATGTTCACAAACGTTCCTTGTTCGCGTCGCGTGCAACACGCTCAGCGAACGAACAAGAAATGTACAAACAATTATCCGCTATCCTCCTTATCGTCTTCTCCTCCTCCAAAAGATTTCGGTGGTCTCTCCTCCCCGCCCCTCGGTGGATCCTCGTTTCCGTTTCGATCGCGACGACTAGGCTCTGACGGACACGTTTATCGATAGACTGCCGATTGTTACGCATTCTTAGTAAAAATATAGCTGTGATTTCAAACCGCGAAAAGAATCAGAGAGTGCCGAATATAATTGTTTCCGAATTGTTTCTTCTGCACAAAGATCCGCAGTCTACGTAGTTGTCAAATTGCACGTAGGAATAGGAAAACGGTACGCGACTCGAGGTCGACCGGCAACACAGATGCAACGTGTATTGAGCAAACGTAATCCCGAAGAGACACGGACAACGATATGTACTCGTAGTTTTGAATAAAGACAACTTGGGCGAGAACGCTTGGGTAAAATTGGTTTTCCCCCGGTTATCGTACGTTATACACGTTACCTAACAATCGGAACTTAGAACTCGAACATACTACGGGACTCGACCTCGCGGGTTCGCCATGATTACGTACTCTCCAGGAACAAATACATGTTTCACATCGATGAAAATTCGACTACGCGCGGGTTCTCTATCGAACGCAAGGAAATAAGTAAAGGACCGTGTCGATGGCTGGACGCACGCACACGGTCGCGTTTCAACGATATGTCTCGCGATCTCGTTGTCGCGCTCGCCATCGCTCGTTCACAGGCGAGTACCATCGACTTCCGTTTTCGGAGCCCGTTTTCGCCAACTATTGTCGATGATATGTACCATAAGCTTTGTTGTACCATAGCCTTCGTCCTCCTACTCGATTCGAGCGATTCACTTCCGATCGCCCCAACCGCTGTTGTAATACCAAGACGAAGCGCTCTCGTCCCTCGTTTTGCTCCATGTATTGTCCAAACCGCTTCCCCCACCGTCCTAAAAGAACAACGAACGTCCATCGTTAACCCGGCCCGCCATCGAACCGGCAGACATTCTCTTAACCCTTTGCGGTTCCAACTTTCTCTCTTTTAATTCTAGAACTGTATGATAAACCTGTCAAAGCAAAGGGTTCGTACTGAAATTCACGTAATGAAATACGTAACCACCGGAGCAAAAATCAATGTCTGACCCGACGTAGGACCGCAAAGGGTTGGAAGAATTCAGGTGTAAATTTCGCTTACCACGACGTTCAGTTGATGCGTCGCTGGCGACAAGTAGTCCATGTTGGTGTAGTAGGAGGAGTAATTTTGATAGCACTGTTGCTGGGTCGTGTTGGCCGTCCACGCTAACCTCTGATGGTCACCTGGAAATCCACCCCCGTTCTCCGCCGCTACCGGACTCCAGATACTACTGCTACTGCCACCGCTACTGCTGTACACCGTGCCCCCTAACTGAAACGCGAGTTCCATCCATACATTCACGGCGTGAAAATACGCGTCAGAACTTTCAAGTAATGAGCAACTTCACTGAATAAAAGAAGAACAGGCGATAAAAAGTTGCTCGATCTTGTGCGGACATGGCTTAACGATTGCAATCTTATCGTCGTAGAAGATGTTCGAGACTTACACTCGGCGGTGTCGTGCTGGCCGCTAGAAGCAGGCTGGTCGCGCTTCCCGGAGGTTTGTACTGAGGAGAGTCCCTTAGGAGCGCCGGTGAACTGGCTGCCGATCCGCCTGTACCTCCGCTTCTACGCACACAGATCAACCGAAGCTATGAAATTAGGTGCAACTTGTTCGCACGAACGAGTTTGTTGAAATTGAACGCGTCAACCACGAATAAACCGGGACAGAACGAGTTAACGCGAGCGAGAAGATGAGAAACTTTGATTGGGCTTTGAAAGCGTTTCGATGGATCGCGGTGATCGTCGTAAAAACTCGATTTCCATTCGAACGGTTCAGATGGCGGAGAAAGAGAGACGGCAGGACAAATTGTGATGCGATCTCTCAGCTGAAAAGGTAGATATTAAGGTAATTGGTATTTACAGGGGTGTTGTGGCAGGCACCGCAGCGGCAGGCGTGGGCGTGGTGGCAATCGAAGGACTTTTTCCGGAGGGCGGATTGTTGGTCGGATTCCCCGAGGGTTTCTTCGACCTCGGCGCTTTGTCCTGTTGTTGCTGCTGTTGCTTCTGCTGCTGCCTGCACTTGGCTCTGCGGTTCTTGAACCATACCTGCGGGTGTGCGCAACGCGATTATTTCTCGTCGTCTCGACGAATGGAACCGTCGACGTGATGCTCTCGCGTGTGTACGAGGCGATACGTCGTCGTATCGAGAAGGCCCTTTATTCCGTCGTCGAACGTGTAAGCGATCGAACGGGGCTTGGGCTATCTATGCTCCGATATTCGCTCGCGACCGGTATCGGAGTTCTATGGAATAGCAGCAGCCGGGAATGCTGCGCGGAGCTTTCATAAAGCCGGCATAATAGCCAATTATAAGGAAACGCGGGCGGAGCCGGCGGCGCAACTATCAATTACCAATGAAGCCGACTTCGGGAACGCGACCGGAAGCTTGCGCGCGGGTTCGGTGTTTGCGTTATCAAGGAGCTAATGAAATTGCTAGAACACATCGAACGGCGTCTACCGATCGGGCCACCAACTTTCTCCGGTAGTTTTGTTTGCTTTGAACGGCGCGCGGACTGGAAACGACGGATCGAACTACAACCTCAATTATCTGGTCGTTCGGTTATTCGCGAGACACGAAAATTCCGCAAAAGTCGGCCTCCCCCTCCCCGCTCTCTGTCCCGGATTTCTGCGCGACGCATTCAACAGACTCGGCTCGTCCTTCGATCCATCGTTCGCCCTCCTAGATTTCCAGAACGCGAGAACGACCTCGAGAGAAGGACGCGAAATGGAGATAGAAATAGAGAGCGAGAGAGAGAGAGAGAGAGAGAGAGAGAGAGAGAGAGAGGGAAGGGGGGAGGAGAAGACGAGGGACGCAGAGTAAGGAGAAGAGGGAGGGAAGGTGGCGAGAAAGAGAGGAGCCTAGAGAAGCCCTGCGCGATCAATGTTAGAAGCGGAGAGGTGAGCTTGGGTTTCTACGGATTTTCTGGGGAACGACACGAGCAGCCCGCGCGCGTTCTTCCACTGAAGCTGTTTCCCGGCGTACACGCTCGTACGTATTCCTCGCGAATTCTCCAGGTCGAACCGGAGACTCTGCCTTTTCCTCGAAACGCGCACGAGCCGCCGCCGTCGCTCGTCGTTAAGCTCTCGCAGTCGTCGTTGCTGCAAAGATCGGAATCGAGCGTTCGTTTCTTCCCGACGAGAACCTTGCGCGTATAACTACAGAGACACGAGGCGCACCCGACTCTGTTCGAGGCACGACACAACGAAAGCGGCGTGGAGAAGGCTCCTCCGGTTTTGCGATCGTCGATCTGCCGACGAACGTGCGCAAGACTATAGTCTGGCCCAGGGCTATTCATTTCATTTACGGGGCTGGGGCCAGGTGCATTGGCCCGCAATTGCGGATGCGATGCGCCCTTTCCGCTGGTGATGAGGGTGGAATATGCATGGCCACGTTCACGGACCCCGTCGGCTTCGAAAGTCGATTCGGAGGACACGAAGTCGTTCGTGACGGTGTCGAGCGTTAACGATTCCACGATTCGTCCTGTATCGACGGACGACCTTTGTCACCGGAATTTCCCATTTGTGCCGCACAATGCCGCGCGCCGCCATTCGGAACATTTTCTTCCTCGAGGCGTTCAAACCGCGCCGAGCTTTTCAAACAGGAAACAATAGGGTACGAACGATACGGGTTTCGTCGACGCCGACGTCTTCGTCGTCGTAGTCGACGGCTCACGGGCTGAACTACTAACTTGGTTAATACCACTATTCAGGAAACACGAGCGTTACGGTAAATCGATGTTGTCTACGGACTGTGCTGTTGTCTGCATGCCGACACTGCTTCCCCTCGGTAACGAGACACCGACCCCGAACGGAGTGTGTCCCTACAGTTCTTTCTTTTTTTTCTCTCGATAGACGACGAAACCAACGCCAACGTCACCCCGGAGTTCGCCGAGTCGTACCTGCACTCTCGATTCCGGAAGGTTGATCTTCATCGCCACTTCCTCTCGCATGAAAATGTCGGGATACTTCGTCTTCGAGAACAACCCCTCGAGGATGTCTAGCTGCGCTCGCGTGAACGTCGTCCGTTCCCTTCGTTGCTTTCTGGGGTTACCTGTAACACAGGGTGCGACCGATTTCCTCAATATTTCCGCTCGGATGTCCCGTGAATCGTGTGAATCGCGTATCGTAGATGTACAGTGGTCGGTGAAAATGGGAGACCGCTTTCGCCCCGACAGGACGATGGAAAAATAAGAAAAATAACATTTCGTAGAGATTAAGAGTTTATGTTGTACGCAATTTCGAACGTGTTACTTTCCATGATTCTTGGAACAGTGGTCCCGTATTTTCGCCAGCCACTGTATCGTTGAGAGCTCGGGAGATGGCAAAGCCTCGGTGCCAACTTGCCAGCTCCCAACGATATGTATGATAGTACAAGACAAGGGGCACTCACAGTAGTAGGACTCACCGGCGGGAGTGCAACCGGGGTAGCCGATGGTGGAGTGCAGGGCCTCTATGGGCGGCATTCCGAGCGCGCTGACGTAAGGGTTGGTCTTCAGGGCACCGTAGGGGCCGGCCGCGGACGCGCCAAACGCGGCGGGCCCGAAAAGCTCGGAGGCCGAGGTGGTGGAGGCGGCAAGGCCCCCGAGATCGGTGGCGCCGGCGCCCCCGCTGCAGCCGGAAGTACCGCCGAGGCTGTTCGGCCACATCACCACCCCCTCGGCCCCCACCACGACCACCCCCCCGCCCCGCGGCCTCTTTGATAGGATCTCCTTCGCACCACCGAATTACTCGCTGCCTCTGAAACACAAAATCGAACGTTACCTGCTGCGTGCTCGTACACGCCCCCAAACCATCATCAAGGTAGCTCCAATTTCTAGAGGATCCGACCCCGAACGTTCATTTTCCAAAATGCGGTAGAACCTCTATTATCCGTGCTAATCAGTGGAACACGATTCCGCGGATAATACTTCGATTACACGATTTATCCTGCAATAAATCGGGACTGGTTCAGCCGACCGAACCAACCTCCGCCGGTCTCGATCGACCGGTTTCAGACTTATCGTTTTACGATTATTAAAATTGTAAAGATGCGTCCCGCTGGAAGTCGTTCCACACTTTACTCCGGCACGTATTATAATAAAAATCGAATAAACTCTAAATAAATTGAACCTTGTCGTTTTTATAGACACCGGTTACTCTTCGGTAACAGTAAGCAAATATCTCTGTTCTTCTGCAAACATAATTGAGAATTGGGCTACTCTCTCTCTCTCTCTCTCTCTCTCCCTTTCTCTTAGTGCGCGCGACTCGCTATTAAAAAAGCATCAACGAAATTTACGCGATAGATTATGGACGGAATATCACCTTCAAGTGGACGATCGGCGAGTACCTCGATATCCGTGGACAGCAATTTAAATCGGCGAGGAGAATTTCGAGGCAGTGACGTTCCAGTAAAATTTCACCGAAGAGGAAGCCGCGCTGGGAAAAGGAAGCGGAGGATAATGGAAAGTTGGTGGGTACTTTGTACGAATATCGAAACCGATCGCGGAAGATGGAAATAACGGCGTCGCGGTTGGCAGCTGGTTGCGGGGGATAATCCGAGGAAGATGCAACACGACTCCGGGTGGTGGTTTTCGAAACCGTCCGTAGCCCCGTACACTCCTCCTCGCTTCTGGTTCCCCTCGTAGACAACGACGCCGTGTGGCCGGTATACTAATTCCGAAAACGCGATATCTCTCCTTCTCTGTTCGTCTCTGTCTCTGTTTCTCCCGTTTCCTCTCCGCCGAAAATCGAGAACCATGTAGAAAAAGGGAACGACGGACGATCCTCCTCGCCGCTTTCGGGTACACGACGCAGCCTTTCCGCCTCGCGTTTAGCCGCCGCTTAAGCCGCGTTTTATCCTCTCCGATTACAAAGTCAAGAACGTCGTGTCCCGGCCTATCGGCCCCGTCTCCGTTCGCTCTTTCGATCTCGCACCTTCCTACCCCCCGGAGGATTACTTATTAATTTATTTGCCTTCCCGTTTATTACGTCTCTCGGACGCACGTTCCACATCTGCGCCGCGACGACGACCTAGACGCGCGCACGGACGGACGTTCCGTTGTTTTCCGGCGCTTCGGGACGCCTCGCCTCGCACATGTTTCGGATTAGAGACGGCTAATCGGCCCCGGTAATTAACATGTGTCGCGCGAAAAACAATCGGATGACGACAGAAGGCGACCGGGCCGAGTGTTTCCGAGATGACTCTTACGATTAAAACCTCGTCCAAGAATAACAATCGCGAGACTCGCCGTGGTCCCGAATCGCCAGAACATGGCCAAAACCTGAAGACGCTTCCCGAGTATTCAATCGGACAATGGACATATATACCTCCAATTTGTTTTTAAGCTTTTGCCCACGTTTTTCGGCGCGATCAAGCGTTCAACGAGAGACGGTTCGCCAGCGTCGAATGAAATTTCGCATCGATAAATCCTCTTCGATGGGGCATTGTTCTGGTTTCGCGTCGGTCCCCGCAACTGAACCAAGAATGAAAGACGCGACGCCACGCGTAGGGCGCGCTCGTTCACCGGTACTCGCGCGATTGTTCGAGCGAAAGTTTTTCCGCGCAAACATGGACGAACACCCACGTCGCCTCTCGACCACCACTCGGCTTCCGCGGTGGGTTTCTTCGTTGAAACTTCCACCGTCTGCGTGGCCGATTCCCGAACACGATCGGTCGCGGTTCGTAAAACACGGGACTGAATAATCGTGTCGGAGGTTATCGCGCGGACAAATTGCAGAAGAGGGTGAACGAGCGAAAATGGGTGCGCGTGGACGCGCAAAGAGAATCCACGGGCTCGAAACAATCTAGCTCCAAATGATTTTACCGTTTAATTGCGTTCCTGGCCAGGGATCCTTCCTCCGAAATGAAGTTTCAGCTCGATGAAAGAGAATCCATAAAGCGCGGGCTTCCCCCGCGACGTCTCTACCCGGCCGGCTATATTAAAATTTGGCTCGCTATGAAAAGAAGGCCAACGAAGAAAGAGCGGCTGCTCGCTGCTTTTTCCCTCTCTTTCGCTCTCGATCTCTGTCTTTCTCTCTCTCTCTCTCTCGCCCTTTCCCCCCTCTGCTCCGTTTTTCTCTCTTTCTCTCTGTCGAGGGTCCTCGTGGAGGAAGTCGGGCGCAAATCTCTCCAACTTGCCGCGCACTCGTGCGCTTTACACTAACCACAAAGCACTCGTTACAAGCCGGCAGCCGGTGCGCAACCGAGAAACCGGCAAACGATCGTCGGACTGCCGTAGAATCGGTGTTTCGATTCTCCTGGTCGACTCTCCTGTTCGACGGGACCCGCGGTTGCGGTTTACCCCGAGTTCCGGAAAACTGTGCGCAACGGCGAGCCCGTTCGAACCGCACATTTAATTCGAGAGCGATACGATACACCGATCGCGACACGATATCTCGCGAGAGAGAGAGAGAGAGAGAGAGAGAGAGAGAGAGAAAAGGGAGCAGCGGTTCCCTCGATATCAGAGGAGGGTTGCGCGCACGATTCACGAAGAAAAAGCCACGGTTATGGTCGGGAACGAGGGAACGAGCGAGCGAGGGTGGTCGACTTCACCGCGAATCTGCCACACTTATTTACACTGTCGTGATATTAAAAGCCCGCCACGGAATCGAAACGTTCGCGGTCGCGAGTGGGAGGGGTGGCGCGCGTTTCGAGAATCCTCTTTCGGCCGCCTATTGCCAGAAGTCTCTTTATCTTTGTGCAGTTCGGCGCACAGGACAATGCACTTGTTACAGGCCGCCAAGTGTGGACAAAATGCCCAAGTCGCCACTCGATTGCCCCTCGAGGACACTCGAGTTGTCTACGAGCCTGCTGTACCGGAGAGGCCGGGAGAGAGAGAGAGAGAGAGAGAGAGAGAGAGAGAGAGAGAGAGAGCCGGAGAAAGACAGAGACGGTCTGGTCTGCCTTTTCCACCCCCGATGAATCGATCTCCCGCTGCAACCAGCCACTACCCCCCACCCTTGGCCCTTCGCCGGTCCGGCCCTATCGCAAACACTTTGCGTTACCAATCGACGTATATACCGGCACGCTGTCCCTAATGACTGTTAAATCCCCATTATTGCGTACCACGTGTTCTCCCGCTATTGCCCTCGCGTTCGCGTCTCTGGGGGGCAGCCGGTTCGCGCTTAAGAATTCGTTACGCGACCACCCGGCGCGAGCCGACAACGTCTTCGGCTCGAATGCTTCCGCCAATAAGCGACAAATACTCTGCATAGAAGCAAGGGTAACGAAGTCCACCGTCTCGCGACGATATACACCCGAAGCGGTGGTAATCTTCTTCGAGTTGCTTTGCGAATTCTTTTCGCGTTCCTTCCGGATACCACGAATTGATGAGAGACTCGCGGTTTCCAGGAGAGCAGAGAGGAAATAAAGGATATCGCGGAGAACGGAATACTCGCGCGGAGCGTGTGTGCAGAACGCGGAACAAGTCAGCCGAAAAATCGTGGCGAGCGATATTTTAATTTCGAGGCACCCCGATGCGGTTCAAGGAAGAAATATAGCGGGCACAATTTCCCCCGGAGCTCTATTCGGAGTTCTGGTTGCGCGAGGAGAGCGACTACGGGCAGAGCTATCCGCGGAAAGTTAAGTTCCCGCTGCATTGTTTCCAGGAGTGTTTGCACACAACCGCATTGTTCCTCAAGAGCAAGCACACTCTCGCTCCCGGAGTCCACAATGGCCGGGTACCGTGCACGTCGGGCACTGTCTGTGCGTGAAGAGCAGAGAGAGCAGAGAGAGAGAGAGAGAGAGAGAGAGGGAGAGAGAGAGGGAAGCACCAGGAAAAGCCACAACGGGTACTTGCGAAGAATTAACCGATTTTTAATACGCGTTTCGACGTTGCGTCTCCTCCGCCGCGATCTTTATTGCGGAACAACTCAACGTCTCCCGGCACGTCGGCGTCTCCGAGCAAATCGTTTCCCAACGAGCGCCGCGATAACGTCGCGATAAGGTCGCGAGGAAACCCCCGAAATGGCGGAGGGTGGTGTCGAACCTTGATTCGTCCCGCTTCCACGAAACCTCTTTCGAAAGAAGGTCGCGTCCCGCCACTCGAAAGTCGAGGGCGGATTTTTCGACGGAACAAAACCTGTCCACGAGCGTCTTCCACCACCGTGATCGTACTTGAATGCCTCCGCTAAGAAGTGGCATCCGCGTAGTCACGAGGAAACGTTTCTTCGCCGAGAGCTCTCTCGCATTCAATTGCAACTTGGCTCGGAGGAGCGCACCGGTGTTTTGTTGCGCGTTCATTGAGCGTAAAACTTAATTCCCGTGGAAACGCCACGGGCTATACCTCTGTGTATGCGCGCACGTCTCTATGGTACCTATGTATGTATATATACTCGTACACGGCGCTCTTTCTCGGGGGTTGTTCTTTCACTCGGATAGTTAGTTTTTATTCTCGGCTCGAAGGAAAAAAGATTCTGCCGGTGGGCTCTGGAGCCCCGCCGTACCCTCTACCCCGCAGGAGGGATGAGCTCTCGCTTTCCTTTCTTCTTCCAGTTCCGCCGTTTCTTTTCTTCCTGCGATCTCATTCTATCTCCATCTTCCCCGTTCCGGGGATCGAAACGAATTTCCCGGTTCGAAGCTCGCCGTCGAACCGATCATCTCGGCGAGTCGATTCCACCGGAGGATCGCGACGACCACCCTGTCGTCGTCGTCGTCGTCGTCGTCGCACATCATCGAGTTATGCACCATTTTCAAACTCCTCACACGCGGAAACACCGTTCTCGAACGTCGTCGCGAAAATCGAACCTCTCTTCGAATAAATTATCCTTCCCGAAATGTTCGTCATCGGTACATGCTCGCCGAGAACCGAGGATCTGTATTCTCTCCGGAAATGAGGTTCGCTGTCGGAGGATGTTCTTGTAGGAATGGGCGATGCGAAGAACCGGGAACGATACAGTTTCCCGCGGAGCATACGGAAACCCGGCACCGACTAGGATTCGAAGCGTTCTCCGCTTCCGCGAAGGACGCTCCGTCGCGTATACACGACGAGGAGACGAAGGTCCTCCTCGTGGAAGGCGGACCTTAACCGGGAGGGAGGCAAGCCAAGAAGATTACCGTAAGCAGATTATTTCCGTGGAAATCCTGCTGGCCAACTCTCCCGGTCTACGGTCTACGGTCTACGCTGACACGCTCGCCGGTTTTCGGAGCGGATTCGTGCGAGATTCCCATCGTAGTTCGCGCGACCCGGCCGAACGGAGAGAGAGCTCGGAACATCGGAACATCGGAACATCGGAACATCGGATCGCCGGTACGCTGTGCTTCGTCGCGAAACCTAAACGCCGAAGATCGAGCCGAAGGCCCGAGGATCGTCTGATCAGGGTTGGAAGCGACACCGATGTCCGCGCTCTGTTCCAACAGCCGAGCGGAATCGGCGCGGCTCGTTCGAGTGCAGGCGGTCTCGCGTAGACGCAGTTTATGAATCGCTCGATAAAAACGGCGATGCGGGGAAGAAATACGAGCGGATTAAATTTTTCCCGGCGGACTCGCGCGGTTATTTAGCCACGGACGCGACAACGGACGTTCGCCAGTGAAAAGCTCCACGGTGCCGGTTTGCGATTAATAAAACTGCCATCGACGCTTGCGCGAAAGACTGCACCGGATTAACTTTTTTCCACCGACACACAGTGTATCGTTTACCCCGCGCGAAAAGCAATGCCCGTAAATGCTTCCGCTCGCCGAGAATAATGCGAACCCTGCCGCCTTTCTGGAGAACGGTCTCGTTTTCCAGGAACCTCGGCCCCGATAAATAATCGCGATTCGTGGAATTCGCGGATATCGGGGAGAGGGTAGGACGTTTCCTGTCCGCAAATTTACAAGTACGTTCTCCCTTCGGCCGGATGAAAGCCACCGCGCGCCGTAGGTACGGTTCGTCGATTAAATTCCGGAATTTTCCGGAGGTTTTTGCGCGTCGGAATATCGGTTGATTCTCGGTTGTTCGGGGTTTTTTTTTACGGACCCTCCGCCACTTCATCCTCCTCCCGTTTCATCCCTTTTTTTCTCGTTTACCGGAAAATATAGTCGCGCGGGCATCACCACCGCCACCACCACCACCACCAGCACCATCGAATTTCACGAGAGGACGGTTACCGTTGCAGCTTTCCCTTTTCCAGCGAAATCTACCCGGGGGGCGAACAACGAATCTACTCTAGAAATAAAATAATGATTACCGGGCGCAATGCTCGGGGGTGCACTCGCGATATATCTTGAACAGCGGCGGAGAACAAATGACTCGGAAAACACAAGATTCCGACGTGCTCGGGAAGGGAAGCCCGCTCACTGTTACGAAACGAGTAAACATCCGATCGATAGGCGCGTCGCTGACGATTCTTCGACACGATACGATGCGAGAGAGCGTCGGTTCCGACGAATTCTGTCTCCGGTCTCGCGGAACTGGGAAAATTTACGCGCCACCCAGGGGATGGTTGTCGCGAACGCGGCGTACAACCCCCGGTTCGATTGCGCGGCAGAACACCGTAAGCATGTCGCGACACTTTAACAGCGCACTGGAGAATCTCGTTACTTGTTTCCTCGACTTGTTCGGGCACTTGTAGTCCCCGTTGTCCGGGATTCGGCGGCGAAGTCGAAGCGGAACGCGCACGCGGTGGTTCGTCGCGCAAACGTCAAACAGCAGACAGATAGAGTGTACTCACCGTTGGTTCGTTGGAATCGTTGTCGGCGATATTCCTCGTCTCGAAGCGGTTAATCCTTGCGGAGGTGTCGTCCCGGTGGATGCAAGGTCGGGCCTGATAATGCGCCGGTGGCGTTCGACAGGGTCGAAAGCGAAGGTTAGGTATCCGGTTAGGTTGGTCGCACGGCACACACGCTCGCCGCTACTGCCGCGACGTTTCGCACTACCGAGTCGACGAAACCGATAGAGTGTGTATCACGGATATGTAGACCGATAATGACTATTCTATTCGCTAATCCGTCCGCGTCTCTCTCCTTCTCTGTTCTCGACACACTGTCCTCTCGCTTTCTCTCCCACTCCCTCTCTTTCTCTTTCTCAGCGTGCGACGGTCCCTCTCTCTCTCTCTCTCTCCCTTCGACTGTCGCTGCGTCTCTGTTTTGTACGCGTGTCTCTGTCTCTCTCTCCCACTCTCTCTCTCTCTCTCTCTCCCTCTCGGAGCGTTCGCACGTTAGTGGTACTCGTTACGGTCCGTAGGTCTGTCTCTGTCTTGCTCTCCGCGTTCGGTGTTCCGTGTGCGGGATGTGGGACAGACCCGGGACAGATGGACAGGGATAGACGGTTGATAGGTAGATAGGTAGATAGGTAGGTAGAGAGAGCAGCGAGCTAGTCGGCTATTATAGCAGGAGGGCGTAGGAGAGAGTCGAGCTCAACTTTTCACGAGAACTTTAGTTGTTACGGATCGCTCTCTTGGCCGAGGGGTTATGCGCGAGGGGGGCGCGCGCTCGTTCGTCGCTCGCTCGGCTCTCGGCTCTCGGCGAGCCGCGCCGCGCCGCTCCGCTCCGCGCCGCTCCGCTTCAAGGGAGACCGGACCTGCTCGCGAGAGCAGATCTTTTCGGGGTGGGTCGAAGGGAGGCGACCAACCGGCCGCGGGGGGGATCGGGCGCGTTAGAGGACCCGACGTCGAGCAAACGGGCGGGGGGATGACGAGAAGGGGTGGAGAAGGGCACAACAGTGTTCCGATGGCAGAGAGAGGAACGTGACGGAGGAACGACGAACGGACAGAGAGAACGGTTCCCGATCACCTGGACCGAACGAGACGGAAATCGTGTCGCGTTTGCGCGTACCGAAAGAAACAACGGGGGAGAGAACCGGCGAAATTGCCCTCGCGAACAAGGAGAAAGGGAAGACCAGACACGGACGAAGCCCAGCTCGGACCAGGAGGGAGCGAGACCGACCCGTGGATGCTGCTGAACCGCGACTGCTCGTCGAAAGTCGGCGTGGCGAGAGGAGGAGCGTCGAGGCCGGTTCACCCTGGCGGGGAGCCAATCGGATTGGTTCGCGCGAACCAACCTTAACCGACCTAACCAGCCGCGATGGCAACGCTTGCTCGCCGCGACAGCGCGCGACGCGACGCGAACCGACCCGACGCGACGCGACGCGACTCGACGCGACGTTACGTACAGTCCGTCTCTAAAAATATATCCCAGCACCGGTACTCGCCTACGTCTCTCCACCCCCGTTCACCTTTCCCCCACCCATTTTCCCTTTTCCCTTTTCCTTTCCCTTTCTCTCTTGCCGTTTCTTCGGACCGAACCATACGGCCAAGAAGCGCATACATTCGAAGAAATACAAGGGCAGATTGATGATTCTTTCATATCGGTCTATTAGCCTTATCAGGGTGGATGTTCCTTCTGGAATCCTCGCGAAAATCGACCTTCTTCGAGAACTCGTCGAATCGTGAGCGCCAGCTATTACGATACCTATTCCGATCTTTTCCCCTTTTGTCAAAAACGGTCCAGGACCTTCGTCTAGGTCGAACTTCGAGGGAAAGATCGAAGCCTTCATGATTTATCGCCAGCGATTAACGTTCGAAACGACGCGAATAACGATGCTCGACCGGGCTCTCTCTCTCTCTCGTCATCGTTCGATCCGTTGAAACGTTCTCGATTAATCTCGTTACGGCAGAAGAAGGAAGGCACCCGTTCGGCGGGTTACCGTTGTTTTTTTTCTCTCTCTCTCTCTCTATCTCTCTCTCTCCCACCCCCTCTGTGAAACATCGATCTCCGGCTGCGATACACTCCTCCTTTCGTTACGCTCTGTAGCCAGGTGATAGCTACATAGGCCGGCGTATACCCACAACATAGCAATTTAACTTGCTCACGTGCGAGCGGTTAATGCTCTTACCGGATTTCGAAAAGATCAGCCAGCATTACTATGCTATTAGCGTAGCTAAAACCGGCTTGCTTCCATAAACCTATACTAACATGCAACCACTTTATTCACGCCGGCCCATTCACGTACTCTTAGCCAATTTTCCTCATTGACCGATTGACTTGTCGCGCGAGTCCTCGACACGCGACGACACGACGCGACGCGACGCGCGCTCTCTTCGACCACCAAAAATTCCTCCTCTTTGTCCATTTAACCGTCCACCACTGCGGCGGATATCGACGTCTTCGTGGGAACTGCCGGGGCGACTAGAAAAATCGTCGACGACGACAGAAAGCAATTTCTGCGCCGGTGTCGTTCCCGAACGAGCAGCATCGACCTCGCTTTTGCCCGTGTAATTAATTAATTAATTGGTAGATCGCGCGATCTCTAGTACCCCATTACACGGCGCATCCTGCATATATAACATTCGCGCATCCCTTCGCACACGATAATTAAGCCGAGAAGGTAGCGAAACTCGTCGACTATGCTGCACGATTAATTCGTCTCTGTTCGTTTTTCACGCGAGATCGAATTTTTTCAACAAACCAACGACTGCTCGGGGGGGAGAAAGAAAAACGAGAAACGATATCCGAAGCACGGTTATGTGGCATTTTCGCCGCTTACTTAACGCCTGCCTGCTCCGTGACGGGAACGCGAGCGAACGTTCGCGCCTCCGTTATCTCTCGCACACGGTACGCCGATCCTAATTAGCGTAACGCAGCCGCTTAAAGATGATTACACGCGTCACCGACCGAAACAAACCGTAACGAGCGACGTTTTCTCGGGTTAAAACCGCAGCTGTTCGAAGTCGGAACAACGACCGTGTCGTACACAGTTTCTCGCCGTCGGAACGACGATGGTCGAGGGAGGATCCGATTGGTCGAAGGAAACGCTCGCGACGATTCAATGATAAGGATAACATTGGATTTCGGGGTGCAGCGATCGCCTCTGGATACACAGTCGCTTAAGGGCGACTGTCTCGTTAAACGATCGATGCTCGTCGTCCCGTGGCACACCGCGAAAGCGCATTCGAACAGGGCTTAAAATACTCCGGGGTTTTATATAGAATGTAGTTCATGCTCATCATCCCGAAGATCAGCCGGCTGAGCCGTTCGACAAACCGTTCGAACAAAAAGCACTGAAAAAAAGACAACTCGGTGCAAATAACCTTTGCTACGTTCTCCTGGCTCTCCCCCTTGGCCTCTTATCTCTCTTTGTCTCTCTACGCCTTTCCCTCCGTTCCGATTTCCCTTGGTTCTTTCATCGATTCGCCCTCTCCCTCCCATCTCTCTCTCTCTCTCTTTTCATCCTGTTCGTCTCCTTTCAGTTTTCTTCTCGTACCGCTGCTTCGAACGCTCTACCTACACCTATACGTGTACACGGACGCCCTCCCTTTCTATCTGGTGGCCTCATAGGGCAGAGCTCATTGCCGAGGAGAGCGAGACCCGGAGAGGGAGCAAGGAACAGACAGAGGGAGAAAGGGAGAGAGCGGAATTTGAAACTGAGGCAAGCCGCTTATGAAGCTTTCGTGTAAATCACCGGTGAAAGTCACTGAGTTACTAAGTCAATGAATTACCCGGCTCGCCGACCGAGTCAGCCGAGGTCACACACGTCTCGGGGTTACAGGGCATTAAGTATTCCCGGCGACCGTCGTAACTACGATCTTTTCGCGATCGGCTGCATCCCCGTGCGACGAAACCTTTCGTCTCGCGCACACGCGCGCGTACCTGCAGCCCCGCCGCAAGATGACGGCTAAGCAAATTGTTTAGAGCGGGAACGTAAACATTTTGCCTAACCACGATCTGACGGACGAACTGCGCGTGCCTGTGGTTACTCACCTGTACGAATTTTCGACGCGAAACTAGACAGAGTTGAGCAGTGATAGACAACCAAATTTAAATTTCGGAGCAATTTTATTTCTATTGCGACGATTGAAGGAAACAGACTTGTAAAAGGATGAATATGCTGTACAAAAGGGTGAATTCGGAGTAAAAGAGCTGCAGTTTCCGTGGCCTGGTTCAGTACGAAGCAAAAGGACATACCCGTTCTTTGACGTTCCGATATTAATTGGATCCGTTCGACGGGTCCTCTTCTTTCTTAATCCCGCGACGGTGAATCACCGCGCGTCCCCCCGTCGCCGATGATCTTTTATCGGAGATCTCGCCGGTATTGCTTCCGTCGTCGGACTACCGTTCGATTCACCGAATCATCCGTCGTAATGTAAATTCGATCGACTGCATCGAGCTACACGGGGAACTCTATTACGCGCATTATAGCGCTCGGGGAATCCTCCGGCAGCGCCCACTCCGCCAACAAATCCCGCTACCTACGCTGCCATCGAACGCCATTGATAATGATTGATCGCGCGCGAGAGAGCGCAAGATAGAATCGCCTCGCGACGGAAAAAGTTCTCGAGTGGATACCGCTCGCGCTCGGTGAGGTCGATTCGGCTATTCTTCGACGGGAAGCTTCTGCCGGTCATCTCGGTGTCCCCCACGGGAACCATTCGACAGTCACGTCGCATTTTGTCCTGCAGGTGTTTCTGGAAATCCGACCGACGAACACGTGAAAGCGTGAGACACGTCACGTGAGATTCTTTCGGTCATATATTATATCCGATCTGTATGCATCGTGATTCGGATACGCGCGTCCTGAGAAATTTGACTGGAATCGCGGTTACAGGGAGACATTTGCGCGGGCGCGCACGCGGAACTTGTTGATCGACGCTCGCTTATAATTCGATTCCTCCGCTGGCAAACAATGGCCGGTCTCGAGGCGGAACCCCCGCGGAGACTCGAATCCCTCGGCCCATTCACGTAATTCTGCCGCGTAATACTCGCGGGAATCGAGATACCGATCGTCCAATAGGAAATTGATTCCCCGTGGTCAACCAGCGTCACCTGCGTCACCGTGGTCGGCCTACCACGAATTTTATTCTGCCTGAAAATTCCGGTGCCCCGATCAGACCCCGTCGATAACGCGAACGCGTTTCGCATTTCTCTCTCGCCGGTGTGCGTGCATCGTGTCTTGCGATTCTTCGAAAGGGAGAGGATCCCGGCCGCCACGTGGCTCGAGGAGAAGATCCGATTACCGCGGTTTGAATTCGTCTTGTTCCGGTTCACGCGGAAACCGTAAATCGCGTAACACCGGATCCAGGAAGAGGCCGACCGGCCGAGCCCGACAGAAGTGGGTGTTCCCACATTTATTATCCGGCGAGTCGAACCTGGACTAACGAGTTTTTGATCGTTTCTGTCGTTGCCCGGCCATAGAGCCGATTGTACCCGGTCGTTCATCGGCGGCTACCTGCTCCGTCGCCGCCGCACCGACTTCGTTCACCTTCGTTCCCCGCTCTTTCCACCCTCTTATTGTCCGTCGACACAGTCGGGGCATTCCGTCGGACGCGAAACATTTCCTTCGTACAAAGAGCGCCTTCGACTCGTCCGCCCCCACTTCCTGTTCCATTCTGTGCCCGGCACGACTTTTCAAAACCCGGTCAACCGGAGGTCACCGTCTCCGAAGTGAACAGTTCAGAAGTTCACCGGAAGCGAGCACGATCTCTACACGAAGCGGCATCGAACGCGTATCGGCAACGAAAGAAGAAAAAAATGGAGCCTGATTCGTCGGTGGTTGAGCAACGCTGCTGCACGGCATTCCATTTTGCAGGCTGCGCCGTCCAGATTTCCCTAGGGACCGGAGCCACGGTATAGGGAAAACGATGTCGAGGAGGGAAGCCCGGACGGCGGCTATTAGCGATCACAAATAGGCTATTAGGGGTCCATTAATATAGTGCAGCCGTGAGACGCGCGTCGACCCAGCATACGACTCGCAGCTCTAACCATACTTCCATCGTGCTCGCGGTCCTGCTCTCTCTGTCTCTCTCTCTCTCTCCCTTTCTCTCGCTATTCTTCTCCTCCTCGCTCCCGCCTCGCCTAACTCCCCCTGGACGCTGGTACTTCTCTGTTTTTACCACCGACCGGTGGTGTAGGGTTTCCACGAACCCCAGAGACCGGTAATCTGAGATTCACTTTGTGCGTAAGGTTCTACGCGTACGCGTAAGCCCGCGTGTGCACGCGTCGCGACGCTCCGTTCCTGTCATCCCAGATTCATTTCGCTTCTCGCTCTTCGCATTTGACCGCTCGAAAAGCACGGGCCCTTATGGTTCTCTACGGTACCTGATTCTACCACACTGCTGTTTACGATGCGTTTAGATCAAACGAACCAGTCCGTCCCGTCCCCCCCATTTCAACAAATTCGTGCTGATTTAAACGACGAACGCGAGTGCGCTATCTTCATAAAATCGAGCAAGCATTAACCGGCATAGACAACTTTTTCAGAGCAGCTATAATTCTCCGGTACAACAAACAAATCGGCGGGCAACGAGTCGCGCCTTCCCGAGCAACGTTGCGCGTATCAATCACGCGTATTGTCGTTATTGGATGAAGACAGTGACAGCGATCGACAGGAGATTACGTCGAGCTCGAGCGACATAGAATGATCATCGGCCGATCGCCCGTGAGACAAATGACAATCTTTTTCCGGTTTAATTCAAATGACGTCGTTTGCCCGTAACTTCGCCTACGCCTTCCTAAGGCTTCCCGAACTGTACCCGGTAGGCTCCGTCTTATCTGGATACTTGTCGCCAATTACCGATCGCCAATTACCCGGAGCGAAGTTAATTCGGAACGAGCGGAAAGAGAGAATCGCACGGTCGAGCGGTACGCTGAAAGGAGCAACAAACGAGGCGGGAATAAACTTAAGCTCGGCTAATCGACTAGGCAGCCACGTGCCGCCTAGCAAACGTTCCGGTGGCAAACGCCGCGACGTTGTTAGCCCAGTTAGTCAACATCGGCGCCTCCGATGTTAAGCCGATCCGTTGTAGCACCGACCGACCAACCCATCCCCGACGTCTCCCTTTCGGCCGATTCGCGCACACGTCCGACTACCCCCATTCTCTCCGCAGACGCAACAAACGCCGCCGCTGCGCTCGGAGAGCACCGAACGCTTTCGTGCGCGAAAGAAGACGCGCGAGAAATCGGCGAGAAGTTGTTGGAGAAATTAGAAGAGCTGAAAGCTCCAGAGCATTATTCCGATTAATTATTTCGCGGAGGGAATCTTCCGGTTTTTTCGGTGAGCAAAATCGATTCTTTTTCCGCAGAATGTCGCGGTTGAAACCAGGGGAATCTCGATTCGAATGGGCTCGCGGCAGGATGCAGTGGCGCAGCGGATCTCGTTTTTGCGCGGGGTTCGGCTCTCGGTATCTCTCGAGACGCGTGGCCCTCGACGAAGGGTTGCCGGCTCGAAGGGCGAACGAAAGCTGCCCGGAATCTCCTCCGTTGCGGAGAGAAACTGCGAGAAACTGAGAGAGCGCTGCGAGCCGGAGAAAGAGGAGGAGGAGATCGGAGGAGGAGATGGAGGAGGAGGAGGAGGAGGGTGATAACGGTGGTCGCGAGGGGGCAGCAATCGGGGGCTGGAGAACCGAGGGAAGGTGGATGCTACGAGGGCAAGGGGTTTGGGGGTTGGGGGGTTGGGTGGTTGGGGGACGCAGAGGCCGCACAGGGAGGAGCAGGGTGCACGGGGGTTGTAAGCGGCTTACGCCCGCCGAGCGGAGAGCGACTCCTCGCTAATTATTTATAGGACCCTCTCTCGGTTCTCTCTTCTCCCGTACGGGAGATCCTTTGCCGAGAGGAGTTCTCCTCTGTCTTTCTCTATCCTTTTGCGACCCCTCTTCCGCGCCGGCTATCCCCGTCCTTCTCGCTCTCTCCTCGTCTTTGATCTTTCCCTCTTTTCCGTCCCTTTTCTTCGCCGGTTCCTTCCTCTTTCTTATAGTAGCTCTGTCCTCCGCGTACGCTCGCCTTCCGCATCATCCGAGTTCTATGTACACGGTTTCTTTTTTCTACGTAGCCGCCGAGTAGTATACTGCCGGCTCGGCTCGGCTCGGCCGGGTTCCTTAAAATGGGAGAGCCTCGGGTCGGCAGCGAGCCGGAGGGTGAAGAGTATCCGTCGCGAAACTTCCCCACGACTTTCCCCACCGTAAAAACCTGCCCGGGAAAATAGAGAGCCGCGAGGCAATTTCTATTTATCTCGCGTACAGGTTGATACGACGCGGCGACGCGAACGGTAAAACATCTCTGACGAAGAACGACCCGCCGTTCAGCGAAAAGGAAAAAAAAAGAACGCACGCGAGGACAGCACTCGACGAAAGGCGGCAAGTTGTTGCACCTGCGAATCGGTAGGCGGTGACGAGCGGCGCGATTCGCAGCACCCGATTAACTCTAGACGACTAAATTATCGCGCGTCGAAACGGCCAGGCCAATTAAGAACACCGGTGTATCGTCGAACGCTTTCTCGTCCGCGTCGAAAATACCTTAGTTTATAAACCAGCAGGCCACCAGATGCGAATAATACTATGTTTAGTATCGCATTTATTAATTGAAACGGTCGGGTCGTAATGGCGCGTTTACACTAGCGCGTTTCACTATTAATGTCATTATAATCTTATGATGTTAATTGCCTTTAAATCGGAATAGAATTCTATTTTTCTGTCACCGATATTTAATCATTGGAGAACATACAGACGCGCATAATAAATCATAGTGCAAGGGATTGACAATTTCTTTCGGAGCGGTGGCCGAGCAGGCGTTCGTCCGTTTGGTCTAAACTCACCGTGAAATATCTCGCGATTCTTCTGTCTCTGGTTTTTTCTGTCGGTCGATCGCAGCTGCCGCTGTTATTCTCTCGCTGGCTGTGACCTCTCCCGCGTCCCGATTGTTCGTTTTTACGAAAGATTAGCTGTCCAGGGTTGATTAGCAATCCGTACGTTGTCCAAGTCGGGTGCGCGTTCTCGTCGAGCCCCTGTTATCGCTGGTCGATCGGTCGCCTAGAGTCGCGTACGCGCGCGGTCACGTTTTTCCGGATGACATTCATCCTGGATCTGCCAGGACGCGTAAGTACGGGTTCGGGTTCAGGTTCGAATTCGGGTGTCGGAACGTGCGTGAAAGAGCGACGAAGAAATATCTCCGCACGCTCAACCCCATAACGGCGGAAGCCGACGGTCCATTTTTTAGGATTACCTGTGGATGCTTCTCGGGTAGACTACGGAAAGACCAAGGGTGGCGAGGGCCGGAGAGCCTAGCGAGAGGCGGATGCGGCAAACGAGGCAGAAAGGGAGTGCGTGTGTATATGTACGTGAGAGAGAGAGAGAGAGAGAGAGAGAGAGAGAGAGAGAGAGAGAGGGAAAGGAAGAATGAGCTAACGAGAGAGGGGGAAATAGGTGTGCTGCCTACTCGTGAGCAAACCGAATGTTTGGACAGAGGGAGCTTAACAATGCATTCGCGCCCCTTGACTTCCTGCCGGAGCTTCTGATCCCTCGTCCTGACCGCGGCGAGCGTAATTGGACCGTGCGATCCGCGGGCCCGGCCAAAAAACTTTACCGTCGATTACGTCCGCGATCGTACCGATCGACCTTCCTTTTCCCCGGAATCGTTCGATCCGGTTTCGAAAATAAGTGCTTCGACCTTTTGACTGCGGCGCACTCTCGCGAGGAACGCATCGATGCACGTACGCAACGCTAGCTGTCGTGTATCGTTATGTGTACGGGCCAAAATGTATCCGGCTATTTGCAGTTGCCACGTTACACGAGACGATCAATTTTATGTTAGTTTAGGAATACGCCTCTCGTGCATAGATTTGTGAGGGCATTCACGCCTTTCGTAGCGAAAGGGTTGAACCGTTGCAAGATCGTTACGGCGAACTAGCGTCAGCTATAGTGTTAATTGATAAAGCAGCCGTATCGATTACAAGATATGACGCATAGGGGACACGAGTATTCGCGCGCGCGGAAAAAGATCAAAGCGAAAAAGTCGTGATCGAGGACGTTCCGATGCGCGGCGTCGCTCGACGTGTTCTTCAATTGAATTTGCATCGCGGCGCGATCGCGATTCGTTGCCTGATTCGATTTCATCGGGTTTAAAACGGCCGCTTATAGAGCATTAAGCAATCCACAAAGTGGGAACGGGAAATCTAGTTACGGCATCGGGACTGGCCTCTTTGATCCCGCCGACCCCCGCCTTCAATTTCTCTCTTTTCTCCATGTCTCTCTCTCTCTCTCTCTCTCTCTCTCTTTCTCCGTCTCCATCATTCTTTTCTCTCTTTCCGCTTGTCGTTCGCTCGTTAGAGATATTGCCAATCGAGAAAGAATCCCTTCCAGAACTTCACGGAGGTACCGAGATTGCGTGTAAATGTCATCGGAGAGCACGGCCGTTTCATCCTCTTTCGCGGAATCGGTTCTTCTACTTTTCATTTCTGATCCGCATACAATTAATTCTCTGTCGACGAAATAATTAATCGATCTCAGCCCGGATAGCCCGAGAGACCCGCGAGAGATACAACGCTCTCGGGGAATCGATCGTCGACGGGCCAGGGCGAGCGGCGCGGCGTTGCGCGCCCGGAGAATTATCTGCTCGCAGCCGATCGCGATAACAGTGAACATTTTTCGCGGAAAATACGACGGGTCTCTCGTGTCAACCTTGTGTAACGTTCGCCGCAGCGCGACGTCCCCGAATTAATGAATAAATTCCCGCTGAATTATTAAACCGATTCCCATCGGTGCATTATTTATACGGTTTACTCTTGCCAGTTGTCGTCGACGCTGTCCGCCGACGATTGAAATATGCGAAACCAGCTGTAAATGGAGTCGCCGGAAATTCGCCGTGAAACTTTTCCCCGTTCGCGGACTCGTAATGCGCTCGTCCCGAGAACAGATTTTAAACGGGCGGCTAGCAAGTGGTCTGTGGTGAAATTTCAATTAACCGTACAATAAAATTTCATTTGTTAATCCTAACAGAGTTCTTACACTGTTCCTCGCGCTATTCGGTTCACGGGCGGCGGCTTTCTGAG
Organism: Halictus rubicundus; assembly: GCF_050948215.1. Lineage (NCBI taxonomy): Eukaryota > Metazoa > Arthropoda > Insecta > Hymenoptera > Halictidae > Halictus > Halictus rubicundus. Next base: position 9,009,621 of record NC_135164.1, on the reverse strand, counting down.
AATTTTTAGGTGAAAGTGGTCGAGTTCGACGGGGGTTCGATGGAAACCGATTCGGAGGATGGAGGAACTATGGCGAAGAAGTGCGAAGCACGCGACGGTTGGCGATCCGAGATGCCGAGGAAGCAGTTATAAATCTGGCGAGGAAAAACAACGTGGTTTCGTCGATAATCGTTCGGTGAAATTCTGTTTGAGGGTTTTCCAAGTAACAACGGGTTGGGCGTCCCAATCAAACGGTAATTTGGGAGACCTTGGCGCATTGTCCGGTACCGGGTAGCGTCTTGGTCTGCTCGTAAATTCGGTAGGTGTGGCAAACGGGTCCTAATGCTAGCATTAAATCGTCATAGACAGGCCAGGAGGGAGCACTGTAGGAAAAGGGGTAAGAGAGCGGTTTGCAAGGATAGGTAGGTAAGTCGGGGCTTAGCCCGGTGACACAGTGAGCAGAACCAAGCCATGAAGCTTACGGCCGGCTCCGAGTTGTTATAATGGGATCCGGCTAAACGCAAGCCGATTTTAACTCTTCGCCGCAGCACTCGGCCAAGTTCAAGGCTATCATTGTCTTCGCCAAGCTGGAAGCGAGCGGCCGACACTTGTACACCCGTCGAAAATGTCGCCGGGATATCTCGACCTGGATCGAGGTGATTGTCCATCGAGTTTCGAAAACAAACTTCCAGCGTGCCTCGCCCCCTCGCCCCTTCCCTTCTTGCCGCCTGTCGAACGACAGAGGACGTTCGAAACGCTGTCTCGGTCGAAAATGATTTCGATCGATCGAGTACAGGTAATTCCGAGATGCGCGGGACACTCTGTGAAGCGAGATCCTCTTTCGGGGAGAAAGTCGTGGAGGATTTGCGCTCCGATTATGCGAAAAGGTCATCAAAGGGTTTCTGAGAGCGCTTAGGTATACCGGGCCGATTTGTTATAGCCCGTTAATTTGATGAGATGGAGAGGGCGCCGGATTACGCTGTCAAAAGGTAGACAGGTACCCCGATCTGTCCAATTAACCGGGCACAGGCTGGCCCGGTGCAGCCTTCGGTGGCCCGGGATTCTTTGTCCCTCAAGTATAGGCCATTTAGAGATACTCGGATGCCGTGCCCGCGCTGCTCCATACGCCACCCTACTCTATTATCGACAAATATAGTCCTAGTTGCTGCCGTGCCCGCACGCACGAGAATCCTCGTGCACCTGTGTGATCTTTTAATGGCCAAACACCACCCCACCCTCTCTCTCACTCTCTCTCTCTCTCTCTCTCCCTCTTTCTTTCTCTCTTTCACTTCGTCGAACGAGACTTTAGGCCACACGAGCCCTGTAAACTCTGATACCCATCTTGCAATGCTCCCCCGTTGATGCCCACAGAATTCTGCTCGTTCACGTCAAAGAGAACGCATTACGATAACAAACGACGCTGCAGCGAAACTCGTCGATCTCTATCTGGCTTTCTCTAAGCGTGCCAATTACGCTCCGCCCGACGAGCTTATGCTCGATTGCTCTCTCGTCAAGAGACCAGCTTTACGGTGTACCGGTCGAAGGGATGAAACGAGACGAGACGAGACGAGACGAGGCGAGGCGAGACGAAACGAACAAGATGAAGATTCGCGTGTTTTGAAAAGCGCACTCGTGCCAGCGAGCGACGTGAAAAGCGAGAAAACAAACCTTCAACAGAGATACCCTTTTTACGGAAATTAAATGTTCCCGTAGGTGTATGTACACAACGCAGGATTCGACTCTCGCGGTAAACAGTACTTTTAATTTTGCGGAAAACAGGATAACATCGAGCCAGAGAGAGAGGGAAAATTGCGAGAAGCGCGTATACACAAATTACGTTCGCGATTATGGTGACCGCGAGTCTGTAATTAATATGGCTTTTAATGGTTCGCGATCGATACACGGGCTCGCGCAAATAATGGGACACGGTACCGTTTTAATGTTAATTAATTTTCAGGTGCATTAGCAAGATTACAGCCCGCGGCGTGGCACGGCGCGTCCCGACCCGACCCGGCCCGACTCGGCCCGATCCATGCCGCGCCGCCGGTGAATTCTTGCGAACCATCAATGTGATTAATAGGAGGCTGACTCGCAAAGTGTAAGCCCGCTTCGCCGAAACAAGGACAAGACACCACGGGTAATGACACCGGATCAAATTAGCCGCGTAAGTTTCGCGTTAATTAGACACCGTCGGAGACTCGTCGACTTCCGCGTCGCGGCGTGTGGCTGAATGAATCGACAACATTGTTCATCGTATGCGATGTTTTATTTTGACGTTTGATGATATTCTCGTCACATGATTAAGCAATCATGTATCGTACAAGTTACACAGTGTTGTTTATATACATTCGATTGCTATTAGTACAAAGTACCTTACCGCTTAGGGTTGCTGCTCACAATAATCATTATGGTTTAACGCTATATTTATCCTTACTAATATTAACTTAATTGATAAGTTTTAAGTCATACATCCTCTAAACCACGAATGGCCACATACATTAGGGACTGTAATCACGAAAATGTACACTCTCACGATTAAGTAGGCGCCCTTCGTGTTGTTTCAACTTGTTTCCGCCCGATCACGAGACAAGAGGAAAGGAGATCGGATCCTCGACGACGAGAGAGTGCGCGAAGCCACCAGAAAAAAAGTAGTTAACGACATAATTGCGTCCGCGAGTTCTCTAGTCGTCAGGGATTTTGTGTCTCGATCTCAGGCCGTCGACACATGCCTCGGTTCCTTGAATCGTCTTCGTTCGTTCATATCCGCACTCGTACGCACTCACGCTTTTCCTCTTTCTTTTTTTTTTTTTATTTACTATTTACACAAACTTCCGGCTACTGGCAGTACTTGATATGGATGATTATCAATACAATTATTAATGGTAATAAGAAAGACCGTAACGATGATACTAGGAAAAACGCAGGAATGACGTTTCGTTTACCGGGTAAGCTTTAACGTTTTCACAGAAGAAGTTGGGCATGCCCCCCGGAAAAAAAAGAAGAAAAAAATCATATCAAATCATTCGATTCTATCTGTCTGTGTACGAGTCAAAGTGCCCCAGAATTTCAATTTCCCCGTCGTTTCTTGCGCTTGATTCTCCGCGAATTCTGCGCACCGTCTGTTGCCCTTTGTTCGCTTCGAAAGTCGTCCTAACGTTACGGAACATTCCGTTCTAACTAGCCTAATTAAAACACACTTAAAGAATGAAAATACACCGGAAAGATGACTATAATAGACATCCTTAAACCTGTTACCGTTGCCCGAATGCCCTGGTCCGTTGCCCTTTTTCCAATGTCCTTGTCCGACACACCCCTTAATCCGCGTATACTTTTTACTGGTCAAAATTCGAGAGCTAGTTTGGTGATCGAAACGTCAATCGGCGTCCTCCCGTGGGAATAGCGATGACAATGAGAAGACGGCGAGCGCCCGCCGTTTCTCGTTAAAATTGCAAACAACCTCGACAATACCGGGTAAAATGATAGCTCGCGGCTTCTCGAAAATTTGTCTATCTCCTTGTCCGCCGTGTCGGCGGCAAATCAAAAAGTCGTTGAATATAAAATGAGCCGTTAATGCGATCGACGACGAAAAGGATATAGATTCACGGTTTCGCGGTCGATCTTGAAACGCGAGCGTTAGTCGGACTCGATTGAATTCTCGGAGACGGCTGATTATTCTCTTTCCATTAACGAGCGGTCATCCGTTCGATTTCCACAGAAAGAGCGAAGGAATTATCAAAATTCCTTGAACACGGGAAACAGGCGTGCACGTGCGCGCGACCCTCCGACACAAAGAAAGAAAAACGGAGGGTCGAGCGTCTCGAATCGATTCTGTTTCTCGTGTTTACCAGTAGCCGCGAATTGCAGTCGGGCCTAACGTCGCGTTCAAGATACCGACTCGCTGGACACGCGATCTAGAGAACGGAACAGTCGAGACGCGTTGGGAATCATAGCAAGAGCCGATTGTTCGCGGTTTTGTCATGATTCGCAAGCGTGTTCGGATTGAACCGGATGCTAGACGGCGCGACGCGAGAGTACGACGGGAAACGGCCTCGCGCTCGAAACATCCGACCAACACTCTGCAAGCGAGGATGACACGATCTTGGACTGGTCTTTATCGTCGTTTGTAGTAACGGCCCGAAGGTAAGAGTCGCGAGACCGTTTAGCCGGTCGATTTAGCGTTTTCTTTTTTGTTTTCAAACTACTGCCCGCGTGCGACGGCGAGAGTATTTCACGTCAAAGAGTCCGAGTTGCGGAAGCGCGATTCTTCCGAGTTTTGCGACACATGTAACGGCGATACTGATTGCTGATCTATGTAATGAGGTCGACGACGGTCGCGTCCCGACGCCGGTTCTTATCGAGAGCGACAGAGCAAGTTGTAGTATATGTGACGAAGCGGGCCGATCGTCGATTGTTGCACGGCTACGAGCTGGCGAGCGTTTTATTTATTACACACGTTACGTCGTTTACCGGTCAATTGTCGTCGGAGTCGATGCTACCGTTGATCTCGAGACAGCCGGTCGGGCCAGAGTTCGAAGATGATCGCCAGTGATAAGATCCGGCGGCGGTGGACGCGACCGTGACCGCGGTTTCTTGACCGCGATGAAAAATACCGGCGGCCGATGATCGGCTGGACCGCTATACCATCGCTTGATACTTCTGATCGGGCAGTATGTAGCCGTCAGAGTCGCCGGGAGTGGCGGTCATCTCGTTGGTGCCGTTCGGGTTCTGATGGTGGAGCGTCAGATGAGACATCGAGGAGGTCAGCGTCATGTTGTGATGGTACTGAGGATGATGGTAGTTTCCTTGGGGGCTGTGATGCATGTGCGAGATCGGGGTCTGATAGTAATCGCCGCTGGTGTACGGGTTCTGGTAGGCATTGTAAGTCTGCCCTGCGTAACATTGGTTCGGGTTCACCGAGCCGGGCGACGCTGAACTCCAAGTGAAACCATACTCGCCGTGATGAATCTGGTTCATCGGTGGCGGATAAGACGACGGCGGTAACTGGCTGGAACCCGGGGTCAACGGCGGAGACGGCGTGGTCAGGGCGCTGTTCGCGCCGCTTCCGCCGGTCGGCGTCACGCCGAGACGCGGATACGTCGATCCCGTTGTGATCAGAGGCGAGTTCGGGCCCGGCGCTTCCTTGCCGCGCGGCGGGGATACCGGAGACGAACGCCTGCTGGGCGTAGCCGACGTGCTCGTCGGCATTTTGTTTCCGGCGTTGCTGCCCGCGTTCTGAGTCTGATTCGAACGCGGTGAACCCTTCGACGGAGAGCCTTGTTGCTGTTGTTGCTGCTGTTGCTGTTGCTGTTGTTGCTGCTGCTGCTGCTGCTGTTGATGTTGCTGCTGCTGTTGTTGCTGCTGTTGCCGACACTTGGCCCGACGATTTTTGAACCATACCTGCGCACACCAAGACAGAACACGTCACGGTTAAAGCAGGAAACTCGATAAAAAATTGTGCAGAATTATTTTTAGTAAACACGCCGAGCTTCTTTCTATTTGTCAGTGGGCGACAACATCGAATATTTGGGGAACGATCTAGCAGACCGGGCACATCTACCCGAGCTTCGAACGATAGACGGAGGAAAAGCATTGCCCGAGGGAGCACCGAGAAGAAAAGGTGTCCCGTCACGCGGAGGAGAATCGTAGCGATGAGCGATGGGGAGTTAATCGGCGCAATGGGAAAGTAATCGCGGGCGGACGACCGTAACATTTCATTAAATCGCAACAATAACAAGAAGCCGAGGAAGAGGGGCGAAAAACCTGGGGCTTTCTGGTTCACGTGTCGGTGTGCCCCTCGGGATTCGAGATCACGGTATTCGTCGGCAGGCATGCGCGAATCAAATCCCTAGCCCGTGCTAGGGTTCCTTTCGCCCCGGTGGAAGAGCGCGAGTACGACCGCGCAAAGATACGCCATAATTTCGACGGCGGTACTTGCGAATACGAGCAGCCGGAAAACGCGCGAGAGAAATCGAGATGAAAATCGAAATCGAGAAATCTCTTTTTCTCTCTCTCTCTCTCTCTCTCTCTCTCTCTCTCTGTTTTCCTCTTCTCCCGACGAGGACGAGGGGAGAAAGAAGGACAAAAGTAAGCCCCGATACTTCGCAAGCTCGCGCGGCCAAGCCCCCTTTCACTCCCCCTCGTGCACCCTCTGTAATCCCAGCACACAATGTGGCCAGGGGTGCGATCCTATGAATCTATGCCTGTGCCTTTAAAAGCGGGACCCGCCGTCATTGTTGTTATTATCGGCGGCATTGTAACAGTTGTTGCAAGGAGCGCGAATCGTCCAAGCGGACACGGGATTTCGAGCCGCTGCGGATTCCGCGTTAGTTGCTCGAATTGAGAACGACGAAAGGATGCGAGAAGAGAGGGTTCGGAGTCGTGGAAAAACCTCTTGCAGAACCGACCTCGGGAGACACATCCGAAAGGTTTGACAAGCTTTCAGCGTCAAGACGAATACGAAAACTCGAAACGAACGACCTTGCCTTATCGGCGAACGGTTTCGCCTTCCTGTCTTCGCAAACAGAAGGACGAACGCGAGGGTTGTAAAAATTCGAGACCCGTGTATACGGAAACCGCAAGAGAAACGATCTTCGCCGTGGAAGGGAGAGACGATCGTGTCTGCGAGGGAAGAAGAGCCCAGAGAAAGAGAACGCCCATTACCGAGGCCGTGTTTGCACGACACCCCCTTCGAAACAACACACACAGCGACGCCGGGAGTTCGCAGCCACCCCAAAAACCAACTGAACGGGCCGAACGCGCGCGGTGCCACCCGGAAGCCCCCGGGGCGACCACAACCAGTTTTACCCGTGTGTATCGATGGCTAGGTGTAAATTGCATCACCATCTGGTTGGCGTCGCCAACAAACGCGGAGAACCGAGCTATCCTCCGTGGGGTGCGGCAGCTGCGTTGACGTTTCGTTACGACAAATATATTTTCTTATTTGCACTATTAATACGAGACGGCCCCGCGCGCGTTCATTTCAACGGAGAGGGACTCGCTTCACGAACGTTTATCGGACTCGAAAACATCAAGGTTCGGGGATGTGTCGATGAACATCTCCCGGGTACGATCATGATTACCGCCCTGCGAACGGATACGCGTAAACTCCTCGAGAACCTACACCCGGTTCGAACAAGTTTAATACTAATAAATCTGTCCTCGAGCAGAACTCGGTAGCTCTCCGGGCGAAACGATGCCGCGGAAAAGGCTAGCATCTTTTAACCACCGGGCAGATAAAGTTCCGACGGCGTTCCTCGATCGTAAACGACGGACGAACGACCTGGCGCATTCAAACGTGGCAAACATTGCGCGCAGCTGTGTCGTTCTCTCGCAGAAAACCGTACACGCATAGAAACTCGCGAGCGAGATAGAGCGAAGGGCTATAATCCAGGAACAAATCAACTATATGTTGGGCTCTATACATCCGTCGCTTCTGTGTACAGCTACCCACCACGCGCAAGCTCTCTCTTTCTCTCTCCTACTCTCTATGTCTCTTCTCTCCTTCCCTCTCTCCTTCTCTCACGGAAACTTTTAAATCCACGGCATCACCGTCCTCTCCTTTACCCACCGTTCTCTCCCTACCCTCTACCACCTTCCCCCTTCCGTATATTATTCGTTCACATGGGTACGCCTCTACAATGCAGTACGCGCACACGTGTGCCGTCGCCGAGCCGCGCCGCGCCGCGCCGTGACGTGACGTACGTATGTTACACCCTTTTGCAGTTTCGCCTCCATTCACGGGAGGCTTAACTTCGCGTGGAAACTCCGCGTTGGGCGGAATTTCCTAAGCTACGTCTTGGACGACGCGATGGCGGCCGCGCCGAGCAAACCGCCCCGCGCGATTCGATGACCCTTCGTACGCCCCGCGTCTGCTAAATGCTCCCGAGTCGGGAAAAACGAGACTACAAACTTGATCGATCGATACCTCGATTTAAATTGCGCGAACCTCCGACCCGCATCCCCCGCGAGCAGCTATAGTCTGTCCAACGAGACCAGCGTGCTTTGCCAACTATCCGGGAAAGGTGACTTCAACTCTGCGCACTCGATTGTTTACGTTTGTTTGCGCTCGTCTCGTTGAACAGACTACAGTGTTCGTCTCGCGTTCCGAGCACTATTGTTTCCAAGCTGATGGCCGCCGGAGAACGAAGAAATACGGGAGGACTGTTCGCGAGCTCGAAATTCCCGTCACGATCGTGACTCTGAGACGTCGGGACACCCCGCCACGAAATAAAGATGTCACGTGGACCGCAATAAAAGCGTCAACGGGCTCGTCGGGCACATCTATCAATGTAGCAGCCACGGCCGGAACAATGGCGGAACCGGAGGGACGTGGGGAGCGACACCGCGCCGCTGTGTAAATACCTTAAATCTCGTCTATGCTTGCCGAAGCACGAAGCACTCTCCTTCCCTCTTTCTCCGGCACTCGTTATCGCCGCGCGAGAACAATCTCATTCCCCGGCGGACTTGTTACGCGGCGTGTCCGACCCGCGAAGCTACCAAAACCCACACACACATACTGAAATCCCGTTGGCCGGGATCGATTTCCCGATAAATCGACATTTACCTGAACTCTCGACTCGGGCAGGTTTATCTTCAGCGCGACCTCCTCTCGCATGAAAATGTCCGGGTATCTGGTCTTCACGAACAGTCCCTCCAGCACGTCCAGCTGAGCTCTGGTGAAGGTGGTTCTCTCGCGGCGCTGTTTGCGCTGGTTCATTCCTGCAACAAAGTGGAAAGATGGTTAAGCACTTGTCTTGCAAACCATCCAGAGTCGGAAAAATGAGATAAAATTCGACATTCGCATTCTATTTCGACGCATCGCTCGCAGTTCCAGCGTGGTTGTAGCCTAAGGCGAAGATGAAGACGAAGACGAAGACGAAGACGAGTCGAGGCGGTTCGATTCGGTGGTACCGCGAGAGAGGCGAGGCGTCACCACCGCAGACCGTAGTAGGGCCGAAAAGGGGGGGCGAGAGAGGGGTGCGCGGAGGGTGTAAGCGTTGCGAGGTCGCGATAGCGTAATTTTGAACAGCCACCCCACCTCCCGTTTTGGCCCACCCTCCTCTACCTTCCTCGTGCCATCGAGCCTCGCTTGGCTCGTTTCGGGACCCACGTAATCCGCTTATGAGGGGGTCACAGGGGCGGCGGGTGGAAGAGAGAACCGGGGGACAAGCCAGCGCGCGGTGGAACAGGGGGACGAGAGCGCGAGGGGTGTCGAGGGGTGTCGAGGGGTGGCCAGAGAGGCGGCGAGGGGCAGGGGAGGAGGGGTACACCCCGGAATACACGACCATCCAGAGGACCAAAGTCGCGGTTCGTTCCCAGCTGCCTCTGGAAACGATGCTATCCAACACGCCAACGTACAACGTTCCGGGCCAATAAAAAGAGGAGTCTGGAAAACTGCGCCTCGCCAGTGTCTCGCGGTTGGAAGCTGGATCGTAAAGTCGAGAAAGGAATGGTGGATACCTCGGGCTCGAAAGGCTCGTTCGTTGTCGCGACTGCTCCGCGATCCACCTCGGGGAACCGACCTCACCGACCGCTTCGAAGAATTCGATGCCGTAGGTAAAGACCGAGAGAAGCCGCTTCTCCTTATTTTATTTTATTTTACTTTCTTCCCCTTTTTCTTTTACGTGTCCATCTCGCGAGTCTCGCCAACAGTTTCACGAACGCGACCAACCGAACGCGCGAAAACGCCTCACGCCGCGCCTCCTTTCGTCGGACTCGTTCCAACGTGAATAGTCGACCGACCAGCGAATCTTCACGCTATCCGCACAGACACCGTGCAACGATACTTAATAATACTGTTTTCGATATGTGTCCGTGTATCTGCAGCCTGGTAATCCTCGGTTGATTCGATTGTATCGGAATAAAAATGAAAAGCTGACTCGTCGAAACGCTTCCTAGGAAGCGCAGGAGTAAAACGACGGAAAAATGGCGACCGGAGAAGGAAAGATCCGAGAAACAAAGAAGAGGAATCCTCGATGAAAAGCGAGCGACGCGAACGGGTCTCGAAAGAGGAGTGGTCCGGGAGGATCATCGGGAATCTTTCGTATCGGTCGTATCTCTTCGGCCGTTGCTCGGAACCGTTGCCCAAAGTTAAGAACGATACGCAGAGCGAGAACGGTCCGGAGGCGAAGGATGATGACGATGACGCCGACGATGATGCATACGGTGCGCGATCGTTGGCTAACGAACTGGTCGAGTGGGCTATCAGCGTGGTGGCCAGGTAGATTCTCGGAGCAGATTGCGCCGAGCACAATGTAAAATGCCATGCTGGTTGGCTACCGTCGCAACGATGGCCACGACACGCCCGCGATCGTTGAATCTATGATCCGTATCTTCTGTTCCGTCGCGTCGGCTCCATGGCGGATCCAACAGCGACCGGGATAAGGCTACGAAGAGAACGAAGAAGAGAGAGAGAGAGAGAGAGAGAGGAGAGAGAGGAGAGAGACGCGAGAGGAGCGGAGAGAAGCGAGCAGCGGGAGGATGCTTGATTGTCGAGTGGGCGTTGGCGCTACCGTTAACAACGGCCTTTGCCGGCTATACATCGGCCCCTGTGAAAGCGAGGTCCTTATCCAGAAACGAGACAATGGAATTCCGATTATGGTCTTCCGCCTGCTTCCTCGCAACGCCGAGTGGGCGCAACGAGAGAAGCCCTCCTATCGTTCGCCTCGTTTCTAGGCGAGCGAAGATCCGGAATCGCGGAAAAACCGGGCGAAACTCGCGATTGCGGGACGAAAGAGAGTGACAACGACACACCAGTCGATTTGGATGCGTCGATCCGGCAAACGACGGATAGCTAAGCAACCCTAATGGGTCGGCAAACACCCGCTGCTTCCTGAAGTATGATTCGATTTATTATCGTCGGCGCGAGACGAAACCGAGGGTTGATACAAGGGTTGCCTCGGCTCATCGGCCCGCAACGAGATCAGACGCGACCCTAATAGCAAATTCGTTTTCTGTTTATTGGATTCTTCTTCGGTTCCCTCTGCGAGAGAGCCCGGGGGGGTTTAGTGTTTCGAGCCGCCGAGCGTAACGGAATCCCGTGGAAGTCAATGGACTGCTAACCAAATTTCACAGTGATTTCTCCCGCCCGGTCAAGTGTCCGCTAATCGCTCGCGAGTCGGCCGAACGTCAACGTAAACGCAAATCCCGAAACGGAAACGGAGAGCGTGATTTCGTGAACTGGTCCAACAATAAGCGTGTAATCGATCGATCGTTCGGGCCCTCTCGTTCTCGGGCGTCGCGGAGTCTCGACGGCTAGCCGCTAATAATAGAATAACAACGTTCGACGGAGCAACGGGAAACGCTAATTAATTACAACGCGCGAGTCTACGCGAGCGGATCCTTGTGTTCCGTCCTGCCTTTGAACGTACACGCGCGTACACGCATCGTGGAATTTCTGCGGTTCGACCGAATGAATTATACGGCCGGCGCTTACTTATCCGCGATACGATCTAAAACTATTCCAGCGATGAAATACGACGCGTCTAAAGAACGCGATTAAGCTCGCGAGCGGCGTTTGTTGCGCCGGCTGAGCACGATTGCCCGTCCGCGTCATAAATAAACGCGGATAACGTGAGAATTCTAATTCCGAGTCCGATTCGAAAAGCTCGGCGAGAATCAGAAAACGCGAATTAATATCAATTACACGGAACACGCGGGGCAGGGAGAATCGTAGATAGAAAGATCTCGTCGTAATTACGCGATATAAATCGACTGGCTACTCTGCGGCGCGCCATTCATCAAAACTGGTTAAGTTCGCGGAGATTGAACCATAAATTACGAGCGTCCCCCCGCTGGAACAACGCGAAATCGACGGGGAATCGAAACCCGAGCCCGAGCCCGAGACCGAGCCCGACGAAGCGACAAACTCGTTTCGCGAAGACGCGGTTACTTCGTTATTCATAGAATGGGAGATGATGCGACGGCAGCGAAATTCGATGGCTCGACAAGGAGGAAACGACCGGCCCGAGGAATCCCGGGGAAAGTGAATATACACGACGCTCGAGAAGGGAATCGAAAATTAATTAAAAGCTAAAACGCGAACGGACTTTGCTAGGCGGCGCGGAGAACGTGGGCGGAGGGTTTGGATTATTCGGGGGGGAACCGTGGACCATGGACGCGGGCCCGTGGGATGATAGCACGTGCCGCTCTCTGCCTTCTGGAGAGGGAATTCTAAAAGGCCATCAGCTACGAAAACATTTGGTCGACTTTGCGTTTACAGTCTGACCTACGCGAGAATCGCTGCGCAAAGTAGATAACCGCGGGGTGGGGGGAAAACCCCGTAGTTTGTCTTTCGGCGCGATTTCCCCGTTCGGGGGACAAACGCGTCGTTTCCCCGAGACGAACGAGAGACACTGCATCGGTCAACTCGAGAATGATACACCTGCGCCACACGAGAAGGCCACACGACGTCCCGTAGACCCCGCGGACAAAAGAAACGCGTGTGGCCTTCGAACCTAGTCGTTCTTACGCGGTAATCTAGCAGAGACGAGCATAAGTAAGTAACGAATTACCAACACATCCGGGACAACCGAGTAAGAGGATAAGCTTCGTGTTACCGACTTCCAACCGATGCCTTTTTCATTCGCTTCCTTTTCGATAGGCCTCCACCTACATACGTACCTCCCCTCCCGGGAACCTACTTTCCTATTTCGTAACGTGGAAAAATTTCGGGAAAATGAATTTTAGGCTCGATGAGCGCGTTAGAAAAAAACGAGGAAAGAAAAGAAAACAAGCAGACGGTGGTATCGATATCGTTGTACGTGATATTTCACTCAGACTCGAGTGTTTATCCTGCAATTAGGCCCGGCGACCGGTATATTCGAACCCCTGTGCTCGGGAAACGACAACGACACCGGCCCGACCCGGCCCGGTCCACCTACTCAATTTACTCAACGACGCCAACTAAGATTTCTCCCGAGTGGATTTTCCCGTGTTCCCTTCTCGCCGTTTTGTGGCCACTTCGTAACGACGATGGGTGTGCACGTGTTGCCGCCACGTGCCGCCCTTAACCTGACGCCTAATCGACCGATTGCAATTCCATCGAGAGTCGACGAGCTCCCTCATCAACCGTCTCATCGCGATCCAGGGACGGACCGTAAAATTAATCCTTCGCACTCTAAAACCGAACGTTTCTTTCGACTTGGAATATTTCCGTCTTACACGATTTTATTTCTATTCTTCAAATACAAATCTAGTAAACAATATTCTGAACAATTTTAACAGCGTTCGAGAGTCGCCAGTCGAGAGTGCAAAGGATTAAAGTCCCGATCGCGCGGATAATCGACGACACTCGCTCGTCGATGAGGATCGAAATTATCAATCGAACGGAGAAAAGAAGCGAGAGGAGTCTGGGGGTGTGTTTGCGCGGCGCAAGAGAGAGAGAGAGAGAGAGAGGCGGAGGAAGTTAAGTGGACGGGCAATTTCTCTGCGACAACAAATAGCAGTAGTCGAATGAGAAAAGGGCGAGGCATGTGACGCGATTCCCACGTACCCGGCGGCTTCGACACTGTCCCCGAAAACATCGGGGCAGAAACCTCGGCGCGTTAACGACAACGTTTCGACACCCTTCTTTTTCGCACCCTCCGGTCCGTTCCGCCCCTGAGCTATGAGCGGTGTGTCTCTCTGCTTTCCGGCGAAACACGACCCCCTCCCCCCGTGTACCGCGCGCACAGTGTACGATTGCATAATAAAATAAACAGAGACGCGCGACTCGAAACCGTTCCCGAACTGGAGGATCCGACGACACGAACTTTCTCTTTGTACGCACGCGACTATTCCGTTTGTTCCTCGTGTATCGAATACGGTGGCATCGTCGGTCGCGTTCTACCTGGTCGAACAGTCGAATTTTCGTTGTACGGCTAGATCTTGTCCGGTCCACGGCGCGAACCTTGCCGTGAACGCGAAAACGAACGAAGGCAGAAACACTCTCGATTCCTCTCTCGTTCCGCGGCTTTTCATGTAGCGGATACGCCTACAACGGATAGGCGGCTGGACGTGGGTACGTAGGGACCTAACGGACAGATCCGTGTTTCCATGGAAACCCACCTATCTGCGTTGGTTGGACCTATAGTGCCTGCTGCCACCCTGATAAGCGGCTTACTCTCATGGTTCTCTCTGCTCTTCTTCGCTGGGGCATTCCAGCCCCCTCCGACCACCCTCTTGCCCGACTCGACTCGACTCGACTCGACTCGACTCTCTTCGCTCTCTTTCTCTTCCTCTTTCCGCGCGCGGTTCTCCGGCCCTCTTTCAAACCACCGCGGAAAAAGATGGCACAGAGAACGCGGTGCACGCACAGAGGGTGCGCTTCCGGTTTTAACGAGCTACTTTAGACCGCCGAATAGGACCGCTCGACAATCAGCAAAGAAATTCACGCGGACGCGAGAGGAACCGCACGCCGAACACACCCGCGGCCAAGCGTTGCGGTTCCTGCACGCATTTCACCGGATCCCGAATACGTCGGCATTACTTCCGTGACCTATTTCGACCCGCTGAGAAATTCGTATACGGTGGAACTCGAATTATCCCTTTGCACTCGAAGCTATTTTAACACCAAAACGAAACATTTCTTCCGTCCTAGAATATTTCCCTTCTATACATGTATTTTTCATGTTATACATTCGAGAATGGTGCAATTTATTCCTACAATACTGAAATGTTTAGTAATTTATCGAATACATTAAAAATATTTTGAATAATGATACAGCAATTTTTAGTGGTGCTTTACAGTCACCATTCGAGTGCTGAGGGTTATTATAAATTTTGAGTCGGTGGACTCCTATTGTCACAGACTTTGGTGCACCCTTGTACAACCGGAAATTCAATTCGGAGAATTACCCGACGAATCGATGATCTCCTATTCGAGTGAGAATCGCGCCTCGACCGCTATATCGTCGAAAAGCTGTGCTCGACGTTCGATTTCGATACGGCAGAAAATAGGAATGCTCGAACTGTTAACGGTGTATCGGCCACTTGATTGATATCCCCCGTGTTAACGGTCCGGCCATGCATTTCGCGTTGTGCAACGCGAACGTGTTTTTTACGCGAAGCCGTATTGCGGTAGCGGCGCAAAGCTCCGCACAAAAGGATCTTGGAAAATACACGATGAAATCCATTATTCGTTACCGACTTGCAAACGAACAAGTACATTTCGCGTTTGACGTTTCGAAAGCCTGGCAGAGAGCTGCTTTTTTTTCATGGACCTGAGCGAATTTTTGCAAACGAGAAACGCAAGCCCCGGACGATTAAAAGCGCGCGAGCAACGGGAAAACCATGGAAAACCGGTCGCCTCGAAATCGGAAGGTCGAGCGAAAAATCAAACCGGAAGCGTTCGGTTTCTGCGGAGAATCGGAATTTACGACGCGCGTATCGCGCCCGCCGATTGGAAGAGAAGTCCGTGCTGGCATTGTGATCAGAATTTACGAGTGGCCTGTTCCGACCCGGATCGATCGAAATGCATTCGAAATTTTCGAATGGAAAAACCTGCCGGTGCTTTAAAGGTGCCGTCGAAGAGAAATGCATTCGAACGTCCGCCACAGAACGATACGAGCCGGCTATATAGTTGAGAAGCCCCGGAGTTTGCTTCGGCCTCGTACGGCTTCAGTCGATGCATCGATTTGCATGACAATCAATAATAGCTACCACGGCGGACAGAGCAAATACTTTTACTGCGAGATAACGTACATACCCCGTGCGATTCGTGAAATGCAAGGAACATGCATCATTCGCCGAACAAACGAACGATGAGTTCGAAAGCTTAACCGTGGGACGAACGCGACGCGCGATACGTTCGCTGTCGGTGAATAAATCAATCGGCCGCCGTTTTGCCCTTATTAATCTCTCGTCTGTTAAGATTACATATCGGATAGATATCCGACGCATCCACTTAAATTTCAAAGAAACACGCGCAACAACGAACGGCTCGCTATTCATCGAGATCGTTTAAAAACGCTCGTCGAGAACGAGTCAAAAGATCGCGAGGCTAATTATTAACCGGATAATACGGCAATTTATATTCTCGTTAGCCTCCAACTTTCCTTTCATCGAACGTTCAAAAATGGATCCCGCGAACGTCTAGCTTCTCCTCTTCAACAAGATAGAACAGTTCAATTCGTTCGACGGAAAAATGAAAATAGTTTCAATTGTTGTGAGAACACCCGCGACCCTACAACTACCGCCACCTCACGATTCCTCCTCGAAGAATGCACCTGCACGAATGCTCAACACCTCCCCGAATGCGTTACCCGCAGCAACCCCTAAAGCTGTTCGCGCGACTCGTTCGAACGCGAATTATGCGACACGGTGAACTAGCAACATGAATTTAGAGGTGCGAATACTGGCAAATAAATTGCGAAAATTTCTTGCGAGAGTATTTAAAGTAATCTGGCTGGAAAATAGTCATAAATGCATAAAATCTACAGTTTATTCACGAGTACTTGGAAGAAGGTAAACCAAGTATTCGTGCATCTCATCGAAACCTCATTGTTTTGCGGTGATAATAGAAACTAGCGAAACTGGTACTGGTAATTATGCAGCTTAAGGGAGTCGGCTCCGATTTTTATGACCTTGAGAAACAGCTACCACTATTACAATGGACCCTGCGTACAGGGTTTCCAGGCAGGCTATTCTCCTCGAAATGCTTCCCCCTCTACTACTACATGCGGCTCGATTCGCCTCTGACGACACTGGCGACGACTCTCGGAGAGTCGCGAAAGGGAAATTTGATGGAGGGAGAACGTAAAGACTCTACGCTGGCAACTCTGGTCGCATGCGAGTTCAACTTGCTGGCCGTCATCTTGCATAACATGTCTCAAACTACTTGCTAACCTTATTCGCATGTTAGGGTACGAACACATTGACCGCGTCGCTCTATTCCAGTCACACCCGACAAATTTGTTTGTTTTCTTCGTCGAACCGCTCGAGCTATTGCGAGATACATGTAACGCGAAGTAGAGATACACGTAGCAAATACCTACAAGTTTCTCTACAACTTTCCTAGCATTCTAAAATATATATTTCCGTTGAAATAACTAATTCTCAAATCATTCTCAATTGAATTAACCCTTAGCACTCGAGTGGTGACTCTGAAGCACCACTGGAAATTGTTGTGGCAATATTTCAAGGAAATTACAAAAAATATTACAAAATATTTGTTACATCACAAAATTTGTATTCAATAGATTACTAAACATTTAAATATTATATGTGGAAATCGAATCGGTCTCGTATGAATAAAATGTAAATATTCTAAGACGCAAGAAAAATTTAGTTTTAGAATGAAAATATTCTACGACGGAAGAAAAATTTAGTTTGAGAATGAAAATAGCGTCGAGTGCAAAGGGTTAATTAATCGAATTAATTCTCGATCAATTTGGTAAAGCTAGATCGCGAGAAGAGCTACACTTAGCAGTCGACCAATAATATATCGCCGCTCCGATCGATGCTCTCTCAGCTTCCGCGACAGGTCTCGGTATTCGTACCCTCGCGTAAGAATTAGGGTGTAAATGATTAGAGAGGACATACCTTGCGGGAATGCGGCGAGTCCATGCTCGAGCGGGTGCGGATGCGGATGACCGTGCGTTGCGAGAGTGAACGGCGAGTGTAGTCCAGGATGAGGTCCTCCTGGATGCGGGTGAGAATGCGGATGCGGATGAGTTCCAACCCCCATTGCCGGATGACTGTGAGGGTGGTACTGAGGACTACCGGTCGGGGCGCAAGGGGCACCCGCCGCCTTCAAGTACCCCGCCATGTAACCCGCGAGGCAAGCCAGCTCACCCGCCACCGCTACGTCCTTATCACGGTCCTTTATCTCTGGATCTTCGTCGCTCTCCTCCGGCACCCACCAGCTGTTCTCCTCTCGATAGCCTTGATGGCTCGATTCCGGGTATAGTTTCGCTGCGTTGTTCTCGTAGTATTTCGCCGCCGGTAATTCTTGTAGCGGCACGTTGCCAGTTCGCGTGTAACCGTAACCGTAACCTTCGAACTCCTCCACCTGCAACGATAATCGCAACGATTCGTTTAGACACACGTTGTTCTACTCTTTCCCACCTTCCCGAGTTTCGAACAAAGCTTTTTCACGGTCGCCGCTATACTAACGGATGTTTGCAAGAATAAGGTGGAATACATTACCCGCCTATTTGGAAAATGCCTCCTACAAGGTCCAAGGGAAGCGAAACACGAGCGGTAACGCCTTTCGTCGTCACAGCGAATAAATTAGTATTCTTTTCGGGGCAGGAAAACTGTCGCAGTCGGAGAAACCAGCTCCTATTGTTGCGAATGACTAGGCTGCCGACGGGAAATTCTTTTCTTTCGAGTCGATTTGCATTTCTTAAAGAACCGCGCGGATGCTGACCGGAACTGGGGACGGTAGACGAAAGACAGAGGGTACACGGAACCGATCACTGTCGCTTACCAGTCTGTACACTGGCTCCGGATATCCGTAATGTGTCGACATTCCTCGCTGGTAGATTTAGTACGTTTGTTAGGACGAGTCAACTGTTCACGTCCAGGGTATCACTTCACAGAACACGATGCGTCAAAAGATTTGAGAATCTAAGCGTCTTTGCGAGTGTTCGATAGTCTTTGGTAATCGTAGTACGGTCGCCGGTAACCACTGAAGAACACGTGGAGAATCACTGGAGATCACTGGGGTCTACTGTCGCCTACGCG
This sequence comes from Halictus rubicundus, assembly GCF_050948215.1. Classification (NCBI taxonomy): domain Eukaryota; kingdom Metazoa; phylum Arthropoda; class Insecta; order Hymenoptera; family Halictidae; genus Halictus; species Halictus rubicundus. The sequence continues at coordinate 8,990,976 of NC_135164.1, read as the reverse complement.
ATACTACTGAGCTCTGATCGAGTCTACCGAGGTCCAATGTAGTCTACTCAACTCTACTGGCCAGCACTGGAGACCTCTGAGGGCTCCTACTCGTTGCGACAACCGTCACGCTTCTGCCAGTAAGTATTTCTACTTTCCTCGGTGAGGGTTTCTGACAAACTGTGCCTTACCCCCATTTTCAACCCCGAACACTTGCGAGGTCCTTCCACGGTTCCTTCCGAGCAACGGGGGTGGGGATTACGGTCTGGGTCAGTCAGTGGTGGGGGTAGTCGTATCAATGGAGACCCTCCGGGCCCTTTAAGCCCCGAAGAGTCCAGCGACCTCTAGGTACTGAAAAGTCGCAAATTTGCCTAACTAGCATTCTATGAAAATCAACTGCTGCTACGTCGACGGTCTCGAAACAAGAATTTGTGCAATCGAGAACAGAAACTGAAATTATTATTCTCGAAAACAATAATATTTTTAGCGCATAATCTCGTTTTATACGATAAATATATTCGGCCCTATTTCCCTTCCGGTCTAGAATATTTTAAACGATTTATTTCAAATTTACGGTATTCGTTATCAATTTCTCAAGTGCGCAGGGTCGACGACCCACCGAATTGGTATGTGTGCGTAGCGAGATGCGTGTGCGTACGTGTGCATGAGCGGCAACAAACAGCAAGGTTGTCGCCGAGCGTCGCGAGGAACTCGTCAACAACAATAAACCGTGGACGCGTAACCGACAACGATTCGAAATCGCAACGACATTCGAAAAGTCGGAGTCGCACGGAGTAACGAGTAGAATATAAAGAGAGCACCTAATTACTCGAGTCGCCAGCGTTGTTTAATAAATCGTCCGCGTCGTTTCGAACCGATTTGTCCCGTCTGAATTTCAACGCAGTCAATCCACGATAAAACCAGATCCTACTTGAACCTTTAATCACTGAGATGTAATCGCTGAAATAATCATAAAGATTGCAAAAATGGGTCTATCCTAGACAGAACATAGAAAGTAGGAAAAACAGCACGATTCCAACGCTCATTCCCGCTCAGTCTCGCCGCTCACTGTACAATCACGGAATCGAGTGCTAAGAGTTATTCGAATTACAATCGAGAAGCGGCGCGTGCTAAACCGGAAGAGAGCGCGGAGAGGCAGGAGCCACGCTAAAAATGCGGCTTATCCGAAAAACTTAACTTCCCGGTAGATGTTAAACAGCTAAATAAACTTTGGAGTTTTTATCCGGTGGATGGACCGCTGCGACACGGGTACAGAGAGAGTGAGAGAGAGAAAGAGAGAGAGGGGAAAAGCGTGAATTCGTTGGAAAAAGATGGAACGAGGAGCGGAGAGAAGGACGATGCGCGTTGCTAGGTATGTTTACACGAGGGCATTATGGCGGATAATGTTTGTTATAGGCGTCTATGCTCTACAGCCAGGAGAGGCGAGACTATCCGACGTTAAAAGGCCAGCCTGGTCGATCCGCTTACGGCGGATGAGGCTCAAATTGAGTGAGAGATAGTGAACTCTCGTGCAACGAGTTGCACGGCCATCGCACATGTCCCGATCCACGGTACTACGTGTACTTGTGCGCACGTATCTTGCAAATCTAGGCGACATCTCGCGCGATAATTCCTCCGATAGCTACGGTCGACGGGGAATAGCTTAACGGAGGATGAAAAACCGACTCGTTCTTCGTTTTTCGCTCGAATAGTCGATCGAGCCGTGTACTTACACCACCTACCTTGCCACCGGTTCATTAAAACAATCGTTTGTCGGGTCTGTTCGGGGCAAGGGGAACAAACAAATGCCGGCCAGCGTGTGATGTGCAATAAAATCCTTGGAAATGCGTCCCCGGCCGTTCCAGCAAGTGTCCGCGTGCAAGGTCAGGATTTCTATACATTCGGTACACTACCCGACCACAGTATCTACCTGCGCGAGTATGCGACGAGTCGATCAAGGAATTATTACCATCTTACCGTAGACCCTTTCTTCGACAGCTTTTGCTCTGTTCAAGTTTTGCTAAGCGCGCAGTAATTTACAAAGGTACACGGTAATTATCCATAAGGCCGGGCCAGTTATCGCACGGAAAAACCCGTGAGTGGCCCCGCTCAGCCGTGCATTGTTCGCTGGGTGAGCAATAATAACCCATCATGGTAAAAATGACACGGTGTCGGTGACCATTTCTTAAGAATTCACGCACCTTAAGACCTTTTATACCTGGCCGGCTGTCAGCATCTGCGATACGCGATTCAAACCTGCACCAAACGTTTCTGTTTACACGAACAAATTTCCCCATCAATTTATATCGCTTTCCTCCGAAGCACCGGTCGAACGCAAATGTAGGTATAATGCACACAACTAGGTACAAGAAAATTTCCTTAAATCCCGCTAAGACAGGTTAATGAATTTTCGGTCTTCCACGGGGACCTCCGATATTCACTTGTTCCGCTCCCCGTTTCTGAACCCCTTGCTAATTGCGAGGGGATTTTAATACAGTTTTCGTGACGAGCGAGATTTGTAAAGCTTGGGAACAATCGGGGAAATTAAGACGAACTCGGCGCAGAGAATATTTCGAAGGTGACAGGTCCAAATGTGAGCCCAAAAATAAAGTATGGCTACTTTTTGAACGGATTTACGGAAATCGCGATGCGTCTCGAAACGCGATTTGTCGTGTGCTCGACGATAAGATAGTAACTCGACCGATGTATTATACGGTATTATAGTGTTTTCACGACTCGATCAATACGTTCTCGTTTACGCGACGAAATTCGCAAACCGTAAAGTGGGCGAGTCCATTGTTCGGCGCCGTGATCGAAAAAGCTTTTGTCCGATAACGATGCGGATTGATTGTCGTATGTACCTTTCGCTCGACTTGTAAGTCTTGTACCTTTTTCGATCACAATGCGCCACAAAACGTGCAATTAATAACACGATACGATAACGTTGCGTCTAAGCATTGTGCAGCTGCATACTCTGTAACTCTAAGTGCATCTCGCTATATGCACGAGTATCGATGATAGCGGTAAATCATTTTTCGGATTAACCCCTTAGCGGTATAATATCGAGTCAGACTCGTGACGAAGGATTCGAACAAGTTCGAACATGTATGTTATTAATTTCCTACCGACCGAAATCAAATTCTATTTTGTTGGAAAAGGAATCTGATGATTCCTGAGGTGATTCTAAGCACCTTTCTCATTTGCCAATTCAGACCAATCAGATTCGACCATTCATCAGACCATTCGATTCGGACCAATCAGAGCACGACACGGCGACAGGTCGCCCTGAGCGTGGCGTCGCCATTGGCCCAGCCGGAATCGAAAGTGTTCCTCCTACTATACGTAAATAAACTGAAAATAAAATATCTAACAAACAATAGTTCACTCGGAGGAAACCCAAAAGAGTTTCGTTATACTACCTGAGCACTACGACCTCCAGCTACTGTTGTTTCAAAAGTTATTATTGCCCCTCCCCTCCCCCATGCCTTCCCCTCGTAAACCGGGAAAACTACACGGAATAAATAAATTCTAAAGCTGCACGCAATAAAACTCGAATGGGCCAACCTTGCGCGAGGCTAGCGAATTGCGAGTGTATATTCATAAAAAGGGAAACGAAAGCATCCTTTTCAAACATACTAATCACCCTGTTTTCGGTTGTGGCGACGTTTCGAAGGTCAATAAAACGGTATTTCAAGCGAGGGCAATTTTTAGTCGCAGCAGGGTAGTATTATCCTACGTAAATTTCTTGTAAACCAGCCGACGACTGCAATAATTGTGATCCTAACATTGGCCATTGGCAATTGCCATAACTTTTTCGTCGTTTTTTCGTATGCTGAGAATTTGCTGGCAAAAACTCTAACTCCTATCTGTTGGATATCCTCATCTAAGAAATTCTGAACGACAAAAGTCATTAGAATCACTGCAACCGGAAATTGAATCGTTGCTTGGGGGGTTGATGGTTGAACGTTTCTATGCCGCCGTGTATATCTCGAATCGATTTTCAGCGTTGATCGCGCTCGCGACTCGAAACTGACTTTTTTCGCGAACGGTCGATTATGCGTACACCTGTACCACTATCTAGGGGAGAAAATATGATAGTTGCCGGACGAACGAGAGAAAAGGACGAGCAGCACCGAGAAGTTTGCGCAAGCTTCGGAGAACCAGGGGACGAAGAAGGGTTAGAGTTTAGGTTAGGTAAAAAAATCTATATAAAGGTGAAAAGAGGAAAACCGGACGGGGTAGGTCGCACGCGGAGTGCAAGGCGAGAGGAACTCCGGAGGAAGAGAAAGAGAGAAAAATAGAGAGAGAGAGAGAGAGAGAGAGAGAGAGAGAGAGAGAGAGGCGTGTATCGAGTTTGCGCGTTTTATTCCTCCTCCCGTGTTCGGGCTTCAGGCTCCGCCCCAATGTTTTCCCTCCTCCAGCTTCCCCATTCGCCCTTCGATCCCTCCTGGACCAGAAAGGACTGTACCTCGTCGACGTTTCCGTATTAATATTTTAGCCCGTCGATGATGGTCGTCGCGTCATCTTGCGAAACGACACAGGATCCCGGAGTCATCGATTTGCGCTGGTCGACGCACCCATTTTCCTGTCACCTCGGATCGAGGAGAAAGAAACCGAGAGAGAGAGAGAGAGAGAGAGAGAGAGAGAGAGAGAGAGAGAGAGAGAGAAAGTGAAAGGTAAAAAGGGACGTGAGGGAGAAGTGGCACGACGATAGCGGACGGTTTTTTTTCTGAAAAAAGAAAAAGAAACGCGTCAAATTTTGTCCCGAGCAATCATCGTTTTCCTGCGACTATCATAAACAGTTATATGACGGATCCTTCTAGGTAATCCTCTCGCAATCGACTCTACCTTGTTTTCCGAGCTTTTCGAAACACAACTATTACAGCAAGGGCGCTTTTTAATGTATCCTCATGGGTAGCGGAGCCAGGTACGGTACTTTTATTGCTCGTATCGGTCTTTTTTAGAAGGGGTTGCCGGTGAGGTTCGTGTGCAAAGCAACGAGCCTGTCACCGGCATTCTATGAAAACTCCTAAATCACCCTGAAACACGGATTATCCCTAACGATAATCGAACCGAGTCTTTTAATCCTCGGGCAATTCTCACTTTCCGTGTCCTTTCCTTTTTCTCCTGCGTTTTTAACGAAACGATCGTTCCCCCGTGGAGGCTCGGTTCTCGCGGTTTCAACGAAACGATTCTCGCGTTCGGTTCCTTTTTCTTTTTTTTTTTTTTTTTTCTTTCTTTTTACAACGTTCGACCGTTCGTGGGGTGCAAGCGTTATACAGGGCGTGGGGAATCGAAATTGACGAGCGATAAACTCGGCCGCGTTGGCTCGGGCCCTCCGGGATCACCGTCACGGATTGAGATATTTCGTTGGCGAGTTTTAGCGGTATGGTTGCTCACACCGAAAGTAATTTCTACGCTTCTAAACGCGGCCCATCCGCCCCGCCGCGCCGCGCCGCGCCGCGCCGGCAGCACGCGTGCTCGCGTATTACGCGCTTCGTCCCGACTTCATTACTTTCACTCGAGATTCCAGGCGGCGTCCGCGCAACCGGTTTACAGGAACGACCGCGGATCTCATCGTCGTTGGCATCCTGACGACGCGGTTCGACTTCGAATCCCGAAAATATACACGGTGTACGATAACACGGTGGGACAGGAAAACAGTGAGAGAAACGCTCGTTCCTTCAGAATTATAGGCATCCTCGATAATCCGCGACCTCTTACCTTCGTAGAGGATGCTCGGCAAATTAGACGGACGATTTTCGGAACTTATTAAGCAGGAATATCGGTGTATTTTTGTATATCCCATGAAGAAAGTCAAATTAATTTTGTGTACGGAGCTATGTAATATTGTACCGCTTTCTTCATATTCTGCAAGTTTCTCCCGGATTGCCACTTTCGACACCGGTCTCCCTTATTTTCCGACTTGTTCCCGCGCCATTTGCGGCATCGAGAGAAATATGTGGAAGCGAGTAGCAGAAGCCAGTGTCTTGGCGACGGCGCGTAAACGACGGGACGGTAAATAATAAATGATCCTGGCGAATAGACGGCCGTTGGTTGTTGAGCGGGTAGAGCAGGCTCTGGTATCGCGTGTACCGCATTTACGGCGGCTCGGTAGTGAAGAGGGATGGGTAACGATCGGTCGCGTAGACTCGAAGAGACTCGCGGGAACCCTGCGGAAGAGTAAAAACCACGAGAAAGCCACGGGAGGAAGGGGCCCGTCTCTCCCGGCCTTCCTCGACGAATTTATAGAGGAGAAATTAGGAGGTTTATAGAAGCTGTGCGCGGTAGCTAACCGTAGATCATCATTAGAGGCCCAACTGGGCTGCTATGTGCGGATACATATGTGCCGGTATCGGCCACATATTTACCGGCGAGCCAGGGCACACGGACTCTCGAGGCCCGACGATCCGATCCGATCCGATCCGAAACGATCTGAGACGATGCTCGGAGCCTCGAGCCGGTTCGGGCACCCTTTCTACCAGGGCCCGAGGAGAGACCGATTCTCTTTTTGACCGCGTGCGCCTTCTCGATCGAGGCCCGTCGGGGGGGAAAGGGATATTTTTCTTCGATGCGTTCCGCTACCACCACCGCGACCGGTCATCGGACATTTCTGAAATATATACACAGGACTTGTCGGGGAATCCTTCCAAAAGAAAAGGTGGATGAACACCTAAACGAGCGAGGTTGTTTCGGTTCGATTCGCGTATGTATATACTACCTGCGCGAAATTCTCGCTCACTGTCTCGCCTGGTGTTCAGCTTGTTGCCTTCGCCATATTCCAGGGGAAAAAAAGGATATTTACGACAGGAATTCCGACGGACAAAAGGTGTCGTCGAGATTGAATGGCTTCGATAGAAATTAGCGGACGAGGGATGATAATATAAGGCGCGCAGGAAATATATATAGGTCCTCGAGCTCGAAATAACGTTTTCCACATTCGCCAACCCCCTAAAATTCTGTGGCGACTCTGATTAATATTTAGTTAACACGTTGAATGCCACGTCACCCATATGTGGCTGACGGAATTATTTGTGCGGGTTTTAAAATGAATTTTTACGTTGATATATTCAGTGTACTGAACTTGATTAGGATCTGTAACATGCAAGAAAGTTGGAGGATTACTCAGTATCATACATTTAATTTTTTGCAATTTTTATTTCATTAACCGTTTGACTGCTAAGCAATTCTTGCAAGAACGCACGAAAACTGCTAATAATATATAAAAACGGTAAAAAGTTATTTTAGAATGCACTCGTGTTACAAAGTACGCGTGAGGTCAGACTACGTTCACTCCACGGAGCAACAAAGACACACTGAAACTCGCGGTTTTCGAGACAAATGAACGCAGCGCTTTTGCGCCGCGTAGCAGTCAAACGGTTAAATAACTTACTTTGATTTTATGGAATTTTTCGGGTTTGTAGTTTGGCGTTCAACGTGTTAATCAGTCAAATCAGTTTATCCCGGTTGGTATTTCGAGATGTATGCATTGCGATGGACACGCGTTTTCTCTTTTGTCCAGAATTCTAGAAGCCTCGAACGCTACAGAAGCGATCCTAACCGTAAAATAAATGATAGTGCAAGGGGTTAATAGCACCGCGGAGAACAAATTGATCTCGTATTCCGGGATCAGGCAACGAGCGCAAGACGCCCAGTGAAAGGCGGACGACGCGCGAAACGTTAATTGGAGAGTCGTTTTATTGGCGACGCGAAACAGAACGTCGCTGCTGGATCGTCTCGCACGCGATCCAGATGCGTCTTCTCGATCGCGAACGCCGTGAAATACGGTACTGTGCGTTTAGACGAAACAAAGGCCGGAAGGGAGAGCGAGTTTTCCGAGCGTCGATTCCGGGTAAACGATTAAGTACCACGCCCCTGAAACACCATGGAACTACGATGTTCTTTTCGGAGAAAAAATGTACCGCTCGAATTTGATAGTTCGGCCTGTGCGTATTCAATCGAATTTCTCCAGGGCCGTATTCGATTTCGAATTTTTGTTTTTTTTTTCTTTTTGTTTCGAACGCGCGTATCGAACGTCGACGGGAAACGAATGCGAACACAACCGTGCTCGAAAATAACCTCGGTTACCGGCGGGCAACGATTAACCAAGGGAAACAGGTTGCAGTTTGTTGCATTCGCAGCGGAAAACCGATGGTTCGGTGTAGGCCATGCGTGCGTATAACACACATACCTCTGCCTGGACGGCGCGGCGCGGCGCGGCGCGGCGGTCCGAGGACGGTCTGCCGCAGAAACAGTTAAATCTCTCGTGGTGGTAGCAAACACCATCAGTGCTAAGCCACAAATCCTGGCTTAACCCGAGCCTATGAATTGAATTGGTTAAAGCTCGCGTTAAACTGGGTTCTCTCTTGCGCGCAGTCACCAAGATGGTCCACGCCGTCTTTCTTTCCCCGTTCGTTTGTCCGTTCTTCCCCCCCCCCCCCGCCCTTTTCCTGCTCCCTCGCACCCTTTGGTTTTTCGCTTTCTCCGACGGCCAGCAAATTCGTCTCCGTTCGGATCGGACCTGCCGTCTCGGTATCCCCGACCATCGACCCCGTCGCAACAACGCCTAATTGGCAAAGCCAAAAGTATTATTCGAGATCTCGCTCGGATTAACGCGGCTCGGCCCGTGTACACACCTATTTGCCTCCGAATACACGACTAAAATATTGTTCGAACGGCTCGCCGTGCCGGAATAAACGTATCTCTCCGGGCAATAAGGGGTTAAGCAAAGCTTCTCGTTGACGATCCCTTAAGTATCGTTTGCTTTCAATGGCGCGACCCTTTCAAGATTTCGAACCCGCAGCCCGCCCATTATTATACGAATCCCCGATACCGAGTGCGCGGCTGCTTTCAAAATCGAATGAATTCGAAGAAACCGACTCCGACGGACATCTTGTGCGAACTGCGCTCTACAACCCCAAAGAATTTTCCAAGATCCGCTGGTTCGTACAGAGTTTCTCTGAGCAGTACTCCTCTGTCAGGCACAGTTTTCGAAAAATATCGGTTTTTATAAAAGTGGACAGTTTCAGACAAGAAAGGGGAAATGACGTCACAAAACTGCGGGCCCTTACGGGGTATACCTCGCGGTAGTGGGGATAATTCCGCGACGTTTACCACCCAGGCCTTGGCGACATACATAGAGAAATCACATAGATAAAGTCGAAAATAGTCCAAATCCGATGAAATTGAATGAGATTCGATGCAAATCAATTCGCAATTTTTGCTCCGCGCTATAGGACGCGGTCTGTACCGTACAACGAGGCGGTTGTGCTCGCAAAGGAGGACCCGTGTTGAAGGGAGCCCGCGTGCTAGCTCCTAAACAAACTCTGTTTATTCGTTGATCGGGTCTGGGTAAACAGAGTTTACAGGGCTCGCACAAACGAAACGTCAAATTGTAACAAACTGATCTATAACTAAATTACACGGTCGCCTGTGTCTACCTCGCCTTTCCCGGTCGAGTTTGTTGCTCTGAGACTCCTCCGGCCTGCGCAGCTATATAAACACGTCAGCGACGTATTGTGTCGGGCTCGATCCTCGTATCGAAGTCTCTATTGTTGCATCGGCAGCGTTGAAAATGCGACCGTGTCCCGAGCACTTGGTCTGTCCGATCCATTCTCTGCCTCCGCGGCCAGACCTATCTGTATACGACGGTACGTATATACCTACACGTACACAGGTACGATGTGGGCTAGTACCGTCGTCGTTGCGTCGACAACAGTCGAGCGAATTTTGTTTTCGGGTCTGGGGGTACGAGAGATCGTACAGCGTACTCTTCTTTCCCTCATCTTTTCCCTTCTTCCCCCTCGCCACCATCCCCTTTTCCATTCTTCCCTTTTCCTTTTTGTGAGCACAGGTGCCCGCACGCCAGCATAGGTGCGAACCTTCTCGCCTTGCACCGTCTTGGACACCCGCTGCGAAATCTCGCCGTAAATTTGGATCACGGATTTCCGAAATATTATTGACTACCGGCGACTTCCGTCTCATCGAACGGATGCGTATCCGATCTGCCCGAGTCGTTTCGCTTTCGTAGAAATTCGTCCTCGAACCTTGTTAGGTTCCTTATTAGGTTTATTTTTTTATAGGTGCAGGCGTCGAGGAGATACGGGGGTCAGCTGTTTTATTTTTTTTTTTTTATTGGAACGTTACGGTTTTCCATTTACATTCTGATAGAGTGTAGAGTTATTGAAAACTCGTGACATAGACACACACAATAGATCCTTTGCTCTAACAGAAAAATTACGGTTACCGACGTCGTGCTTACAATAATTGCTTATTACTCTGGACCCAGGCGTTACTTAATAAACTCTGTATAACCTTTTCTAGACGATTGGCATAGAAAATTAAATCCTAGCAGTTTGACCGTAATAGTTTAGGACACCCAGTGTAATGATTTGAACGCTTTTAGGTTGAACTGGTGTCGTTTATGTGTGGCACCATTATCCATTTCTGACCTGACTTCGTCCCTTCGTCTTGACGTTTGAAAATATTTAGATGACAAAGCATCAAGGAATAATCGGTGCAATCCGGCCGATTACCACCGAGTTTAGTAGACCATAACTCTTTGCGCTTGTATCGGCGGTAATAAACAACGGGTCACGACCAGAGTCTTAAAAACTCAAAGGGACAAACCATTACCCCGACATCAGGATACTCGATTGTTGTCGCGAAAATGACAAATAACTTCCACTGTGTTCGAGATCCGCTCCATTTCGGCGCGAGACATTTAACCCTTCTACTAACGAAAGACGTGTACAGGGTGTCCCAAAAATCTGCTTCCTTCAAAGAGGAGATTCCCGAGGTGATTTGAAGTAATTTTTTCCTGCGCGAAAATGTTCCGCGCGGCTTTGTTAAGAATTTATTAACGGAAAAGATCATTCCCCTCCTACGACGGTATTTCCCCACGCTTCGTGCATGAGTCTCAATGTCACATGAGTGGCAGGGAGAGGGTAACTTTTTCCCCTCAATTCGTGCTCCAAGGATAAACGCTGAAGTATTTGTTTACAACACGCAAAGCGTTCAACGTGCGATGGCAGATTGCATTTGACGAGTAAACCTAGCTGTAAAATATTCCATTTAATCAGTTTGCCTATTTATGGTTATTTTACGACTCCGCGCGCCATTATGAGCGCACCGACTACTGTGTAAAGGCGCGAATTGACAAAAGGTGCTCGGAATCACCCTCAGGTATCGCTCCTTTCTTTTTCCGACGCTCGCATTGAAAACTGCCGTGTATCGATGTCTCCTTGCGAGTGCGGATGGTTGTTAAATCTCAACAACACGGAAAGTTTCACGAGGCCGAGCATCACGTTAATGTTCGGCTTAACTGGTCCACCTTTCGGAAACAATGCAACTCCGTCGCCGGACACTCCCTCAAAGGAAAAACTAGATCGAGGCATCGACGAACAATTGAGACCCGTCGCGAACTCCGGCTGCAGGCGTGGAGATTCGAGATTTTACTGCCCGTCAAAAGAAAATTATTTATACCGGCTATCGGTGTAAACTCTGCACAATAATCGACTGCCGTCGGCTGCAATAAAACGGCAGATTCCCGGAATCGCGCGTGCACCAGCGCGAGCACAAACGGAAACGCAAACGCGAATCCGGAAAACGTCCAAGCTCCAGATATCGGGCGTGTAATCCGAAAAACCGGAGCGTAATCTCGCCGAGCCGTTCCTCCTCCCCACGGCTCCAGAGTGGTTTCCGCGTAGCTTCTGAGCTAATAGGAGGATCGAAATCGACGGTATTCGACAAACGGCTAATCCGTCCGCGCTACCACCACGAGACCCCATTAGGACGTCAATGATTTGCGGTAATTACGATTCTATTCGCGCCGCTAATTTCGTTAGTCTCGCTTATTTTTTCTTACTTTTTTTTTCACAGTCACCCGAGTTCACAGGATAATTCCTTTGTCAACATAAATGCAGAACAAACGAAGGTCCCGCTTCCGGAAATTACGACTCAATGACAGACGTTTGTTTTTTTTTGTCTGTCCTGATTGGATTAGGAACTAAATTAGATCTAAAAGTCCGGCAGGTCGAAATCCTGATTTGAATAGCTTTACTTGTTTATGGTCGCTCTAATAAACAGCTAAATTCGTTGTTAGAAACACCCCGAGCTTATGAGGCATTCACAACAGTTTCTCATTGTATTTCTATATCCCATTTCCCGGAAAGGCTCGATTCCTAAAGTCTGAATTGAACATTTAAGCATTGTATTACGCCAGTTTCGTATCCATAAACTTAAATACTCCGGGTCGGAGCGCAATTAATTCGAGATTACCTGGCGAGAAGAAGTAGGGTTGGATCGAGAGGAGCCAGCGACTCGTCTTCGGGCGCAACGACCTAATGGGAATTCAGTTGGCCCCGAAGTGACTTTTCTTGTAGCCGTATCGTATTACAGGGCGAAACGTCTAGCTCGAAAAGTGGCGAGACTAAAAAGAGCGACAAAGTCGAGAAAAGAGCCCGAGAGAGCGGGACCCGACGACGAGAACGGACGGTGACAACCCCGCGTGAGGGTGACGCGAAGGTGGTTCGTGTGTTCGATCGAGACGCGACGGACACACAATTATATTCAGGGGAGGGGAGGGGGGAGGCACGGGGTGTGCTCCTCCATCGGAGAGAGAGATCCCACTTCGCAGCGATCCACCTGTCTCGGAGAATGCGTGTGACGCGGGGGTAACAGGTACGAGAGCGTGAACGAGCCACGGGAGACGTTTTCGTGAAGGGCGGACGTGTCCATCCGCCGAAATGGATTTCTTCTTTTCTATTCGTGTTCGACTCTTAGACGATAGTTTTATAGGAGGACGGGGAGACGGAAGTCGAAACCGACAACCGTCAGGGTATCTAACCGGAGAGCAGAGCCACGGTCGCCCCTACCAATCGTGATCCCCGGCGAGGCGTGTCCCGAGTCTTTTAACGATTTGACACCGGCGACACGTAGAATACATTCTGCGGGCGTCCCTCGTAGGCGTAGATTCCATCTCACGCGTCAACCTGTCCGGGTGACCGCGCGACGCGACGCGACGCGACGCGTCGCTCTCTCGTTTCTCGTTTCTCGAAAGTTGACCGGACCGAGATCGAGATCGGGACCGAGTCCAGATATCAGGGGAAGAGCCACAGGAATTTTTTGCTTTCTAATCTCATCGGAAACCTGCCCTGCCCTGCCTCCGCGACATAATAAGTGCCCGCGGTTTGTTGCGCAACGCGTGTATCGGTAAGACTCGATCGAGCGAGAAACGGGAATCGAACGTGTCGACGGATTTTTTTCTCGAATCGGCTGTCCGAACGGAGGATGCGACGGGTCGCAGACAAATCGGAGAGTTGACAGATTGCGGTCTATTTTCACGGTTGGTGGCAGCGGGCCGTCGCACCGCGAAGGGCGTTTATGGGGTATTTGCGGAGAACGGGGTGGAGGCGGTGAACAGGGGGTAGAGGGATGGCTTCCTGCGCGCAAAGATTAGCACTCCCAATGGGATTAAACGGCCCTTTTCTCTATACCGTGCCACGGTGTATACGAGTACGTATATCGTTTCACGGCACGTGTGTGTGCAGTAGTGTGCACGCCCCGTCGGAGCATCGTCGGCACCGTCAATGAGAAAGAGAAAGAAAACTGCCGACTGGAAACGGTCCTCTGTCCCCGGACAGACTGCGCAAATCCTTCATGGGGGGTTTCCTCGGTGCCCCTCGGGACCTCTCTCCTATCTCTCCGCGTAGTTAATCACTGGCAAACGACTCGTTTATTGGTAGCAACTTATCTAATACCCGACTCCGGCCTCCGCCGCTAATAGAATATCGAGATTTTATCTGCGAGTACGTATCCCGTCGAACCCCCTAACGCCGAATACATTTTCTTTATCGATGGACAGCAGAGAAATTCGTTGTTTCACCATGGAAATGTTTTCGTCCGATGCAGACCGATTACGAGTCGGAGAAAAGATCGACGCTTCTTCGGTTCTCACGAAGTTAGGTCGAACCGGACAATGAACCCGGGGGGCGTACGATTTATAGTCCCGCTAGAACGATGAATGGAATGGATGCCCACCCTCTGCTAGAAATCTAGGCGCAACCATTTCCACCCTTGGCAAGGTGTCGAATTAATTTATATTTCCTGCTTAAGGTGGCAAGTGGTGACCCTCGATCAAGTGTGTCGACCTCTCGGCCAGGTAGGACTCTACGCGCGATAGCTGAAACGTTATTCGGACCTATGTCATATTCTAATTCCAGGTCTGTAAATCGTGGTTCGATTCATGGGGATCTTGATCGGACGTCTTCAGCGTATCGACCAAGAGATTCTTGGAAGACGAAAATTAGGCGGAACTCGTCAACGTTACGGTTGCGGAGATGCGATCACGGCATCGCGGGGGGATGTCCCATAGAAATCCCGTAACCCTGTGGTAGGTATCGCGCGCGCGGCCGATCTTTGCGGTGATCCTTAGCCCGCGTTTTCCCCGAGAATGCGGCGAACGTGAAAACGTCCGACGGAGCGTTAAGTGATGCAAAGTACAAAAAGGTACAGCCGTTCCATCTGCGAGGAGAAATAATGGGACAAAGTGTCCTTTGAGAAGGACGGGACGGGGAGAGGGGGAGGGGAAAGGTCGAGTAGAAGGCTCCTCGCACCACAGGCGTCGGCCGTCAAGGGGCGCGAGATCATCCAGATTCGATCTTCCTTTTCGAGTTTACATCGTTTTCCCACTAAAAGAACCGCAGACCTTCGGTTAATCTCGCCGGGCCTCTTCCGAGGATTCTTCGCGAAATTTCTCCGGTGCAGCGAACAAGCTTGCAGGGCAGTTTCCTCGAAACGAAGAACCGGGGAAGCTGCTTCGCGTTCATCCGCGATCGCAGCAGAGATCATCGAGAAGCTCCGGTCTACGGTTGACATCGTTAATCGGTGTACGCGTCGAGGACAACGACATTTAATTCGAATCACGTTGAAACCGGTTCGCGATTCGAGTCTCGCGAGAAAACGGACCCGCGATTGGTCCACCGTAAATATAAGCCCCGACGAACCTTTCCGCGCGGTGATCGCGCGAGACGGACGCGAGTCCGACACGGTTAATTTACCTCGAAGCAATCGTAATCGAACGTTTCAAAGTCGGGTAGGAATCGAGTGGGCCGATCCCGTTTCCTTCGAACAGAGTTTCGCATCGAACGATCTTTACTCCCCCTCTTGTCCGATAAAGACCGCATTTCCTAAACGAGTCATGCGGCTAATTTTCGCAATTTTCTTGCCCCCTGTATTCGTCAAACTCTGTCGGAAAGTGAAATATGTCTGCGTTGATTGCGAGAAACAGAAACCGAATAGAACGTTCATTTCATCTCTTAATAATTGTGATACGCAAGAAACGTCTCGAGAAATACGAGAAGAAAATGATTCACACGAAAGTTGAAGGCGACCTTGAAATGACCTCTGGACATCACAGGGGGAATGGTTTAAGGTGAAGACACGTTTAGGTAAAAACGTTTAGTGTTATAAAAATATAGTCTCGTTTAAAAACCTAAACAAATTTATATTGTCGGAGGTTAGTCGTTGAAATAAGTGAGGAATATGGGATAAGTTGAGGATGTTGAGCGATGTCGAGGACAGGAGCTTCCTGATACAGGAAATTTATATTTAAAAACCTAAACCTGATGATTTTTCTGGTTCGACGTACTGTATAAGTTCGCCTGCAGGAAGTTACGTCGAACGGAGTATGAATCGCAGGGGCGTGAGGCGTTTAGGAAAATCCCACGATAATCCGTAGCTCTCTGTTTTGCGAAAAGCTTATGGACGGTTGACGAGCGCTGATCAGCGCGCCGCCACCGTGCGAAACAACGAGGAAGAAAACGAGTCCGGCTCGTTCCGTAAGATCCCGACGAAACGGAAAAAACGTCGCCGTATACGGACACAATTCATAATTACGGCTCGTCACGTGCTGCACGATATTTTAACGCGGACAACCTTTACCGAACGCCGAGTCGTAAAGTTGCTGATTTATCCCGCGCCACTGGAGTATTACCGGGTCGTTTAATTAAACGCGCAGCGATAGTGACTCCTTTATTGGCTGGCCCGATCGATCCGACTGCATCCAATCTTCGGAACCGTTAGACTCCCCCCCTCTCTCTCTCTCTCTCTGTTTCTCTCTCGCTCTATCTCTCTGTCTCCCGTGATTATCGCATTTCGCCTCGTTATTCATCAACGGACGCGTTACACGCGTCATTCTCAATTTACATCGGCCGAAATTTTGACGCGCGCGGTCGTAAACATTTCCGTTGGTTTTCCAATAAATATTCTATCGTCCTTTCAGTGTTCGCGAGAGAGCCAATGCTCGGGACTCGCCGCAACGATTTTGGGCGTTGTGTTTTGCACCGGCGGGCCAACCCCCGGATCGGTTGCAGCACGCGGTGCACTGCAAACCGAGGTACGAGAGAGAGAGAGAGGGAGAGAGGGAGAGAGAGAGAGACGACGGTTCTTTTTTCATGGACACGCTTCGACAAATTACGGAACGATGCTCCGAAGCGACACGGCACGATGCGGCGATCTTCTGCTCATAATTCTCGGGCCTGTCTTCCCTGCAGACCGGGCTTTCCGAACCTCCTGTTTTCCCGTGCTTCTACTATCTTTGCTCCACTCTTTTCTCTGAATCTTCGCGCCGCTAATGCTCCTCGTATTTCCTCTCGTCCAACCCACCGCCTCCGCCCTCCGCCTCCACCTTTGCCTCCGCCTTCGTTTCTGCTTCTACTTGCAGCCTCTGCTTCTACCTCTGCTACAGCCTCAACCTCGTTTCAGCTCGCCTCTCGTCGGGTTTCGGAGGATGCTTTTAGAAGGCATTAGACGGGGTGCTCACGGTTCGTCGCCCGTAGTCGCTTTGCATTAAGGATCCACGCAATGTGCTCGACACGATCTCCCTCTCCTCGTCTCTCTCTCTCTCTCTCTCTCTCTCTCTTCGTTTCTCTGTCTCTTTCTCTCTCGTTATTCGGCATCTGTTTTTCCCTCTGTCACTGAAAAGAAATTGTGTACCGGTACCGCAATATAATTCGACGACTCGGGTCGCGTCGATGGGCAAATTTGCACGCGCGGAAACACAGAAAGCCCTCCCGGAGCGAGGATTAAGTAGGTGGATTTCCCGCGGAAGCGGTCCGCTCTAGAAATTAGGGATACCGCTTTCTTCGGGCTCGACCGAGGATCAATCGCCCCGTTGTACGGGACCTGTGCCCACAAACGGTTCGACCCACAAGGGGTATTCACACCGGACAGCCGAGTAAACGACAATTTCATAAATTTTGCATAAGCCTTAAATGTCCGAGGAACAATGCCTCGGCATTGCTTCTTTTATTCGTGCGCCCGTGAGGCAGTATACTTTGCCCGAAGTCGAGCGATTTTATAGCACGCTTTCAAGTGTTTCATGAAAATTGTGTAAATCCTTGCGGTTGTTGAAACCCTTCGGTTAAGGTATATAGGGAACGTTCGCACTTAATATTTGAACGTAATCAATAATTCTGTGAGAGACTATCGCCTATTGTTGCACAGGAGTTGCCCGATTATTCCGGGAGGGTTGGAGGATCGTCGGATCCAGGGGAACGGATCTCGACTCGGCGGATGCTCGTCCGAGGTCGTGGCCGGGTCAAGGTCATTAGCGTGACCGCGACACGCAGCCGAGAAGAGACATATCCACGAAAAGGGACGGCAAATCGGTGGCACAAACCTTAATTAAGGGATGAGGCACCCGGTGGCCCGAGTCACAAACCACGCTCATAAATTCTTCGGCAAACGTATACAAAAAGTAAAAGTTCCGGGAGAGGTCGGGGCGAAGAAGACGAGCGATCGAAATAAAAAGGAGAGCGGAGAGAAGCGAAGGTGCCGCTGCCGACGATGATTCCAACAAACGTACAGTCCTCGTAGGAAATCGCCGCTCTACGCCTCCTCTACGCTCGCCCTGGAACTTTGACTTTCGGATCTACGAACTTCTCCGGTCAATTGTTCAGATATTCAGGTTCGATCAAACTGTCCCGTACACCGCGATAACTCGTATCGTTAACGTGTCGATACGGTCGGATAACCGATAATTGGAGTCGGCCGTTTCAAACCGAGAAATTGGCTCGGTACGGATATAAATTAACATAGTTTTAAATGCGCGGTGTTCACACCACGGGCACTGCTCCGGACCGATAATCTATCGAGCCTTAATCGGCCGATAAATCGTGCAACGCCAAATTGGCTACTGAAATGTCGCCCTCTGATTCCTTAAAAATTAGGCGGTAGTCATTTCATAGTTATCGCAGAGACAGCTCACGGTAATAGTCCGTCTCGATCAATCAGAGCCAAGCATTGTCATCTAAATGCTTCAGCTTCTGGTATTGGCACTTTGGGCAATCCGAGATGTCATTGTGGATATCCGATTCAAGATATCAACCACACAGTTTGGCAATATCATTCACAGATTTACCTTTGAGAAGTAGAAATGTTCATTGCTCCGCCAAATATAACTGTGTATTTTCTAATTTCTAAAAAGAGGAAAATTGTGGAACGCGAATCGATGCGACGGCTAGGGGCGTCGATATGGGGCCTGATTGCCGTGTCCGGAAGCGCCCCCAAGATTTTCGCGTTTTCGTCGCCTGGTCGGGTCGGTCCGGGCGCAACGCGCTATCAAGCAGCGCGCAAGCAGCGCTCCCGTTGTCCTCGTTACCTTTAGATCTCGCGGCGTTTGACAGCGCGGAGTTCGTATGTTCTTGTCTTGGCTGTACCCCGTGCGGCACCCCGCGTCTATATATAGATGTGGGACAAACGCGCACACCCATAAAGGATACGATCCAACGCGAGCGTGGAACGAGCCTCGAGCATATCATGGTAGGAACGGAATATGGGATGGCATGGGAGATGACACATGGTCCGGACGCCGTTTGTGTGTCCTGTATTGCCGGGCAAAGTGTCAGAGGGAGAGAAACGCGCGTTTATACGGCGTTGCCCGTTGCTAGAACGAACAAGGAAGCTCCTATATGCTGTGGGAGCACCGGACGGAGGCCGCGCAGGAGATCCGAGGAAAGAGGGAACGAGAAAGGGAGAGAGGCCGGTTAGCTCTCTGCCACAAGCCGCCGGCGCGAGAGCACAGTAGCGGCAAATACCCATAAATATAAAATATGTCCCTCCTTTTCACCCTTTTGCACGCACACCAGCCTGACCGCGTAATATATCGATAGCCGGGTACACGCACCCACCGATGCAAAAGGTTCCTCCACCACCTCCTCTCTTCATCTCCTCGTCTTCCGCCGCTCAGTGTTTCTCTCTCTCTCTCTCTCTCTCTCTCTCTCTCTCTCTCTGCTTTCTCTCTTTTCCCTTATACTCGGAACGTTTCTTTCGGGGTCCAGCAGTTGCTCGTATACGCTCGGCTATCCACCTCAACACCTTTGTGTACAACATTCCTTGCCTCTTCTTTCTCCGCGCGTATATATGCCCTCATCCTCCGAGCACGACTTCTCGCTTCTTCTTCTTCTTCTACTTCCTCTGCGCTACCCCGTGCCTCGTTTCTCGTCCCATTCGATATACGCGGATCCTTCGTCTCTACCTTTTTCCCTCTATCGTCGCTATCGCGTTTGATACACGCAACCCGTGGCCGTGGGTTGCTGCCGTCACGCCGCGCCACGCCGTCAGAGAACCGTGGAAGAAAGGATTCCCCGCGGTTTTACAATCTGCCTGTTGGATGATTACGATAAGTTGCCCCGGGGAGAACGTTTTCGGTAGCGCGCCGTGCCTCGGCGAACTTCCCCGGAGGCGTGGTTACGTCTTTCGTGTTTCGCGTTTCGTCGCGTCGCGTCGCGCCGCATCGCAACGCTCGACGAAGTAGCAAAGTTAATTGCCAGAGGGACCGTATCGCCCGGAATCGCATTGCATATTCAACCCCTTGCGTTGCCCAACAGTTGCTTCATCGCATTCCGTCAATAAAACATAACGTAAAGTATTATTATATTTACTGTAAGTGTATTATTTTCGCTAATAGGTAATTTCGTGGAGGGGTTGCAACTGTTCCGATCGTGGCCTCGTTTGACTACTCGCTTAATTACAGGTGAGAGATCTGATTGACGCGAAACGGTCCCGTGTCGCGTAACGATCGAGTGCCCGCATCGTTACTTCGTCGAATCGTCAAGTAGGCAGCCCGACAGATCGGCTCTCCGTCGAGGTAGGAGAAGATCGAGCCGCGGCAAACTCGGATTCTACGCGAGGAGCCAATTTAATGGATACAGTGACACGTATCTTTTTATTGTTGGTGTTTGCCGTTGTCGTGGCTGCCGGCGCGTTTTGAGCTTGTACACATAATATAAACGCGGCACGGGTGTGCGCGCGTGTGCGCATGTGTACGTGCACGTGTGCGCGCGTATATACGGTAGAGATAAGGTCGAGGTAAACGGAAAAGGAAGGCAGACGAGGACGGAGGAACGAGGAGCGACAGACTAGCCGTGAGAGGAGAGCTCGAGAACGGCCGAAGGACGAAGAAGAGCGGAGAAGCGGAACGACGACGAAACCCGTTCTCATTATTATATTCATATTCAGAGCCGCGCGATGGAGCAAACCTCCCTCTCGTCCCCCTCTCGGTCCTCCCCCCGCTCGCCTCCCACCGCCTCCTCCGCCTACTCTGCTTCATCTCTATCTCTCGGTCCCCTTTCCTCCCGAGCGTTAACCTCTTTCTTCGTCTCCCTTCGTCTCTGTCCGTTGGAGCGCATCCCGACAGCGTAGAACGGTATAGATGTAGCGGTATAAAAATCTCTATAAAAAGTTGAAAAGTGCCGCCGCCGGAGTTGAGGGGCGACAATGGATGAAATATGCCGCTGCGTTCGACCCTACTGGAAGGCGTAAGGTGCCGGACACCTCCTTACACCTGCGAGCGGCTCCATATAGTGCCTTATTATAAACCGACTCGGCCCGAGAACCGAGAACCGAGAACCGAGAACCGAGAACGAGAACGACAGGGACAGAGGGACAGGACCCGGGAGAACGATCCACGAAATCGACGCGCGGCCCTTTCTCTCCAATTAGGACTCTTGACGCGTATACGGAGGCCCTCTCACAGATCTACCACCGCGCGCGATCGTCCTTCGAATCCTTCTCTCTACGGATTTCCCGTTGATTTTTATTTCTCCATATCGTTTCGCGGTTTCGGGAACGGTGGCATTTCGAACGGTGCGTGCGTGCGTGCGCGCTCGCGCGCTTCAACGAAATATCGAAATAATTAACGATTCATCCGGAACATTCAGAGCCAGCGGAGAGACCACGGATCAGCTGAAAGCAGCTTAATAAAGATTCGGGGCTAGCTCGATATTTCAAGCGAAACGAACAACACCGCTCGCACAATGCCAGTCGTTAATAATGATTTGTGCCGCGGCCGCGCGCGTTCCGATTCAGAGTTCCGCGCCGATAAAAGTCAGTTTTTTAGTCGACCCGGTTCCCACTTTTACCCGATACGGTGTTGTATATCTTTCTCGCGAGCCGAACGGGTTCCCCGAAAAATCCTCCAAATATTGTCGGTCATTAGAGCACGTCCATTTTGCGCGCGCCGCGGCGCTGCTAGAGAAAGGACACACGGGCGTCGGGCGTCGGGCGTCGGGCGTCGGGCGTCGGGCCTGGGGCCTGGCACGAGCTAGGAAACAGGGAGCTAGATAATAGGTCTGCGAAGAGAGCTGTTTTCGCACGAACGACGCGACCATCCGTTTCCTTGTCCAGGTGTTTCCCGGGGCCCCTAGAAGACCGAGTTCTCTCTCCCTCCCCTCTCTCTCTCTCCCTCTCTCTCTCCCTTGGCACCTTTTACGGAATAACCAGGACCCCTAGAGGGCTTCAACGAAACCACTAATTGGTGTAGGCCCTGCCGTGCTGTGCCTAGAAGGTATAGCGAGAGAGGTGGATTAGACGAGCGTCAGAGCGAAAACTACCGGGAACGGTTGATGGGTGGCTGGAGGCCGAAGATTTCGGGTTTGGTGACGTCGATGCCTGTTTTTGGCGACGACAATGTGGCTGATTATTAGAGAAACCAGGGGGTCTCTGTTGTGGCAGCGAACCCGCGGTGTTGTTCGTGCTAGATGGCATAAATTCGTGTATACCTAGTGCCGCTTCGAAGCGGCGGCTTACAGATAAACAGCATGGTCAAGGACATAGCTGTTCTTGCAGTTCTTTCAACGTCGACCGCAACAAGGTTCAACAGGGAACAACCCAAAGCTATTTGCGACGCTATCCGGACGTCCGTGTAACTGCGTACAGGTGCCTGCGCCTTCCGAAACCGATTTATTTGGCCTACCTTGAAATTCTCGGCTATTTTACAATAGTTTACCGATAGATACGATCTAGCCCCGGGAATTGTTCGACTACGCGCGGGTTTGCCACCGGATTCGACGCCTGCCATAAATTAGGCGCGTCTTCGAATCGTTACGACCGAATTAATCATCGAATGAGACGGTCCACCAAACCGTGGTGGAAGTAGGTTCAAGGCCCTCGACGGGTCCGCATTCTTCGACGATTCCGTTGCCGACGATACACGCTCAACATCCTTTTCCACGATTACATCACGGAAATAAAGACGATCGGAGACGAGACGCGTATTCGACGCAGACTATCGTCGGCCCGCGACTTGTCATCGCTTGTAAATCACGGGGAAATCGGCGCGCGACTAATTTATGGTCACGTTCGAATTCTTCGCGACTCGTTGAAACAATTCCGACGTGTTCGCTCCTCGCTCCACTCGGTAACTCCTCGATACAATTACAATGGACGCGCACCGAACTCGGACCAGTTCGATTGTTCCCTTCTTATAGATTTTGGAGAAAGGCTAATTCCGCCGTTAACGCTCAGGTATACCGGCCGCTTTCCGCTCTATACGTCCCTCGGTTATACAAATTTCGGACTAACCTTGCAGGGAATTAAACACTTGGCCGTTCGAAGGTGACATTGTTCTCGCGTTCTTAATTGGCAGAATGCTTTTCGCATTGACGAACACTTCCTGGCATCATTCAATTCGCGGCACAAGAGGGTACGAAAGGTTTCTTCTAATCCTTTCCGGCCCGATGTCGAGCCAGGCTCGATGTTCACTTTTGTCACGATGGACAATAATTTGAACGATTCGTAGGGCTTTCCGGAAAGTTCCGATCAGATTAACAACAAAGTACACATTTCGGAAAGGTGATACTTCAGGCATTTTTGCAGAACATTTTGGTCAGGATACATTAACTTCTCTCGGCCTCGGGTATCGTTGGCCATACTCGACAAAAGTTGTTCAAGCTCGGTCGGGACGTGCTACACCCTACATTTAGGCCTTTACAAAATCGTTTTACGTCGGCCCCTCGAATCGCGATATCAACGACGGCGAATTGTTCGATTTTGGAGCGAGTATAGCTCGCATAGGATGGAATCAGCATTCCGTCTCCGGCGACGTCCGACGGTCTGGCATGATCGTCGCTGACTCACTCGCTTCGAACTCGCTCCGAGAACGCAGCTGGCTCGAGAACGGAAAGGAACGGTACGGTCAGTTCGGACCTGACCCCGTCCTGGCCGTTACCGTTTCTGAGTGACGTCTTCATGTCTGGCTCTGCGGGACATTCCTCCTTCTCATTGTCCGTTTGTCTGTCAGTCCCTTCGGTGCCAGGACACGGGACCGCGGATTGCGAACCCCCCGTCGTCGTCCACTTCTCGCCACGAAAACTTGGCTGCACTAGACGCACCGGCCGCAAACCGACCGTGTCAAGTGTCCCGGAAAATAAACAGAAACCTACCGAAACAATTGCTACGCCACCGATCCCGTCCGACGACGACGAAACCGATTCGAACGAATTCCGAGTGGGAATTTCCAATGTAGCCGCTCCTCCCCCAATACCGAATATTAAGCCTTTGCAGAAGTTCGCGTTAACCCTTTGCCCTACCATATCCGGTCAGACCGGTAATAAAATTTCCAAAACAGAGTCTAATAAATAGGTATACTATTAATGTAAAATAAAATAAAATTCTGTTTTATTGTAGCCGATACATGGGCTCCGGAGAACAGGGATGCAATAAAATGTCTTCTTTTTCGATGAAATTCTGAATATCTCGTGTGAATCCTGAGCAGACAATAATATAGTCCGATTATATTATATAGGGAGTACCAACTCCAAAAATTCAATGGAAATCGATAAGATAGGGAACTCGATTGGTGAAAGAATCACTGTCGAGGGCACAGGGCCGCGAGTTAGCCTAGCCGAAACGATTCCAGAGATTGATGCGTTTTGCATAGGAGGCTCGGCTCGTTTCCAGCAGCGGTAGCTTTCTCGGGTTGAAAGGACGCGTACGAGCGTACTTTTCGTGACGATTAGCGGGGATGACGCGGCGATATTCGGACAAATAAATGCGATGGTTTATCGCCGCGCCGCGCTTCAGGGTGTAGGTACCCGAAAGAAACGCTGCGGACCGATCCTCTGTGCCGAAAGACGATCGAACGGCGCGAGGTGTTTCGTTAATTGGCTGCAATTAACCAAACGAACCTGCGACTCGCTACCGTAAATCATTCGCCCGGGAGATCGTAAACGAAAGCAGGTTCTCTTTGACTAGCGTAACGCGTGCGCGATTTCAATCGTATTCTCCGCGTTCATCAACCCGTGTGAAATTTCAAGAATTTTTTTACTTTCTACTTTTCGTCGCGAACGGTCGCCCGTTGCACGGTTGCAGAAACCACTTAGCGCGTTGCTAGCGCTTTTTAAGACCCCGCGAATGATATAATTCGTTTGGGTCCGGCTGTGCCATTTAATTCTTACCAGTTCAAATATTCTATTAAATGCAAAACATGCTTGTAAAACAGATATTGTTAAAGAAAAGCTAAAAGTTTTCTGAAAGTATCGTCACAGATCGCAAGAATCACGGCGCAGTTTCGAAGCGTCGGCTTCGTCCCGAAGTTTCGCGAAGCACGAGCGTCGCAGAGATGACACTACGATTTATTTTGCGATTAGAATAATTGTACCCTCTTTGACGTTTGTAATTTACTAGGCAAAATAGTTCACAGCGAGTCCCATTAATATACGAACACTCTTAAGAGGACTATAACTTTTTAAATATTGGAAGTTGCAACAACTCGTTTACCACATGGCGTGACAAAACCTTTTGGAAAATACGGTTAATCGATCGAAGTCTCCATCGCGAGTCTAACTTGAGATTATAGTACAAGGGGTTAATGAATGTGAGAGATGCATACTGCGGCGTTCGCGTCGTCCTCGCACGAAAATATTTACGTTACCGAGCTTGGTCGTACCCCGTAGGCAAATACGGACAATATGTTCCGGTTTCGTCACATCGGCAAGCATTTCGTAGTAAGCTCGCCAATTGAATCGTGATTGATATACTACCGAATCGATCGTGCGTAACTTGGGACAATCTGGAATTTGGAATGTGTGCCGCGGGGAAATGTTATCAAACACGTCTCGTCCTCGATCTTCTCGCAAGGATTCGTCGGACCGGATTTACAAATGTTTACCAAGCGTACTTGGACGTGGCCGATCGACGCATTCCCCGCTATTAAACCGAACGGCATACAGACGTAAATTCGCAGGGATCTCGTGCCCTCCGGACGCACCGTCGATTTTCCCCGTTAACGATTCGACCGGTCAAGGAAAAGAATCCTCGTCTCGAGAATTTTCATTGTACCGCGCGTGGAACGCCGTCGAATCATTGAGAAACGTATGATGAATGGTGCGTTGCCTAATTGCACGTAATCTCTCGCGTCGCCGGTGGAAGAAACATTGTACTATCTGTTAACGCTTTATCTACCGCGAGCCTATCAACACCTTTACATTTCTTCGCTGATTGCATTCTTTGTATGTACCTACTTCATAATATCTTAAACGAATTTAGCAGAAAAGTCTACTAAAGTGTACTACTGTGTTCGTCACAGTTAACTTGAGTTTTGCATAAAGAAAGTCTAGTCGTTAATATCTTTTGGCCCGGAATACATTTCTATTTAGTTGTCAATATATACCATTAGGAAATGCATAGGCGTCCAGGTATCAATTTTCTGTTTCTTCCAGGAAACGACGAACCACAAAGAAATTCGAATCGCTGAAACCACAGACTAGGGCTTAACTAACGAAGTGTATAAAATTGATATAACAATCTCCAAGTAAACCGTGAGATTGTGGACGTCACATATCTTTTTCGATAATAGTGCTGTGTACCAAATGGAAGCTTAGAAATCTTGTGGTATACCAACTCAATATAGGCAAAGATCACCGCGTATATCGATTACGTACGTACAATACATACAACGCAGATCTTTACAATATCAAATCTATAAAGTTTATAATCCAGCGTCCTAATGAAATATCCCAAACAGGGAGTGAATTGCTGATCGATAAGTTTCAGTCCTAAAACGATGGAACAGAGAACGCAGACGGTAGACGATGCGTTAACATGAGCAAAATGGGAGTCCACTGGTCGTACCAGCGACTCGGGAGCAACCGTGAAAAGGGTATTCTCCAAACATGCTCACCTTTTCGAATTCCTAAGCGACCGGCGATGCAGCGACGACTTGCCGCGTCGATCCTCGCGGGATATCCGGTGTCGATGTCTTCCGGGTCCGTCTTGACGTCAGCTCTGGCCGGATCCGGTCCCGTCGCCGGTTCCGTCGAATCCTAATCGTGTTCGCAGCGTTCGTAGATCACTCCCGAACTCGCGATCGGGTCCGAAATCGGCTCGACAAAATCGGTCAGTCGCGTATCACACGCGGAACGCGCGCGCGTACAATCCGCGGCGTTTTTTCGAGCACGTATGTACACAGGGTACACGGTACACGGTTATATATCCTTGTCGCGAGATTAGCCGCGGACGGATCGGCTGAGTCACGAGAATTCGGGTCTCGAAACCAGGCCCGGGCCCGAGTAGGTACCGGGATTCGGGATTCGGGATTCGAGACAGAGGGAATGCCGACGGATAGCGGATAGCGGGTCTCGGGTCACGGATCGCGGTAGCCGCTGGTAAACGTTCGTTCCGTGACACTCACTTCGGCCACAGGTCCCCGTGTATATCGCGCGAGACCGGCGATATCTCTCGTCTCTCGGATACTCTCTCGGCGGCGGACTTCTCTCTCTCTCGGCGATGAGGATACACGCCGGTGGCTGCGGCTGCGGCGGCGGTGGCGGCGGCGACGACGACGACGTGCGACGCGATTGCTTCCTGGTACCGCCACTCGATAGCGCTGCCTCCGTCCTCGAAACTCGTCCTCTCCTATCTTCTCTCCCCCGACGCCTCCGCTCTCCCACCTTCTCGCGTTCGAACCAGGACGCTGCGAACCACCCAACGCCGACGTGTTCCCCTATATGCTTTCCCCGTGCCCGCGTCCCCAAGGATCCGCTCTCGCCTCTCTCTCCCGATCCACGGGATAGAAAGAGGCAGGGAGAGAGGGAGAGAGAGAGAGAGCGTGTGTGTGCTCTCGCGCGCAAACTCACTCGCGTTCTTCTCTCTATGATCGTTCTCTCACCCCCTACCCTGGCCTAGCGTTCTATTTCCCTCTGTTGTTCGGGTCAGCCACGACCGGCGACGAGGAACACACACGAAGAGAGACCCGAAGAGAGAAAAATTTCAACCTCCGAGGGTATATCGCGAATGCCTCGCCGTTCTCCCCGTTCTTCTACCTCCTCTCTCTCTCTTTCTCTCTCTCTCTCTCTCTCTCGGCGTTCCCCACCGATCCCGTGGACAGCGAACACAGACACGCGGCGATGTGTGCGAGCGAATGCGTGCCGCGGAAACGGGGAGAGAATGGGCGGATAGGTGTGTGCGGAGTCGTGGGTCCGTCCTCTTGCTGGTTCCCCTCGCCTCTTCCCTCGTCTCGTCAGGGTCTCCTGCTCGATCGTGTGCCCTCCGACGATGATTTCCTCCGATGGTAGCTGCACTCCCGAGGAATTTTCACGATGCCGCCGAAAAGAGGAAACAAAAGAATTGTCCACCCTCCCGCGCCGCTTGCTGCTCGATAAAGTCTACTCTACGGGTCCAGGCTCCGTTTCCTAGCTAGCACCGCGAATAGTCGTCGAGTTCTCTCCTCTTCGGCTGATCAAAGTCAGACACGATCTCGGTTTCTCGCTTCTATCGTCTTTCCCTTCTCACCTCGCGTTCGAAAAGGACCAAAGGGTCCTCCTCTCCCTGCTGAAAGAAGACTTATGACGATGGAAGGTAGACCGTTCGTTCTAGGTTCCCGAATGTTTTACCCTGTTTCGCTATTACGTGCCATTAAACGGGAAACGTTCGTGCCCGTCCTCCACCGTGTAACGAGGTAACTCCGCGGTACGGATAGCAGAGAGGGAGACGATACGATATACGCGAGGACTTACTCTCCTACTCTGTTCCCTCCCCTACTACGTGCTATCTGTACGGGAGGCACACCGGATACTCGAATTCCGAATTCCGAATCGCGATAGTGGTTCCGGGCGATTATCGGCACGTATTGCGCGCTCTTTGAACACCGTACGGCCAGCCGAACGTACCAAAATTCTCAAAAATTCTCGAGAAACACTAACCGAGCACGGTTTCGCGGTTGTTCGCCGTGTTCGTTCGACGCCCCACCACCGTTGTGTGCACTCGCCTCTCGGGATAGAATACGTTCAGGGAGCACGCGAGCGCAGCATCCTACCACCGGGATACACCTACACACGGCCGAAGGTCGCCGGTGTCGGCCCGAAGACAAAGAGGGGAAATGAACGCGCAGCCTCCGCATGGACCAAAATGGCCGGTCGCGCGGCCTCCGATTGGCGGGACGGGCACGATAGGGGCGTGGTCAATACACGCCGCGTACCTTCCGGGCCGGTCCGCTCGCGATAAAAATAAAGATCTCGACCGTATGGTGGGGATTGCTCGGATGGTGGGGGATCGATGAGAAATACCATACAGGAGGGGGCAACAGGGGCCAGAAGGGGGCGAATGGGGCTGTAAGGGGGAGGCGGGAGTGCAGGGTGCACGTTGCATTCGTTACGCGTTACATTCGCCGGCGAGGGGAGAGTTTTCGCTCGTGTAGGGGAAAAGACTTTTTTATAGATCCGCTCCCGGAGTCACTGTATCCGTGATTTAAACGTATGCGTGCCACGTACATAATATGCCGTAGAGTGGGCGCGCGTGCACACTGCACACTGCACACTGCACACGGCTGTGCACGTCTGTACACGTACGCGGACTGTAACCGTGAACGTACAATCGAGAATATCGTGCCGGGTGTTACGCGAACGCGCGTGTAACCCGACGATCGTCATTAACAAGAGATGTTAATTGGACGCGACGCGGTGGCGCTTCGACCCCGACAGCTCGTCCGCATCTCGATGCACCGCGCTCGACTACAAATATTTTTCTACCCTCCTCTTTTCCCTCTTCCTCTTCCTCTTTGTCTTTCCTCTCCTTCTCAGATCGCCGTTTTAACGCTAGATTTACGGGACCCGTCAAAATGACGGATTCTAATATTTTTAATATTCAGATTGTGAAAATGCATCCATGAGCAATTATTTAACAAATTGATTTCTTTGGGTATATATTATTTAAAAAATGGCTACAAACTTTGATCGATACATTCATGTTAATTTTATAAAGTAATGTAAAATCGTCATTTTTAGTGCTCCGTAAACCTAGTGTTAAACTGACCGTCAATAATTCGAACAGATAGCTCGAACATCGATCACTGCAATTTCGCAAGAAAAAAAGTCCCAAATATTAGGTCACGGAGAGTTACAGAGAGACGAAGGTACCGAAGATAGGTGTGGTAAAAAGGGAACGGAGGAGACCCGCTCGGAAACTGTCCCGCCGATCTCGAGGTGTCGGTGGGAGAATGGTAATTTCCGAGAATGGCACGAATCGA
The DNA here is from genome assembly GCF_050948215.1 of Halictus rubicundus. NCBI lineage: Eukaryota > Metazoa > Arthropoda > Insecta > Hymenoptera > Halictidae > Halictus > Halictus rubicundus. The sequence goes on along the minus strand of NC_135164.1, from coordinate 8,961,194 downwards.
AATATTCTATTGTGGGCGTGGGTAGATTGGTCGGAGCGTTTCAACAGGACGACACGTATTCCTTGGGACGAGTGCAGGACTCGTGGACAGAGCCATGCGGCGGTTGTTTGTTTGTTTGTTTGCAGGCAGGCACTGCGAGAGGCTAGGTACGGCTGGTTGCATCGCTACAGGGAAAAGGGGAACGAGAAAGGGAGGCATGGGTATATCGTGTTCCGTTCTATTCTATTGGTACGGGTACAGGGATGCGGTGCATGCGGTCGGGGCGCGACGATACCAGCCTGAAAACCGAATGTCATCCAAGAAAGAAACGTCACAATATTCCGCGTGTCTGCAGGCCCGACCGATCCCGGTTTCTATTGCACCTATTCCCACCCCTCCTGATCGAGCTCCGCTTTCGGAAACACGAGAGGCGTACGAAACACGCTCGTCGGACTTTGCCATTCATTTTCATAGAGTCTGTTTACGTGCTCGACGTCGGCAAGGGGATGGTTGCGGACACAAATAGCCGTATAACACGCGAACCAAAATAAAGGTGCGAACGGAACGTGGAAAATCGAGAGGGAGATCCACCGCGACGGTATGGGGTCGGGAACTCTGGAGAAACAATAATAACCGGCCGTTCGAGCGACACTCATTTGCTTAAACGCTGCATAATATTCGGGTTTTACGAATCGATAAATTTCGCGTCCGGCCCGGACGACCTCCCAATTTGCTATCGTGCGAGTTGACGCGTAAATCACCGATCGTCTCGTTAACCGAGAAATCCTTTCGGCATCTGCGCAGTCTATGTAAACACACGGGCTCGCACAGTCACAGACGAGCCACGCACACCGACGCGTGAACACGTGTGCGTGCACATACACGGCCGAACGGTACCTTTCTTGAAAAAGCAAGCGTGTCCTGGCAGGACACGAGGTCTCCGCGCCGCCGTAATCCGACGTCCGAATGTTTGACAGAATAATTTTCACGTTAGCAGGGTGCGTTATGCTCTTTTATGCTCGCGCCCGGCCCTAAGCATTGTCACCGAAATAAGCCGTATCCCACACCGTACGGCCCCCTCAGCTTTTATGCGCTTTTGCGCGTATACCGTCGCCGTCACTGTCGTCGTCGACGTCGCCGTAGCCGTCGCCGACGACGCAGTCGTTTCACAAAAACCAGGGGAACCCCGTGGCCCCCGGCTGCAATAGAACGCGAAACCACCCGAGAGAGAGAGAGAGAGAGAGAAAGACGGATAGATTCGAAGCTAAGCCAAAGGTCGACCGCGTTTGCATCGGTGGCTTCTTCCTATCCGCGCATCAGAACCATCCCCGTTCCCTCTAGAATAGATGTTCCCTCTTTGTTCCCATTCTGCCATCCCGATTCTTCCTATCATCGTGGAAACGATCGTCGGGAAACCGCTCCATCATTCGCAATTTGTCGGTAAAGACTGTTGACCAAAATGCGACGCTAAACGGGCTACCATTACTAAATTGTTAGACCATTGCAAAACTTCGTGTCTCTATGAGATCTTAGCCTTTGAAACTCTTCCACAATGGTTACCCTTTCCGTCGCCATTCAGCCCGGAAGAGGAGGGCGACATGGACACTTGAGGATGTTATAAATTAACCCACCCCAATTCATCCGAGGCTGTCCAGAGACTTCTATACAAACCAGGTCATTCTCGATACTGCGAAATATCACGGTTCAGTACGGACGGATGAGAACCTTTCTGCCATAGTATAACCGTTACACTTCGGACTATAATTACGCAAAAAGAATTGCATTCAAAACGAAAATTTTACGTAGTTCTTTGATATTATTATGGTTTTACAACCGTCCCATGGCCGATCGAGCCACTCAGCCACGCCAGAGTGCACCGAGATCAGGCTGTTTCAGGGGTCTCTGTCACTCGATCCCGAATCGGACAGTTTTCGTCAAAAGTCTGTCACCCGACCACGGCAAAGGATCTCTCTCTCTCCCTCTCTCTCTCTCTCTTACACACACACAAGCTCTCCGTCCGTCAGTCCCTCGGAAAGTTTGCCTACACAACGAGGCATTGTAGAGGGAGAAGGACGGACGTCGCCAGGAATGCAAGTAGGTGGGCCTTTGCCACTTACATTTGACACCTTTCGGTCCAATAAAATAAAATGGTTCGGTGGAATGCGGTCCTCCGGTTCGAGACAGAAGCGTCGTTTCCACGGCAGAAGAGAGACTCCTCTTCTCCCGTTGGCTCGCCGACCGAATTCTCTCGGAGCCCGAGGATTACATCTCCGAACCCTTGATAAGGGTTACGGGCTCTATCGTCGACTTTCTCTTCGCGATCGTGCGACGCGATTTCGATCCGCCTGTCCGCCTGTTCGGCCAAGGTTTCGCGAATCGACGAGAAAAGGAGGAACGCTCGATCGAAGCGGCACACAGCCCGCGCAATCAACGGAACTCGAACGGTTACGCGTACATTAACGCTTATATAATAATATAGCAGTGGTTACTTTAGAAAGCCGCGTTCGGCTACGCATCTGGTTCGGTGAACCGTGACCGATTAAACCACCGCGGTTAAACCACTCTCGCTAAACTCCTCGTTTGTACATTTGTGCTGTAGGATTTCGATACACGTGTAGCTACCATATGTACAGGGTCTTTCGAAAGCAACATTAGGATCTTTGATGGTAACAACCGCGGATTTTATGCGGTTGATATATTATAGGAAGGAAAAATAAATTATTCTTAATATAAAGAAATCAGACATCGCGTACTTGCGCTTTTATTGAAAAACAACACCCTAAAGCCGCTTTTGGACGGCCCTGTATAATGTACATGTGTATAATAGTATAACGCCGTTATCGATTCTTCGTCGCGGTACCAATGTTTTCTCTATTGTAACCGAAGAACGGCGAACAACTCGGTTCGACGATAAATTCGACGTCGCTTTCCGGTCGCTTCGGTTCGCCGCGTTTATAGAACTGTGAAATTTTTATAACGATGCGGAACAGCTTGATGCTCGATTGAAAACGGACTTGGTACGACACGGGAACACCGTAGAAATAAATTGCGCGCGGCTTGTGTGCCCGAGGATTGCGCTCGTGTACGGTCCATTTCGATTGGAGCTCGTACCCGTCTGCCCGTGCCCGTACCTTTTAAGTTTTGATGAATAGAACCAGCGAACGCGGTCACGTGCAGGCCCCGTTGCGACGCGCGTGCATCGCGATCGATCTTTCGCGGATTTTCTCTACCGACTCGACGAATGACTCGACGAAAAGCACACCCTTCCCATTTACATTCGTCCTAATCCGATAGGCATCGTTCCTCCAGATGTTTAGAAGAGTTGTTTGTATTGAGATGCGTGGCTCAGATATATAATCTAGTCAATTTGACACCCTCATCGAGGGCCTAATAGCTGCTTTCAACCGGGGACAGACCTCTGGACCAGTTATCCGCAGCTTTCTCGGGACCAACGGGACTGGCCCTGCCTCGCCCTTGTACATTCTACACGTATACGTAGGTACATCTAGATCCTTATAGTTCGAAAATTTGTTCTTATACCCGGCAACATTTGCACCGGTGCTCCGCTCGATCTCGCCGTTGAAAGAACGCGCGAGACGTTTCAAGCGTTCAGCTTCTCCATCTTCTCTTTCTCCGGATTCGTTATCAGCGTGGTTTGTATCGGGTGCAGCGGTACTTCGACGTACTTTCTCGGCGGCAGAAATCTGGAAGAGTTAACGGGTTATTCTGGTCGTACATTTTGTTGGTGTAAAAATGAAAAACTCACCTCTGAACGATCGGAGGGAAATGATTTCTGTCGACCTCCTTCAAGTCGGAAGCGCCGCAGATGAAGCTGACCAAAGTGCCTACGACCATCACTATCAAGAAACCGATTAGCGTGTAATACATGAACGATATAGTGAACAGAACGAATGGCTGATCCTCCGAATTTGGAATCGGCGAAGCGTGGAGCGTATAGTTGCTCGTCTGATTGAACGAGTCGCCTAAACACTCGTCGGTCGACGTCGGGAGCGGCGGGTAGTACAATCGTTTGTTGGCCACGTTCACCTGAGCACCGCCGATGATACAAACCATGATCAGCATGGAAAGCAATCCACCGGCTATCGCGCCCTTCGACGTTGACCACGGTATCACCATTCCCAGGGTGAAGATGCCCAGCATCGCCCCGGACGTGACACCGTGCAGAGTCATTGAGACTTGAAAAATGTCGCCTAAACGGTCCACGACGAACACGAACCCCACGCATACCAGTCCTACGACCACCACGGTGCACTGAAAATGATCACGACATTGCAGTTACGATCCAAGTGTCGCAAAACGGATTTGTAAAAGGGCGAACAATTTGTAAACTTATAAGTAGCCCTAATCTTTTGGCCAAGCACTTTAGTTAATGGGTTTTGCAGATTGGTATCTCGAATTTGACAAAGTCTTACTTAGAATTACGACCGGAGTTTTATGAGAAGCGATAAATCGGACTTCCATTTAATTACTGAACGTTTTTCTAATTCTACAAATTTGGAAATATATTTTTCGAGGTCCTCTTTGTCCACGAGAAGGTGGCACGGAGAAACTAGCAGGTATCAATGCCAAGGTACCCGTAACTGAAGAATACAAATAAACGTAATGGACCTACGAAGTGCAACTAGAACAAAGCCACTTCGTAGTCATACCGCAACCTAGAACAAAATCCTTTATTCTATAATGGGGGCTTTCGGATATCCTCGGACAGTCCGTAGAAATAAGTGCCATCTTCTCGAGTAATAACAGTTATCCATTCGATTTCAACAATTGAGTAATTTTATGACGATTTTAACTCTATGGGTTAAAGCAAACTCGGGCACCGCTCTCGGAGTTTTAAACGCTGCAACTTATTGACTTTCACCCTAATCCCGAAAGCACCTTCATAATCGTTGCCGCTCTGGCCTCTTTGTTGTTGCTTTCAGGGAGCCATGGATCGATGAAATCCTCGTAAATTGTACCAGCTATAGTGTTCAAATTAGCGCTCATTGTAGAGAGACCAGCACTGACCAGGCCAGCCAGAAAAAGACCCGGAAGTCCTGGAATATCCGCGGCAACGTCCATCACGTAATACGGCAGTAATTGATCGCTCCTCGTGATTACCTAAAAACCGATGGACAACGATAAATCTCTAGATCGATCCTCCAACAGACCGACGAACCGATCCTTTCGATTTTTCTGTGGACTTCCACGAAAGAAAAAGAAAAACGTACGCGAGTGCTTATGGGATCGCACTTGTGATACCTGGCGTACATAACCAGGCCCGTGAACACCGAAACCCACTTTATGACCGTCAAGCATATCGCTAGAAATCCGACTGACCTGCGAAAACAAACAAAAGAAAAACACGCGGTTCGTTATTGTTGTTATTACTCTGTGGATTTTCATGCAAAATAAATCTGCCACGCGGAACTAGGACTATTTTTTGTACCGTTTTCTAGGTCATAAGTACTAGGACACTGATTCTCTACTTTATTACTGGTATTTTGTTATTACAAATACAAATTTTACAAAAGAAGATCCGCAATCCAGTTACTCACTTGTGAGCCTCCCTAATGTTTGGCACCGACAGGAATCGTTGCATGGACACTTGACTGATACCGAGTCCCGCTAACCAAGTCATCGCCATGCCTACCGACATACCCCACAACGAGTTTCTGGTGAACAGGCTTGGATTCATGCTATAAAAACGCCGGATCATTCTTTAGCTTTTATCCGATTAAACGAGCGTACCGCGATCGCTTCTCGCGGTTGCATCTTTATCGGGAATGATAGGTACGCGTTGCTTACTCCCAAAAGATGATCCTGTGACCCTCCTCCGCCAATCTCCACGTTTCCGCCACACCTCCGATGGACGTGATCCCTAAAATTAGCACGGCGAAAAGACTTCCTAGGGTCACGGTCATTTGAATGGTGTCCGCCCACACAACGGCTTTCAAGCCGCCCTGAAAAATTTCAAACAAATGAAGAGCTGTTTAATACTCCTCGTGTATTCTTTGTAAGCACAACGACTGCGAGTCTCGTTAACTCAATTTGCGAATCGTTCGGCAGCGATCCAATTCCGGTGATGGCTTTCACCATAAATTAGAACCGCTCGTAAAATGACGAACCTGTCATCGCAACGGTTCTGAATTAATAGCGCAACGTGCAAGTATGTTTCGCGCGAGTTGACACTGCAAACAGAGTAATCGTTCGACAAAGACTGATACGAAAATCAGATAAAAGACGCCGGAATAATTCGGCTTTAAATCACCGCCGATTACACGTGGTTCATTCATAGAAGTTTTATAGACTTCGGAGCTTCCGCGAACGATTCCTCGAGTCTCCGAATGACGGCTGTCCTCGAGGAATGTTGTTCGAGTTCAGTGTTCGAGCCGGTCAAACAACGGAAGCGACCGCGGCGCTCTTGCTTTCCGAGTTTACTGAGGACATACATGCGATCGTGTATACTCACGATCGTCGTGTAAAATATGCACACGATGCAGATGACCGGCGTGACGAAGTGCAGATTGATCGCCGTCGCCTGGGAGAACGCCAAGGCCGGCACATAGATGATCAAAGGGACGTACATGACCAAGGAGAGGGTGTAGAGGAACGAGGCAAACGTGCGGACCGGCCTGGCGAATCTCAGTTCCAAATATTCGAACGTGCTGGTCAACTGCAGTTGATAGAACACCGGGATGTAGATAAGGGAGATGAGGCTGCACGATATCACCGACGTGAAAATACAGGCGGCGTATTGCGTCCCATATTGATAGACTTCGACAGGTATAGCGAGCAAAGAAACCGCTGATATGTGACTGAAACCAATTATAAGGAAATTAATCGACCCGCCCAGCGTAGGCGTAGATTCAACTGTTTCGATCGGTATCTCGGTCAACCCTTCGCGCTATTGTCTTTGCATCCGATTAGAAATCGTGAACGTTGAATCGGTAAATATCTTTTTTGTATATTTTTGTATACAATAGAAGTAGTTAAATAACGTGTAGAAAAGATAATAAACGAGTCCGACTCTCGACATTATAGGGCGAGGGGTTAACGAACGCGGGCGTCCACCGTATCGGAATGATTACTCGCACTCTCAAAGAGTATTCTACCTTGCTACTAGACTCATGCTAACCGGGAACCAAGTCATCGACTTCCCTCCGAGCAAGTATTCGGTGGTGTTGTTCTGTTTCTTGCCGAAACAACCGAAATAAATGCCTATCAGAACGCTGACGCCCAACAGACCGGTGAAAAGCGTGTAATCGGTCCATCCGAACGTGAGCTGCTTCAGTTGGTGGCCGATCATCTGCGGACTCGTCTCATTCTCCGTCATTCTAGAATCGATCGAATGTTACTTAATGATATGCCTCGCACCGTACACACCGAAAACGAGAACACGCTTCTCCTCGAACGCGTACCACTCGATTGAGCTCGGTTGAACGGCCGCACTTTAAAACCGGTGTTACTCCGGGTGTGTTCTCGTTAGTTTCTTTCTCGTTACGTCTAATTCGTCTCGAAACATAAAAGCGGGTAAGATCGCGGGGTAAGGAAAAACGACCGGGAACCGTTTCTTCCGGTTCTCTCTAATCGATCAAACGGAAGCTCTGCACGATCGTGAAAGCGCATACCGATTTAATTGGACGTCCACTCGCGGCACTGGACGTCCAGCTATATGCAGGATATAAGAGTCGCTTCCGGGCGTGGCGCGGGATTAAAAACCGTACGATATTTACGACACTCACGTTCTAATTTCCTGCCTCTGGCTGATTACGGCCTCGTGAACGTTTCCCGACCGGTCGCTCGAAAAATTAGCTCTGTACACCGGCTCGAGGGTTTTTTTTAAAGTCGGTACCTTAAACCGTACGACTCCTCCAGAAAAGTACCCGACGAGATCTACATTCCCACTGACAACGGTGACGTCCGGACCGATGCTCTATATGTTCAACGGACGTTCAGTGTACATCAGTTTAATTTACGATAGACTGATAAACTTCTGTTTATCACGGTCGCGGTGTACCGCAAATAGGCAGGTATTCTTAAATCAGCACCTACGAGCCGTAACGTGTACAATGCAAGATTGTCTCGGCCTTCCTTTCCAAAAATTTACAAGATTTTTCGTCGGTCATATATCCATCGCGATAACGAAGGGGACTCGCGACAGGAGTTGGGAATCGAAAAGGAGCACTGATACGAGCAATAAATATCCCGTTGGACGCTGAACAAACGTAATCCGAGGCTCGAACGATTTTACGATTCAGGGTGCGGTTATATTGGAAGCGGTTTTTTGATCGTACGAGACACATACCGGTCGTCTCACTTATACAGTAACAAAACAAACGCTTTAGGAATATAAATGTTCACTCTTTTTAGTTTTTCTTATTTCTTATTATGTATTGTATATTACAATCCTGTACAGGCACAGGAATCAAGATGTCCCATATAACAACCACTCGGTCAACTGCTGCATCTTTTGGGATCTTTCCGTGCCATTGCAACGTCCAAGGAGATCCTCGAAAGTCTTTCTCTCTTCGGGATCGAGTTCCTCCAGGGGGTCCAAAGGCTTGATCGCCATGCTCGGAAGCGTAACATCGTAGTAGAGGAAGATCTGTAAATGAAATACCAAAGTAGTTCAAAATTCGTTGAATATTCCTGTCAACGAGGAATTACCTTATTGTTAAAAGTATTGTACACGAGACAGGGTGATGAAACACCGGGCGAAACGTTGTAATTGCCGGTACAGAACGCTCTGACCGGCTCTTCGAATTGGAAACGCACGCTGTTTCGTTGCTGATCTAAAATATAAGTCTGACCGTCCCAAGCGCATGCCACGATCTCATCAGAGCCATCCCCGGTCACGTCTAAACGACACAGGGCGAATATCAGATGATCCACCTGCATAGACCTAAAAGCAAACTGTCTTCTATTACGACGTAACGCGTCGTACAACGCCCGTACCTGCGTGGAAATCATCTTCGAGGACTCGATCTTACCACAAAATAACTTCATCCCTGACCAACATTATTGTTCCGTCCAAAGTAGCGAGAGCATATGGTTTTCCTTGCGGTGGACCTTGTTCGACGTTGCTTTTAGCTCTGGCTTCGTCCTTCCCTTTTGAACATTCAACTATGCTGCTATTACTACTGCTACTATTGCCGTTGTGACTATTATTGTTATTGCTTTGGGGAGAAAAGTCTTTGTACGTAGGCAACAATGAATCTTTTTGTGGCTGGTCGTCATAGTCGCCAAGAATCACATTTCCTCCCATAAGATTGCCATCGACTTGATCCACGTTCGTCAAGTCAGTTGTCTCGGTGACGTTTTCCGTTTCCTCACTGTCCACTGTTGGCTGGACGATCGAACTCTCGCCGTGGCAGATTTCACTGGATAAATTATCTTTGGACGAAGATTCGTCGGGTACCGTTTTGTTCTCTACCGGCGTGTACTCCAGATCCCCTATGATCTCAGTCGAAATATTTTGATTGCGCATCCGCGATATGCCCAACGTTTGATAATCTACGCAACTCGCCGCCGTCTCGTCGTCAGTTTGATGAGTCTCGTCTTCCAAGTAACACTCCTTGGGATTACACTTGATTCGCATAAAAGTCCCACCGGGCTGAGCCACTAACAAGGTCGGTGTTCCATCCGCCGTGTGCTGAACAAAAACCAAACTTACGTATACATATAGGCTTTCTGGAAAAAGATGCATCTTTTCCTTATTTGACAACCTTTTTGTTTGACCGTTAAAACTTGGGACATCCTCTATGTATATAAAAATATCGCGGGATTGCTTTTTCTTTTTTAGCGTGTTACACCCGATCATACCTGTAACGTGACTGTCCCGATTTGACTGGCACACTCCCATTTATTCAGCCCAACTAATTTTCCTCTACCTAGTTCTAAATTGCTCGACCACCTATAGGAGCGAACCACACGATCGGTCAAGCCCAGTATCATTTCATTGGCACCGTCTCTATCGACATCTTCTATCAATACAACCTTCGTGTTCGTTGGAATTCTTTGTACATGCACGCATTCCATTTTCCCGGTTAACTCGTTCGCTTCACTGCCTCCATCCGTTTGATCTGAAAACAAACGATTTATAAATGATCTGTTACGTGTTTTTTTAGAGGTTCCAATGGAAATGTTAGGGTCACCTTTGCTATTGTCTGGGTCGGATGACTCTTTGGTTGGCTGTTGAAAAGATGCTGCGTTGTTCGTACTAGGATTTACAGATCTTGGACTATAAAAAATATGAGCCCAGCCGTCTCCGCATATCACGACCAACGCGTTTCGACCGTAATTAAAAATATCTCCTACCGCGACGCTAGTAATTAGACCTAAACCCGGTATTTTCTGCCACAGCTCCGATCCCTGTTGGACATCGATTTAAGAAGAAACGTGCAATACCTCTCGAGCGTAATCGTACGACTCACTTTGAAAATGTACAGTTCCCCCTCGGTAGTGCCGACAACTAATTCGTTGTCGCCATCGTTGTCGATATCTCCTATTGTTAATCCGTGTCTGCACACGGTTCCAGGCAAATCCCATTGCAGCCGTTTCACAAAACTGACGGCTCTCATGGTTTGAAAATTAAATTTTTTGCATATGATCTTTCGCTACGAATAGCTGAAATTTATGTGTTAGGGTAGCACGATTTAAAAATTGCCAGCGTTTAGGCGGCCACACGATGCAGGTGGCTTTGGCAGTTATTAGGCCGAGAGAAACTGGTCCGAAAGTGGTAGAGTCTAGAGAATAACCGGTGTGATCTCCTTCCACCCAACAATGACCTTCTGGTATCTGAAAAACGAACACTTTGATTTTGTTCGTTAAGCACAAAAATCGCAGAAATAAAACGAATACCTGTAATACGTCTCCACAGTTTCCATGGGTACATATAACATCTCCAGGCAATCCTACGACACGTTTAATCAATGTTTCGTTCGGTCTTTTGGGAGATGTGACGGCTACTATTTCGCCACGTTGAATGCCTTCCGTATGAATTGCCCAACGATTCAAATAGACATAATCGTTCTCCCAGGAATCTGGGTTTAGGGTTGGTTGCATGGAGACTCCGTCTACCTTGGCTATGGAACCGATCCTGTCTAAGAAGGTAATCCCTATAGGGATACCAAATAGAACACCACGGAGTAAGTGTCGTACTAGGAATGTTACGGTTAGTATGTCACGGTTAAACATACTCGCAAATACATGTTGACAATTCCAGTAGGTTTATTATATAATTACAAGTTTCCTGTACATAGTACACATAGCTTACTCTGCAACACAAAGAAAGCAAATATTTTTTATCACCATTTTTGTTAGCTAAATGGAACAGTGTGGATAAAAACAACTTTTAACGCGTGAATCATAAGATAAAACAATCATAGAAAAAGTATATTTGAAAAATAAAAAACGTACATAAGACCAAATGAAGGAAAATGAATATATGCTCTTGTACGATGTTCAATGATACTGTCGTATTTATGCTAAAACGTGAAATTTTATAACATAATGTTTAGAACACCAAACAATACATATCTACCATCATTTATTAAGTACTAAACCAAAATTGAAAATAGGTTATAAAGATATTTTAAATGAACGTATTTTTGTAGTAGATGGAGCTAGTAACCAGTAAAGGATTACGTAATCGATTCGTTCGTTTGTAAGAGTATGGATACACACTCTATATGTCTAAAAACAGTGTAAACAATATTAAACCAAATTCCATTAGATCAACAATTTCTTATGGAAATTGAAACGATAATATTGTTTTCATGTATTGTATTATTAAACTGTACAACATACGATAAATAATAACTGCAAAATTATTTTATTTTCAATATACATATATTTTCTATATAATTTGTAAATTTAACAATTTCCCGAATTATTTGCAAGTTATGATTCGACAATAACCTCTACTTGTCCATAGGTAATTCATAACAGTGCTAACAATTTGATTTTATACTAATTACACGACAAAATGAACGGTGAATATTACAATGCATTATACTAACACTTCCGTGTAGTTATATCATGCAACTAAATAAATTATTTGTATTTATTGGCTTTCGAGAGGTATTACGTTTGTTTGTCTTTAAATTTCAGTTTGCTCTAAAAATAATAAATGTCACGCGATCGTACATAAGAGTAACATGATATTACTATTTGGAATTGCATCCAATATTTGTATTGCACGATATTATAGAATCGCATGATCAAGCATAGGTATGAAAATGACAATGCTACCGACTAAGTGACTCTATAAACTACTGTATTACAAAATTTCCATTGGGACATAGTACGAACACTATGCACAGGATTCCATACAAAATAGATCATTGAACATTAAAAAAATGAATGATAAAATTATAGTTAAGGATTTGGCAGAATGAAAAATACTGAATAGTATTCAACCGATCTAACTGATGAATGCACAAGCATGTAGATCAGTGCTTGCCAATCACGGTACCCAATAGGGAGTGAACACCATAACAATGTTGATAGTTGTACAGCGTCTAGTACCGTCTGCAGTACCGGATTCCACAATCTCCCTAAAACAATGATACTATTAGACATGTACGTGAAAGCACTGCCTCTTACTTGGCCCCTCCAATTAACAAATTTCTGATTTAATGAAACATTGGGTAGAACAGATAATAATTCAAGCATATGGTAAATTCGATTCTTGTGAACTTATCAGGTGTTTTGGCAGTGCTTGACCAATGTTTCTTATCTCTGTCTTCACTTTTTTATCGTACTTTTAGTTAGCCCGTTCTTATTGCAGCATACAATTCTTGAAGATTGGTAAACACTGATTCGATCAATCATTATTTTAAGTTTGCTTTGTTCCGAATCGTCTTTTCGCTATAAGGCAATCCAATCTCTTCATCTTTGATCTTCCCTATTTCACTTTTCCAAATTAATGTTAAAACTTCGTTTCATTTCGTTGTTTTTGCCACTATGGTCTGCGTCCTTTAAGATGTTGTTTCGCATCTTTCCTTTCGACTCCGTGACGTCATTTATTAATTTCGATTGCTGATAGAACAATTTCTTATATTCTTTTAATATTCTCTGTTTCACTTTCCTCTTCCTCATCTGTCTCGCCTTCTGCTTCTTCCTCGCCGCTCTCGCTTTCGTCTGCTTCCTCATTTTCATTTTCTTCGTTGTCTTCTTCAACTTCTACTTCCTCCTCCTCTTCAATCTCTTCTTCTTCGTATTCATCTGCTTCGTCCTCCTCTTCTTCTTCTTCCTCCTCCTCTTCTACTTCTTCTACCTCTTCTTCGTCTTCTTCTTCTTCTTCTCTTTCCTCGTCAAGTTCATCTTCCTCGTCTTCTACATGTATTTTATCCTCTTGCTCTTGTTGATTTTCACTTCCATCATCTTCAACCATTTTACCATCAACTTGCTTTTCTCCAATTGACCCAACTTTCTGAGATTCATTTCCAATCCCCATGTAGCCTGTACTCGAGACTATTTCATCTTCTACTGTCCGTTCTTCTTGATTTTCTCCTTCAGATTCCTATTTTGATGAAACGGTATTTAAATATTTTTATAGTCCACTATTACATGATAATCTTGCTAACTACAACAAAATATCTACATGTGTACTAACTGTAGAAGTCCTGAAGAAAAAGTAATTATATGTGTGTAAAAGCTTAGTATGTAATTGTTGAATATATATATATAGTTAGTTCAACCAAGTTAGTATTGTTTGCGATCAGTGAAATCTTGAACGAGTTCCAAAGCGATCAACGTCCACAATGGTGTACCAAGTTTCCTACTATTATAATTATTACTGCAGTTGCTTGTGTGTAATTGTAGGTTTACGAAAGTTTTGCAGAAAAGAAAAAGAAAAGAGGTAAAGTTATTTCCATGTTACATTGTTTCAGTGACTTGCCATGTTTTTGTTAAGTAATTTGTACAATAGCAAACAATTAAATGAATAAAAGAATCACCAAATAAAACAAGGCTCCGCAGATTCATTTGATTCTGTTGGTAATTCTAATGTTTTCTTACAGCTGCATTTTGATCCACACTGATGAGGGAAAGGGTCATTTTGCCTGAGAGTACAACAGGTGCTTCTGCATCCTCTTCTGTTTTTTGTGCTTGTGTTTCTGAATCGGTTACGAGCAGTTCGCACTGCGGAGGTAAAGCCCCTTCTAAATAGATAGGTTTGGGTGGTGTTTTCTCCCTTCCGACATGACTAAAATTAACCAACCTTGATTATTTGAACACTGAACTCGATACACACGTAATTTGTCAGAATGATCATTACCTGGGTGCAACGGGTATTATAGGAGTAGTAGGTCTACTACCCTTACCCTCGCAACTAGCTGTCATTTCCATACCCATAACTTTTACAGTCGGCGAATTTTCTATGTTTGCTACTTCTTCGTCTGCTTTACTATGGTCGGCCTCGACGACAGCATCATCCTAAAAAGTGAATTAGCAATTACACATTCCTTGACACGAATCGAATGTAAATGCTGCAGCGTTTAATCATTGCTACACTGCGAATGTTAATAGTTATTAATCTATTAGTAAAAGTAAACGTCTCTAACGTTTGCAACTCTTTAGCTTAACACAACAAAATAGACATTGTCTAAACATAAGAACTACGCATAAAAATACACGCTGTAAATACTTTCTTATGAAAAGTCCATGCTGCAAATAAATTTGTAATAATAAATGAAAAAAATGTCGTGTAAAGAACACAGGATTACCTGCACTTGTGATAATAATGCACCGTCATGCATTAAAATATGAACTATGTTCTATAGGAACAAAAAACTCTTACATCGAGGTTTATTCTATATTACTACTGAGCAACGTTAAACATTGTTATCGAGATAGTTGAATATCTCAGCATCGTAACATGTTATAACAGTCCTTTGATGCGGTAAATTGATTACACGCAGAAGTATAGAAATTTAATCAGAACAATCGTTCACAAACTTTCGGTTACGTTTGTTAGAAAATTTCTGAGGCAAGGAATATACCTTAGATGAGCGATCGACCCCTGCCAGACCTTTGGACTTTGGAGGCCCATCTACTATTCAAATGTAAAAATAAGAACTGTATATTCCATTTACTCGATAAGTTCAGTGACTTAAAGGTTTCTAACGAGTATTTCACTCAGCTAAAATATCAGTACGCGCATCCCGTATCGACGCATAAACATTTCAAAAACATAACGTTTGTCAACGATTAATAAAAAAGAAAATCATAACAATTGTCCACGATTTAGAAATGGTTATCCAGAAGCATTGAAATGTAGAAGAACGAAAAGGAAGCGAAAATTTTGAAGATCTCTTACTAAATGTACAATATGTGTGTATGAATATAATGTACATTTCGGACAGGTAAAGCTTGAAACGCAATCAGAACACAACAACGTGCATATTTCTAAAGGCTAAGGAACTGACAATATAAATCGCTTCAAAATTATTCTAGTAAACCTTGAGTTCTTGTTGCGAGCTCGGACTATGCATAACTGAACGTGATATGTTGCCCATCTGGACAACAATTCTTTCCATGGCTGCTTCCGTCTCGACCAAACGTCGTCTCAGTTGGTCTATCTCTATGTCTCCTGCCGCTTCTTGTGTTCCAGCATGTATAACATCACCAAATGTGTTCAGAGAATGTACACGGACTACTTATAATAAATTGTAACTTTAGTCTAACATTTTCTGTTTTTATTTCTCTCTCTTTTTGTTAGATTCGTATAATGTAAATACGTGTGTGTTCTAATTGTGCAAACCTTGCATCATGCAACACCATTTAAAAATCTGATTAGATACTCAAAAAAACATGTACCTTATTTTTCAGTATTTCTTTAAAGGAAATAGCTTTCAAGGAAAACACTGCATTAATGATAATATAAATCAAGTGTCATTAATCATTTCTATAAACATAGAATCAACTTACGATCCTTTAGTTCCTCTATGGTGGGTACAGGTCTGTGAGGCGATTGCGATCTCTCCTTACAATAATGTATCGTGCCACCAGTCATCGCTGTAGCAAAGGCTTCAGGACTGAATACCATTTTTCGAAATTCTTTTTCCGCCGCGGCTCCAGGATACTCGGAAATAATTTCGCTATCCGAATTTTTCTTTAGTACCTAAAAGATGTACCCTTTCAGTAAATCCTCTTATTCGACCTAGCATTATATGTATTGGCACGAAAACTGTTGCCAGATTTACCTTTATAATTGTATACAGGAAAAATAGCACGATGCCTAAAGTATAGAGAGGCATAATTATTCCCATTGTACCATTTCCTTTTGGTGCAGAAACAACATGACCAGCACCTCCCAACGGTGGTCTCATTTTTGGTATCACATGATCGGGTCTGTCCATAACTTTTGGCACAATGTGGGAGGAAGGTATGGCTCTACCACGTTCTCTTAATGCAGGATGTAAGCCTCCTGCGTGAGGAGGTGTACGTCGTTCTTGGGGTATTGTGCCTAGCAATATAAAAATGTATTATAAACTATCTTATAATTAAACTTCATAAAATTATGTATGATTATTAACAACAACAAGAAGATGAACAATAATGTTATTCTTTCATTTATACAATTGGTGGAAGAGGTCATTACATGGAATGTATTTCAAACTATGACTATAGGCCAAACTTATATCCATCTACACACAGTAGTTATGTTTGCTCTTTTGGCAACTTGCCAAAGTAGAAGAGATAACTTGAATCTGCTTTCTATACGTGAATTTGTGAAATTATTAGCATCAAACTGGTGTCTTTAAATTGTTAGAATGGCAATATAAATTATTAGTTTCATAGTATTAATATAATAACTATTTGATAATGCTGTTTCCATAAAATTGTTAAGTATCAAAAATGCACATGCCAATGTCTTGTTAGTATCTATATTATCGAAAATTCTGAATAAAACCTTTCGAAATTCTTACTGTGTGGCATTAAAATGTGATATCTGATGAGATGCGGAGTTCCCAATTGGGAGAGGGGTATTCCAAACTGTGTCTTAAGGCAAAGAGAACTATTAAACGATCTGATTTCTTCCAAAACTTGTTTGTGAGACTTTCCCAAGCGTTCTCTATCCGCGAGAAATGTAATTAAATCTATACCGCATCTAGCTAAGATTTCTTCTCTACATAAATTTGAGCTTTGAGGCGACAGTTTTACAGATTTTAGTGCATCTCTTACACGTGGATCGACTTGATGATGCTTCAATATATTTTGACACATTTCCTGCATAATATCTGCAGCAGTGACGTCGCTTTCAAATATTACATCGCAGCAAGCTAATAAATACACATAAAAATAATGTATGATAATAAACAGAAATCAAACGATAATTATATACATAATATGTCGAAAAAAATGTTCTAAAAAAGACAAAAGAATATATTTTGTTGCAATTGTGCTTAGATGAGTGAATTTCGTGTTAACAACATCCAAATTATAACTAAAATAAGAACTCGGATAGAATTGATTCGAAAAATAGTATTCCCGCGTAGATGTATCTTTGATATTTAAATTGGTTGGCACATTAAAATCTTACCAGAATTATCAGGTGTGTGGTGCGGTGTGACAGATGCTGTGAGCATAGGATAGAAAATTTTCGGCCATAATACCGCGAAGCAGCCGGCCACAATGGCTAGGATAAAAATCGTCTTTCTTGGCCCAAAATCCGTAATCTCGGCCATTTTCGTAAATTCGTCGTTCGTGTAGGTTTCGTAGTGTCGATGAAAAGTAAAATAATTCTTGATCTCTTCCGCTATCACGTCCAAGGATCGCGAGCGGATGGAAGACACACAGCGCACTGTCTGTCGCTTCTGCTATTTCTGTCATGGGACCAGGGCTGTCTCTTTCAGCTTTTACCCCCAAAAAGCAGGGTGCCCCAATATTTATATTACAATCAGGAGAAGGCTAATTCTATGCGAAAAACTAAGCCAAAACCGACTACAAATACACCACGAATACACCATGAACATTGAAACAGTCTATATACGTATATACAATATTCTTAGCTCATGAACGAGTTTAAAATTTTCAATTTTAAAAGAGGACTAGGTAAAAGAAAGAATTTTTTCGATCGTAGGATCAGTATGACGAAGTAATTTGCAAGTGAAATGAAATATTTGAAAATATTATACGTATATTATTATATCAAACGCGAACTTTATCTTTAGAAACTCTAACATATATATTTACAGCTAATATGTTCAGCTGTTGAATAATTGAGAATAATATATATCTCAAATAATGCTGCATGAACGTGCTACATCAGGATATAAAGCAATATCGTAAAAATTCCATAGTCTTGTCTTGAGACTCACACTCAGTGTTCACTTGTTGCAAGAATGAGCCAAAAAGCTAGCCAGAAATAGCAGGTTCTGGCAATGTCACACAGGCAAGCGGTAGGACCTTGTCCGATAGGAGCAAGACAGAAATATGTACAACTTGCAGCTGCTTGTTTTGCTTTCATTTATTTACAGAATACATTTTACAACTGAAATTTATGGTATAAATGACTTATTTTCACAGTTCTAAGGTTCAATGATGCCTCGCTGGTAGATGAGTTTAGTCTGGACCACCTCTCTGTGACATAAAAAGTAATACAATACAAGATTTCAGTTACAAATTATTTACATCCAACATACATGTTTACATACACTTGAAAATATATTAATTTATCACAGTGATCTTTATATTGTACTGTACCATAGGTAACATTGAATGCAACAATTTCTATTAATAGGGGAATAGAAAATTATAGAAAATAGTAATATACTTGCATTAATGTATGCAATTTCTTTCTCATCTATTGGTCGTCTTTGGAATCGTGGGGGAAGGTAAATATCTTCTATCGTTGGCAGAACCGTCACGTTTGGACCCGTTGCACCGCCAATAGTTTGTTGAGACGTCGTCCCTGAATGCGCAGATGGTGAGGCTGTTGCACCTGCACTCGCTAACCAATAACAAAAATCAGTTTAATCATTCTTTTCGACAGAAACACTTAACAGAATAAATAATTCGACGTTACCTCTAGCAGTTCCACCTTTTCGAAATTTAATCATTGGCACATGAGGCTTTACTACCTACGAGAATTTAATTTTTACATACATAACCATATTCTGGATCTTGCACGCGTATCCATGAATTAACATACAGCACGTCTTTATTACTAATATACCGATGCACTGACCTTCCAACCTTTTGTAGCCATCATTATTTCCCCTTAATATTTATCCGTCTAATGCAGATACTTCTCTGCGACAGAATTCTCTTTCTCTCTCTTTCTGTCTAATACAAACTTACAGGTAGATGGCGTTTTTTGACATATTTCAGGGACTGCATAACACGTGAAATAATTCTCGAATTATTTGTAATTTCAATCACCGAATGGTACCGAATGCTTATGACTCGAAAACGGAATTTTTAAGATCTTATAACAATCGATTAACAAGACTTTTTAATTCATACCTGGTTGTAATTCTAATTTCAGTACATCCACGTACGGTGCAGTAATGTCTACTAAGTCAAATTTAAAAGCAAATGATCTAAACAAATCTAAAGTAAGCAATATGTAAACGCCTAACGCTCGACACCGAAAGTCTACTATTATTACAATCATTGAAAATTACTACTTCCTTATATTGCATTTACATTTGGACCTAACATTATAATTATGGTAGGGGTAATAGAATAAATGTGTACAAGTATATATAGTGTATAATAAACATTACTTTATTGTACGTTTAACTTATTCCAAACAATTTTTGGTATTTAAACATAATTTGGTATGATAAATTAAGTAAGGTCTTTATGATACAGTAAATGAAAATGAAGATGGCTATCAACACCACATAAAACGTGGTTATTTATAACAGACTTTTAATGACTATAATGGTATTAATTTTATTTATGACACCATTATATTCAGATCTTGGTATTAATCTACTTCTTCCATACGAGATGCATCTTCTGTTTCTTCAAGGGGAGGAACTTCCTCTGGTCTCTGTTCTTCGGGTGCAGGTTCCTCTTCGTCTATGCCAAGACCCAGATGGATCATTCTGTAAATCCTTGCGGCATGAACTTGTGGTTCGTCCAAGGTAAAGCCAGAAGCAAGAAGAGCAGTCTCGTACAACAAAATGACCAAATCCTTCACCCCCTTGTCGCTCTTGTCGGCCTCCGATGTCTGTCTCAGAGTTTCGATAATGGCGTGATCCGGATTAATTTCCAGATGCTTCTTCGCTGCCATATATCCCATGGTAGATGTATCTCTGAGAGCTTGAGCTTTCATAATTCTCTCCATGTTGGCGGTCCAACCGTACTGCGATGTAACGATGCAGCAAGGTGAGTCAACCAAACGGTTCGAAACCACGACTTTCTCAACCTTGGTGTCGAGGATATTCTTCATTACTTTGCACAAGTTCTCGAACTTGGTCTTGTCTTGTTCTCTCTTCTTCTTCTCTTCCTCGTCCTCGGGAAGTTCCAATCCCTCTTTGGTCACAGACACCAGCTGTTTTCCATCGAACTCCTTCAGTTGTTGTACAACGTACTCGTCGATGGGCTCGGTCATGTAGACTACTTCAAAGCCACGTTTCTTTACACGTTCGACGAAAGAACTGTTTGCAACTTGTTCTTTGTTTTCTCCAGTGATGAAGTAAATATGTTTCTGGTTCTCCTTCATTCTGCCAACATAGTCTTTCAGAGAGCAAGCCTCGTCTCCTGAAGCCGAAGTGTGATACCTCAACAGATCAGACAATTTGCTGCGATTGGTGCTGTCCTCGTGGATACCCAATTTAATATTTTTGCTAAACTGTTCGTAGAATTTGTTATAATTAGCCTTGTCCTCAGTGAGTTCTTCGAACAGCTCCAGACATTTCTTGACAAGGTTCTTGCGAATAACCTTTAAGATTTTGTTCTGCTGAAGCATTTCACGAGAAATATTCAAAGGAAGATCCTCGCTGTCCACCACTCCCTTCATGAAGTTCAAATACTCTGGAATTAACTCTTCGCAGTTATCCATAATGAATACTCTTCTTACGTACAGTTTAATGTTGTTTTTCCTCTTCTTGTTCTCAAAGAGATCGAATGGCATGCGTCGTGGAACAAAGAGTAAAGCTCTGAATTCCAGCTGGCCTTCGACGGAGAAGTGTTTCACAGCCAAATGGTCCTCCCAGTCGTTGGTCAAAGATTTGTAGAATTCGCCATACTCCTCCTGGGTAATGTCATCCGGGTTTCTGGTCCAGATGGGTTTAGTTTTGTTCAGTTCTTCATCCTCTGTGTATTTTTCTTTGATAGTCTTCTTCTTCTTCTTCTTCTCCTCGTCCTTTTCTTCAGCTTCCGCGTCTTCACCTACATCCTTAACTTTTGGTTTTCCATCATCCTCCTCTTTTTTCTCATCGGCCTCGTCAGCCTCAGCCTCATCCTCGCTGAGCTCCTTCTCGCGTTCTTTTTGTACAACTAATTTGATCGGATAACCGATAAATTGGGAATGTTTCTTTACGATTTCTCGGATTTTGCCCTCCTCCAGATATTCGGCTTGATCTTCTTTAATGTGCAGAATGATTTTTGTTCCACGACCCAGGGGCTCTCCAATGTCGTGTCGGACAGTGAACGATCCACCAGCACTGGATTCCCACAAGTATTGTTCGTCGTCGTTATTCTTTGAGACAACGGTGACTTTGTCAGCTACAAGGTATGCAGAGTAAAATCCTACACCGAATTGACCAATCATAGAAATATCTGCTCCAGCCTGGAGAGCTTCCATGAACGCCTTGGTACCAGATTTAGCAATTGTACCAAGATTGTTGACCAAATCAGCCTTCGTCATACCGATACCGGTATCGATGATGGTCAGAGTATTGTCATTCTTGTTGGGAATAATCTTGATGTACAATTCTTTGCCAGAGTCGAGCTTGGATGGGTCCGTCAACGATTCGTATCGTATTTTGTCGAGAGCGTCGCTGGAGTTGGAAATCAATTCTCTGAGGAAGATTTCTTTGTTCGAGTAGAATGTATTGATGATCAGGGACATGAGCTGCGCGATCTCTGCCTGGAAGGCAAAGGTCTCCACCTCGCCCCCTTCCGTCTCCATTTGTGTAGACATCTAAAAACGAACAAGAAATTAATATACGTGTACACGCACGCAAGGGAATATAATAGCACATAGCCAATTGTAAAGTAATAGCAAATATACATGGATATATAATACGTGTTTGAGAAAAATAAGTAGTATTTATACAGACGCCGAAAATTACAAACAAAAATTCATTCTCGACGGTATAAAGGAACACGTGGCCCGAAAATCAAAAAGTGCAATATTAAGAAAAAATACAACGTGGTAATTGTGAATACCTAACCACGAGTCTAATATCGTAAAAATATTAACAATTAACGTACACGCCTTCGAACTAACGAGGATACAAAAGCGAAGAGTCTTCTCGAAAATGGCAATTACTCGATGGTGGCTAAAACGAACAAATCACGGTGACGAAGCTCACACGACAGACTAAAACGCGAAATAATATTTCTCAGCATGAAATGCAACGCAACGCAAGAGGATTTAGTGCAATTTTACCTTGATAATCGCTTAAATCGACGTTAAAATGTTCTCGAAGAATGCACGAACACACTGCCGGGCGCCTGGTGTTTTATCGAATGAAGTGGCGCGTCGGCTAGTTCCGCTTTATATACCAGCTTAAATTCCAGAATGTTCTAGAACGTTCTAGAACATTTTTGCCACCCTGAGTGCTTCGCATCCGGTGAAATTTAAATCTAATTCGAGAACTTTCTATCAGCGAATAGTTTGTCGTGCACATAATCGATCTCTTACAGCTTAAAAAAATCCGAGAAAACGATTCTCCATTAATCAAACACGGTGGCGTCGCATGTTGTCAACGAAATTCGCATCGATTCTTTTCTCCATAACGTGGTACTTCCGGTGTTTGTTCGGGTCGAACGAATCGAACAGTATCGAACAATTTTGGACACGCGGACGAAACAACGCCTATCAGAATATTACATGGATGCATGTTTAATTAATGTTTGGCTGTTTCCCTTGAAATATTTGTTGCCATTCTCTGGAACGAAAGTCAGCCATTTTTTAATTATACCGCATGCAGTTCCCGATCGATCCGCCTTGCTCGCCACAGATAAAACAGAAATCTTTGATAACTCGGTGAGAAGTATTAACATTTAATTACTCGTTTTATATGATTTCCGTATTACTGTACATTTAAACCCAATCGAAAGCGAGGGAGCTTTCCTTCTTTCGCGCTAGAAAAAGTCCTCTTGCAATGTCTGAGTGGGCGTATTCCGCGAGCCGACTTGTTCATTATAATTGCAATTTAACGATCACGTTATGTATAAAATTAAAATAGTTGTAGGTTGGAAGTGAGTCATGACGAATCATAAATATGCATACGTACTAAAAATTCCTTGAACGAAACTTCGAAGAATATAGCACCGTGATATAAAGATTGGTAAACACGGATTAAAGATGAGAATGCGATAACGCGTAACGAAAAAATGATGACAGGACTAAAATGATTATATACGTTGCTTGTAACAAAAATATTTCGCAAATACCGCGTAAATGTCCCGGTCGGTATCCAAATCTATTTTATAAGTCGGTACGTGGCGCCCTCTGCGACTACTGCAAATGAACCAAGTTTGCATGCATATGATAAGAAATCGAACGAATCAATGTTCTTTCTGCATCCTGGTTGTTGCATGCTATTGTGATCATCTTTAACAAATGACAAAGCACGTGGTTAGGCCACGACTCGTGGCTATTTTAAAAATAGAAACTTGTCTACTTTACTGAAATTACTCACGGAAATTAAACTTTCATAGATTAGTATTTTCTTCGAAGGATTTATTATGAAGTCTCGCTGCTCAGAAAACATATAAAGACAAGTTTTATAGTAAAAATTCTTTTATTTCAGTTTGTACAGCAGTAATGGGCACGATAGGGGCCCCTCCAATGCCTGCTTCTCCCACCAGCTCTCTTTCATGCAGTGGTTGCTATGATGGGAACGGGTCTTGTCTCAATTCAGACAAAAAAGCCCATACTTGTTGCACAGGGTAGTATTTTCAGGCGCTCTTAGCAGTTCAGAGTTTTCAATTTAACTCATTTACACCAATTACATCTAGTCGTTATTACCAAAGCGTATTACCTTCCTCGCGGATACTGCGAATTGACGCGGTCAGTTGTTTAAAAAAACAATTTAGTCTAGATTGCTGTCGTTATTATCAACAATAGTAAAAATAACGCAAGAACTAATCGGAATCTAAGCCGCGAAAATCGTGAATACGAATGAAAAACTTTCGTGCATAACGAAAAAGAGGATATCGATACTCGCGACGGCTGAAAAAGATTCTCGACAAGTAATCGAGTCACGTGGCAATGACACTACCAGCAATTACAAATGCTTAACTCGTAGGTTCACGCGCGAAAGGAATACGGATACCTTTGGAGCACGTTGAACGCGTCTTCGTTTTCGTCTTTCCCGTGCTGCTTCGCCAGCGTGTCCGGTAAATTACGAATTTTCGAAAAAGCAAAAGGAAGGAGGAGGGTGGTGATTTTCTTTCATCGATCAGCTTCGATGGAAATTTATTGTCAATCAACATTTCATACATGCTTGCACAGAAAATCTATCTTCTCGCTACACTCTGCGACATCATCGTTAACAACTGGAACGGCGGGTTTTATGCATTTATGATAAAAATGAGGCGATGCATTTTAAAACAGTACATTTTATCAATTCAAGAGTATCAATATACTGCTCTTTCAAAGGAAAAAGCTGACTATTTATCCCCCGTTTCTTGCACTCGAGCAGATAATTTTTCTATTTTTCTAGCAACCGTCTTTGTATGAACTGATCTATCTGTACGGTAGATCGCCTGAGGCGTTCCACGTCTTCTCGGTGAGCGTAGAAAAAATCAACGAGAGAGACAGAGATGAAGAGATCGCTGAAGCTGATATGGCGAGGAGCTTAACTCCGGTAACCTAGCTTTATGATGTCGAACAAAACTCATACAGCTAGATAACCAAAGAAAATGTCCGCGCCAAGATCGGTGCGTTGAAATTCTTCCGTGGGAGATGATCGTTCCAGCCGATCGTCTGTCGGCGCCATCGAAAACCTGCTCTGCCGGTAGTTGAGGGGCTGGACTGGTTGAGACTAGCTGGTCTCCGCAGCATTCGCCGGTGTTACTTTCCCAGGAACGCAGAGATGAACACTGTTCTCGATCCGATCCGATCCGATCCGATCCGATTCGCTCAGACGAACGGTTCCCGGTCGACTATCTCGATCACGAATCGTTGAAAGTCCGCGCTGCAGGCCAACACGTGTCCCGTCAGCGTCTTCGCGGACGGTCTGCAAGCGCAAGCACAATTTATTAAATAGCTTTCGAACGATCTTTAACTCCTTACCATACAATACCATGTTGCTGTTGAGATTGAGAACCAGATCTCAATAGATCGAGCTTAGAGACGGCGAGCATATTTTTTAATATCGGTTGCATTATATATAATTCTTTTAATTCGATACCGTAGGTACTCGGGAGCTGTCGTCGACGGACACGTTGTGCGGAACGACTGTTGGGATTTCGGAGTGCGGTGATGCTGCGCGGGGAAGACGAGCCTGCAGCTCGTGTTGCGAAAAGACCTGCTCGAAAAAACACGGGCAATTATTTCGGCGTTTCTCGAGCCGATATTGTTCGGATCGTTACGCGACAAGAGAAGACGGAGACCGGCGTGTACAAGGCGACACGGTGAAAGCTGTCGACTCGAGGAGACCAAGGCAACGGCAACGACGAATCCGTTCGACGATTCGTCGCGTCGCCGGCAAAGAACACTCTTTCCGCTGGATCGACGACGTGCAACGCGACTATTATTATGTCATGATTCGTTGCGTCATAATTGCTCCGACTTAGAGCCGCGTGTATCTAGTTGCTCGTCGACGCGACGGTATCACCGGCGAGAGCTTCCTCCTCGTCGTTTCTGCCCGATCCGTGCCGAGTTCACGAGAGATCAACGAAAGTTACCACGGTATCTCGACGAGCGCTGCGTGGACAGAGATAAAACCGGCCGTTTTACGATATCGCGTGTAACCGCGAATCAATCGGGACTCTCTTGTCTTGTCTCGTCTCGTCTCACGCTTTGCCTCGTTTTGCCATCTGTTTTGTTTAGCTCTCGCGTTTGTTCTGATACGATATAAACATCTACATCGAAACGCAATAAATAACGTTTGTCCGATCGGTGCTAAACGTTCCGTGTCTGCGCGGATAGTATAAATCGGCCTTTGCTCGTCGACTGTTCGCTACTTGACGCGCTCCTACTAACAAAAACCGAAATCGAAATAAATTCGTCTTACGTTCCCAGCTCCTCGGAATTAGCCTCCGGCGTGAATTTGCATAAGTATCCGTGATTTTCTATTGTACCGCGATACCAACGGCGCCGGTTTTCGCTCGGTGAGCTTGCCAACAGACCGGTACGAAGTTTCGTAAGAGGTTCCATTCGGAGAAAGTTATGATCTCGCTACGTTACGCTCGTGTCTGGATTCGATTTTTATTATCAAACCGCTCGCGCACACACATACGCACTCCCACTCTCTCTTTCTCTCTCTCTTCCCACTCGGTGTTTTTCAATTTTCCATTGACTCCGCGTTTCCACGGGAGATTCTCGATCGAGACCCGTGACCGTGACACGAGAGGAAGCGAATTCCTCGGCGAAACCGCGCGGAGCGTACGTATCCACGAACTGAACAGCGATTTCAGAGTCCGATAGATGACAAAAGCGGGATCGACCAACGGAGAGCGCTATCGAATTTCGTAACAGATAATTCCGAACGTTTGCGAAACGACCTCCGTGTACCCGCGCGTTTCGTTCGATCGTCACCGATTCCGAGATCGAGTAAAAGAAGCGCCTTCCCGACGCGTGGCGGGCGATCTCGGATCTCGTGATTTTTCGCGAGCCGATCTCGATTTTGTGATCGTGAACCGCGGCGGCGCGACCGTGTTCTCGTAACGGTGAAAGTACAAAAGGTCCGTAGCGAGTAACGCGAGGGCAATACGAACGAAAGACGAAGGAACAGGGGAGGGGAAAAGGAGGAAAACGAGGAAGAAACCATGACACGACACACTCACCTGGAAGACCGTTGCTCGCTATCTTACCCAGTCGTTGCAGGAACAGTGTATCCAGAGCGGTTCGAGGTCTCGTTTCAGAAATAATCCCCGGACTTTCTAAAACTGAGCTTTCTTTATTTCTTTCTTTCGTCGAGCCTGAGATCGGCGAGCAGGCTAACGATCATGCACGAAGACGAAGACGAAGACGAAGACGAAGTCGAAGTCGAGAGCGTATCTGCCTCGGGCTCGCTCGGTGAAATGTGCCTTATCCGAGCGAAGCCGAGCCGAGCCGCGAAATCCGTTGTCGCGTACCTACGGCAAACACGAGCGAGTACCTATCTTTCATGATAAGCCGGGTCTTCGATTCGTTCCGTTTGTTCGACAAGATCTGCCATCAGACCGTTCATACCGATAATCGCACCTTTGTCGCGCACGGAAAACAAAGCTGCGTTTCCGAGAAAATCATCAGACAAGAATCACGACGCGGCCGCGATCTCGGGAACAATCTAATTAATTG
Organism: Halictus rubicundus; assembly: GCF_050948215.1. NCBI lineage: Eukaryota > Metazoa > Arthropoda > Insecta > Hymenoptera > Halictidae > Halictus > Halictus rubicundus. The sequence goes on along the minus strand of NC_135164.1, from coordinate 8,933,569 downwards.
TTTGCCATTTTATTAACCGTTTGCCTTGTAACATCGAGTCGGTCTCGCGGCGAAGATCTCTAATCGAATCGGTTGTTTCTCACTCTCTTGGGTCGAGAAAAGATCCCGTTCGACATTTAAGCGTTAACACGAAAGGAATCTGTACGGTATGGGGTTAACACAGAACCTACCAAGGATGAATGTTTTATTGAAGCGTACAACAATTTCCCATGAAGGAATCTCTATATTTTCAGTAGTTGTAAAATAAGAAACGCGGTCGTTCGACCGTGGTAGGTTTAGTGTTAACAGTCGATCCGTTGTGCCAACTTACCGTTGTCGCGTGAAACACCCATCGTGGAACGGCGATAACGATACGGCTGGACCATCGGTGTTTCGCGGTCGTGGTCGCGGTCGTAGTCGTGGTCGTGCCGTTGGTTGTGCCAGTGGTCGTGGTCGTTGTCGTGGTCTTGGTCGCCTAAAGCCAACGAAGCGAGAGAGTTTAGCACCCGTTGAAGTGGTTTTCTTAACGAGGTCGGCATTCGACGCGGCTTCCAATCGTTTACGCAAACACAGCTGCACGAGTACTCGAGATAGTCGAGCTAATGTCGCTCCGCTTATAAGCATTATCACTTCGAGAGTGTACTTATCGAACTTGATTTCATTTCCTCGCGGCGCGCTCGAACGGATCTCAACCGACGAAAAACGGCTCGACCTTGCGCGCATTGTTCCACTCTGCCGCGGCGAGATCCGACGACAATTTCGTTCGGGAAAACGATCCAAGATCTATCGCGGGACTATTATCGATCGGGCGTCGGAAATTACTGGATCTCGAGGTCGAACTAAACAAAAAAACGGCTTGTTCGTGGGAATGTTTGCATAGCAAAAATAGACGGAACAGGCGTCGCGACGGCGATTCCAGAGTTCCCATTGCGAGACGATTTTCGAGGAGGCCGATCGATGTCGTACCGAACGAGGATTCACGGATCGGTAACGTGCACGCGGAGCGGTGAAACTTCTATGAGCGCGTGTGTATGTATATGCGCGTTTTATTTCTCGGTCGCTCGGTCGCTCTACCGTGCAAATCTCGAATGCATTCGCCTGCACGTTGAAGATCGCGGACGATACAGGCTTCCGCGATGCCAGAACGCCGCCGCGCGCCTCGCCGTGCCGTTTCTCGTCGAACCGGTGACGCACACCGGAGACGATTTCTTGCGGTGCGGTGCGCGGCGTTTCCAACGAAAGAGAAAAAAAAACGCCATTGAAACAGGTTCGCGGTAATCAACGCGCAGCACGACACGCCTTTGCGGGAACCGATTACACCGACTCCTGTGTACGCGACGCTTCTATCCTAAAACGTACCTTCCGAAATTCTAATGTTCTAATCCCCGTCGCGTTCCGTTCGCAGCGGTTACATCGAAAAACGAACGAACCGATCGATTAAGTCAGTCGCGCCTCGTTAATAATGCGTTACGGGCAGCTATTACGGTCTCGCGTTAACGCCGCTTCGAAGGTGAGAACAACTACGAATTAGTGTCGCGTCGATAAGGCCTTACGCGTCGTCGCCGCTCCATGCGAATTTAAAGATCAATAACGATCCTCGTTATCGCGTTATTGCCGATCGTACGAGCACCGAGTTTCTCTGGTCACGATCCCGGAACAGAAATGCATAGACATAATTATATATACCGTCGCGTTTTTATTAATTTTTCAAGAGTCGAGAAACAGTTCGACACCGTTGCGAATTCGAGGCCAGGAGAGGGCACACGGGTAACAAAAGCGTGCGGGTGAGCGTGATTTTTCCACGATGCAGCGTGGCGCGGCGCTGCGCGGCCACGTACAACCTGTTGCTAGGAGGGCCGCGGAAATTCGCACGCGAAACGGTGCGAATCGGTAGCGGATAGAAGCGGCTCAGAGAACCGCGAAGAGCCTCCGGCCGAGAGAGCATCGGCGAACCTTCTCGTTGCATTCGACAAGAAATCTGCCAATCGATACATCTACCGATTCGATCCAGCGCGATCTCGTGAAAACCATGGAAGCGCGAGTGAACGGCAAAGCGTCGATAATCTCTATTGGACGCGTAGAATTGAACCGAATCCGATCTAGGTTCGAGTTGGATGGATCGATCTCTTGCCGGAGAGCTCGGTGGTCTTAGGACTCGGACGCGAAGTAGAATTTTTGTCGTGTAAGCGCGCGCTTGTATCAGCAGAATGAAATATCAGACGAGCGTGTCTGTTCTATACATAAAAGATGGGTCATACCTGTCGTTGCTCGGAGTCGAGGACACGGTCGGGCCGATTCGTGAATTTTAAGTCCGCGGTACTGCTTCTTCCTCCGATTCTCGTAGCAAGGGCACATAGAGACTCGGGGACGGTGATAGGAAATAGAAAAGACTGAAGGGAAGACAGAGAGAATGGAAGAAAAGAAACGGATAAAGACAGAGAGATAGAGGGAGAGACATTGAGGGAGAGAGAGAGAGAGAGAGAAAGGAAGAAGGAAAGAGGGAAAGAAAGAAAGAGAGGAAGAGTCACACCTGGCGCGGTACGAGATGAGATCACTACCGCACTCACTGATCAACTGGCCCCGCGCCCCACGTCCTGGGCCGCACGCACCTTTCGAGTCTACCCCTACCACAAGACCCCTGGAACCCCAAGTCCAAAGCCCTCCTCGGGATCCCATCGTCCCCTTCCACGTCCTTTCTGCCTCCCTGGACTCGCTCTGTACGCTCATTGGTTCGTTCAAATCGACGTCCTGACGTCACCGATTCGAACCGCCGGCATACATACGCGAGAAACGAGTCTCTCCTCTCTCTCTCCTCTCCTCTTCTCTTCGCTTCTCTCTTCTCCGGTCTCGTCTCGTTTCGTATCGTTTCGTCTCGTCCACTCTTCTCGCCTTTCCTCTCCCGGTCTCTCCGTAGTTTGCCCCCCTCTTCGCCGTGTCTTCTTTACTTCGACTCGACTCTACCTGTCCTTCTACCTACGTCCTCTCTTCGGCATCGTACAAGACTCCTCATCCTCCCTCTTTCTCCCTCTCTCTCTCTCTCTCTCTCTCTCTCTCTCTCTCTCTCTCTCTCTCTCTCTCTCTCTCTCTCTCTCTCCCTCGGTCTTCAACCGGTCTTGTTCCTCGGCTTGCAACTCGGAGGAGCGGATTATCGCGGCATCTCAGTCTTCCTACCTGCTCGATTCTCCCGGTCGTTCTTTATCGCGTTTCCTCGTCTTCCTCTCTTCGTGCCCGGTTTTTCCTCGTCCTCCTCTTCGCGCTGCACTCTGCCTTCGTCCTTCCGCGCGGGTTCGCGATTCTTCCTTGCTCTCGACGATTCGTACTTGCTGCGCTTGTATTTTTCCTCATCGTCCGCCTCTCCTTCCTCGATTGTTCTCGGTTCTCGACTAATTTACGCCATTGTCGTCGGCGGCGGCGGCGGCAGGTTTGGCAACGATTCCCCGAGGTTGCTTCTTCTTTGTCTATGCCTCCTCTTCTTCCGTTTACTCGACGTCAACCGTGAAGCTGGATCCGGTTTGTTCGTTTCTTGCACGTCTCGAAGTCTCGAAGTCGATGATCTCTTGCTCTTACTTTAGCCGCGTTGCTCCTATCGTTGTTGCTGGTTGTACGAGTCGAGGAACGATTCTCGATCGTACAGCCGAAAGCTGGTCTGTCTGTTGGCAGGGCCACGGTCCTTTTCCTTCTGGTCGATGGGTCGTATCGTCCGCTGGCCGACATGATTGTCCGCAAGAGATTCGCCGCCACCACCGCCACCGTCACCACCACCGCCACCGCCACCATTGCCGGTAGAACGGAGCGAGACCAGCCCGCCAGGTATACGGGGAGACAGAAAAAGGAAAAAAGGGACGCATTCCAACGACTATGGTCGGTCCATAACGATTCCCATACGTTGAGTGCGCAACGAACAACCAATGACCCCTCTACCGATCTCTCGCGCCTTCTCCTTCTCCATCTCTCCCCTTCTCGCATCGAATCTTTCTTTCCCACTCTCTCTCTCTCTCTCCCTCTTTTTCCTTCTCCTTCTTCGTTACTCATCTTCCTCCTCTCTTCTCTCCTGCATTTTGCACGATTCTCCACGTGTCTTGTTTCTACTCTCTCTCTCTCTCTCTCTCTCTCTCTCTCTCTCTCTCTCTCTCTCTCTCTCTCTCCCTCTCTGACTCTTCCCTGGATCGTTCCGTCTCTGTTCCTCCCGTTACCACGGCTCTTACGAGTCTCGTTTCGCTTCTTCGTCTACCTGTACCTGTGAGCGTACACGCGCGTGTAACTCGCGATCGAGGTGAAGGCTCGGCCTCGTACGTACCCACGTAGTCGTTCTGTCCTCTCGTTTTTCGAAGAAAATCGACGTCACGACGACGATCGCCGCCGCGCCGACGAGCCCGGAGGTTTCTCGAATGGCCCGGCACGCCGCGCCGCGCCGCGCCGCTCCATGCCACGCCACCACGTCGTTCACCGTCTACCAGCCCCGGCTATTCTCTCGAATATCCCTGCCGGCCGTTTTTTAGCTTAAACACTCCTCGGAACAGGACGAATTCCGTTCACGATCGTCTCGACATCGGCACGGTATGCCAGAGCCCGAGCCCGAGCCCGAGCCCGACTCCGACCGTACCCGCGATTCATCGTCGTCGCAATTTTCCCCCGGGGAAACGGCGAGAGGCCGCGCGAGCGACTCCTGCGAAACCGATCGTCCATCTTTCTCGAATCTATTACCGAACCGACGCCGGATTTCGTGACTCGATGCAAGCACCGACTCTGCTCGGAGCTCCCGTGTTTCCTCCTCGAATTTACTTGTAATCGGTAGAGCTGGGCGAGAACACGAATCCCAAATATTCCCGGGAATACTCCATCTTTGACTCGATGCAAGCACCGACTGCTGGGAGCTCCCGTGTTTTCACACCTCCTCGAATTTACTTGCAATCGGTGGAGCTGTGCGAGAACCCGAATCCTAAATATTTTCGGGAATACTCCATCTTTGACTTGGCGCGAGCGCCGACTGCTGGGAGCTCCCGTGTTTCCTCCTCGAATTTACTTGTAATCGGTAGAGCTGGGCGAGAACCCGAATCCCAAATATTCTCGGGAATACTCCATCTTTGACTCGATGCAAGCACCGACTGCTGGGAGCTCCCGTGTTTTCACACCTCCTCGAATTTACTTGCAATCGGTGGAGCTGTGCGAGAACCCGAATCCGAAATATTCTCGGGAATAGTCCCGAAACTTGTCGAGAGTCCCGATGCATTCGAGAACCCGAAACTTGTCGGGAATCCCTGATATTCTCGGGGATCCAGATACGTTCAACCAGTCCCGATCCCGAATAAAATTCTCGCGCTTACTGTTCAGACTTTCGGATGTAAGCGGTGACCTTTCGAAATTTCCCACCGTTTCCCAAGCGTCGCAGCCATTTTCGTCGGTTAGTGACGTGTTGGAAAAATAATTCCAAAAGGCAGGGCTCACCCTCGACAGCCTCGAATCTCGAAAAAAGAGCTCTCGTAGTCGTTCGCCTAACTACACGCTCTCGCGAATCGTGGCTCGTCCGCTGATACTTTGACCCGGATGCGCCGTTCTCGCCGCATCAAAATTACGGAGATCTCGACGATCGCTGATCGACATAGACGACAGATAGCTCGAGCGATTAATTTCGCACGGGATCTCGTTCCGCAAAGGGGAGGGTCACGGGACCCGAGCAAAAATAATTAACTGACTCCGCAGGAGAAAACGTTTGGTTTTTTTTTGTCGGTGCGCGAAAAACGCGACGCTCTTTGTGTTCGCTAACATTTATGCACCCTAAAAGTTACGCCTCCTTGAACGACGTAGTGTCGGTTCCGCTGTCTGAAAGCGAGCCCTGGGAAGTTCCGCGGCTAGACGTGTCATCTGTTTTCAGCTCGCGGGAAAGCCAGTGCCGTGACGATAGTTATGCGCACGGCTGCTTATCGTAGACGAAAGATCGATCGTTTCGATGATCGATGAAATTTCGGAGGCACGCCGACTTGCTCGTAGGAATGTTATTGCAACGCCGTGCCGTACGTGACGCTCACGTGAATGAAATTTCGCATGCGTATCGGCTTGCCCTGAGCACCGGGTGTTCTCGAAGGTCGTTCTCGTCGTCGCCACAGTGTTTCTAAATCGCGAAATCCTGGCCAAAACCTTAAAAATGAATCCTTCGTTCGGGACATGGGTAATACTATTTTCGATACCCTGATAGCGTGCCCATGCAAAAACCTAGGTACGAAGGTTTTATGTTGCAAAATTCTTCTCAATCTGGAACTGAGTAAAATGTTACGTGCACTACTGCATCTGTAATAGTTGATGTATAAAACTTATTATAAGTCATGATCAGGAACGTCTTAACACTAGGTTTACTGGACCCGTCAAAATGACGGGTTCTAATATTTTTAATTTACGATTATTGAGATTCCGAAGATCCATCTACGTGGAATTACTCAACAAACTTATTTCCTTAGGTATATATTATTTAAAAAATGGCTGAGAACTTGGATAGACACGTTCTTCTTATTTTTATAAAGTAATGTATAGTACTCACTTTTAATGCTCCGTAAACCCAGTGTTAAGGACAAATATAGAAGAGTGATGCGCGTTTCGTGGTGTCCGCCACGATTTCACGATTTGGAAACACCGTGCGTCGTCGTCGACACAAGTTTTGTGACTCACGCGAAAAGTTTGCTCGTGAGAATAAGCGGATACGTGCCCCTGCGTTCGTCTCGGCGAGCAGCGTGCCGGAGAGGTCGCGTCCTTTTGCGAATCATCAATGGAACCACCGACCACGGGTCCACTTAAGAGGATTTCTAGAAAGGATTTGCCTCGGTTTTCTGTACAAGCATTACCTACCGGGGTGCGATCGGTCAAGGACGATTTTTATTGTCCTCTCCGTAGAAGAATCCTTCCAAAGAATCGGTACAGTTATATCCCGGTCCTGGCGACTCACCTGGCCCCTGCTCAGGTACAAAGCTAACTCTACCCTACGCCGAAGCGTTGGCGTTACGAGCCGACGCCCTTCGACTTCCGGCGGATGCGCGTCGTCCTTGCTTTCGCGTCTTCTCCCGTTTTCATCGCGGACACCTGACTTTTTCTCGAGTATTTCGTACGGTCTACTCTCCCTAATCGCCTCGAACGAAATTGTACGAGAGCCGCAGCCTCGCGAGCGAAAATTTTCCATTTAAAAGCTCCTTCGCGTCGTCGAGTAGCTGTCGCGCGATCGAGAGAGAAAGACAAACAGAAAATCTACAATTTAACCCGTCGAGGGTTCAGACAACTTCTTTAATAATACAGGAACAGAAAAGATAAAGTTTCTGGTAACAATCATTTCATTAACATTCTCACACTCTGTAGACTGCTTTGTTTCTTATCGCACTTCGCACATGTACAAACATGGACATTTCGTGCAAGCTACATATAAGAATTTAAAAGGAAAACAATACAGTTAAACGTGTTTGCGACGCATTGAGAAAACACACTTTAATTGAAAGAAGGCGAACAAAGATGTTTTTATAAATTTCGGAACGAGGTTTTCAAAGAACCGTGGTCCGGGTCGTTCGATAATATTTTGCGGTGAGGTACTCGGAGTAAACAATGAGCATGAGAACATGACATTGGAAAACGTCGCGACGTGCGAGACGATCGAATTACGACGGCAATGGCGTCGAGACGAAAATAAGAGTTGGCTCCCCTCTGATTCGAGTCGTTTCGTTTCGTTTCGAGAAGAGGATTCGTTATTCGTTCGGCAGAAGCCGCTTCGGCGTGGACGGTTGCCACGAAGGACGGCCGTTACCGAGCGAAGACTATAGAAATCGGTTCGCACCTGCCCGGCCCGGTAAAAAGAAAAACCTACCCAGAACCCCCGTGAGCCCCGAGGTCCACCGTAAGTTTATGGATGTCTCGCCCCTTATTCGTGACAGCCCTGGCACAGGTTTCGAGCGTTAGAGAGGTTCCCGACGCTCCTGACATTTTCTTGTAGCCGCTTCTCGAGCGCATTCCTCTCGTAAACGCGCTCGTCACCTAGCGTCGACTCGTTATCCACGACTGTCTCGCCACTCCGCAAGCAACACGGATTTTTTTTATTTCCATTCGATCGGTTATTAATATTCCCCTTGGCGTCTACCCGATTCCTCCACTCTGTTCTTATAAAGCTAACAGCGGAAACCACGGTAGAGTTTACCGTACCAGAACAATTCAAGATAAAGAAATATAGTAGGACCCTATTTAAAATATTTTATTGAATCCAACGTACCTTATTTACAAAATCTCAAAATCATTCGATAAAGGAGAATCCCTGAACATTATGCTGTGCACGAGAATGTTAAATAGCAAAATTGTTGGTTTCGAAAGGACAAAGCAAAGGAGATCTTCCGACTCGTCGCAGGAAACGTCGAGTCATTGTGGCCCCGAAGAAAGATTCGGGCCCTTCGCAGCGAGATACAATGGTCGATATTTTCCTAACGGCTACGCCATTAGGCCGGGCCCCGGCCTCTTCTATTTTTCCAGGATCGTTTCATCGATTATACGTTTCAGGTAAAATTTCCAGGGAGCCTTCGGTCTTCCCAACCTTTCCACTTGTTCGATTTCCCCGGTTAACGTCCCCTGGCCGCATACCAAGGCTTCGAGGCTGTTACCTACGTGGAAACAAAATTCCTGTGAAGACGGACGCGTTGAAGAAAATATCACGGAACAAGGCGAATAGTTTGCAACGGTACAACGGTGTAGATGTAATAAGTATACCGCGAATTTTTCCACAAAGTAGTCTGCGACGACCGTGAATAAATTTCGAGTTTCCTCGGCTACCCTAATTGTCGACGAATGTTCACAGGATTTAGCATGGAAGCGAGAATTGTTACGAGAAAAAGAAATGCAGTCTGTCCGTGCGGCGATGCAGCGTCGACTGGGCAGAAGATGGTCGCGCCGCGCCGCCGATAAACCGACATTGCGGTTGCAGCTGTCGGAGTATTGAAGTCTCCGAACGACTAGATAAATGACCGGTGTGTCGTGCCGTATCACGGCCGACCGCTATCGATTCCGCTTCTCTGAACGTCTCAGAGCCGAGAGAGAAAGAGAGAGAGCCAAGGCAAGCAGACATTACCGCTGGTTTCCGAGGGCGCGAGTCCGCTGCCATAAGTAGGAACGAAGACGGAAGAAGGTTCCGAAGACGGCGGCTGCGGTAGCGGGAACGGAAGCTGCGCAGAATCCAACGAAAAATCGAGATCGTTCGAGTAGAAGCGTTCTCCGAAGAGTTTCGAGAGCAAACGGAGACTTCTGCCGGGAGAATGACTCGAGGCAGACCACCGATGATGTCATCGGTCGGCGAGTACTCGCGCCTACGCTTTTCTCTCTACCAGTTTCGCTAGCAGGAAAGGTAGGCAAGCAGGCAAGCAGGCAGGCAGGCAGGCAAGCGAGCAAGCGAACAGGCAGACAAGCAGCCAGGGATACCGCGTGTGCTCCTTCTCGAAACGACTCTCCATCCACGAGGGCCCAACCTCCTCAACCTATTCCCCCTTTCGCTTCTCTTCTTCTCGTTTTCTTTTCCCTCCTCTGTTCTCTTCTCTCGTCCTTTTCGTTCCTACCGGTCCACCGCCATCTCTTCCCCATACTTTTCGTTTCGCGTCTCGGACCGTCTCTCTATACTTTGGTTCGCGCGAGGACGGGTCGAGCGATATAACGTGCCGAGAACATGCTCGACTCTACCTTCGTGCCAGTCTATATTGCCGGTGTATACCGGTTATGCAGATGGAGCCTGGTCTGGACCTCCTCGGCAAACCCTCCAACAGAGCGCCCCGTCCTTTTCTTCTGTTCTTTCTTCTTCATCTTCTTCGTCGTCGGCGGCCTCTCTCTCCCTCTCCCTCTCTCTCTCTCTGTCTCGACCGTTGTTGCTCGTCTCGATCTTCCTTCTCTTGGTTCTACGGTAACCGGTGTTGCTTTACTTTTACGCACGGTCACGCGGATGTGTACCTACACAGCGAGTCCTCCTATAACGCGGAACAAAAATTGCTACAACCCTCTTATAACACGGTCTCGAATACAACTTAATTAGCTAAACCCATTGCACTAAGATTTATTTAATGACTGCAATGTTCATTGACCGCTCGTTCGACTCTCCTTCCTGATTTGTCTGCTTGCCCCTGCATTTCGAAACGATCGCGATTTTTCGGTATTCGATGCGAGGTGCGATCGTTCTCGCCGAAGATATTCCTCGCTTCCGATGGTCTAACGGATCCGGGGACGATAGTAGTAGAAAATACGGGTTAATGCTGGCGCTATCTTCGGGCCCGACGAATCCCTTTCTGGGGAACACAATGCCTCGCGGCCGATCGAGGAGCGGCAAGCGAGTCGGACTCGCGGCTCGCGGTCGACAGAGCCGCGATTAAATCACCGGCATCTACCGTCACCCGAGACCGTTCGCGATGCCTCGTTAAATCGGCACGACTGTCCCATTCTTCTTGCCGGGCCCGGTAGTCTTCGGCTATTCACCGAAGCCATCGGTAATTGGACGGGACAATTAAAAAACTGCTGCGGATCGTCGCTCCATAAAGTGTACAACGCCGCCGCCGATATTGCGGATCGAGAAACGCGGACCAAGGACCTACACCTACCTACCGCGTACCGTGTACCCTGTGTATACCGTGTGTATGCCGCCTACCGCGAGATCTCATCGTGCGTCTCGGCGAGAGGAACGCGATCGCATCGATTGTCCCGTAATTTACCTGGCCCACGACTCGTTGCCCCGGCGATTCGAAAGCGGGGGATTTTCCATTGCGTGTCGTGGTACCAGATTAACCGGTGTGCGCCGCGTTAGAAGGTCGCCGACCTTTCGAAATTTCACGGACAAAAGTATCCTCCTGCCTCGAACACGCACGGCGAACGCGTCCACGCGAGAATCCTCGAACCATAATCCAACGTTTTCCGTCTCTCCGTGTCTCGACGGACGCACGATGCACGTTGCGTTCGACGAGCGCTATTATGATGCAATAACTTCGCGACCAGCGTAATTATTCGACGCAGCGGAGATACCTTGACTTTCGAGCAGTCGCATAGATAAAAGTCCGACTTTGTACCGACAACCAAACTTCCGGCGAATTCGCTTTTCTCAAAAATCAAGCCTCCAACGCAATTTTAGCTGTACTATTTTGTCTTCCAACAAATTGTGACTGTCTACCGTTCTCGTGCGAAGGTGGTTTCGGGCGTAACAGAGGTAAAGGATCTCGGGCGAAGGAGCTAAACGATAAAATCGACGGCTGGCGTGTTTGCAGTTTGTTTGTTGATCCCGGGAACGTGAGTTATTGTGCAAATAATCGACGCGGCTGTCTACGCTCGACACGCTCGGTCACGAGGTAAAACGCAAGACGCAAGACGCGCGCTCGAGCGTTGCCAAGCGATTACAGAGTTGCAGAAACCGGGAAAAGAACGGACGGTTTTTCCGTCGAAATTCGAGGGAAACGGAGGTAACAAGAATCGCGTACCGCGCGTGGGCACCCTTTGTTTGCGTTTCGAAGATTACGCACGGTTCGGGGCGATCGGCGAGCTGGTTGTTCCGTCGAGTTGGTCCCGGGAGTCACGCGTTCGATATCGGATACACCCGTGTTTCGCCCGTTGTTCCACTTTTCCGTCGTTTCTCATTCCCGACCGCTTCGAGCCGATAGAAACCAGATTTATAGCGGCCCGCCGAAAACGTAGAAATCGCATGATATTCCGCGAACGATACGGGGAACGTTTGAATGCACGGAACGTTCGTGGAATAAATTTAGGTGGTACTCGAGCGGAAAGCTGATCTACCGGTCGCTTTGCGAAACTTCGAGTGGCATCCCGAAGTTTCATTCGGACCGGTTCGCCGTTCCGAGCAACTATAAAATGCAACATTGACTCGCGCCGACGGTTACGAGCCAACGTAATTTCAAGAATATCGTCGGGACGGTGCGGGCGAGGATCGTCGAATACGTCGGTTCTAGGAGAAAAAAAAAACGGACACATTAGGTACGCGAATTACGGATTGCGACAAGCAGCTCGATCCAGACGACGGAATCGTCCGCGAAGAACGAGCTCGTAAATTGCTCTACGAAGGATCTTCTGCGATGCGAGAAGACCGTGAACCACAAGTGACGGCACGGTCGATGGTCGCATAGTTCTCCGGGATTTTTATCGCCTTCTTGCCCATACGCAGATAGATAATCGCGCCGGGCGAGTTGCAATTACCTTCGATGGTTGCGACAGATCAAGGTAGAGAGACTCGGAATATAATACTCGGTGCGCCTATCTGCCTACCTAATCGCGCGCTGCGCTGGAACGCGCCGTTTATAAATCGCGTTCGTTTTTACCAACGATAGATCAGACTCGGTTTGCCGAGTCTAGCCAATAAAACTGTATATATTGACTGGGTATCGGCTTGGCTCGAGTTGGCTTCGCTTGGCACGGCTTGTCGACAACGTATATACAACTTGAAAATCAGGGAAAGGCAGGTACTTTTGAAGGGGTATGTCAAAAAAACGGCGTTCTCCCGGATTACAAATCTCACGGCGAAGATGCTCGGAGATAGCGAAAGAATATTCGAGCACCCCAATGGGGCCCCATTAGGATCCAGAGGTAGTTGGGCCAGTCCTCTATCTGGCTCCCCTTCTTTCTCTCTTTCTCTCTCTCTCTCTCTCTCTCCCCCTCTGCCTCTCGTACTCGATGGATTCAAGGTAGAGGAGGCGGGGGATGGTTGGCCGGTCAAGCCACATTCCGTTGGCCAACCGGCTCCTTGGGACCCTTCCTCCCCCTCTTTGGTAGACGGTTCTCTCTATATACGAGAGTCTCTCTCGCCTCCTTATGAACCACTACGCGATATGTGCCCACAATACCGCCAATATTATTTCGACTAGACAGTGGTCGACGCAACCTTGTCAGAGAGCAACGCGCTGATATACGTACATAGTACGCGTATAAAGCTACGCGTACGTGTATATAATGTCTCTGCTTTTCACGACGAACCTTCCTTCTCCCAGAAGTCCCGATGTTAATCCACGTCTAACACATCCGTAACAGTTATACATCGGCACGGATCGCGTGGTATTCTTGTCGCGACCAGACGACGAACGGCGTTTCTTTGACCCTTCGTCGACTGGAACTATAATATTTTCTAACGCGGCTTTCGTCGATACCCGGTAGTCCTCAAAGGATCGAGTGGTGTGCAGACTCGCACACACAGCTAGCTCAACGCACACGCATACGAGAATTGCAAGGGTCCGGTATATCGCAGACCATTTCTCGCTAACGCAAAGACCGGGCTTTTGCATGGTCAGGCAGGCTCGGTGGAAGTTTTCGAGGCGTGATTTGTATTACATCCCGATTCGATTTTGCATCGTGGTAGTCGCTGCGAAAGAATTCGTCGACGGCTCTCGCCGATCGAACGGTACTCGGCAACTCGATTTCTTCGATGTTCGCGTTCTCTTTGGCACAGGGAAAGAAAAAGCGACGAAAGACTCGCGTCCGGTTTCGATCGTTCCGAGATTCTATCGGGCGTCGCCGGTTGCTCGGCTGTCCATCCCATTTTCCAAATATCCCGATCGACGAGCGATCGAGCGAAGCTCGGAGTGAACGATGTCGCTGCGTGATCGTGGGGTCGAGGCCCCTGGAAGAACGTTCCAGAGTTGGCCGTGCACGGCGAGAGAACTCGCCCACGTAGGGTGCCGTAAAAGTTCGGTTCAAATCTGCCCTCGGCCAACCGCCAACCGCCAACCGCCAACCACCAACCGCCAAGCGGCAACCGGCAACCGCCGCCTCCGCTATCATCCTCCCCTCTTCCGTGACTCCTCGACTTCTCTTTCGTCTTCTTCATCTCTCGTTTTCCTTCTCTCGGTTCCATCGTCGACGACGCGACGCGACGCGAGGCGACGCCGCCACCCGCGATCTCCGGCGTCTCCCATTCCTCTTCTCCCTGACTTTTCGTCTCGCTTGCAACGAGATCCTTTCTGCTTGCCTCCCCCTGAATCGAGCCGTGGTGGAGGGCACGTTCAGAGACCGGACGGGAGACCGATTCACGACGCATCGCGTCTCTTTGCGTCGGGTCGGGTCGACGGGCCTCAAGAATGTACGAATACCTCGAAATGGAAGGTGGTTGGTTGGTTCGTCTCGATCGCCAAGGGGGAGAGACTCGGGAGCGGCGATCCTCTCTGGTTCGTACGAGGGAGTGCGGGGTGCAGAGGGTGTCCACGGTGTGGACCTAGGAGGCAAGGGGGCTTCCTTGGACCCGGAGGGTCTCCGGACAGTAGGGATGCGAGCGGGGAAGAGAGAGAGAGAGGGATGAGAAGTGACCGGATGGCCTTGGTCCCAAGACTCGGTTAGTTACCGCGCGGCCGACTATAACTGGTCGAGGCTCCGTAACACAGGGCGGTATCTCCGATTTCGTCTGCTTTTTAAGACGACCGGACCACGACACCGTGTTACCATCGCAGCGCCGAATCGTCACCGAGTAGCAGCCGCGTACCCATGTAGCCGAGTGTAGCCAAGCAGGGCTACAAGCTCCGAAAACACCGTAGACTAGGGTGGTCCTTACCTATAGGAGTCAAACATTTTTTTGTTAATCTCACCCTCCTAAATTGTCAGACTTGATGAGAAAATGATGCGTGCAAAATTTAGCGTTAATATTTCAGAGATCGATCAGAGGCTGTGCCGTCTCCCCAGCTCTCAACGATGTCTTTACCCAATGAGATCATCGAGCGCGCGTATATCCCTGTTTTTCCCTTTCTTCCCACCTCTGTACTCTCGCGTGTCGCGCCGCACCGGAAATTCGTTTATGATGGTTTGCAAGAACGGCGGAGCTTCGTTGGACCATTTTCCACGGGCAGCCAAGGCGCTGAAGGTTCCTTCTGTCTGGAGCGAAAACGAATGGCCTGGTTATTTAGCCGGCATTGCTCGTTATTGCTCAACAGGGGCAACTTACGAGGCCGTGCAAGAAAGTATACGAGCATACGCGCCTCGCAAGAAGCTACACGATAGCGCTTCGCTAAGCCCGCACGGATACTCGCAGAGCTAATAATTATCCTTCGTGAGTTTGCGAAACTCTTTATCCGCAACACTTGTACCACGGCCGCTGAACGATGCGCAAATCGTTTTGTTCTTTTCGGATCGGTCCGACTGGAACTCTTTCGGGTACGTGCGAACTCTTTCGTCGAGCGGAAAACCGATTTGTTACCTGTAACTGTAACTGTGAAGCATCGAGATCTCTCGAGTCAGCCGAAACGAAACGTGCACGCATCGGGAATAAATGGGCTTAGCTTTTACATTGGTCGTAAACAGTTTTATTAATCCTCTTCGACGAGCAGAGTTAAATTCTTATGTGGAAAGTCGCCATGAAATCCGAAGCTCTTGTAACGACATGCTCGAATTCTAAATAAGACAGAACACCGTCGCCGTCGATGTCGCTTTCCTCGAGCACCTTTCGGCACACGGTGGCCACCTCGTCCGCGTTTAAACCACCTTGGACCAACTGCCGACAGGTATGTTCCAAATCGCTCGGACCCAACACCCCGTCATCGTCGAAATCTGTTCCGTGACAAGTTCAACAATGATCTTTCGGTTCTCATTTTCGTAATTCACGCGACGGTCCCTACCGTAAATCTTGAAGGCGTAAAAAACCTTCAAATCCCGCGGAGCCTGCTCCGAAAAAACCGACATCATCTCGAGGAACTCCTCGAAACAGATTCCTCCGGTATCGGCGGTCGACGATTGCCCCGTACTCTGGCGTCCCGTGAACACCTCCGATATGCGTTGTCTAAACGGATTTTCCTGTAACATTAGGATCATCATTATACGCGCAGTGTCTGAAACGTATCGTCTCGACCATTCTGGCATTGGTCTAGCTTCGATCGTGAATCGAGAGTACTTTTAGCTCCGGTATACGAGTCAAACAGGAAAGCGGTATGCGAAGACCCGATGCTTGTTGAGGCGTCATGGTCCGCGGTATCGTCCCGGAGTCTCCCATCTCGCGAAACCGTTTAAATATTCTGAAAAATCGAATGAGGATCCATGCATGGCGAGATGAGCTCGAGGTCGATTCGGATCGGTTTACCTCAAAATTTCTTTACGCGTGAAAAAGGTGCAGTCTTGATAATCCTCCAGCTGTTCCTCCGTAAACGTTGCTACCTTGTTTCCCATTTTCACTCGGTAAACCGCGCTCGCGAACAATCGGGTAGAAAATAAGTATAGATCGCACAGGGCGGAACGGAACGTGTTTCGATCGCGCGTATGAACTTCCAACTGAGCTTTTTTCCTCTAATTAGTAGGTGTGTCGCGCCGCACCTACTTTTACCGATGTTTTCGCTAGGGGTGTTCCAGCAAGTTCAAACGCGAGAACAAAATTCGAATAATACGTCTTTCCGATGAAAAAGAATATATTGTACGCGATTGTACAATTACAGGCGGTTAACTTAATTATCACCTAGATATAGTTGTCTTCGTAGTTTTCTTTACAGTCCAGCAGATGGTTCAGACACTCTCGGAATTCATCCTCTTCCAGACCGGAGTCCGTGAACGCGTGGAATTGTCGTATGCTCCTTATCCTGCTCAATTGACTGTGCAAGGATTCGTACATCGTTTGAATGCTGCTTCCACTGTGCAAGCCGGCCATTACGGAAACGGAGTTAACATCTGCAAATGAAAGAATGAACTCGCGTGTCATACTCTTCAATTACTTCTACCCATTTTTGAACCATAACATTTTGTAATGTTAACGTACCGTGTCCCACCGGCCATCCCATAATATCACCTGTCTCGGTAACATTGTTATTGAAGATTCTTGGATACGGATCTTTGATCCTCAACGGAGAAGAAACAGTGGAAAGATAAGTGGCCGATGCGTGCGAGGTGCAAGCTATGTACAGCATCATCATCTCGTGTACAGTAGAACATCTATAGGCTGGTTTCGACACTTGTTTCATCGCCTTCGCCATGGGCTGTTTCAATCTGTCTTCGGGAATACCCCGTAACGTTAAGCTTTGCATTGTTTTGTCCGCGTGTATCTCGCAATTTGGTGTCAGGCTTGTCCACAACGGTCCTGTCCAATCATCCAATACATCGATCAAGTCCATTTTCGCAGTCATTGGGAATGGCAATGTCAGACTTGTCGCCGCTGCCTTCCGACCCATTTTATTTAGATCCGCGCACAAGTCTGCCAACACGACGTTTGGATACTCTTTGCGTCTATATCTTAGGCTCACGACGTCCAACGCAGTCGCCAACAGCGCGCTGCTGTGGTAATTCAATTCCGAATTGTAAGACAGATGATTGAACGTTCGTGGTTCGCTTGTGCAAGGCCAAACAGTTTGCCCGCAACAAAGTGGACTGTACAACGAAGAATACTCTCCAATGTGTTGCCAGCATAGTGCGATGTTCAGAGCCTTAACCAAATTGGATTTAGAAGGTTCGGTCTTCTTGCTGTCCATACATGGAAACGATAGTATGCTCTTCCTGTATTCGTCCCGTAAATGTTCTATACACGATGCCCCGAGACCACCGAAGCTATCCACAGAATCCAAGATGACCTGCATTTCAAAATACAATAAACATTAGAAAATTAAATAACGCGTGCGCGCTCGAACAAATCAAAAAGCAAACACCCTGCCTGGAAGCCTTGCATTTGGTCACACTCCTCCACGTATGTTCTTATTCTTTCAGTGAAATCTTCCGAAAACTGCTCAGTGTTCCATAAATTTTTTCCATATGTATAAATATCGAATGGCTGCTCGACACAGTTGTGCCTATACTGTTTAATCGTGCTCAAAGTTCTAGGATGAAATCTAGGCAATAGATAATCTACCCATGTATTAATGTCATTGTCTGTGACAACAGCTGTGGGTTCTGAAGTGCCTGTAGGCTCATCTAGGCTCTTAGCAAACGATGTTTTAGCAACATTCTCTTCTTTAGTAACTTCCACCTTGTCATTGTCCCATAAGAACTGTGTATCTTCGTCCTGTGCAACATGATACAAGGTACCCTCCTCTTTCAAGTGTCCAAATGCTCCTTTAAGATCTACGACTAGCACCCTAGGTGTATAAGTCACTTGTTTCTACAAATAAACGATTAAATTGTTGTGTTATTAGTTAATTGTGTCAGCTTTAAACAATTTTATATGATCTAAATATACATACCTGTAAATTCTCTCCTTCTCTGTACAAAACGTCATTGTTTATGTCTGTCGGATTCGCAGGGTCGTAAGAAAAATTATTTTCCTGTAAAAATATATAAATTGTACAAGTCAATACGTACGCCTTCATTAATTAATTTCATTAATGTACGAGAAAGTTGCTTATTAAATACCTGTAAGTTCCACCAATGAGTTCCTATGAAATTGGAATAATGGCCAAATTGAATAGTTAATATTTCCCGTGACATTATGTTATACTTTTTATATCTGTTGTTAAACACTTGTAATGAATGCCAATCAAAAATTTTACATGAGAGCTGTCACTTTCTCATGATTCAAAAAATTACATGAAAGATCATTTGTTCATGTATTTATCCAATTACCTTCAACAATTCTCACTGATTTCACACGCGGTAAAGTGTATATTCTGCTACAACCACAGAGTATGCTATTATTTTTTAAATCCGCACACATGATCCTTACCGTGTTTGCCATAAGAGGTAACGCAAGTTCCGGTAAAAATTATCTGTTCTGTTCAAGTGTCCGGCCATTTAACTAATTAGTTCTGGTTTCTTCCGCTAGATGGCTCTGGTAATATGGTTTGCTCCGTCGGTAAATTTGGCTACCAGTTTGAGCGTTTTGCCACTACGTGAAATGGCGCTGTACGGACACTTGTACGGAGCAAATGATTCTTGCCGGACTTCGCATTGTGTCTTGTGATGAAAGCGGCAAGAATCATTTATTTGTACGGAATAAAATGAATAATTTCATGAACTATATATTACTCAAAAATCATTTTTACCGTGTCACATATGTAATTAAATGACCATACACATTTAAGATATATTCTATATATATTTCGTATAAATATTACAGCGTTTCGACAGCAAAATAAATATTCTTGTAAGGTGGAGCTAGTGACTCCCAAATCGAAGAGTTTCGCCTCTACATACAAGAATATTCTGTGTCCATTGTGAGAGAAAAGAATCCTGTTGTCTTTTTCATTATTAACTGGAAATGACGCATAATTCATTGTGTAGAACAGTGATGTGCAAGTAGAATCATTGTTGAGGAATTCATGGAAAGTTGGATAGATTCTATTGATAAACAGAATGTCCAATCAACAAGGCTTGTGTACAGTACATGAATCACTCATGGAAATACTGCTTGAGTGAAATTGTTGATTTTCTAACACAAGCTGTTGATGTATCATTCTTTGGATAAGGCTTTTTGCAAAAGGTTATGTGTACGATAATCGATGATTAATATGTTCTGAGACGTTGTCCGTGTTGAATCGGTGGTTGATTAGTTCGCAGATTTGAAACTGATTAATTAAGTAACTATTCATCGATAGACTTGCCCGCGTCGGTAACGTTAAAAACACATTCCCCCGGGTATGTTGAGATTATCCTAAACAACGATCAACGTTGATATCGTGAGATCCACTCGTAAGAATGGCCGATGAAACAGAAATGGTTCGTCTTGCCAAGGATATCGAGGATATGGAGTGTCTGGAAGCAGAGCTAGACGGTGCTGATGTAGACGAAGAAGGCTCCGACGGGGTTGTCGTTCCAGAGCTTCAGGGTACATTATCCAAATGGACAAATTATATACATGGCTGGCAAACTAGATTTATTGTTCTCAAAGATGGTACTTTATCTTATTACAAATCTGAGCAGGACAGTGGATTTGGATGTCGTGGTTCAATAAGTTTGTATAAAGCTAATATTAAGGTACGAACTGATACAATGTGTTTTTGTGTTGTATGCTTCTTGG
This sequence comes from Halictus rubicundus, assembly GCF_050948215.1. NCBI lineage: Eukaryota > Metazoa > Arthropoda > Insecta > Hymenoptera > Halictidae > Halictus > Halictus rubicundus. The sequence continues at coordinate 8,913,702 of NC_135164.1, read as the reverse complement.
TACATTCATGAAAAACATTGTAATATCGCTTTTTACCACCTGTTTTGACAGGCGCACGAATTCGACGAATGTAGATTTGATGTGTCTGTGAACGATTGCCTAGTATGGTATTTAAGAGCAAACAGTCCAGAGGAAAAACAACGTTGGGTAGACATCCTGAAATCGTATAAGGTATTATAAGTTTATGATACATAATTATATTTTATTGGTTTCCTTTATATTTATACAACATATATACATATTATAGCCATTTCCTTTAACCGTTTTAAATAATGCCACAGCATTTGGTCGCAATGCTCAATTGGTAGTGCGAAAACTAAGAAAACGGTTCTGAACATGCTGCAATTGCGCTGCTTGGCACTATTCGACATGGTTTTTGAAATGACCCCTGGTACTAAAATGGCTAATGCATCCCCTTATGTTTTATCTTTTTCCTATTGAATTAACACTTTACTGACCGGTGACATTTTCATAGTTTTAAACATGAAAGATTAACAACTTTTTATTATAAACAGTCAGAGTCTGGTTATGGAAGCGAGAACAGTCTGAAACGTCATGGTAGCGCCATTTCGCTTGTGTCGAATACACAATCTATTACAAGCGCAGGTAGTTTTACTAAACGTGGCGTTAGAGGATTGAAAGAGAAATTAGCAGAGATCGAGACCTTTAGGGATATCTTGGTTAAGCAAATTGATACTCTGCAAAAATATTTTGATAAATGTGCAGAGAATGCTAAGAATATTTCCACGAAAGGTAAGTAAGCAGATAATTTCTGTATGGATGCGCTCGGCTGTTTCATAGTGTTTTGTTTTAAGCTGATCATGTTTATTTGACAATTATTGCTCTTCTAACTTCGAATCAGAAAAAGTTGTTTCGTTTCAGAAAATAAAGTTGAGACAATGTTTGATCCAGCTGAACAGGCTGTAGATTTTAAGGGAGAAGCGATAACGTTCAAAGCGACTAGCGAAGGTGTGTTGGCAACGTTGCAGCATTGCGTTGAGTTAATGGTACAACGAGAAGATGCATGGCGTCGTCGATGGGAAAAAGAAGTTGAAAAAAAACGAAAAGTCCAAGAGCTTTACAAAGTCTTGAAAGATCAAGTTGGAACACAACAAACCGATTCACCGAGACCCAGGGTTCTTATCCACGGAGGTCCCGATTACGAGGTTTGATTGCGTGAACTAAAAATATTTACAAAAACGTTCAAAGAACGGGAAACATGTTTAATCTTGAATCGAACAGGAAGGTCCGCACAGTGCTCTCTGCGATGAAGAATTTTACGACGCAGTAGAGACTGGATTGGATAAAATCGACGAGGAGAATCAGCTGAGAGACCGTTTGAAGCAGAAGTCAGTTTCAATTTTAACTACTCCTACGATGTCGGCAGCCAAGCACAGATTGTGGCCAGAGGTATCGTCTTAGTTTTGTAATGATCAAGTCTTCATTTGAATAATACTGTACCTTGAATTTATGCTTGGTCCATATCCAGATTGAGAAAATAACGATGCAACAGCTGCATTATGCACGGCTTGGTGTAGGAGCCGGTGGATGGCAATTGTTCGCCGAGGACGGCGACATGCGAATGTACAGACGCGAAGAAGAGGCGGATGGCTTAGTGGTTGATCCGCTGAAAGCGTGTCATGTTGTCAAAGGGGTCACAGGTCATGAGGTTTGCCAGATATTCTTCAGTCCTGAGTATAGAACCGGATGGGAAGCGACTCTGGAGGACATGACCGTTGTCGAAAACATTTCCAAAGATACTTTAGTGTTTCTCCAAACCCATAGACGAATTTGGCCGGCGAGTCAGAGAGACGCTCTATTCTGGTCGCACATGCGCCGCGTATCCGACGATCAAGATCCGGATGCGCTTGATTTATGGATAGTTTGTAACCATAGTACAGAACATCCTGACCATCCTGTAAGTCTTGAGAATAGTTTGGAAAAACTCCAATAAATTTCCAATAAATAGATCTTTCGATAATAAATGTTTCATGTTACAGCCAAACACAGGAAAATGTGTACGTGTTTATCTGACAGTGTGTCTTGTGTGTCAAACCTTTATCGATCCGCCGAAAGACGAAGAAGGAATAAAGAGAGATAATATTACATGCAAAATAACATACTGTTCCGTTGGTTGGTATTCGATGTTATTTTTTCTCTCTCGACCGTTTTAATTTAGTTCGCCATACATTTCATTTATTATGCATGTAACACTCTTATCCGTTGATTACAGTTAATCCTGGTGGATGGGCTCCAGCGGCTGTATTGCGTGCTGTTTATAAAAGGGAGTATCCAAAGTTCCTTAAACGTTTTACTAGTTTTTGTATCGATCAGTGTAAAGACAAACCGATTATATATTAAGTGTAATTCGATAGATATTCCGTATTTTCCATCCAATTATTTCTTTATGACATCGAGGCACTCTTACGCTTTCGATGCATTAATATATCAAAGATAACAAATCAGAAGTTACATAATACAGAAAATTTCGGAAAAAGAAAACTCTCCCAGTATAAATGAAAGTGTTTTGTATACTTTTTTTTTTTTTGCTTACTATGATAGCTTAATGGAACAGAATATAAACTGTTGCATCGAAAGTGATTTAATAAAGTGTAAAAAAAAATCATTATATACACTTTCGAGGTAAACTTTGGAACACGCGCGCAGAAGCACTGTTTATAAATTATATTTACTTCTTTAAATACTAGCTTGTTATTTTATTGTTATACACAATGCTGTCGCAAGCCATTTGTAAAAATCTTAACGAAACGATAACATATACATTTATCTATTGTTACATTAAATATCCAATTAAACACGAAACTGTATAATACAAATTATATTGTTATTTTTATTTATACATAAAACGTGTATATCGATACACAATATAATGGTCGAATGAAGAAACATAATAAAGACTGTTGTAGATTTGTCTTAAATCGCATTCTATCTGTTTACTTTAATCTGATTTTTTTAACATATTTGCACGTCCTTAATCATTAAATATGTACAGGTTAATCAGACCAAATTAAAAAAGGTGTTTTTGTAAGAAATAAATTTATTTCTATAAATTATTTAACTAAAATTATAAAATTTCTATATCATGTATGTACATCGTACAAAATAGTTTTACCTCGTACCCTCTGCGTGACACGAACAGATCGAAACATATATTTTAACAAATTTCAACTGTTTAAATGTACACTACATATTACATGTTTTCCAAGTATGTTTCTTAAGAAATTACATGTTCGATGGTATTTGGATCGAATTCAAATAAAATCATTCTTCAAATTACAAGAGGCGGGTACAGATATACAAATGCGTTTCTGTATTCTTATAAACTAATTATTACGAATTACAATAATGGCCAAAATTGAAGATACAACAGTTATGGATAATAATTTAGAATAATAATTCTTTTTTTATTGAAAAATAAAATCAAAAGAATCTTACATTAAAAAATGCAGTTCGCTAAACGCATTTAGTTATCTCATAGAAAACAGAGTGTAATAATGTTCTGTATTTTACACATAAAAGACGGTAAAATTGAGTGTTCTCGTTATAATATAATATTTACAAATTTTAATTACCTAATTTTAGCCATTATATTAACAAATTATTTTCTAGTGCGATTATGCGTACAACACATTGAATTTCATAAAATCACTATAAACTATAAGAAAAAGTAGGTATACATTGATTGCAATGCACAATGCGTATCTATGGACACCATTTTAATTCGATGAAAAATGGAAGATTTGTGACAATTATATTTACAATGTATATCATCTACAACTGTGCTATTCATCATGGCAAACATAAATATATACTTTACTCCAAAACTTCGTTGGAACTTCGATCCATTCATAGAAATTTTAAATGCAATACAATTGTATATTAGTGTACGTCAAATGAAATTAAATCCGATTAAAAGTTTCAATGCTTCTCCAAGATTTTCAATTATGTTTGTCGCTTGTACGAGTCCAAGACAAATAAATCTACATATCGGTAGTGAAAGCAAAATACGAAAACCGTAAATACTTTTTAGGTGACTCCGTATATAAAAAATGTGTATTTGTTTTCTATATTTTCAATTGCTATTATCGTCATTATTCAAAAGCATAAGAGCCTAATTTCTTTAATACATTAAGACCTTTCTCTTCGTACTCTTCCCTGGTTATCCATACGTCTCGATCCTTTGTTATTTCCGCTAATACAGCACCACCCATAAAAACCATATCCTTACGCCTAGGGGAATCTTCAATTCTTAACTTAAATTTCTGGAAACATATTAAAAAGGTGTACAAAATTATCAATGTGAATCTCATGTTTAGTCTGCGGATCTTTATGCAAGTATAGATTCTATTATGTTCGAAACAAGATAAAAAGCTTTATAAACTTTACTGAACTACTATGCGTGTATAAAATCCGCATGTCATAAAACGAGTTTATTATAATTACACTTAGTTTCGAGGTATCATTCTTTAATACTCTTTGTAGATAAAGCTGCTTAATTTCTCTTTCAAGCCTAGATGGAAGTCCTGGATACATTGTGCTACCGCCGCTTAAAACAATATGTTTATATAATTCGCTCCTTATATCGATGTCAGCTGCTTGGATAGTGCTGAATACTAATTCAGCTATTCCCTGAGCTTCGACATTGATTAAATGTGGTTGGAATAACGCTTCCGGCGCTGCAAATCTTTCACCGCCTACTTTGATTACTCTTCCGTCGGGAAGCTAGAAAATTTCGGCTTGAATACAATGTAAATTGATGTTTCCCGAAATTGTAACAGTGTTTACTCACGGTATAGGACTCGACTAAGACTGTTGTCTCGAGCGCTAACTTTTCCTCGGTTTCAATGTTGTAACCGATATAACATAATTTTTCTTTCATCATTCGAACTGTTTCAAAGTCTGCGGAATGATTAAATGCGTATCCGCGTAACAAAAGAAGTTTTATTAAGTGCATTGTAATGTCTCGACCAGCTATATCCAGCCGTCGCGTGAGATGAGGTAAAGCATACTCTTCGAATACAGGACAAATGTGAGTGACTCCGTCTCCGGAATCTACTACAACTCCGCTGATCAACCCTTGAGCATATAACGTAAGTACTGCTTGAATTGCAATGTATGTCCCAGCAAATCCATATTTTTCGAACATTACCTGAAATCATTTCGAAAAAGTTAAGCTCGATTATATATTAATTTTGATTAGAGAAATTTATGTGTATTGCAAGATTGGTGGTTTACCTCGATCATTTTCTCTCTGTTTGTGATAGGATTCATAGGTGGTTCTGTTAATAAAATCTTACACTCTCTGGGATTGATATTCATTTTCTCTTTACCGAACGTGTAGTCCCAAACATGACACATGTCCTCCCAATTTCTGCAAGGTGCATCAACAATTTAATAATCCACAATGCATCTACGCTAGATAAAAATGTCCATACACACCTAACAATTCCATTTTGCATTGGATAACTAATTTCTAACATAGATCGAAGTTTGCTTGCTTCGTCTCCGACCATTAAATCCTGTGATAGTAAATGACAATGACTTAAAAATCATTATGTGCCCTGCACATATGTATATATTTAGTTAACATAAACTGTTAGTATTTAAATAATTCAACAAACCATTTTAGAATTTTATACATTAAGTTATATGAATATGCTTAACTAGAAAGACATAGTACTTCCATCCGTACAAAAAATAATTTGTCTTATAATTCTTATTGTAGAAAATTTATTACTAACAGGTACATTACCTTTCTTCTTTTAATATTCGCATAGTCGCTCGGACAGTATATTATATAAAGAAAAAAAAGTTCAAAAACTACAGAGACCCTATTGATAGACCAGTATACATTTTAGTTGTTTTTTTAAGCACTGATGTAGTACCGACAGTTGTACGTATTAGCATCAAAAAATGCAAGAAACTTACAGGCATGTTAAGCACATCCTACGAGAGCAAGTGTAAGCACACAAATATATTAGATAGTTATCAAAAATACAATATACACACAAACCCACACACAATAAATATAAATTGCATTGGCTTTGTAGACATTTTTTTTTATCTCTTAAAAAGATAACAAAGAAGGTAACCAATTATGTGGTGGGCAAATTGACCACAAATAATTGAAATAGAAAGATTAATTAAATTTTAATACAAACTATCGTATATCCTAGTAGTTTTAAAAATAATTTCCATCTTACTTTTTGCATCTACACTCCATTCTGATATTTGTGTTAGCGAAAAAGGTTAGCGAGTCAAACTTTTATTTACATCAGTGGACAAACGCATGGATTATTTTCAATCGAATTTTTTAACATTGAAGCACACCGCATAATGTGAATTGACTTACACGAATACAATATTCTTGCTGAAAATTAAGCGAGTTATTAATATATTGCTTGAATATTATTAACTACGAGTACATAGCTTTCCATAGCAAGAAGGTACTTCCAATTTTAACAATCATAATAAGAAATATTCAAACTTTTACGAGTCTCCTTGCGAAAGTGCAGAATTAAAGTTCATTATTCCAATTGAGAAAGTTATACGATATCTTTGTCGAATACAAGAGACATATACTAAATTTAAAGCAACCAAATTTTGTCCACAAATCATATTTACAATCGATTGGCGAATAATGAAATAAAATTATGACAAATATTCTAGTTCCTTTGATTACATTTGAGAAATTGAAAAATTTACCTTCACATCGATGTCTCCTATCTTATTGACTGCTCTGATTATAGGACGTCCAACTATCGATGGAAATATGTGTGCTGGAAAATTTGCTCCTGCATATCCGCACTTAACAAACTACAAACAGAAAATTGTTACACATGTACTTGTCAAAATCAAAGATCGACAATGGAAAATTTCTCGATGAATTGTTTAACAACAATAGCGATTGGATCCTTTCTTTTCTATCACCCTGTATAATCCAATGACTTCTATCGGGACTGTTATTTACAAGAAAATGATTAAGCTTCTTTTAAATATAGCAAAATCATTCAAGTCTATTGATAGAATTCCGATAGCTAAAACCATTGATACAAGTCTCAAAGAAATATATGAAACTCGAAAAGAAATTGCAAGTAAGGAATGAAAGTTGTATGTATAACCTTACCCCTGTTCCGTTATCGCAAACGATGATCTTTCTGCCTTTGCTATCCATTTTTTCGTCACTGTAGTTACTAAAACCGATCTTTCTTGTTTCTCGTGTTAAATTATATTAAACATTACACATTCCCCAAAGTGACTAATTCCTGCAGATTTTAGGGCGTTACCGGCATGACGTTTTTGGAAGCAACGGACGTTGTGAAGTCAGACTTGCAGTTCCTTCGAAACGACAAATATTTTTACTTTCCGCTTGATCTAATTGGAATATACGAGTCGTAAATAATCCTCGTTCGAGGAGGAAATCACCTGTACTACACGCCGAATCAATTGATAGTACAAATCGCTGATTTTCAGCGTAAGTCCCTGTCGTATTCTACACTTTAAGTCCGACACGCAATCGTCACAGCTCGATTGGCTGGACGATATCTGTCTCGAACGTTTCGTCGTTATCAATTTCTGTCAGTAATATTCGCAGATAAAATGTTTCCGTTCGAATACCCCACATTTACTCTGACTTCAGTTAAACGTCTTCGTGTTGGACATTTAAAAAATGAGACAACACAACCATGGAACAACGGAACTAACGGAACTGTTATTGGGAAAGTAGCTTTAGGAAGAAATTATTACGATCTCTCTTATCCTTGAATAATTTTTTTCTAAACACCGTACTTTTCTTATACAATCACTCGTTTCTTGGATTCGTAACGCAACACGTTTAATATTTCAATTATATTCGCAAACAATGGCAATACCGATTGCTTATTTAACTAGGAAAGAATCGATCTCCAGCTGTCATCGTTTGCACAGGTACCGCGATTTAGTTTATTTTTTATACTTGTTGCTTCAACGTTCCCCTTTTCCAGCGAGCATTTATCGGAGGAAGAGAATAAACATATTTTTGGAAAATGTAATAATTATTGGGGACATGGTCACAATTATACAGGTAATTTTTACTATTGCATCAATATTTATTATTTCTCGTATTGATCGTTTTTTTTTTTTACTTAGTTAAAGTCACTGTGCGTGGACCGGTGGATCCCGTAACTGGTATGGCAATGAATTTAACGGATTTAAAAATGTACATGAAGAGAGTGTTGATGGATCAATTGGATCATAAGAATTTGGATAAAGATGTACCTTATTTCAAAAATGTTGTTTCTACCACTGAAAATGTGGCTATTTATATATTTAACGAATTAAAAAAAATTATGCCCAATCCAGAGCTGTTGTACGAGGTCAAAATTTACGAAACTGAAAATAACATTGTTACTTACAGAGGGGAGAGTCAAGTGTAATGCTTCGTTAATTTTCAAATAAGATATACTTTTCACATATAAGAGTACAGAAATATATCACAATGTATTTTTAATGATCACACATAAAATATTGGTCTCCTTATTTATATGTATGTAAATAGATTATTGTATTATAAATTGTTTACAAAAGTTGTTGAAATTAAATATGTAAAATATAAAATAATATATAAACATGCTCTCTGAAAACAAAGAACTCAATAATTGAAAGAACATTCGATAAAATACTTTTACGATTCTTTGATATCACACTGAACAATATGCAATAGTGATTATCATTGTCTTTATGTCAGATCAATACTGCATCTTCTCCTTCGGTACACAAATATATTAGAACAATATCTATTTGCGTTCCTTAAGAGAATAAATGTTTTGCGTGGTTTATCTTAATATTGCACTTCTAAAGGTAGACTACTAATCTCTTAATCACATATACATATACGTTTGTACAAAAAGTAATATCTACATAGATTAGTATCACAAATTTAAACAGACATTCTATGCAAGATACACAGATGTAAAATATATATAAATATCTCTTTGTAAAAACACCGATATAAAGTTAAGTCATTCGAATAAGCAAAGTAAACAACATACTCTCTAATATCTACTGTATCCTTTATCTATGTGTCTTCGAAATTAAGATCCTCGATCGATAAATGCAAAGCAGCCTTTCTCAATTTCAATATCGATACTTATATATTTGTGTTTGTATCTAGCTTAACATAACTCCTAATCGTTACGTATGGTATACCGAGTTCAAAGTCGTCTTTCGGCCAATATTTTAACACAGGCGATTGATGCGGCTTCTCATCCTTCACCGAGAAATAAGCGAAAAGCACAGCTGCCGTGTAACTCGCGATGAAAATGAATAAATGCCAGAGTGCATGTAAATACGGAAAGTTTAGGTTCAGCCAGGTATCGCAGAATAAACGATCGTTTAACCAACAAGTAACTGCTAGCAACCAAACAGCCCCGCATCTTAAGCCCAATCTATACACCCTCATCGATTTGGTCCTTAAAAACACAATACAAAAAGATTATAATTTGATATTACATTATTTCATGGACCTTCTTTGCACGTAAATGATTTACCTTTTCAATTCAACTATCATGAAGCCAAATGCTGGTATGCCCAGACTCATCAACGCGAATGCATTGATCGCGGGATGTATAAACGATAAACCAGTTGCAATAAGAGTTGGTAGCATCGCGCACATAGATAGAAGTTTCCTATCGTTGTGTAGAATGTTTGGGAAGTATCTCCGTGGGAAAAACATACAGAAACCTGCCATATACACCCATAAAATTGCTAATTCATCTAGCAATTGACCTATTATAACAATAAAAAAAACATTTCAGTTGCATTCCTTATCCTTGTATTTATGAATTATTCAACGAATTTACTCACCTATTAGAGACAAGGTAGCATGAAAGTATGCACTGCTCAGGCCTACTATCATTAACAAAAACCAAATCACGTGTATTCCAGGATTCACGAATCTCCCATAATCTCTGAACAGGTGCATAAGAACAGGAGGAAGCAACAAAAACACCAAATTGCTCAGCTGTAAACGAGAAACGAAGCAATTTATTCTACTAATATTTTTACACTTTAATGTTTCCTAAAAAAATGAAAGGTTTATTATTGTTTTTGTGAAATACAAACCGTGTTCATAAATTCTGCGATACTAGACGAAATGCTATAATTGCCTTCGCACCAGTCGACTGGCGAACTGCCAGCCTCGAATGGTTTCCACATTTTTAAGTCTATTTATCGTGTCACTCGATTAGAACAAATCCAAAACTCTGAGAACAGAAAAATTCCGAAAGTTGTATTCGCCAAAAGAAATTCAAGTAATTTGAATTGTCCCGATTTGAACTCACAAAGAACAACAGAACAAAGGAACGTCCACAGCCGTTGTTCGCACAATATTAATAGTGCATCAGTGCATGCTGCCTCACACAAATGCATGGAAATCCGTTCACGACATCTATTATATGTAGTAAAGGTGTCACATCTATTGCAATACGTTGCACAAAAGGCGATTAAAAAACAGTGTATATTCGCGGGCAAACACAAGTGTTGTTTGTGTTTTTTATCAGCGATCGAAATAGACAGCTAATGACAGCTATAAACTCATACAACATTCTGCGCTACCACTACATATCCCTCGAGATCATGTGTGCGAATGCGCCTCAGTGACGCATGGCTTGTTGTCAAACGAAATTCTCCAGAAAAAATGACGGAAAAATCTTAGAAATGATTATTCAGAAAATAATCTACAATTTAAAATTGATGACTAACGTAAATTTCTACGTTAATAACAATAATTACAATAATTTTCACATTATTAATGCAGTTGTTCAGACAAGTACAAATGATTCTTACCGATTTTGTTATAAGGCGCAATGTAACTCCGGCAAGAATCATTTGCTTCGTTCAAGCCTCCGTACAGCGCCATTCCACGTAGCGGCAAAAGGCTCAAACTGTTAGCCAATTAATTCCAATTTCCAACGTCAGATGGCGCCACCACCAGAAAATTTTCTTATCGACTGTCGATAATTTTGTCTACCAGTTTGAGCGTTTTGCCACTACATGGAATGGCGCTATTTTCAGAATTTATGGAGCAACAAATTCTTGCTGAAACTTGCCGGGTCTCTTATGAGGAAAACGGCAAGAATCATTCGCGAGGGAATTAAAAATAACATTTCAATATTTTTTTACTGAAATTTTTTATTTTCAGATGGCTCAAATTAAAGGTAGAAAAATACAAATGGAAGTGGGTTACCGAGAAACACTGTGAGCATAGATAAGGTCACTGACGAGAGTATCTCATTGGTAGACAAAGTGTAGGAGTATTGTTCTAGTTGTTAGATCACTGATAGTAATTGATATTAGTCAATAATACGTTACTACGATACTTGTTGATGTATGTATTGTGTAAGAGATCGATGGATAAATGAAACGTATTTGTCAAGGTGTACATATATTACATATGTTATATACGCCTGGAATATCCATATTTGTACATATGTCGTTAAAATAAAATATGCAAAACATATGCAATATGCAAAATGTGCAAAATAAAAAATCTATTTTTAGAATCTCCTTATAACAAAACAAATTTCTGCCCATAACTCATAGCTTTATCTATTTCCTGTAAAATTATTCATTTGTATAAACATTCGCAGTCTAGTTACAGCATATAATTAATATTATAATGTATGATAGGAATAGGTCCAACAATGTAAATAAGCAAAACGTCTCTTTCGATGCACTCACGTAACAGCAAATTCTATGCTGTTGCTTTTCAGCAACAGCGCCGTTGTAGAACATTTATTAGTTCCGGCCGATACGGTAGGATGTGACACCGAAATGGTAAGATGGGTCTGTGCTGTGAGCGTCGATGTAACATCAGAGAGGAATGAGAGTGCTCACGCCCGGGGTTTCGGCGTTCCCACTTTCGTGACATCGCCGCTTTAGCATGGCACAGAACCGGTCAGTCTTTCCTGGAACAGAACCGGTCAGTCTTTTAGCATGGCACAGAACCGGTCAGTCTTTTAGCATAAAACTGAACGCACATTATTTTTTTAACCAGGATTAGAACGTACAGCTTAATTGTTTTATATGAAATATGTAACTAACATGTAAATCTTGTGTACAAAATCTCTAATATTAATTGTAATGATACGTATTTTATTTTTTTTCCAAGTTTGTAGTTGCAAACTTTAGTTGTAAAAAATGGAAAATCCGGAAAAATTCGAACAAATACAGATCTCACATCGAAGTTTAAAAGCGACCAAACTGAATATTAATTTAATAATGAGCTATTGTCATCAACACTATCTTAAATTTTTTCATATATTTAGCTACTGTTATTATTAATTTAAAAAATTTTTCTTTCATGAATAAATATTTTTCCACCTCAGCACCATAAGATTTTTACTAGATGACTTTAAAAACACATTAGAACTATTTTTAAATAATTTTACTCGAAAACATTCTAGTTTACTCTTTATTTCACCGTTCTACTAATTTTTTATGGGCTGCATTGCAGCTCTGTTTAACACTCCTTTACAACTCAATACCATGGTACCATCCATATTCAAGGAAGAACAATTTTTTGCGACGACCATTGAAAAAACAAAAGTGTTTCCTTCATTTCAGTCCTTTAGTGCGTTGGTGACGTAGCGCCCAGCACACCTACCTGTGTTCTGTGTAACATCTGGAGTTTTATGGTACGCTAACAATTGCTATTGACTCGCAAGCCAGACCGTACAAGCGAATGCATCCACAACTTCCAGAGACCTGCCTCCAAAACTAATTAAAGGAAGGCTAGACATGCAGTGTGTACTATACTCCTCAAAAGAGGCGGATTCCAGTCGCTCGTGTTATAAACCTCATTCGATACTTCATCGAAAGGGTGATCTTACATATTTCTGTAACAGTTCCAAGTGCATGCACTTTGTTCATGATACCCTCTTTGTAATTATTAAATTCAATTAAATATTAAGTAAATCTTTCACGGTGCTAACGGCCCTCGCAGAGATGGGCATTATTTGGGATAAAAAATTATTTAAATGAAAATTTGAATAAAAGATACTTTATCTTTATTTGTTATTTGAAGGTTCGAATAAAAAAAAGCATCTTTATTGGACGAGTATCGGATAAATAATTTTATTCGTCGAGAATTTATCCGACGAATAAAGATAATTTTTTCTATTCGAAGCGGATTTATTCGAACTTCGAATAATTTTTTCATCTTTTATCTATATCTTTTATTCGAAGGCTTCCAATAAATCTTCGAATAACTTTTGCCGAGCGCCGAGCTTCAAAGACCCAGCAACTACGGACGACATACAATGTAAGCGAATGGAGAATCGCGCACGTATGAAAGCTTAAACTTTTAGATTTTTCAATATATCCTCATGAAATTGTGACGAGCGAATGGAGGGGATTTTCCTGATGAAAATGAGGTCAAATTCGAGTGTAATCGAACAAGTTTCACTGATACCTAATTTTACGATAAAAAATACAATCTCATTAAAGACAGTCCAAATGATGTCGTGTTTGGACTCATTTCGATCGGAACAAGCTCTACAACTCATTCGTCTTAACAATATTGTTCTGATTAAAAACATACAAGCATAAATTGCCAGTAATGCTCGATTCCCCATCTGCTTACATTGTAGGCTGTTGGTCGGTCGCTGGTCTTTGAAGTTCCGAGCTCGCAGAGTCGCGAGATATCGGTGTGAAACAACTACCAATCCAATTGCAAAACTTCATTGTTTTTCATGATATTTTTATGGGACTTGCGCCAACTAATTCGTGGCATTCTTCTGATTAAAATGACACTAAACACGGTACAAATTGGACTGTATTTAGCATTTTTATCCGTAGATTTATTCGAAGGCTTCGATAATTTTTGCTATAACTTTTGCCAGCTCGACGAATAAACGGCGACGACGGCCGACGAGGACCGACGAGCGCCGAATGTCTAAGACCCAGCGACTGCCAAACGGCACACAATGTAAGCGGATGGAGAATCGTGCATTATTGGCAATTTATGCTTGTATGTTTTTAATCAGAACAATATTGTTAAGACGAATGAGTTGTAGAGCTTGTTCCGATCAAAATGAGTGCAAACACGACATCATTTGGACTGTCTTTAATGAGATTGTAATTTTTATCGTACCATTACGTATCAGTGAAACTTGTTCGATTACACTCGAATTTGATCTCATTTTCATCAGGAAAATCCCCTCCATTCGCTCGTCACAATTTTTTGAGGATATGTTGAAAAATCTAAAAGTTTAAACTTTCATTCGTGCGCGATTCTCCATCCGCTTACATTGTATGTCGTCTGTCTTCGCTGAGTCTTTGATGCTCGGCGCTCGGCAAAAGTTATTCGAAGATTTATTGGAAGCCTTCGAATAAAAGATATAGATAAAAGATGAAAAAATTATTCGAAGTTCGAATAAATCCGCTTCGAATAAAAAAAATTATCTTTATTCGTCGGATAAATTCTCGTCGAATAAAATTATTTATCTGATACTCGTCGAATAAAGATACTTTTTTTATTCGAACCTTTGAATAACGAATAAAGATAAAGTATCTTTTATTCGAATCGTTATTTAAATAATTTTTTATCTAAATAATGCCCAACTCTGGTCACAGGTGCCTTTTGGAAGGACAGCCCACCTGTTATCTAAACATTCTTTTAAAGTCCTTTTTTTACAGTCGCAGAGGAAGAAACGCTCTGTATTTTGGATTTCAAGTAATTGTAGACACTTGTATGATTCTGTTATATATACTACTTTGATAAAATTAGAAAATAAAAATTATGTGGCGTGTGTAATGTCGTACAAAGCAGTTTCAGATGAATGATAATGTGTTCAGGAACTGTTACAGAAATATGTAAGATCACCCTGTCGATGAAGTATCGAATGCGGTTTATGACACGAGCGACTGGAATCCACCTCTTTTGAGGAGTTTAGTACACACTGCATGTCTAGCCTTCCTTTAATTAGTTTTGGAGGCAGGTCTCTGGAAGTTGTGGATGCATTCGTTTGTATGGTCTGGCTTGCGACTCAATAGGGATTGTTAGCGTACCATAAAACTCCAGATGTGACACAGAACACAGGTAGGTGTGCTGGGCGCTACGTCACCAACGCACTAAAGGACTGAAATGAAGGAAACACTTTTATTTTTTCAATGATCGTCGCAAAAAATTGTTCTTCCTTGAATATGGATGGTACCATGGTATTGGGTTGTAAAGGGGTGTTAAACAGAGCTGCAATGCAGCCCATAAAAAATTAGTAGAACGGTGAAATAAAGAGTAAACTAGAATGTTTTCGAGTAAAATTATTTAAAAATAGTTCTAATGTGTTTTTAAAGTCATCTAGTAAAAATCTTATGGTGCTGAGGTGGAAAAAATATTTATTCATGAAAGAAATTTTTTTTTAATTAATAATAACAGTAGCTATATATATGAAAAAATTTAAGATAGTGTTGATGACAATAGCTCATTATTAAATTAATATTCAGTTTGGTCGCTTTTAAACTTCGATGTGAGATCTGTATTTGTTCGAATTTTTCCGGATTTTCCATTTTTTACAACTAAAGTTTGCAACTACAAACTTGGAAAAAAAATAAAACGTATCATTACAATTAATATTATTCTTAATTTATATTAATTAGAGATTTTGTACACAAGATTTACATGTTAGTTACATATTTCATGTACAACAATTAAGCTGTACGTTCTAATCCTGGTTAAAAAAATAATGTGCGTTCAGTTTTATGCTAAAAGACTGACCGGTTCTGTCCCAGGAAAGACTGACCGGTTCTGTGCCATGCTAAAAGACTGACCGGTTCTGTTCCAGGAAAGACTGACCGGTTCTGTGCCATGCTAAGGCTGAGCAGATGTCAGCACTATATCGGGAACGCCGAAAACCCGGGCGTGAGCACTCTCATTCCTCTCTGGTAACATCTAACATCTGACGATCTAACTCGGCTTAGTACAGCTTAGTATACAAATACAACAGTATACAACAAGGTCGGCTTACTCATGGACGTCTTGCACAAGAGGAACTCGTATATTTTCAAACGATTATTTGTGTAAATTGTTTTAAATAAAATACACAATTTACCAAAATTGTATGCTGTCAAAAAAGTGGTCTTCGCGATTTTAGTATAGCTAAAATTTTTCAAATATTACTAATAGATTTTAGATAAAAATTAATATCGAAAAAGGATGTCTGCGGCAGTGGAACTGCAAGATCCTAGCAAGGATGAACAATCGATAGAAAATAATCTGCTGTACAAAGAACGTGCAGAAAGAAATCGCCAGAAAGCATTACTTTTAAAAAAATCCAAGGTTGTTTCTCATCCTTACTCTAAGAGGTAGGTAACACACTTTTCATAAACCTTTATTCATTGAGATCTTCATACAATACTACATCTTCTGATGTCTGTTTTTTAAAGGGAGAATGGAGATGCAACAATTGGCAAAACAACCAAGGGTCAAGATCAACGTGTTATACTCAGTGGGGGTGGCTTTCTTATAGAAGAGAATGATGATTTGGAAGAAGAGATGGTAAATTAAGAGTTAACGATTCTTCCATAATATTTAAATTATTAGAAGACTAATGTATACTTTGTTATAGTTGAAGATAGCAACAATTCCTGCTCCCATTATTATCGATTTACCTCATTGCAAAGAATGCCAAAAAGAGTTTAAAGACTCCTACTTACTGCAGACCTTTGATCTATCTGTATGCGATACATGCAGGTAGAATCATTGTCCCAGGTGGTTCAATTGATCAATCAAATCAAGTAAAGTCGAGGAATTGAATTATTCGATTTTACAGAGACCCGCATGGAAAACATTCTCTAATCACAAAAACAGAGGCCAAGCAAGAGTATTTATTAAAGGATTGCGATTTTGATAAGAGAGAACCTATATTAAAATATATCACAAGGAAGAATCCACATAATTCGCATTGGGGTGAAATGAAGTTATATTTACACTTGCAAGTAGAACAGAAAGCACTGGACGTTTGGGGTACTGAAGAAAATTTGGTAAAAGAAAAGGAATTGCGTGATACGAAGCGGGAAGGAACGAAAATTAAAAAATTTAATAAAAAAGTACAAAAGATGTTTAGAACTTTAATGTTATCCTTACGTTAAAATTATAAAATAATACTCTATCTCGTGAATATTTCCTAATTAACAAAGAACCGTTTCTTCCTGTACAGATCAAACAATTACGGATGCAAGTTAGAAGCTCGATGTACGATAAAACATCAAAAGCTTCTCATACTCACGAATATGGAGAAGATACACATAATGAGGAGGATGATACATATACACACACCTGCACCACTTGTGGCTATGAAGAAACATATGAAAAAATGTGAATTTTAGATGTATCAAGTTTCAGTAAAAGAATCCGATTAGGCTGTGTTGTATTGTAGCACCTGCTCTTTCGGTTGCACGCAGATTGAAAGAAAATCAAACATTCGTTATTTTTCGAATTATTAATTTATTATATATTTTTCTCATCGTCTTTTTTTTTAAATACTTTTTTTCATTAGAATTGAATGCGTTTGTACTCAAATAAACTTTTGTACATTATAATACGTTTACATTGATCAATGATCTCGCCTAGTTTTCAGACAACTTAAACATTTCGGAAACGAACAGTAGAATTCGAGCTTTTTATTTGCACTGTGATACCATAATTTTTTATATACCCCTCGATTTTCAGAGAACGTTCATCGGTTTGATTGTACTCGGTATTCTACATAATGTACTGTTCGTGATTACATTATCTCTTACTGTAACATCATGACGATCTGTCTGATTAAATAACTATATCTAAAAATTAATATTGCACTATGTAAACATATGATCTTGTACGTAAAAATAATCCTCGCACAAATCGCTAATTTCATACAACCATTTTTCTTAATCGCGCAGTCCTTTTGCGAAAAAAATAATATACGCATTTCATTGACTTCTTATCAGTTTGTCGTTTGCATAATATATTTCAAGTACTTTGACAGTTTTAGTTTCTATATCACTGTGATTCCGTTAAGATTCTTGTCGTCATTCGTGTTTCCTTTTAGCCCTGTGTCTCTCTCTCTCTCTCTCTCTCTCTCTCTCTCTCTCTCTCTCTCTCTCTCTCTCTCTCTCTTCCTCTCTCTCTCTCTCTGTCTTTTTGGTACAATACATACATATACATATATAGATCCTCTCACGTACATAAACGAATATTTCTTTGGAATATTACGCTAAAGCAGTTGTACGACGACGCGTACGTAACATTCTACTGCAAGATCGAACCGGAACCAGTTTATGTACGACTAAGGCTAAGACTTGTCTACAAACTTCTTACAAACGTTTTGTACAGGCTGCAAAGTTGGCACAGTCAGCGTATCTCCCACTTTAGTCTGGGGTACAGTCAATGCATTCGACACCATGGTGCTTGATCTGAAACAATCGATTCAAGTTATTAAAATTATTCAATTCCAAAAAAGCCATATTGTCCCCTCTGTCCAACATTATAGTACACATTTCAGTTGTATTAGGTTGTTGCATAGGAATGATCGCATTGAGATTGAAGGTAAAAATGTAAGAATGCACGCATCATAAAAAAGCACGGACATTTCATATGCAACGAGAAATGTCTACCATAGTACCAGAACAGAGAGTGTAAATACATATTTCTCCTTCCTCTTACCTGTTGTGCCTAAGATGGCTTTTGACTAAATGACCGGCTGTCAGTGCAGCCATCAGTGACAATTCGCCGGCGAGTACTGTAGCGCATACGATTCTAGCTAATCTGCTGGCGTTCTCGCCAGGTTGATTAGTGTTTGGTCCCTTAACCCCTAGCATAGCTAAGCACGCCCCTTGTGCGGGAAGACCTGTTCCACCTCCAACGGTGCCTATTTCTATACTTGGCATCGTGCAAGATACATACAGGTCTGTGCCATCGGCTCCCCAGGGTTCCATCAGAGTCATGCAATTACTACTGGCGACATTCTGAGCGGGATCCTGACCGGTCGCTATGTAAATCGCGGTGACAATGTTCGCGGCATGGGCGTTGAAACCGCCCACGCTGCCAGCTATGGCAGAGCCGATCATGTTCTTGCTTATGTTCACATCAACCAGGGCGTGGACCGAGGTCTTGAGGACATTGGTGACCACATCGGCAGGTACGATCGCCTCGCAGACCACACTTTTGCCTCTGCCTTGGATCCAGTTGACGGCGGCGGGTTTCTTATCAGCGCAGAAGTTTCCGCTCAATGATAAGATCTCCATATCAGGGAAATGCTCCTTGACCGTGTGCAGAGATTTCTCCGTGCCCTTGGACAGCATGTTCATTCCCATAGCGTCGCCAGTAGTCGCCACAAAGCGGACGAACAGGTGCCTGCCGGCGATGCGCACGTGAATCTTGGACAATCTCGCGAATCGACTGGTCAGATCGAAGTGATCTTTCATTTTCTGAAAGTTCTCCGGATTCTGCATCCAGGCCATAGCCTCGCTGGCTCTGACTATGTTCGGGAACCTAACTACAGGCCCCCTAGTCATTCCGTCGGCTACCACGCGACTCGTCACCCCGCAATTCAGCAACGCCCTGCTACCCCGATTCGTGGATGCTACCAAGCACCCCTCGGTCGTTGCCATCGGCACGTGATAGAACTCACCGTCGATCAACATCGGGCCAGCGATACCGAGCGGCACCGGCACATACCCGACAACATTCTCGCAACACGAGCCCAACACTAGCGAGTAGTCGTACTCCTTGTACGGCAGGTTCACCAACTCTTCCACAAACTTGCCAGCCTCCGCGAGTATCAAGCGTCGGATCTTCACGCCACGCTCCATGTCCCCGACTGCTTTCTCCAGCTGATAGGCGGCTATGTGCTTATGCTTCACCAGCTGGATCACCTCCTCGTCTGTGAGCACGCTGGCTCCGAGCTGGAAACACGAGAATTAAAATGAAATTATTTAGCTTTCGGTTAACACTTCGTAGAACTTCTACTCAGTAGGATGGCACATCAAAGCACAAACTCGTCAGAGTAAAAATCCAATTTTCAATCGTGTCACAGCACACTGTATCACAACGACGACCATAACTACCTCAGACTTGTATATTTCGAGGCATTCCGCAATGGGCCTAGGAACTGTAGACTGCAAAGACGCGGCTTCACTGCTGGACAAGTCAACGCTCGACTGTCTGCTGTCGGTTTGCACCTCTTTGTCGATGAACTCCAACTGGGATTCGTTGTCTACCTCTATCCAACCACCGCCCACGCCGGATAAAGGGAAAATAGTGGATCGCATAGCTGGATGAGTTTCCCCGAATCGTTGGCGCAACGACACGTCCATGTTAGCGGTTTCCACGAGCTCTGTGTAGTCGGTCTCAGCCTTTTCCTCGTTGTCGTCCTCCTCCTTGAACCTGAGCTGCTTCGCGATGTCGCCCTTGTCCTCGAAGAAGATGAACTTGATGGCCAGTGCAAGTAGCAGTATCAGTATGATAATGTTGTCCGCGCTGACCGACAACCAGTTCATCAAATACGTCTTGA
Source organism: Halictus rubicundus (assembly GCF_050948215.1). NCBI lineage: Eukaryota > Metazoa > Arthropoda > Insecta > Hymenoptera > Halictidae > Halictus > Halictus rubicundus. The sequence continues at coordinate 8,893,150 of NC_135164.1, read as the reverse complement.
CTTCCGTCTGGCCCTCCGTCTTGTTGTAGACGTTCGCTACGATTCGAGAATTCGCGGGCAACACTTTGCCTTCCACCGTGCGGTCGTTTTCATCGTTCTTAAAAGGCCACCGGCTGCAACACCAGAGTATTTCGTTTTAACGGGCGCCGATCTTTATGTAATTATCCAAACTTATGAATTACATGCATAGTCAAACGACATCGATTTTAACGCTGATTTCATGGAAATTGATTCTAATGCCATGCGATCGACGGCTACGCGCCAAGTTGCTTGCCTCCGAAGCTTTCGAAAATGAATATATATATACAACAAAATCGATATATATATACATATACACACACATATAAATATGTATTCACTTTTCAAATGGAATATCGCTAACACTCGATTGGTGATAATATGCAAAGAGGCATGGTTCTCTGCATAAAATCCTATTGCACGCGCGATACGCAACGTCACTATTCCAAATATGTCGATATTAAATATATAAAGATCCCAGAACACCTTATAATGCGTCGCAATGATCATTTATGTACATAGATTGCGGGCGGAGACAATGACCTCTGTATTCCGCGTCTCGACGGGTCTTCTCCGATCTACGAAACTATTTCGACAGAGTTCTCGGATCCGACGCAAAAGGAATCGATAATTACCGACATTCTTAACCAGCCACCGCCGAGCAATACACTGCTTCGTAACATAGCGTCCGAAGGGTTAAGGAGTCCAAACCCCTCCGCGATAGTATCTCCTTTTCCCGGGAATTCATTGTCCATGAATTAAACATCACGGCTATATTACTATGTAATAAGTTGAACCTGACCCGAGGATGTTGGGCATAAGAAAACTGTCAAACAAGAAATCGACGCGTACGATCCGCGAGAGGAAAAAATACAGGAGCAGAAAAGAAAAAGCTTAGACCGACGGTAGGGGCAGATACGAGATAACATTCTGCCGCGGCTTCTTCCACCGGTTGGAGGCCGTGCGTATCTGATGTATAAAATATCGAATCCGTCCTCACTCGGCACGTGCACACGCTCGGCGAAAAAGAGAATTATAGCAGGAGAATATTCGGTACCTGTTAGCATGTACCACAAATAGACCAGCGATCATGATCAACTTGACGCGCTCCACCACCGGATTTGGCTTTTGATCCTCCTCGTTCAATGGATGAATCATGAAGATCTTGTCAGGGCTCAAAGGCTTCATGCTATTCGTCCCGCGGGAGAGCTGGAACACGATGCAAACGTGAGATTGCTGCGCTAAAATACGACTCTGCTGGCTGCCGATCTTAACCCTTAGCTCTTGACAGCGCGATTCACATTCGGTTCTACATGGATCTCTTTCTAAGGGTTGACAGAGGCTGTATACAATGCAGCAGAAAATGCAGACAATAATTATCTTGCTCTTTGTATCCATTTGAAGATTAAAATCGTGTCGCTATCGACTCTAGGAGAATGTTTCGTTAAGGTTGCTCTACAGATAATGCGAGATTACTAACAATGATCACGACTTCCTGCGGTTGCATTGCGTTAATTGTTTCATCGCCTGGAGACGATTACAAGTTTTTTAAGCGACAGCGAATGCGTAAGCTGGGGACGTAATAACTGGGATTACCTCAAGGATGAGCGACAGACAGGCTGGATAGAAGGTCATGAAAACAATATAATTAACGAGAACTCCGAGGCAGGCGAATCCACATAGTATTTCCAGTCTTCTGACGCCGGAAAGGGAGCCGATGCTGATCAGCAGTGTCTCGACCAGCGTGTCCAAAGTTATGGTCGGCCCCAGAAGGGACATGCCTCGAGCAATATTCGCTCGCACTTCCTCTTGGCTTCTGGAGCTGAGAGCTAGCTGAGCCAGTATCGCGGCCTTGGAGAGATCGATGATCAGCAGGAAGAAGAACAGCGCGTCCCTGAAAAAGAGAGTTGCGTGGTTGTTACTGCTGAAAGAGGACGAAAGGGAAAGCGAAGCTTATCGGTACACAGATACACTTACTTCAAGTCTGAGATGTCGCTGCGCCCAAAATTGACTACGCTCGAAGTGAACACAACGCTGGAGAACACGGTGAACAGGCCCGCGATACCTAATCAATGCAATTCGAAAGTTAGCGAATTCGCCTACCGTTTCCGCGCGGGCTAGATCGTTTGTTTATGCGACCCCGCGTTTCAGGAGTCCGCGAGAATTTTTCGCAATTAGATTTCATGCAGATTTCATCGTCGTCCGTGTATGCGTTGCCACGACACGAAACGCTGTCGCTTTCTATGGGGAACTTTCACTGACACTGAAAGCTTTCACACGTGCCTGCGAGAAGATCCGGCTCTATAGAATTGATCGAGTATACGCATGACGGAGGTTCCGCAGGCTCGTGAAACGCGTTGATCTTGATCTAGTCTAGACCTCCTCGGGGTCTAGATCCGAAGGTTCAAGCACCTCGGGCTCACCTAAAATATATTTCGAGCCCAGCCTCTGCAGATTGCGGAACTGATGATAGGTGAACAGGATCGCGAGACATCGGATGATCGTCATCACTATAATGTCGGCTGCGTTCAAATCCTAGAAACCGAGACATTAACAGATTTATCGCCGGTCCAACAAAATAGTTAAACTGTTCGTTGCATTATTTAGTTCGGACTCGATTGGATGCGTTGAATCAATCAATTGAATACCAAGGTCGATCGGGATCTCGAAGATTACGATCTAGAGAGGTGCTTACGTCCGAATTGCATCTTCCGGCGCGGCAATTCGAGGACACGGGCAGTGCCTCGTCCCGTGGCTGTCCACTTCCGGTTTCCATGTTCAGGATGCATGCCGTCAGAGTAAAAGTGGACACGATCACCTCCAGGGGATGGCCGGCGCAAAACCGGCCGTGGATTTCGAACAGATGCGTCAACATGACTCTCGATCTCGGTGACTATTTACAACCTGTAACATCCAATCGTTAAACCTGATTCGACTCCGATAAACATCTGCTTCGATTGACCGGTAATCATCGTAATCGTTTCAATATTCTCAACGGATTATCGATCGGCGGTTATTTAACCGTTCGCAAATATCTATAATTCACAGTTAATGATATCTCCGAGAAAAGTCGAAGTGCATCGATCAATCAACGTTTGCTCGCTATAAGCAATTCTTCCGCGATTATCGCGACCGTAAGATGAATCGAGCTGGAGGGAGTTAAACGAGAGGAAACCGAAAGTGCTCTCGGTGAACTTGAAAACATCGCCGTCGGGGATATTCGGTGAAATCGTCGGGGAAAACACGTCGCCGCAGCCTCGGTTGCGTTTTCGAGATGGGAGACGCGGGCCAAGGCGAGCGAAGATGAAGAGGTCTCTCGCCGGACTTTGGGGAAAGCGTACGGGGGGACCGGTTATTGCAGCACGACGCCTCGGCCGTGTGTCAATAATGCTCCATATAGTCATAATACTTTCGATTGTGCAACGCGATCCGGACACGTGGGCAAACGCACCTCGGTTTGCCCCGATGAAATCGAAATTCCGTTTCTGTTGGAATTTTCAGGTGCGAACGCTTGGGCAACTCGAAAGCCGCGATGGGGACACCGGTGATTAATTATTCAAACTCTATCTCTAAAAATAGCGGCGCGTTTCCAAATATGAGAAACCGTTTCCAACCCCTGCTACCTTCGATCCCAGCGGACCAGCATAATTTCTCGACTTTAAGCTGTGTCCACTTCTCTCGCAAAGATCCTCCGCCTTTCGAATCGATTACGAATCATTTATCAGTTTTAATTCTGCACGGTGTAAAAACGACTCGAAGTAAACTAGAGTAGTGTTCTATTCAATCTCGAAAATGCACACCTGTGTGCTTAACACTAGGCTTACGGGTCAAAATGACGGGTTCTAATATTTTTCATTTACGATTATTCAGATTGTGAAGATCGATCTACGTGGAATTACTCAACATACATACTTCCTTAGGTATATATTATTTAAAAAATGGCTGAAAACTTGGATAGACACATTCTTCTTATTTTTAATGCTTCGCAAACCTAGTGTTAAACATTTTTTACTGATAACACTAGACTGCGGATTTTTGCATTTGCGATAAACAGGTCTAGTCAAATTACTGAACTGTGGAAGACAACAGATTGACAACGTTAGATGTAGATCATTCGTATTTCGCGTAAATATATAGTGATAACCATAAATATTTAGCATAAATACATAGTCTAGTGATAACGCTCGACAAGAGCTTTATGTTCATGGTTCAACGAATCGAGCCGACTTCTATGAATTGACTTCCGACTGTACATTGTCGAAAAATATTCTAAATAAACGATAAATATAGTCGAGTTTTCAAGAAAAATTAGCTTGCAACGCGAGTAGGCGAACGCCTCGCAGCCGGGACCTTCGCGAGGCGAATATTTGCTCGCGTCGACGGGAATCCGCGAAAAGCGAGTTAATTGAACGGCGGATAGCTGTGAGAATGAAATGTCTGCCAAGGTCGGTAACTTTCCAAGAGGCTGCCGGTAACTTTTGTACACTCGACTGACCACTGACCTCTTCACGGTTTGAATGGGACGACTGCCGCTGAAAGCGCATCCACCTCCATTATTTTGCGCGGCGCTTATTGTCATTTAAATAAATCCGCGCGTCGAACGTTTCCGGGAGCCGGGCCGCGATTCCGCGAACAGATCGGCTCGCGGATAAACCCGGAGGAACTTCTGCAGCGGCCCGCGAGAAACCACGAGCAACCGATCTTCAGGGTCCCAGACCTCGGGGGATCGTTCGAGGAGATATCGAATTTCTGCCGGCGGGAAGAATCCTCGAGCGTTTTCTGCGACGCGCGATCGGCCAGTGCTGGTCACGATCGAAAATAAATGATCGCCGGGATGTATATTTGTTGTGCAAACGCTCGCCGGATTTTCCAGATCGCCTCTGGACCGAGAATAACCGGCGCGAGAGGCCGCGGACACGACCGAGCAACTGCGACCGCTCGCGATTGTTGCTCCGCGGCGAAAAGAAAATTGAGGAACCCGTGAAAGCCACGGCAGCAATCCGAATCTTCGGCAAATGGCTAGAAAGTACGACTGACAGAGACATAACCACGCGCTCTTTCCGATCGCGCCGATTTCGAGCCGCTCAATGACCTCGTTTTTTCGAACAAACTACCTTTTTTCTTCGTCTAATCGCACGGAGGAACGAGAGAGAACTCCTTCCGTCTATTTTTGAACGATCGCCGGATCGATATTAAAATACTCAGGAAGGAGTTGTTCGGAATTGGAAACGGTGCCCTTGGCAGTTTCAACAGCCCGTTCACTTCCTGCAAGTCGTGTCTCGAAAAGAGTCTTCTTCGAGTACGACTCCGCTCTCAAACTAATTTGTAACGACTAATGCGGACGTCATAACAAAGTCGAACGGAATGTCCTGATTACATGCGATTAGCTAAGTGGGTCGTAGTTTTTATCGGCGCATAACTTCGTGCTTTTGTGCGACCGTGTGAGCGCAAGAGCGGTTTGTCATTCAGAAGATCGGGGCGCGTTCTCAGAGGAGATCCACCGATCGTCACCTATCGTGATTTACTCGGCGACACTGGATCAGCGCCGCTTCGTCGACACGATTGCTCTAGGTCCTCAGCTTCCTACTGACGGTCACAATCTCCGTTACAGTGGATTACTTAATCCTATGCTGCTCGAAGCACGAGACAGCCGAATGTGCCGCCAATCGAAGATAACTTTGCGGACGAAAAAATTCGCTCCAAAATGAACGGGTCCGCTGGGCCACAGTTTCTGGTCAAAGTTGACTCCGTGTGTTAACCGTTCGCAGCTCGAAATGCGTAAGAAGTCTTTGGTTGTAGCGTGGTAACTTTTAATAGCTCTGTGGAGTCGCTGTGCGAGTACAAAGGGCTGATAACAAGACTGCGAACTTGATGCATTTATGCCGAAAGTCATATATTACCTTCAGTCTATAAAAATTATTAAACGAAAGAAAAGATTTTTATCTTTTTGCATAGAGTCTGTGACCTGCTAATAACTCTGCTGTAACGACCGGTTGTTTGTTCTAAAATTCCACGATTGAGCCGTTCGAAGGACTAATTTGAACGAGCTCGAATGAAATAAAGTAAAAAGTAAAGCTGTTGAATGATCCCTAAGAATCGATGCCGCTGAACGACAAAAACTGAAAGAACTTTTCAAAAAGGAATGCACACCCATCGATTTCGTCTACAGTTTCAATTCTGGAGGTGATCGATCAGTCACACGAGCGGCTCAATTATCGACTGGATCCACTGCGCGGTTAACGAATGCACACGCGCGCCTATCAGCCAGAAGGATTAGTTGCGATTACATGGTCAAGTTCCTCCGATAATATATACGATATAGATATTTAGCATAGGACCTTCGAAATTAAAAAATATTCAGTGGGAGCGATAACATCGCCGATGGCGTTATGACGTCCGATTCCTTAAATATTCAGCAATTAAAAAAATATTGTCGGCGTACCTTGCACAGGTGTACGGACCGTTGACGTAAGTTGCGCGCACGTGGTCACGGCGAAACGATAAAAAAATGAGAAACACGTTTCGAGAGAAGATACCCTCCAACGATCGTTTACATGACGACGGTCTGAAAGAGCTGCGCCTCTCGCGGATCACCGAGCTCGTTGAAAAGAGAGAAAAAAAAACAAAAGACGATAATTTTCCTTCGTTCCTCGGTTCCGATCGCGACTCGATATCGCCGGCTATCGGACGCTCGATGACAACAACGAATTTGAAGGAGGAAAGAAAAAGGTAATACGAAGATATACCCGACAGCACGGCGCACGCCGACTAACGAAACTGTGCTCGCACGCTTGCACGCCGATCGACACTTCAGAAAACGATCGTCTTTTTTCGCTGGTGCTCGGCAGACCTCGCGTCTCCGCGTTTCTGTCGCTCTTTCACCGATCCACCGACCACGTGGTCCTTTCTTGGATCATCCGCAACCCCGTCGATCGATAACAGAAATCTCCGGCACCGCATTGTACCGCGCGAGATCATCCGCCGTGAGAAATCGCCGGTTTCCGATTCCACGCGTGCCCGAGCAACGGCGAACGATTCGAGTTGCCATAAAATTGCGAAACGCTCGTCGAATCATTATAATAATAGCGAGCCGGCCACGGCGATAGACTGCGTATTGATTGTTTTAAAAAAATGTCCGCCAAGTCCACGGAGTCGAGTCGATACTTCAATAGAAATTCGCTAGTGCACCGAGTAGAGAGATCGGCGTTACATTGCAACATTTCGAAAGTGTTGACCGGTGATCTAGGATACGCCGACCGAAACCGAAGGACCCATTTCGCTCTCCTAACGCTTCCGCAAACTCGCCGTTCCGTTTACCAACGAACTCCTGGTAATTTTTACAAAGTGTATAGCTCGTAGCCGAAGATTTCTTAACCCTTTCGCCCCTGCGGATTTCGAGACACACCGCGAAAAGAATAAGGCAGTTCGACCGCGACCTGTGCTGCGAACAGCGAAATTTTTCGCCAGCGTTTCGTCAGCGTTCCTCAGGAATAAACACTGAACAGTGCCACGTATATTCAGCTCATGTTTTCTAGGGGATTCGTATTATCTAGAGGACAAGGAAGTTTGAATCAGCTCCTACCGCTCTTCACCGTATCACACGAAGTACAACATAACAATTCGTCGGTTGCAAGTACAAATATAATTTAATCTGAACATTGTGGTCCAGAGCCACGGCAAATACAGATAAGCGTGATTAACACGTTCACGGCGGCATCCGTGGAAAATGAGTCATTTCTGTGCAACCGATGGTAGCTGCCGGCGTGAACGTACCAAATAAAAATGATAGTCGTTGTTAACAAGTTGTCTGTCATATCGGTCGTGTTTAGGAGGAACTTTTCACCGACTCTAATTTGTTTCGACAGCGTACTCGACTCGGAGCAGTCGCCTTGAGTATCCGGCTGGACGTTTGGAGTCAAAATACTCTCGCTCGCGAGAATGATTCATTGCCGAGAAGCATCGCGAGCGTCGAGCACACGAACACTTTTGCGGCTGATTTTTCGCTGTCGCGCGAGAGCCGCATAAATTTGCGAGCGCGGCTCGACTTCCGGTCGCGCGACCCTAACGGGAGAATCGGCGACGGCGAAAGCCAGTCTCGCGATTTTCCAGCGTGTTCGGCCGACGATTCGTCGCCGATCCGATGCCGCGCGATCGAGTAGGTGAACAGGTGAAGTAACGGCGAAAGTATGCTGGAAACCTGTTTCCAAAATTACTTATTTCAAGGTTTAACTATGGTCGTTGAATTCCTCTCGACACCGGCCAGAATATTAACCGCAAAATTTCGATTTTTCATCAGAATTATGCGGAATAAAAATGGTTCCTAACTACCTGAAGACCCGTTACCAACCCTCGAGAGCACAAAGGCCTCCTCCTAAGCAAAATTCAAAGTTCGAAGTCCAAGTTCTCGCGATATCGGCCGAAACTCGTTCGTGATAAGTATGGTGGAATTATTATTAGTTTAAGGAACTCGACGGAATCCCCCACCTCGCTGGCCGAGGGTTAAGAACTAAATTGGGAACGTCGGTTTATTTGCGCGGCGGAAAATCCCGGCGTGGAACAATTACAGAATTCGGTGGTACGCATTAAAACGACGGCTTTAGCCGGAATCGCGTTCGCAGCTGGCTCCGAGCGCAACTCGCCCTTCCCGGAACTATTTTAAATACAAGGGAAGCGCGCAGACCCGGTTCGGGGAAATTCTTGAAACCATAATCGCTCGCGCAACGAGCCGCGGCGGGTGCGCCGCTCGTTACGTGATCCTAATCACGATCGACCAATGGGACAACAGTTCTTGTCCCATCTTCCTTGAACACGCCGTCGAATATTAATCCACCGAAAATGCGTCACAGCTACGTTCTCCAATCGATCATTCGTATTCCTTTTGCCGATCTTTCGCGGACCGCGATACTCAATCTCGGCCGCAAAAAATTGCTTAGGTTCTCCAATACTCTTGGTCCACTGGTAATTCTTCTTTCAAAAGAGTACAAGGCCGCGGTAAACAACAAACGAGTAAGATTTATACGCGCTATAAATCGGTGCTTAAACTTACGGGAATTAAACTTCCGGTTGGTAGTCAATCTTTACATCTTGACGTAGCCGGGAAGATTGTTTATTCTTTGACTTTGAAAAGGCAGAAAATAAGTGGTCCCTTCCATCTTGAATAGCCGTAAATAAAAATCGCGGCGTAGATTTTTATAAAAGCCGGGAAGATTGGAATTTCCTGTAACAGCGTGGACCAAAATGGCGGCGCGGTCCTACGCGTTGGATATTCAATCGTTTAGGCGCAACGTGACTCGATTCGCATATCCCGAGTGCTTCGTCGACTCATTCTCGATGTTTTCAATGGGAAAATGCGAGATGCGTGTAACACGATCGTCAGGAGGCAACGTCGGAAACGGAATTCCTCGTTATTTGCTTGTGGATCGTGTTTCGGTGATTGTTGTCTCTTTTGTAAGAATGATTCGAAGTACGTATGGAGAACGGCACGCATGACTTTATAAACGCAACTATTTGCGCGGTTTCTCCCGAGAAACGCGACCGGCATACTCATTCACCGTGTCCGTTCAATGTGCATGGAAATCCTGAATCGACGGACAGAAAATTCTACGACGATACGAAACTAATTATGTACTAATCTTTACGACCCAACGTTCCACAAGTGACGCAAATGTTTGCATGCACTGCTGAAAAACAAATTTTTCAATATTCTAATCGGTTTTTCGTATTTGCGACCGCAACACTCTTTTACGATACCTTTACCGCTTAAATTTGCAAATGAAAATTATGCTCTAATCGTTTTCATGCACGAGTAATTTTGTGTACTCGCTTTAAGAACCATAGCTCCTGCGTAATAGTTAGCGAATCCTTGTCAGCGTTGTTTTTTTAATGTTGCCAATAAGCAACAACGCGACGACCGTAATGTGTGTCTGGCCGTATAGTGTCCTACATTATTATATGTATATATATATACACATAACTACAAACATAATCTATTTTACGTGAGGCTAGCTTTTAATCTTTCCGCGTATTCGAACGATAATATGCAAGTAATCAGTAATCGGTCACGATTACAAAAATAAACAGTCGTAAGTCGGAAAATTGTTATCGAGAAACGAACGAAGTTATGCAAACACCATACATAAGCATAACCTATGAAAAGTATCAATGCCGAGATCGTGAACGTACCGTAATACTTGTCCGAAGGAAACTAAAACACGCTTCTGACCGGGATCATCCTTTAGAAATCTGCATAATGGCCAATTTGTGTTCCGTTTTTTATTTTATCACAAATTCACATATTAATTAACATTTTACACACTGTCTCCCACGACATCGTACTGCACTCTCTAATGCGAACTCAACGACATCTGGATCGTATCGCACGAACTATTTATTTGAACGAACCTGCGGGGTGATCAAATAGTATAACAATTTACTATAATTTTTACGTAATAAAAAACTAAAGGGAACTAAACAGGATAGAATACGTTTAATCTATGAAAAGTAACAACATTCATCTGCTAATATTTTATATATTATTCAACATAACCGATAGTTTACGGATCAATCACTGTACATTATTCGCAGCACGCCATTTCTTAAAATAATATTATAATAACTTAAAAATATCCACTTGTTGTTCTCATCTCAGTTTGATTTCTGTGAATCGCTGGAATGTCTCGCATGATGCATCATAGACTCTACTCTATTAGCAGTTTCTCTTACAACATCGGATATTTCATCCGGTAAATGATCTAAGGTAGGAATATGCGCGGATAATCTCTTATACACGGAGTCTCTATTGCTGTCCTTCTTATGCCTACGCTGTTCTTCGTATTTTAATTGTTGCTTAAAAAATATTGCACTCTTGATAAACTCCAAGGTATTTTCGAAACTTTTCCCTGCACCGTGCATAGTTTTTACAGCACTGACAGCGTATTCTACATCGTAACATCTACCCAGAAGCTGTTGCTGAAGAGCCAATACTTCAACCCGCTTCTCCACCATGGGAGGTAACGCTTTCCTTACGTGTTCTTGGAGCCTGTAGAATGCGAGAGACGGCTCGTTTGCAACTATGTGCATGTTTTCGGATATTCTTTCGGTCGCTGCAAAAGGAGTAAAAAACGTTTCAGTAATTAAAACAGCAGTAGATGATACAGTAAACCCTACTATAAGACGGTGCAAAAATTGTGATTTGTATCAAATTTAATTTAATAGTATCTGATTGTACTAATTCTGAGTTTCTTATAAGGGTTGACTGTAGAAGCATTTTATCCAAGAATATTATAACCTCTCTTCACTCTCGTTTCTAGTTCCTGATCCGATTGATAAACCTTCGCAGCCATTGCTTACAAATACGTACTATAATGGTATTAATTAATATACTAATGATACGTTCATGTAAATATTGCCAAGACACAGGTTTGCAAAGTGGTTTGATGCAGAGATCAAACTATGCAGACGTACGTATTTGTTCATAACCTCACAATATGCTTGAAATAATAGATAAAAATCGTGTACTGTTATTAAGTTTTAGAGTTTATGATAACATGTTCGTGAAATTTTTTGTTCTGTGTCAACAAGAGTAACGTAAACACTCGGTGACAGATCGATTTGTTTTGGCCGCCATTTTCCGAAATGGTTGTTACCGGAAGTCCACCATCCACACAACAGTGTGTTCCTTCATCGAAACGTGGCAGGAAAATGTGTGCTGTTGGCACTTCTCTCAAATGTGTTTTCTAGCTCTTCTTATGGTGTGATTGTTTCGCTGTCGTGAGTGACACGAGTTCCGTCGAAGAGCAAGGTAAAACTTGATAAAACCGTGATATTATTCGATAAAAGTACAGCGTTCCGATCGTAAAACCTCGAAGTAGATTTTAAAAGACATTTTTCATGCAAATTCGAGCTCGCGTTTGACACGTTTAAGTGATAAATCAAGAAATGATTCCACCGAACGGGATAAGTTAGCGGCTTTTTGTGAATAAAGTGTACAGAGCTTCTCCCCTCGTGATATAATTTATATTTTCCTCGAAAATAAATCGTTTCGTTCATTAATTCATTCTATGTTTCAGCATGAAGTGGCACATAGCATTCGCAGCATTTGCTGCTTTAATCCTCACCATACATGCTGAGGAGGAGGAGGAAACTGCAAGATTATTGGTATCGAAGCAGCTACTTAACAAATACCTCGTTGAGAATATGGACATCGTAATCAAGGTAATTACCAGAATTATTTAACAATCCAATCGAGGGTTGAACATTATGTATATTACATATATCTCCTGTTTAAAGTACACAGTGCACAATGTTGGAAACTCTGCTGCGTTGGAAGTGGAGATCACAGACAACTCTTTCCATCCTGATCACTTCACTCATGTGAGCGGCGAACTGAACGCAAGGATAGACCGTGTTCCACCCTACACTAATGTCAGCCACATTGTTGTTGTGAGGCCACGCAAATACGGATACTTCAATTTCACATCTGCAGAGATTTTGTATAAGACCAAGGAAGATGCACCTAGATTACAATTCGCTCTGAGCAGTGAACCTGGTGAAGCGATCATAGTATCGTTCAGAGATTATGATAAACAATTTTCTTCTCATGTGGTGAGTAGCTATATAATTTCTAGTAGATATAAGTATTATGCACCTGAATATAGTTACAGTATAAAAAATTTTTTCCCAGATTGACTGGGCCGCATTTGCTGTGATGACGCTACCGTCGTTGGCTAGTCCTTTCATGCTGTGGTACTCTAGTAAAAGTAAATACGAGAAGTTACTCAAAACATCGAAAAAGCATTAATCCCGTAGATTCGTATTAAGTTATTTCGAAGGAGGTTGTTTTTTCACGCATTTGTAAGAAAAGCCAGACTGTTCCGTCATGTACATCTAATTTTATAATAAATATTACCTCTAAAGAATCAACACCACTGCGTTCGAGCTGGACTAGTGATTATTTGAGATCACATACAGCACTCGTCGGGTTAGAACACGAGTATGAAAATGTACTAGAAAACATTTTAATTTTTACAGTATATAATACATGTCGTTTGTATAATCGTACTTACATAAGATTGTCTATTTCTATCTTAATATGTAGTTGGAAATTACATTTACACTCTGTGTAATGTTCATAGCAAAATATATGGAAAATCATTTAATCATCAAAAAAGGCAAATCATAATAAAATATACATGTATAAAAAAAAAAGGAGTAATGCAAATGCTGTATTTGCATTGCCTCATGAGAGCATATGTACTGTACGATTAAATTTATAGTATCATTGTGATCACATAAATTACCAGCTATAAGACTAGGAACCACATACCTCAAATTTCTAAAGAAAAAATTTAACCGAACGCATCCTAGAAATATACCTGCATTAAAATCCAGTGTCAGCTTTTCTATTAAAGTATAAAATTGTACAACTTAAGAGTCTATATTACAGAATGTACATATTCTTATGTGTCCGTAAATTAGCGTCTATCCGTACTGTCGCTAGATGTCGAAAACATCTTCGAGTCTTTGAATCGGTTTCGTAATGAGAATGAGTTACAATGGCAATTAAGGCACCAGTTTCTGACGATCAAATATCTGTTTCAAAATGAAACTAGTGTAAGTACAGTGTATCTTCGCGTTCGAGATGATACGGCAGCATTTTCGATTAAGTGTTCAATGATCTATTTCGTTTGGTTGCCGAGTAAAAAGCACGGGGATACCCATACACCGGATCGAACGTAGAGAACGGTCTTATGGGTGTTATCGGAGTTCGCGGAGTAGATATATTTGTACTGTTGATTGTAGTCGAGCATGGGGTGCTAGTTTTCTTTAGTTGCGGAGGACATTTGTCAGCTGCAACACATATCAATATTATTATTATTATTATTATTACGAAGTAGTATAAAATAATGATTTTTAAAGCAATAAATTACGTACCAAAAACTGTCCTGTTCTTTATATTCAAGTCAATATTCGCCATTTTATTCTTCCATACTGTTTCAAGAAGAAATAAAATATTAATAAAATATGCGTGTATGGAAAGTGAAAAATAATTTGCGGTCAAACCAAGGGAGTACGTACTGTAGAAACAAGTTATCACAACGACCGCAAATGTTCCGAAAGTGTAACGATGGAAATACATATAGTCCACCCAATGAATACCAGACAGCGGTATGAAATTTTCGTACTTTGTAACGCGCACGAAAAGCTGGATAAAAAAACATTAATTATTAGAGGCAAATAATGAATTCATAATTCACTATTTAACTACTTACAGATATATTCTGTTTCGTGACATCATTTGCAACGATAACTTTTTGGCCTTGAATTTCATCATGACTGTGCATTAATCGTAACCTGTATTGCATCGTTGACTTTGAAATAAACTGGCGTGCGGTTACGGTCATTCCGTTCGGTACATCGATCTAAACACAAAAAACATCACAAAAAACATTAAACGTTTAAAAATATACTCTTGAATCATGTTCTTCGGAAAAACTTCAACGTACTGTGAGATGATCTAGCACAGACGGCAGCCCGTAGATTTCAAGTGTCGCGGTTGGAATTGTCTGAGAATGAATATTAATAAAAACAACTTCTTTAGCATCTACGTAGACCGGCGGTAGATATGCTACTTCTAATGGCGCAGCCTCGATGTCTTTACTTTGCGCACTGACTTGAATGCGGCTTTCGAACGTGCTAGAAATTATGTTCGGAGAGCTCATAGGTATTACGTCGCAGTAATAAAATCCTGCAAGGAAATTACATCTGTAGAAAAGTAATGCATTAAATGCTTCCACACATTTTGGAGTTAAATACCAACCGGTTGAAATATCGAATCGTGGTTTAATGAGGAACAAGTCCTTCACTCCCACAGTCGAAGTGGTTGGAACCAGTTGTACATTACAAGTGTAGGGAAACGAGTTCAAACTAAACGAAGTAAACGTTCTGCAACCACCTAGACCTCTGGACAACACATTGTTCTCTTTAACTTGCTCGTCTTTGCTCTTGAGAACAAGAGGAACGCTGAACGTCTCAGTTCCTGTGATGTTTCGACCCCTCAATGGGACGATGGAGACCTGTAAGAATGAAATTCAGTCACAAATAATTAAAGAAAAATTAGTCACAAAGATCTAAAGGTATCTAAATATTTTCAAGTAGTAGCGACAAGCGGTACCTTTGCAATAGGCTGAATATTGACTTCAATTTCGCCTTGCATGTGCGTTGCAAGACTATGTTTCACAACCGCATAACCCACGTTCTTTGCTCTTCCTATTCCCGTGATGGGATCTACGGTCAAGACATCGGGAGACGATGATTGCCAATAACCAGGATCACCATCAGAAGATAGAAGCGGCATTGAGAAGCATACTATGTCACCCACGGTTAGCGTCGTCTACAAATATAGAATATTAGGTCAGTGCAAAAGTTCGTGTCGAATTAAAATGTTAGGTCAGTACAAAGAATGAAAAAATATTTAAAAATTCCGTGGACTACCTTTGTCGGGAAGACTATATCTCCAATCATCATGTGCACATAATCGAACATTCCATTGGGATATTTTTCATTGAACGCCTTTACAACGAGGTCCCCGTTTTCAATGAACTTGGCGGAGACTACATTCTTAGTGTTCATAGAAATTGAGGTCAGGTCGGCGCGATTTAGCATTGTTTTAGCATTCACTGCGGCAGCATGGAACTTCGTTCCAACATTGTCATAATAATCTAGTGCGTAGTCCAACTCCATACCCTTCGGCAACATGTTCAACTCCTCTCCGTTTCGAATTCGCAGAATTGTTTTCAACGTCAGCATCATGTAGTGAACTGGCTTGATCTGTAACAAGGTAATTTAGTTAAAAATAACCTTTATATTTGGCTCGAATCGTGTATTCTGGATCTTACCTCAACGATAATGATCATCGACTGCTTCAAGTTGTACGCTTCGGTGTTCGTGACGGAAATGACTATCTTTCCACAGTTGTCGCCGGCTCTTACAATACCGTCTTTGTCAACAGTTGCAGTCTTCGATGCTGCTGTTAAATGCGT
This sequence comes from Halictus rubicundus, assembly GCF_050948215.1. Classification (NCBI taxonomy): domain Eukaryota; kingdom Metazoa; phylum Arthropoda; class Insecta; order Hymenoptera; family Halictidae; genus Halictus; species Halictus rubicundus. Next base: position 8,877,092 of record NC_135164.1, on the reverse strand, counting down.
GTCTTCCGAGTCATTGCCATGCATCGTTGACAATATCTTGTAGACGGTAGAGCCATGTCTGTCACGGTTCGTTTGCAGTTTCAACAAAGAATTGGGAGACATTAGTATCACCGGCACAGTCGAAGGCAGTGTAGGATACGTTAAACGCAGCTCTTCAAAGATCTCAACCTTAACGAACGTAGTAAACGTTACATCGTTCTTAAACCCTGCTAATATATTACAGGGCATAGTAACATTTAAATAAATTGTCGCTAATCCAGGTCCAATTGCTTTAGCCCTCAAAGACACTTCGTTCTGGTACCTGATATTAATACCAGTCCCTTCGTACATATTGTGCAGAGTGACCAAGTTGGAGTCACTGGAGGACCACATAAAGATTAATGGCAGTTGCATAGAGCCTATGATGAGCGGCGTTAAATATTCCGGAATCCCAAAAGCCCAGAGAGGGAACGTTGCACCAATTTTTACTCTGCTTGTGGGAACAACAATTTTTATACCTTCGAGGTACAGCACATGAATATCGGCGTAGTCCTCAGAGTAGATGACTTTGTTCCCTTTAGCATTGAGTCCAATGGCTCTGACAACCAGCTTCGTTTGTCCCACTGCCTTTCCCTCGAATATGCCATAACGATCAACGCTGAGAATATCATTGCTTTTAGTAGAGAACTCGATCTCTGCGTTCGAAGGACCTCCGGTGGTCTGGACCTGATAAACAGTTCCCACTAGTATCGTTAAATTCTTTGGGAAAACTCTCAATGGAAGGAAAACCTGAATAGTTGCCGATTCACTCTGAATTTCTGTGTCACCTCCTTTGTTAATGAAAGTTAGCTGCGATTCTCCCTCTGCCATGCCATAAATCATGTACAACAGTAAGCTGTAAGGAGGATTGCCGTGCTCGCTAGCAGGCAACTGTTTCACTTCTATGCATTCGTTGTCGACCTCTGCTTTGAATTCTAACGCGTTCAAAGATGGCAATTTTAAGATGTGACCGTTTGTATCGAAGAGCTTCAATGCAGCTACTATGCACTTCCCTTTCTCAATTTTATTGACCGTCTCTATTTGTATGACTGCGAGCTGCTGTACCTCGATGATAGCCTCAGCCGGCTTTGATGGCAAACAGAGGTCCACCAACGCCAAGTTTAGTATCCCCGATTTCTTCGGAGCGATGCTAATCGCTTTCGTTGACTCCAAGTAGCGAACATCCGCGACGTCGTCCACGCTCAACACGAATTCGTAGTAACCGGAGCCTTGGCTGACTTGTAAGTAATATTTTGCATTGGGGTCGTTCAGCACCATCAGTTTGTTTGGATTGATGCTGGTGTCGTTGACTAAAACTATTTCTATGGATGCTTGTATACGCGGAGTTTCCTGGATCCTCCTTTCAGTCTCAATTGCAAATGGTGGCCACTCGGGGATGATCTTTAACTTATTCAGAATATACTTCTGGTAACCAGTGACGGTGGCCGTTAATGCTAAAGAACCAGAATGCTTTTTAAAGATAACGTTTTGGTAATAGTGCTTTGGTAAAACCACGTTCATGTCCGTGACCGTCTCTTCTATCGAACCCGAAGACATTTCTACAGAACCTATAGACGTAGGCTTCAAATTCCAGTCGATGTGCAAGCTCGTGATGTTGTCGAAGGTCCTACCCTCTTCATCTTTCACGAGTACAATCAGTTTCAAGCTCTTATCGCTGTGCGCCATTATCCTTTCCGTGTTCAGACTGATAGGGCAGTTCTTGCTATCTTTGAACTCAGGCTGTAGGTAAATGTGTCTTGGCTTGCCACAAATGATTCTCACCGTTTGTGCAGCGTATGTGCTTTTGCAATTCGGTAACAGAGGAACGTTTGATATAGTGTACGTTAATACTACGTCGCCCAGAGCCTTGCACATTACCTCAACCACCGATACCTTGTACAATCCACCCACCAACTCCCCGTGCTCTGTTACTTCAATAATTTTCTTCTCGGACACCTGGACCTTCCGCAAGTAACTCTGAGGTTTGTTGGACCACGGATGAGGTCCTCCTTTGAAAATGATTTTTCTAGAAGTGCCCACAGCTAATACAGACTCTCTGCTATTCGGATGCACCACCTCCAAAGGCTCGTAAGCCGACACGGTGACGTTATCGGTTAAATATTGACCATTAGCGTTATATACTACTGTTATTTCGGACGTCCCAACATTCTTACTCGTGACCGCTATCACAGCACACGCGGTGCTAACGGGGTCTACAAGTTTACTGCCGTTCTGCCTAAAATTACCATCCGGAATGTACGTTTCAAAATTAATATCTCCGCAGTCGCTGAAAGGTATCTCCTTCGAGTCCGTCTCGTTAATTAACTTCCCATATAATGCGATATGGAGATAAATCAGTTCTCCTACCGCTGCTTCCATATTGTACTCCACCACTTTTAATTTCGACGGTGAGAGAACGTATACCTTTGCCGTGTCTTTATTGTATTGATTCCTTGTCATCGCGACACTTATATCCGTAGTTCCAGCTGCCAAAATTCGAATACCTCCGTTCTGGGAGACGGTCACTATGGACGGATGCCTGCTGGACCATACGTATGATCCATCACCTCCGCTTGCTTTTAAAACTATGTCGTACCGGGACTTGGCTTTGAAGTCCCATGGAACAGCTAATATTTTAGGTTGAATGGTGACCGGAGTGTGAATCAGAAGCTCAGCTCTTGCGGTTGGATGCGAAGCGAGCGAAATCTTTTTACCGTGTTTATCAATTATACCGTAAAGGGTAGCTTCGACAGTCATTGTCCCACACATGATAGGTACACCTACGGCGTAGGTACCGTTCTGCGTTATCATTTTCGGGTCGAAATACTGCTCGTCTATCTTCATCACCACCTCCACACCTTCTCCGATGTGAAACTTATGGTCTTTATTGTCGTACAACTCGACCACGATCTCGTGAGTGTGGCCAAGTATTAATCCCCAATTTCTGCTAGGCAAAACTGCAAGAGTAATGTAAGCTACATAGTTTACGGTGACCGTAGCGGATGGCAGAATAACAGGATACTCATCGCGGACGTTCTTGTCGTGCAAAAAGACTTTGGTGCGCCCTAAGGATCGAGCATACGCGAAATCGTGATCGTTATCGATTTCTAGTATGTTTGGGTTCTCAGCTTCTAAATAATACTGGCTGGATGGCAAACTTATCTCTTCTAAACGGCCCTGACGAGCTTGCATTATTTTGTATTTGAAACTATCGTGTGTCATTACAGTTATGTCCGATGGAATGATTATTAAATTAGCTATTACGATCAGTTCTACTTCTATCGGAGGTACATGCTTGTATTCTGGATACGGCAGCCTCACCGACACCTTTGCAGTTCCAGTTTTTATCCCCTCCAACAATACTATGTGACCTTTCTTGCCAATCACATCCAAAGCAGCAACAGTTGGAGGAGTCTCGTATTGCGACTCCTGGTAAGTCATGAACCTTAAAATATCGTTTGCAGTTTTACCATCCGACATACGTTTGTCGGCATTCTCAATGTTCCAGAGGAATTCCACTCCTGCTAGAGTGGTGAACTCATTTCCTACAGGGACAATCCATAATTTAACAAGTATAATAATCTGAATGTAATATAATAAATAGATTTAGATGTAATTGTTTACCTTGTTCATCGTAGGCTCTCACTTCGAACGCTTCCGGTGCTTCTTCTATGTACAATTCTCTGGTTGTCGTGACAAGATTCAAAGAATAGATTGCGTCGACTATAACATCGCATCTTAAAAACTGTCCTGTATTCACATCCTCTGCTAAAACTATTGCTGTGTTTCGACTGGACTCCCTCGTTATCGTTTGAATCAAAATAGCTGAAGAACAAGTCCTCTCGACGTTTTCATTAATGGGGATTAGCTGAATGATATCTAAGCGTGACGTTGACCTGAAATTAATATATAAGCTTTGTTGTAACACCTGGGAGAATAGAATTTTTTACTTTCACGGTATCTAATTTAGAACGTACAATAGTTATATCACAAATTGCAGTCTCTTTTTTCATATGAATTCTTAAAATAAAGATTACGTTTACGAACTGGTGAAGGTTATATGAGAAGTTATATATACATATATATATACATGTATGAAAACAAACTAGAAGACTAAAATACTGATGATAAAATTATTCGGAAGTGAACGACATTTGTATACGAGTAAACGACAGTTTAACAAAATTAACATAACAAAAGAAATAACGACTACCATTGATAACAAGCACCGTCGGTGACTTCTAGCGTGAAATTCACAGCGAAATCATTAAATACGGGCAACAGTACTCTTGGCACGTTTAATCTGTGCACCGTAGCATCTGACACCATACAAAATAAAACGAAAAACACTATTAATGTCATTATTTTAGCGGACTCTGCCACTGCAACGGCAATGCTCTCACGTGTATTCACTACGGCCTGCTAAAGTTGGCGGTCTCTAAATAGCTTTCAAACCATAATGCATTTCTCGATACGACTATCGACACCTTGGTCGATTCTCGAATCGCACTTTTGTTTCGACTATGTTCAACTTCAGAGAGCACTCTATCGTTTTGCTGCCAGAGAGGAAATGAGAGTGCTCACGCCCGGGATTCTGCAAACAGCGCCAATCCTCGTAGTGACGAAACGCCCAAGCTTGTAGCCGATTAGTGTTCAGGATTCCTCCGCTGGGTGGCGACACGTACATCTTCCGGCAAAATCTGCAAACAGCGCCATTACCTCGTAGTGGCAAAACGCCCAAGCTTGTAGCCGATTAGTTTTCGGGTTTCCATCGCCAGGTGGCGCTGGCGGTACGGTTACTCGGTCGGTAACGTTTGGCTAACAGTTTGAGCGTTTTGCCGCTACGATCTAGTGGCGCTATTTACAGATTTTCAGGAGCAGATGATTCCTGCCGCTTATTGCACTTCCGCTTATGGGAATATCGGCAAGAATCATTTGTTCTGTTCTTTAGGGGTTTAATTATAGCATCAGACTACGGAAACGCCTAAAAAACGAGTCATTTTAGTTACTGAGTTCTAATGGTAGTAATGATTTAGGTAATATTAAATAAATAGAAAATACTGTGAGTTATACGCACAAAGTTTATTTGCATTGTTATGTATTCTTACATCTGTGAATTTCACTCTTATTTTCAGTAATTTCCGGCCTGTTCATTGCGAAACGAATTTAAGTCGCCTATGCTTAGATTTTCCTCACTTCAATCACGGTACAGCGATCGTGCGAGTTATAAATAATCATTAACACACAATAGACTCAGTGAAATTTATTAGAGAAACATTCAATCTTAAAACGTAATCTGACAGCAACGTCGCGGCGAATAGAATTTAACCGATCAAATAGCAACACGTGATTAATGACTACAGTATAATGGTAACGACAGAACACGCCTACGCGGTCATGTACGACATTAATGCGCGCAAACCGTGAGTAAAGACTATGATAACTCATGGCCGAGTAATTAACTCGCAACTTTTGCGCCGGTACGCAGCACATTAACCAATACAATTCGTTGATTATAAAATGTACTACGAATTACATCTACGATTTACATGCGCCATTTAAAAATTCTTACATTTAAAGGAGAAAGCAATTATTCACATATCATTGTTCATAATTTATTGGGTTTTTCTACCTCGGGTGACTAGATAATGTCGCAATTTCATGGTTGTGCACAAACAAGTTTACTCCAGAATCAGCAATACATCGCGGATCGTTATACAAAATAAAAATTGTTTGCATCATTTGCGAAAAACAGGCGTTAAATATTCTTTTCTTGATAACTTTAACACTAGAACTACCAGAGGAACAAAAAAAGACTGACTTAAAATTCTACGCCGTATGATTGTTGAAACAATGCACGTTTTATAGAAAATTATTGAATACGTTAATTCACTCGAATTTATGTTACAATACACACCTGAAGTTTCGATTTAGTGAGATTTTGTAAGTTTTATCAAATTTTTGGTTATCTTACTTTAGTGCTCGGTAGTTTTGCTGTTAATAAATAAAAAAAAATATAATAAGTTTTTAAAATCTTTCTACTATTTTAAATTAATTATTGTATTTTTTAAATTATCGTTTTATACAGTTATGGGAAAGAGCGGAATAATATAGTAATCATTTCTTATATCTACTTCTGAACTTCAATGTATGAAAGTTTAATTTTTAAAAAATAGATATTAAAGCTTTCTGGTAGACCTATCTGTTCGCCGAGGAAAATTGTAGAGCGACTTTCTCGTTAACCCTGAAATAGAAAGATTCCACAACGTTCTAAACAACGTTTCGATGTAAAAAAAAGATCTGTGAACACGAAATCTTCGTTGTTAGACTTTGCACGCTTACACGGACCAGCCATGGTTCACGCTATAACTGATAATTTAAATGCTATATGCTTTGAACAGCAACTATGAACACAACGAACCTAAAGAACACCGCGGTAACGTGTAACAGGATACATACATGCTAAATCGTGGCAACGAGAAATTAAAAATTCCATGGAGGATCTTGTACATAAATAAAACACTTTTCGAAGCATAATCATTTGGACTTGATAAAATCGTAGAAACTTTAAAATGTTCGTATGAAAATACTGTTTAATCATCGTATTTGTTGATATAAATGAAATTCTTCTTTGGTATCGGCATAAAATACTAAAATCGCGTTAATTAATTTATCGTAACGACCGAGGGAATTAATAACATAGATAATAAAACAATTATCCCCGCAGTGTGTTAAACTGGTTGCAACACTTTTTTCTAAGACCAACATTCGGCGCGCCTTAAAATAAATATATCTGAATTATAAAATTTGTAAACGGTAAAGTACGCTTCATAGACAAACTGATATCAAAGTGATCATCGATAACTCCACGCAAGTTAATAACAACTGAACGGCCCTTCCGCTCAAAGAAACTTTTTGTTATAATAAGGAACATTATCTTTGCAAGACCTTAATTTAACAAACAAAAGTATACCAAATGTTAACTAACGTTTTAGCCTCTTGTAACTCATTTATCATAAGAAGAGGCAAAGATTGATAGAATCAGAGTTGAGCAATATGTAAGATTATTAACGATTAACAATTGCAATTTAAGTATTTGATCACTCATTGCAATTAACGAGTAAATTGTTCGTTCAACTGACGTATAATCTCAATTAACTGCAATAGATATTTAATAATTTCTTAGGTGAAATTATTGATTTAATTATATTATATTAATATTTGAATATAAATTGCAATTAACAATTCAGTTTTCAATTCAACTGATGTGTAATCGAAATTACTTGCAGTAGGTATTCAAGCACCAATAGAATGACTAAGTTAGTTGTTTAATCGTCGATTGGATTGTTAACTATTAAAATTCATTTCTCGAAGAAACAAAATTTGCATAATATGTGTTGTAACCTTAGTCAAATAAATATTACAACACTATTAAAACATGTTTCTATTGAAACTTTTTGTTATCCTTTTAGATCAATTAAAAACCAACAGTTAATGATCAATTAATACTTCTTCTTATTACGTAAAACAATAAAACAAGCAGTAAAATAAAATTTAATAAAATTGTCATATGAGCTTGCTGAAATGCTTTTGAAAAACGAGAAGTTTTTCTTGTTTGATAGTTGTTAGAATTAGATCAAAACAACCGCGATTTCTAACGATCCGATTACGATTAAAAATCACAAGCATTAACAAATCAATCCAATTAAAACTTTTAACCGATTAATGCCCAACTCTGAGTCAAACCACATTCCAACGGAATTAAGCACTTTCAAATATAGTAGAAGGGGTTAACTGGCCTGTGCAACCCTCGAAGAAAATGAAATCAGACAAGAAAGCTCGTTAGAACACAGTAGAAAAGATGTCGGCTCCCGGTGGGTCTTCCCGTTCGTTTAATTCTACTTCTTACCGTGTTGGCTTCTTAATATTATTCAGTCGAAAATACAAGCAAGAACCCGTAAAATGTAGGTGCCAATTCTGACGCAAGTTCTTTGCCCTTGTGTCGCGCACTCCTTCCTCCAGTTGTTGCGATTGTCTTGTCGCTCTTTCTTCCCCGATTTCGACATCGTACACCCTCGGTTCTCGTAAATGTTTGCAGTGATTCTAGGAGCACTCGACAGCCTGGATAGTGGTCCAGCAACGGGACTTCTCAGCTGTGTAAAAGAATATCAGTTTACAGAATTTTATTTATCACTACACCGCAGGTGAGACCAGCGTCGAAAGTATTAGGTCAGTGCAAAAAGTTCGTGCTCGATTAAAATACAACCAGGAATTGACCACGAACTAACCTACAATAGCAGGGAGCAAAAATAACATTGTTAATAATTCAAAATCTATTCGTACCATTCGGATACAATAAACATTTCAAACATTTTTTGATAAAGTCAACAAATAATGAGTGATTTCAGGTGGTAATTTTTACTGACTTACTCTGTATATGCTCTTGAATTTTTAATAAGCTTTCTTTTGAATAATTACTAATTTTTAAAATAACAACAAGCAGCGGCTAACAAGACCTGTTAGAAGTTATTCGGGAGACTGACCTTGACAACGTATGTATGTCAAGGTTTAGGTCATCGAATCTGTCTCTCCTAAAGTCGATAATAACCAAATGTTTTATTTATCGTAATCTTTATGATCATATATCGTACACTTATGATTATATCATATGTATCAAGCCTAATCATGTTTTTCTTTGGTATTTTTTTTCTATTATTAATTATAGGTGCGATATTCGTGTTGCTCAAGTAATTTGAAACACTCCAAATAAATAGATGTACTTCATTTATTACTAAGCTTCATTAATGCGATTCATTGTATTAAATTCGTTGGTAAGGATATTAAATTTATGAGCTACTTCAAAGTACATTGTTTGCTCTACAATAGACTCTACAAAGTTGCAATATGCAACAGAACGAGTGAAACCGTTTTTAATTGCAATTGCACAACTGATTCCTAGTTAATATTGGCGTATTGACTTTCGATGATAGATTACCACGAAACATGAGTTTGTGACACGTGCTATTGTTGACAGTCCCATCTTTCTGCATCTCTTTAAGCGTACACTGGACTTCTGTAACTCTTGCGTCTTGTCCGTCATCGTACACTTTGTAATAACGGACAATTTCGTTAATGGAACCTTGATATAAAATTATAATTTCAACACGATTAAAAGTTACACGAAAAGTAAAAAACCTTCATCCGAATGCTAGTGTGCCTCGCGACAGATTATCGCCGACTGAAATACTTATACCGGGGTAACCGCATTTCGTAAAAGTTGTATTTGAACAATCTGTATGATTAGTACATCAAAGGACAGATAAAAGAGCAGTGCCTGATAGTAATCAGGGACATTATTTTCAGTAATAAGATATGGGCTTACTTTCGATAAGGAAGTACGGTTCACTTCCAACATGGGTACGAAACGATTTCAAATTACATATAATTTTTGCGAATGCAAAAATATGGGAACATCTTAAAATTTTGTAAATATCCGGGCTGTAAAATATCACTCTGCGGAACAGGTAAATACTGTCCATCATCCATTTCGTGTTTTGAGGGCCAATAGTAAATTCTTGGCAATTTTAATATGATAAATACGAATTTGAAAACCATTTTCTCCCCCAGTAGTATCAGACTGTAGAAAATTCAATTTTCAACTCTAAGATTTTACTGTTAAGTAAATATAAGACAAGACTCTTAAAGTCTTTTAATTTTCTCAATGTTTTAAATTACACTGATTTATCAATCAAAAATTTATCGATAGATTACAATTATTTATCAATAACGCTGATCGCTGTGAACGAAATCGATGAAACTTGTGTCGAACAGAAAATTCGCGCGACATGGAACATTACCATGTTAACGCTATAATGGTCAATATACATATACTTCCTCGCATACCTCTTCTCCATCCTGTGTTTGAGTATGTCCGAGGATTCTGGCAACGATGGCGGCGGATTCCTCGCTGGAGAGTATTCCGCTCGCCATGGGGCCTTCGATGAACTCTTTATCGGTCATAAGAGGATACCGCACGCTGTACCAAACCTTGTCGGACAGCGCGGACCTTTTGTTGCTCGCCGATGGTTCGATTCCGTGTCTTCGGCATTCGGATGCTGCCCACCTCTCTAACGCGTGGAACAGGATGGATTCGTTTTTCAGCTTCAGGGTGTCGCGGCATGCTAATTGTTCTACCTCCGTCGCGTTCAATTCTTCGAAACATTCCTGGCTGAAGATGACCCTCGGATGCGAATCGATTTCCTCCAGGCAGGCGAGAAGAAGCCGCGTGCATGCTTCAGCTACAATTGCAATGGAACTTCAATGAAAGACTGATCAAATTCGATAAAATTCGTTGTCGCAATTCTCATCCACGTAAAAGAAGAACAGGCGGAGATGCTTTCTGTGTTTAGCTCGAACGAGGGCTAAGACGTTTAACACTAGATTTACGGGACCCGTCAAAATGGCGGATTCTAATGTTTTTAAATTGCGAATATTGAGATTGTAAAAATGCATCCGTGAGCAATTATTTAACAAATTGATTTCTTTAGGTATATATTATTAAAAGAGTGGCTACAAACATTGATAGATACATTCATGTTATTTTTATAAAATAATGTAAAATAGTAATTTTTAGTGCTGCGTAAACCTAGTGTTAATATAGGCGGTGCTGGATGAAACAGTATTCGAAATAAGAAATAAAAATATTTTCTACTTCTAGATGGAAATACTATTTGAAACATTTATTTGATTTTACAAATATACGTACAAGTAAGACGTATTTCAATTATATATCTTTTCACACGAACTTCAAATAGATATTTTAAATTAATATTTCTGGCATTACACCGATCGGACAATACAGTATACATAGTACACGAATGAAATTCTCTATGAGGTAGATATGTTTTGGCATTTATAATTACGTTTCTATGAGCATCGTGAAGCGAGCTTGAAAACATGAAACGGGGTGTTACAATACCTATTTCGCCAGCATCGTCACCAGGGGTTGGCGGTGCTGTGGGTACATTGAACGATCTCGAGATGTCCGATGATATTGGGCTCGCGTAGAGATTGAGCCCTTGATAGATCTCGAGTACGGTGCTCGGGTTTAGGTTCTGTTCGAGATACTCGACAGCAAGATACACCAACTCCGGACACAAGTATTGGTGAGCTGCGTCGAGAGTGGCCCTAGCCGTCGTCACGGATTGGAAATTTATCGGCTCGCCGAGAAGATATCTGTGCAGAAAATCGATCGGCTTCAAGCTAACGCGAGAGAACCACGCTTGACAACTTCACCACTTAACCAAACCATTTATCCTTACAGAAAGAAATGAGTATGTCTAAATTTGCAAGATGATTCAATCGATTCTTTAAGTAACACAAATAATTTATAAATATCTTCAAATATTCCCGTTGGCACGTGTCAAGGTAACTTTCAGAAATTCTTGATAATATATCTGTTTTTTATACGCGTGTCTTAGGAAACGGTTTTCCGTAATCGGCATTTGCAACGCTCCTTTCTGGTCGACCGAGGCCTACTCAATTTTCGTTTACAAGAGATCACCAATGAGTATGTAAGCAGGAAAATAATCCAGAAGTACGCGATTGTACCGGATATTACAAGCGTCCACAAACACGCGGCCGACATGATGTTAACACAAAAAGATACCTAGCAGATTTTTTCAATATGTATTTGTAATATTTGTAAAATGTTAAGTCGTGTTTTAGGAATAAACTGTGGATTTTTATACACATTTATGATGTTTCAAATATAAGATACAAGAAAATGTTTCCATTAACTGAGATGAATGATCGAATTAACGTATTTTTACGTCATTTCAATGTCGTCGGTAATTTTTTTAATCGCACCTCTTTTTTAATCTCCCAGTTCAACGACCTAGGACACTACCATCTTGAACTGATACTGTGTGCAGAAATTAAAATAAAATGACATCAAACTTAAATGCGACTTTTATTTTATTAAGTGTTCAAAGTGGTGACCCTACCAAGGGTAGGGCTAAGGACCCTACTATTTTATTGTTTACTATTCTTTATTTATACATAAAGGCCGTTGCTTGTCAATTTCTGGTAACCAGCGCGGATTATTATTGCTCCAATAATTTATATTTCTTAAATTCATTTTTCCATGATTTGAAAATGGAACTCGGATTTCTGGACTCAAGATTATTTCAAGGTCATAGTGTCCAAGATCGTTGAACTCGTCTGTTTTGAAATTTCTCGTCACTTTTGAAATTTTCGTTTCTCCTTCATACCAACAGAGAAAATCAAGTGTTCTGTTTTTCGTGACTGATCCTGTACTTCCAATCATTAGCTACTTGATCGCTTGAACGTTCTATCGATTGCTGTAAAACTGTATGTTTCTTGTGTTACATTCAAATGTATATACATGTAAATATCAATATTGATGTTTTAATCAAGTGGTAGTCGATGCGATTTACCTGAACAGATAATCGAATGCACGCTTCTCCACGTGCTGCAGCTGAAGCAAAGGCGGTGGATCGCTAGGTGCAGGTGCAAGTGGACCGATGAGCATGGCGCGGAATAATTCCGACTTCTCGGCGAGTCGTCCTCTTTCTACGCAGTACCTCCATGTGTCACCAGGTAGACCGGCCTATATTTATTCGAAGATAAAAGCATATTTTCCCGTTTATATATGGATGAGTGCAACATTGTTAATGGATTATTAACCTCTTATCTGCCATTGTTACATACATGGAACATGCGACGATTATCTTACCATCTAACTATTCAACTTTTAGTAGAAATATATTTCTAGTTACTTAAATGACGATTCAAAGTCAAAAGAGGATCCTTGTAAACATCGATTACTATATCGTTTACTTCACGATGTGAAAAAGATTTTTTCAAAAACTACAATTGATCGGAATTCCAGAGAAAATACTAAAAGTTGTATTTTACAATCTTTTTTATTTTGGAAAAAGCCTACTTGGCCCCCCGCGGTAGTGGGGATTATTCCGCGACATTTATCATCCAGGCTTCGACGACATATATCGTGAATTCACTGTTTAGAGAAAAGTTGTTCAGAGTCATGACCTCGACAACATATTAAAATTCCGTCGAAATTTTCCCCATAATTCCCCAAATCTCTTACAATCGAATAAATGGCAGTTCTTCTTTTTATAATATCGTACCTCGAGCACCACCATATTGGAGCCAGCAGATTCCGCAGCCTGTAGTGAAATTTCTTCGGTTGTAATCAACGGTTGCTGAATCATGTCCTCCGATGAAATTCGGAATAACGTTTTTTCTTTGGAAGAATGCCTCGCCATCAAAGGAACGATTATTCCATTCGTGTAAATCCGGTGCCGTATGCACTTTTGAATCTTGCGCCGTAGTTTCTCAGACTCGGAGCGAACGCATCGCGAGCCTTCACCTGCAATCAAACGAAAAAGAAACCTGACATTTCCCAGATGCAGTCGCAGACAGAATATTAACACGATACCTGGGAGAGAAAGAAATTGTTTATTTTGCTAAACACCACCCTGTACATTCTCCGAATATATTTTTTGTCGTTCGAAACGTGAAGCCGAATGTGGCTAATCAGCCTTGGAGGGGGTCGTAAATCAGGCACCGAACCTAACACTCTTGGACTTTGAAAAGACCTAGACTCTGGACTTGAAAGGGCTTTTCATTCGTTTCTGAAGCGGATTTCGTTCGACAATAACCATACGACGAAAAGGTCTTAAATCTTAACGCTTTGAATGTATGGCACACAGTACACCCCCATCCACAAATATTAGAACGTACTGTGTGACCGAATTTAATCTTTAAATGAAAATTACTTGGACACTATCTGCTATATAAAAAAAATAGTTTAGATAAGAAGTGAATGGTTTTGAGGAAGCCACGATCTGGTATAAATAGTTTCTTTATTAACGGACGCGTGTGAGTCACATGAAGGCGATATGCGTATTACTATGTAAATATTTTAGAATAATATTTCGTAAATATTTAGAATAATAGTATATTTAAAAATTTCATCGAATTACCATGAGATCAAAGAGCCCGCAAGCTTGTCTATAGATTTGATTTATTAGAGATTGAATTAAATACCGGAAAGTTTCTGTAAAGATAAAGAAAATCTTCGAACTGGTTAGTTAAATTGATAAAAATAGCAAATTGTTAAAAGACACGACATTGTTTTCATTCTTTTATTTGTACTGATTTTAATTAATTAAGGTGGATCACTGTTACCAAAAGAAGGGTGTGTGACAAACTGTATGTCGCAATCATATCTACCAAGAAAGGCGGTAATACTTCACGCATCTTTATTGTGTCTTTCATGAGTCACTTCTTCAAATGATTGACATGCGATGATGACCGACCTTAATGAGTTCGATTTTCATTTTTATATATTTTTATCGAGATGCATGTGGCTGTTCAAACAAGTTCAGTGTTATATCTAAATCATACAAAGGTTTGGCAGTGTTTGCGACAGATACTATAATATCTTTCGTTCGAGAACTATTTACCTGTCATTAGCAGTGATCGATGAATGACAGAATCTGTAATTTTTATCTATAGCAAAGACTAATAAATTACTTTTTATTCCTCGCCACTACACGTAGTATATACGTAGTAAAAACATAATAGCTAATATATCATAATTGAATGATATATTTCATATAGTAGCAAATGAGATTGAATTAGAATAGGAATAGAGATTAGATTTTCTTTTAGATACTAATTTTTCTATAAATATACATATGTATAGATAGATTCTTTGTATCGCGTGTATCTTACCGTCGTTGTAAGCAACTGTCATTTTGGCAATATGCATCAGAATCCTGTCAGTTTCGGGCAACCAATTTCATAAGTAACGAATAAAGCTTCCAATCCATTAACTGCAACCTACGTAATTAACATCGACTATCAATCAACACGTCACTCGATTTTACTTGAAACACACTGCGCGATACAGTAAACAATTCGGGTATTCCTTATTGCTGTAGGCTCTCACTAAAAACGGAAACACCTTTTCCACACTACAAAAATCCTTTGTCAAACAAGACTGTTCACTTTCTGAACACACTGTCCTTTGCGATACACCAACATGTTCTCATTTTGTTCTGAACAAACCAATTATACAGCCGGTTCAATTTTAGCTCTGTTTCTACAAGATAAATGTCATTATTTACTGCATCATTTTTAATCAAATTCGCCAAAATTGTCTCTACGGTATTATGAATCAATTAATTTGCAAGAATAACTGCAGCTTCTCTGGCTCCAGAAAAATTCCGCTATGTAATTCCACCACTTTTAACGAATTTCGCCAAAATATTTTCATCATATAAATGAATCAACTAGCGGAAATAATTTTGCATTAACTAACTCTTCTGACGTTAGAAAAATTTAAATACACGATTTTTTATGGGTTTCACCAAAATGTTTCAGCTATAATAGAAATGAGAATCTTTTCTCTTGGTTCCAGAAGAAATTCTTTATAAAATGCACGATTTTGAGACGAAATGATCGACGGGAATAATTCTGTTTGTTTTTAGCTCGAGAGAAGCTGCAGGATATTTAATAAAACACGGAAAAATGTTCTTATTGTATGAAAAATAAATTGATTGACAGAAGCAATTCTGGCATTCTTCGCCGAAGGAAAATTGCACTATCCAATGAGCGATTTTGAATGCAAAATAGAGAACGAACTATGTAAAAGCGATGGAGACTGGAGAGAGCACTCAGTCACCCTTCCACGACGAGCAGCCTCGCTCGACTGACAGATCGATCGTGCTCGTGGCGACTGCCATGAATGAGTCAGTCCTCGTGGGATTCACTTTAATGTAAACGTATGCGCGTTCGCGTTTATCAACTGCGACGACAATTATTTATAAACAATGGGTAAAGGTCCCGGGGCAACGCATCGAAGAATGTCGGAAGACTATGAGAACAGACCTTATCGATACCTTGAACTGTCATCGAGGCACTTCAGAGCGACAGGATGGGAGAAGGATACAGTTTGCTTTACGACGCGACCATGGGAAACAAGGGGAATTCGGCTATTCGGTCAAACGAATATTTTATCTTGCGCCAAGTGGTCAAAGTTTATTTAGCACAACGTTGAAAATCAAATATTTCATTCGATGCAAGAAGTTTTAGAACTAGTATTGTATCTGAAAAATAATGAAAATGCTAGGATTACGTCTTAAAATATGTTATTTCTTCCAATTTATTTTCTTTATTTTACATATCTTTACTGAAAATGATAGTTTGTATTCGATATACTTATGAGTTTAAATTGTTTCCTAATATACATTTTCTGTTTATATTGTTTATTGTCAAACTGCAGTCTATCGAATTAAGTAATTTGTGCTTCGATGACTGTAACTAAATTCGCAAACATGAAACGTGTAGCAGGAAGGGATCGTAGAATGCTTACTACATATCTGTACGCCGAAACACTGACATCTCCAAGAGACACAAACAACGCTTACCTTGCCCTCTGATAAGGTGCACTTGAATGCAAAATGAAAAAGCAGAACGACAATATTTGATAGTGCAACTCAGACGCAAGGTAAGGCTTTCTACAAAAAAAAGGACAACAAACAAAACAAACTCACTCTTCTTTAAAAGATTTTTTAAAAGATATTTAGTTTTCTTTTGTGACCACTTATCACATGCCTCCTCTCGAGCAAAGATATAATCGTGAGACGATGTTAATAATATTTTGCATTTTGAGTGAATAATTAACAAGTGTTAATTCATTAGGATTTCCGAGAAACACGTGAATGCGTCTATTTTAGTAGCCTCGACCAAGGTTACATGAATGTTGTCATATGAAGACAGCCAAAATAAAGAGGAGATTCTAATAATATATACAATACGTACAAAAGAAAAAAGAAAACATTTTTTAATATGGAATAATAAATTGAAACTCTACTATACATATTTCTTGTTGTATACTAGTCTCATTAACAGGTACATACTTTACATTGTAGGTACTTATATTGTTATGTTTGTTATGTAAATTTACTTAATGTCTACCAATATCAAATCTGTGCAGAATGACTTTCGGAGAACTGAATGACTTTTATTCCTTGAAACGTGTGAAGTGCAAGTCTTAAAAAAATCGTTATCGCTTGCGGGGTCTTGCAAGACCCCTTGTAACTGAGTGAATCACACGTTCGCTAAAATTAGGGTCATGTGAGTCAAAGAGTTGGAGCTGCGATTCCTATCGGGGTCCAACAATTTTAGCAAAAAAATCTCTTGTTCCAAGAGCATCGTTCCAGAAGAGAGCAATTTCAACCACGAAAATCTAATCACAGGACTGTGTGGATCTTTTGTATCATCATATTGATTCATATCATGTTGATAATATATTAGCCGAAAGTGAATGTTGCTTTGTTTAATCAAATTTTACAGAAAATCATCAACGTTAACAAGGCCTGACTGCAGACAGATAATTAAATTAAGCCAGCTTTCACACGGGCTTGTAATTTAATTAAGATTGGTTAGGCGCGCCCGCATTTCAGTAAGGCACGATAAATGTAGCGAGAGCACAATAAGGGAAACACGGTTATGTGTTATGAGTAATTAAAAAATGTATCTTTTTTCTGTTTCAGCTTTGTCTATGACTCTTGTGTTTTTACTCTGCCGTACACGCACCGCCAACCGATTTTTCAACTCTAGTGGTTGATTTTTTGTAGCAGACTTAACCTAACAAGTTATGACAACAGCAATTGATGTGCGCTTGAGGTAATGGTCTATTTACTTATGTAATACGGTGTAATAACAATCATAACAAGCAAGATTGATGCATAGTTGAACTCGCGAAGACGTAGGTTTTTAGATTATAGCCTGAGCTAGTATTTAATCTTTGTAAATGCACAACAACGTAGAGTATTCAATGTCGTACATTGTTATTTTAGTTATTCTTTAGTTATTATATAGATTGTAATTATCAAAAATCGCATGTTTTCTTTGTTTAGACCGTCACACAGTGCGGCATGCGATGGACAAAAATCAAAATAATGAGTTAATAGATCAGTTAATTATAATTATGATAAATGTGCATATTAACGTTAGACAATATCAGCGTCTACTTTCCATAGACGTCATTTAATAGTTATTTCTGCAGTGAGCGCAGTGGAGCAAAGTCAACTTGATTTGGCCATCCCCCATTAAACGAATCAAACCCACAATAGTGGGAAGCCTTCCATTCGATTTACTTTCGCCCGCATGCAACTTCTTTCTCATGTACTTAACATAATCCACGCAATGATTCTCAATTTATTGACATTAGCAACAGTACGATTTATTTTGCTTGCCATACAAATCTTCTGTTCAAACAAATTGTGCCCCGTTTATTACAATAATTCCGAATTTGGTATCACAATTTATATCCTATTATACTGTATTTTATATTGCTAGAAAAATGTTCATTTAGAAATTATCATTCGTTAACGATTTCACACAGTGAACTCTTTCTTAATTACTTCTGTCGATTGTTCTCAGTTTTTAAATCTCGTAATAAAAAGTCTGAAGATAATTTACACGCGTTTTGTGCGTTCCGAGGTAGGCTCTTGTTTGCGATAGTTCGTCATGCTCTACTAGATTCGACGGTAAAAGTCTACAAAACAATGACAGTATACGGCGTCGAATGAAACATGCGCGCAAGAAACGTAGGAAAGGGTGACAGGAAAAAACAGCGAATCGAAATAAGAGCGTACGACAAAACCTTGAAGTCACAATGAACGTCTCTTGTATGCAGAATGCTTTTCATTTTGGAGAACTGAAATCGTCTTTTGTGGACGCATCCTGTTTTCAGAGAAACAAATGTAAAATTCATCGTCCATGTCGTCATACTATAATGGTCGATTTCAACTATGGAATATGTCATCTTCTATGCGATGAAAGAAAGATATAAAAGATATGAGCTAGGGTTAGAATGGTTGAAAAGAGAGAGAGAGAGAGAGGGACACGAATATGTTGATGAAAGTCCCACAAAAAAATAATCAAAAATAAAGAAGTTTTGTTATTGGATTTGTAGTGGTCTCCTGGTCTCACAACGATATACCCGACCCGTATTATATTTACACCGAGGTCACTCGAGCTTTGTGGCCTCTCACGAGGTACACCCTGCGGCAGTGGGGATAGCTCTGGAACTTTTATCGGCTACATATTTGGACATATATCGAGTAGAGAATATTCAAACTTCTACCATTTTGCAAGTATAAATGGTGAGACCATCGTACTTCGATTTCTCCATAGAATTATTATCTGAGAACTCAATCAAACATCGGACATACCTATTTCTCGAGTTTTGGCCAAGTTTTGACAATTTTTTTACAATAGTATGGAACTAGTATTGATCGTAGAGAACGAAAATGGTCGACGCGAACAGCGAAAATGTGCGAATTTAATTGCCACGTGTGGCGCAGCCGCTGTCTAACAATAGCAAAATGTGCGAAAATTAGTTGTTAACAGAATTGCGCTGCATCGATAAAGCCTTGAAACGCAGCTGTGCTCTTTTTCAAGGTCTACCGTGTCTTTTCAATCAAATGTGCCAGAATGTGTTCCAGTCGTGAATTGCACAACGCTTTCTTGTTCGTTAAATTGCGGAAGACTTCGCTGTTTAAGATATTACTTCTCACCTTTCGCTCCATGCTCGTCCTCGAAGAGCTTCTCTCTAAACGGAAGTAAACGCATGTTTGTAAGGTCAATATGCGTGGCCGTATGATTTCGGCAAAGCTTGAATGCGTAGGAAACGATCCACTCGCTGGCAACCCACAGCAAACTGCACCCGAAACAGTCAAGAAGCGTCGACCCCATTGTGTTTCGGTGCGAAAATAGTTTAGGTGTCATTGCTTGGCTACACTCAACTTTAGCACTTTGCTTCAACGCAGCAACACAGTGTTTATATAGTGAAAAAATGTTGAACGTTCTTCTAGATGTATAAACTTTTATTACTCCTTCAGCTGCGAAAAAACTTACTTTTTCAACTAAATTTCCAACGAAAATTATAAACTAACGAAATTATATAAAATTATAACTAAATTTCAACAGATAAACGAGTTTCAAATCGCCATCTTTTTTTCATATATCCATTCAATTAACTTTTTAACATCCAAATAAATAAAAGCCCACATTAAAAAGATCGTTTAATTTTCCTTAATTCCTGTAATCTTTGACGAATCAAGCGAAATACAAAAATCTATCCTTTCTTTCAATCAGAAAATGTCTGCGGATTCATTGATCTATGAATCACACAACTTTCAATTGCTGTTTCTGAAACTGCAATATTTATAATTGAAAGTACAAAGAAAATGTTGCACGACGTTTCAAGAAATAGAAGATAAAAAAAGACTTCAGTAATAGTTTCTGTCTAGACAGAAACATCAATCAACTAAATTGCAGTTGTTATCATATCATGGGGTGGCATGCACTTGCATAGGTAGGTCAATAAAATTAATTTTTCAATAATTTGTTTATGCGTATAGGTGCTACACAAATATCAGTAAATGTGAGGATCCCATTGAAATTGTACTTTTAAAAGAAGAATCAAAAGTAATTAAAAAATAGATAAACTGATTTAGAATTAAGTTTTGTGCGGTTATACTTTTGTAGTACTTTAGAATACTATAGAAAACCTATCAGAATTATTTAGTACTGGACATAAACAAGGTTTAAACATTTATTTTCCTATAATTGACATACAATCGCAAGAATTGTCAGAAGATTCACAAACGAAACAATCTCAGTAAGGGCGTGTGACCGATTAAGTATTAATACGCTTTCATCAGGTGAAGTGTTAACCGAATCGTTTCTGGAGTCAACAAATCAAAGTTGTTTTCACAGTTGAAATCGCGTGGAACGATGCGTCGATGGCGCAGCTGAAGGATTAAGAGAATCACGGTACACTGATTCGTTCACTTCGAGGGAACCATCGATCGGCTGATCACAACCAACGCCGGAGACAAGAAGATGGTCCTCGCGTCGACGAAACCGATTGTACTGTGTGGAGCTAGCTGTCTTCGCCAAAACACGTATCGCGCGAAAGTCACTTGAAGAATGAATCAAGCGGCAGTAAGTCGATGCGCTTTTGTGGTTTCAAAAGTGACCGCCAGTATCCTGTCTACAAGAAATCACGTGATAAATCTTTTGTACGTTGATACAGTCACGTGCTAGTCGAGCCAAAGCTTCGAATAACCGTGCAGTGCTGTGAATATGTATTTATCAACTTAAGCATATTGTCTGTATTATTTTCATTAATCAAGTTCTCTATGACCATCTTTATTTTCCTATCAGACTCCGCGATATCGCAGGCGTAATTTATTATTATTATTACGCACAGCCAGAGCCAAAATGGTAGTACACTTTTTCACCCATTTGTACACAGGGTGTTCCAAAATGTTGTATTTCCCTGGAAAGGGGTAATTCCCGAGGTCATTTGAAGTAACTTTTTCCTTCGAGAAAATGTTCTCCGCGGCTTTGTTAAGGAGTTATTAACGAAAAGCACGGACCAATCAGGGCGCGACAAAAGCAGACGGAGAACGGTAAAATCTGAAGTGATATGAAGTCGTATAGGTGCGACTGAAAATCGAACGAATGAATAAATATTTATTTGCTTATTTTGAATCAAATAATTCGCTAAATTCACTATTTATTTTTGTATGTCATCGATGTGTTTCGACTGTGTCAATGTGACACACGAGATTTGTGATATATTCACATTTTCATATTGAGATACGAAAATGAGGGACGTACAAGGGTTAAAGTAGTGGCATTTTCAAATTTTTAAACGATAAATCTGTCGGATCAATTGCACGCGGCCGAAGATTATGCGAAACATAAAAATAGACGAAGCGTCTTATCCTTTATCACGCGCTGTATGCACAGACAGGTATACAGTGACAGGAAGAATTATACAAGAGCGAGTTGCTTGACTTTTCTGAAAATATTACGTGGCAACGAACTCGCGTGAGAAATCGTCACGTCGAGCAACTCGCGTTCGAGGTATCCTTGTTCGATATCGAATCAAATCGTGTTTCGAGAAAGATGGCAAAGAGTTATATTACACAACTGTTCCGACAACTGCAATACAGTCGTGGCAACCTTGATACTAATATGCAATTCGTTTAAAATATCCTATTTCCCCAGTGCCAAGGCAGAATTTCTTACCACGAACGAGTAACATCCGCAATCAATATCCTGTTGTCAATTGCAAACGGAAAATTAGTGCCTGTTGTTACCGTGAATCATAGCGTTATTTCTACTGTTACTATTTAACCGTTAAATGCGTGCACTTTCTAGCAGCAATAAAATCTTAAAGAAATCTTTCAAAGTTAAACGTTTAATATGTCCTATATATTTCACTGAATCGAAAATATTTTAAAAATTACTATTTTGTATGTATTAGATACATTAGCAACCTAATTTAAAAACGGTAGCAGTATTTGCTTGCTTAAAATCCACTGTTTCTATTGAAAATTTTAGATGATTGGAAAATCCTAATAGCAATATAGAAAATCGGAGGATGGTAATAGTAATATACCAAAAATACCTGAATTGAAATTATTTAAGGAGATTTTGTTAGAAAGAAATTTATTTGCGTCGTAGAGGTAATTCAATATTTCGCTTATAAAAACGTTTCCAACTGTTCCCACTGTAATTTTACAAAACGTTAATCGACCCGACGATTGATATAGTTGCAATCCGAGTAACAATACGTGATCGTATGTCGCACGACGGCAAAATATTGGCCGTTTGTAAACCTGCGTATCGATTTACACAAATCTTTTCCAGATGGTTGTTCGATGTTGAAACGTGTCACGACTGCATGTAATTTTAACAACGATACCTGAAAACGCATAACTGCAAAGCAACGCGATCGATTTATTGTTCGCAGTACACCTGTCGAATCACGTATAACTTCGATGTAATTTGTTTTGCTTCGGAGAAATCACGAGTTGATCGGTAAACGCCTGATGGCGATCGGTGGAATTCCAGCTATGCGACAGAAACGTTTCTTTCACCTTTGCTGTTGCTTTTTAACAATTTACTGGAAGATTCTCAACTGTTGATTGTCGATTTAAAAGAACTATTCGAAAATTGCCGGCAGAAGCGTTAACAGGACGTCAACTTGAATTCGATTGAATTCGTATGATAACAGTGCGCGTAATCTGCTGAACGATGGCTACGGGTTGAAATCAACCGTTGCTACCATTGTGTGATCAATACTCTCTGACTGGCCTACGGTCTACAGTTCGCCGCAAAGATCTACACTCTCTGGCGAGACCCTAACCCTCGTCCGGAGGAAGAGGGAAAGAGGGTGAACGGTCTCCTGCGCAAAATCCACATTCCGCTACTGTTATTGAACGCTAACGATTTTATCATTCTCTCTCCATTTTTTCTTTTTCCTCGAGAACCAGCTGCCTCGTTCCCTGATCAAAATATATCAAGGAAATTCACGACAGCATGCAACATTGTATTGGGTTGGTATTCAAATTCAAAGATAAAATTGAGATATTTATTTTCAGGATCGTACAATAATATAAGTTACCTCAAAAACGGCGAAAAATAAGAGAAAGATATTTCGTATTTTATTGTTTACCTTATCCTGATTATATAAAAGTTATTTGTTGTTTTCAGTAGTATAGCCATGCGATGATCGGACATGAATCCGTACAAATTAACGTAATCTCGTTAGGATCTTAGGAGAACGCCTACAGGTAGAGTGTGCCATACACAATAGACTTTTCCATGTAAGTGTAACGCATTGTGAACGAATTGCGCGTAAAAAAATATATATGTGAGACGAACGTGAATATCTATTTATTGCTTTGAGATTAAAATCAGAGTTGGCTAGGTCATTAGCGACCACATGGTTTACAATTGAATATAGAAGAGAAGGTTACGGTTAATATAACAGTATAGTAAAATATAATTAATTTTTCGGAATCGCATCAGCCTATCAACACTATTTAAAAAAAAACCTGCACGAGGAAGTGCAGCTCATATAATTTTAGGTACTTTTGGATTGATAAGAAATATATTATATGCTCCAAATAATAGTAAATATGTGTGCAAAAAATCGTTACGAAACAGTGTTAGTTATTTCTTTCAAAAAATTCCAAAAAGGCCTAAAAAATGACACTCGCGGCTAGAATACCCTCTTCAAATCTGAATTTACTAGTCGTTTTCAACAGTTGAACTTTCGTAGGCTTTGGCCAGCCTGGATCCACTTGAGAACGGACTGTTTAATAACAAACAGTGGAAGTGCAGTTTTGTTAGTCAGTCAATTTGCTATCGTAACCTTTGGAAACTGTGTCGAGCCGTATCGAAAAGAAAACACCGTAAACGCGATTAAAATACTCTGAGGAGCGATTATCGATAATTAAACAATCGGTGTTTCCGTAGTTGGTGAAGACGGCACAAAGATAATTGCGCGAGAATCCAAATGTTTATTCTTGTCGCCGGCTTCTTTTAGTCTAGTTCGGTTGGTGTTCCGTAAGTAACACAATTTACAACTGCCATAAATTAAAAGAGTATTAGAATTACGCTATCAAAGGACTGCGTACTCTTTACTTGATCACAATCTGATCAGTTTAGCAAATACAGCTCCTTAGACCTCTACAATCCAATTTTTTTTACTTTTTGCAAAATAATCTATAAAAATTTAAACTCGCATAAATATCCGCAATCTGAATATGGTCTCATTGAATCGCGTATCCTTACAGAATCTTATGATAATTGAAACATGGAATCATTCGTGGCAAAACAAAAAATGATAAAAATATCGTCAAATTTTATTAACATGCGCGTCTTCTCATACTTTAGAAATTTACATTTTCTGTAAATTTGTAAAATTTCTTTTCATACGTTACGAAAACTGAGATACACAAAAAACTAATGCAATGATTACGTTCTAGTATTTCATCTTCCAGAAATAGGAAATGAGATTATTTATGGAATCTCTTAATAGGTTACGACTACGGACTAACATATGGTAATCAATTCTTGATGTTGCCTTCATTCAACAGAGGCACGAGGACTATACATTTTCCATAAACTCGTGGGGCGTTCAAAATTTTCCGAATCTTTAAATAAAAAGACAACTAATTAAGTGCTTTACTTTCATTTTCGGTAAATATCGTGAAGCACTGTCAGGATTATTTAATAAAACGAGCCTCAGCAAGTCAATGCTTGCATCAATGAACTATAAATATGGCATGTTGTTGAGAAATAATAGCCACAATCCAGAACATTTTTGAACGTCCCTCGTACGCTCCTCGATGGTGCAGGGAAACAGAATTCGGTTTTGCAAGTGCATTCGTAGGTCTTCAAAAAAGAAAGCAGCGCGATAAAACCTAGTATAAAACAATATCAACTTCTCCACTTACTATGTACTTCTTGTATGCTTAGAAATTCGTCCAACGGTGTATTAAGTGTATTCCCAACGTGTGAGTAACGCACGATGAAACGATTAACTTCTCGGAACCATTATCACAACTTCCTTGAAACTAAGGGTAGCAGACAACCGACGAACTTTGACACGCGAAAAGGGACAACACAGCACACATTCCACCACTGCCTAATTACCTCCTCGCGTAAACAGCAGCAGCGATATACTCTCGCCCTTTTCGGTTGGATTTACAGTCGAAAGAACTACGAGCCACGGCTCTCAATCATTTCAGCACCCTGTCCCCCCGCCCCCCCTCTGTTTCACACTGATTTTACAGATATCGGACGATAGCCGATGAAATTGTAATAATTAAAGCATTAACTCGGTTAGCTAAGACACTGTTGATGCCGTGAACGATGCATCGACTTCCGCGCGGAGTGTCATGCGACGAGAAGACAATGCGGACTAGAACTTGGAATTTTGACTTCGAGAGGTATCGATTTATCGAGCAGGGTCGTCGTCACTTTTTGAAGTGAAAACCCATGCGCCTTGGCCGATGACCAGGCTTGCAATGAACATATGATTCGCAAGCAAGGAACCGATGCCCTCAACGTCCGCTGTATCATTAGCTATACATAGAAACCGTCGCGACGCGCAGACGCCGGGCGTCACTACCCTTTAGCTATAGTCCGATAAACAATTTCAGCTCTCCTTTCCACCACCGAGTCGAAGAAGAATTTATCGGAGCGCCGTTCCTCTCGAATTCGCAAGAAAGATGAAATTGTAATTATTCGTATTTTCGATGTCGAAAATATAGCCACTAATTTAGCTTAGTCCATTCTATCATGTGTCTTAGAAAGTAGACAAAGTTCTTTTTTTAAGATATAATAATATTAGTTGATAAAGTATTAAACCTCGATTATCCGATCCTTCGATATCCGAAGTCTTTGGCATCTCCACATGCTTCAGATGTGAAGATGATCTGCTTCAGTTCATTGTACGAATTAATAAAAATTGAATATCACCTGTTTAGTTCGGATAATCGAATAATTTAACCCCCTTCCGTATAATTTCTCTTATAATTTCGATAATTGCTTTGTAGTTAAGAATGTCCTAAGTGACAGGAAATATTTAATTTATCGTGTGCTTATTATATACTATAACAGCTGAAAATATTGATAGCAAAAGAATATAATTTTATTTCGATTTAATAGACATTATTATTCATATTTAATTAGTTTTCTGTTTGATATCTTCATCACGAGTGTGAGCTTGATATTATAAGGCAACGGGGTTGATGCGCAACTTATAAAAGCAACATGAAGAATCAACATGAAGAAGATTTGACGCGGAATGGCTCCTACGAAGGTGTCTCGAGTCCCATTAAGAAAACGTTGGGTCGACGATTACCTCGACTTATGTCGAGGAAAATCAATTGTTTCACCAAAAGCGGACGAAGAATTTGCGTTGAATTGATTCGCAAGTTGATGGCCTTCAATCCTACGCTGATATGTTTCTGATTAGAGTCAATGCACCGTTTTCAATGAGCTTCATAACATATTTCAAGGTTATTGAAATCGGAGAGGTCACCCCTATTGTAAATAATTACCATTTTTTAATTTACTTGTAAAATACAGATAATAAAATATTAAAAATAATTAATTTTTAAGTGAACTTAATTCTTAAGTGAACAAAATTAAAAGTAAATTAAATCATTGCCGTTCTCTTTCTTCTTTTTTTTTTTGAAATGTAGTATCATCGTTCATGTTAGACTCGTCTTCGGAAGTTGTGAAACAGGTATCGATTCAAGGACGCAAAGATGTAGGATTTAACGAAATTAGGTCAAGTTAGACTATCCCGGGTGGAGTTGTCCAAGGTCGATAGCATTTATACCGAAGCAGAGAGCGGAAATAGGTCTCCGGAACTTAGGCACCTCCTCTAAACCTTTGACCTTAATATAACGTTCTAAATAAAATTGAAGAATTCGAGGTGATCCGTTCAATTCTTCATTTGATCGTTTCTTTCTGAACATTAAGGGTACCGGAGCCATACAGAAGGTAAAAAACATACCAGTCAGTCTCATAATTAATGGAACTCACTGTAAATCAGAACAATTTATTTACAACATAACTTATTTGCATTTTGCCGCTGCACGAAATGGCGCTATTTTCAGATTTTAAGCGCCAATGACATGCCGCGCCATCTGGCGGATGATTACTGAAACAAATTGGCTAGTAGTTTGAGCGTTTTGCCGCTGCACGGAATGGCGCTATTTTCAGATTTTAAGCTCCACTGGCATGCCGCGCCATCTGGCGGTGGAATACTGAAACAAATTGGCTAGTAGTTTGAGCGTTTTGCCGCTGCACCGAATGGCGCTATTTTCAGATTTTAAGCTCCACTGGCATGCCGCGCCATCTGGCGGACGATTACGGAAACAAATTGGCTAGTAGTTTGAGCGTTTTGCCGCTGCACGGAATGGCGCTATTTTCAGATTTTAAGCTCCACTGACATGTCGCGCCATCTAGCGGTGAAATACTGAAACAAATTGGCTAGTAGTTTGAGCGTTTTGCCGCTGCACGGAATGGCGCTATTTTCAGATTTTCCGGAGCAAATGATTCTTGCCGGAATTCGCACAGTTCCTTATGGGGAGAACGGCAAGAATCATTTGTGTATAAATAAATATTTAACAAATGTAACGATAAAAAATATACAAGACGACACGATATTCGCAGAGTAATTAAAATAATTGTGTGAAATTATTTCTCACCTAAAATATATGCGCAATGCCCTTATATGTCCCGTTTTGTTCTTTCTCTTACTCGTTGATTGCATTAGACGAACAAACTTTAATTACAAAGTGAAATCTTGCGCTTTCGTGGGATTGCTCTATTAGGACGGGGAAAAATAAAAACACAGGATATATTTTGCTTGTTTTATTATTTCCAAATCTTGCTTAGAACCTGAAGAAATTCTTTCACAATCTAATAATTAATTAATGATAATTAAGTTTAACATTAACGCCTGACAACGACGAAGTAAAGATTATAGATATATATATGTATATTGATGCATATACATATATATATTTATATTTATGATTATGTATGTATATAAGCTAATCCTTGCCCAGACACACATTGTTGATATGCAGTGTTTCGCTTTCATCATTCAAATTTACTCTTTTTCTACAGGCATATAAATAAAATCTTATTGCTTAATATTTTTTTTAAATATATATATATGTATATATATACATACACACACAGACAAATGCCAATATATATATAATATATTATATATATTGTATATTGTATACATATACATGTACATATATTCGTGTATGTATGTATGTATATATATATTTTTATGTATCATTACCGTTACATATGATGATATGTTTTTGTAGTCCCAATGATTAATATGCACGCATTTGTGCAAATGCCTCGACGTGAGACACGTATGGACGGATTGATCCAGATATGCATAGTGGACGTTCCGAATGATCGAGCCAGTTTCGTACCATAGTTTTCAATCTTTTTTTTTTATTTACATGACTAACGTTGCTCCCTCGACTCGGGTAAGTGGCAACGTGCAATTTCGAATTCTTTCGTTATGTGTAGCGTCGATAGTTTTTTGGTTCTCGCGAACCATGCTGGTTTTTGAGGATAAAATAATCGGCTGGTCCCGTGATCGATTTTCGGAATGCCCTTGCGTATCTGGCAGTATTTTGACGAGGCCTAAGATTGTCGTTTGAGCCTCGCCCATGAAAATAAGATGTCGCAAAGTAAAATAAGAAGAGCGACTCGCGGCCATTTTCACGGCTGTTTCATCGTCGTCTCATCGACCGCGGTGGGGCATATCGTTCAAAAGCCCCGTCGACATACTGATATATGTATATATATATATATATATATATATATAAATATATATATATGCAATACATATATGAAATTTATATATATATGTATATATATATAATATATTAGTTAATATTATTTGCTCACTAAACATCAGATTCTTATTTCTGTAATAATTCATATCGCTACGGTAAAGTTATTATTTTTTTTTAGATATCACAATAACCTTACACAGAAAGCTGCAACTAATTTCTTATTACATTAATATTAATATTAATATTATTATTAAATATTATTATTCGTTATTATTAATTATTATTATTGTTGTTTTTATCATCTACCTCGTAAATACGACGGGACTTTATTTCTTTTTCCTTTTTTCTCTTTCTCTCTCTCTCTCTCTCTCTCTCTCTCTCTCTCGCTCTCTTCCTCTCACTCTGTTTCTCTCTCTCCGTTTTTCACACATTTTATTCTTTCACTCTCTCTCTTTCTCTCAATTTACCTAGTAACGAAAACACCAAAGTAACTGTTACGCGTGATTCTTTTCTTTAGGGTAATTGCTTTAATACGTGACTCGTGCGCACGCGCATAATTTCACATTATCCGTTGGTAGAGGATGGAACATTTACTCGCGTTATTAAATAACGATCGGCAGAAAGAAGACAGCCGGGTTTTCTCCTGCTTGTTTATGCTATTTCCGAATAGTTGTTTATCACGTTTCCCGTTTTTTTTTTTCGTCAAACGTTTACGCTTGTAATTGTCCCGTATCGTTTCCTCGATTTCGGTTGGGAGACTTCTCCCAACACCGAGCATTTCTTTACGCATTGCATCAATCGAGAATAAAATGAACATTCGTTTACAACTCATACGAGTCGCGTGACAGCTGTATTGCAAACTATAGTCGATTATGAAAGTCTGCTCCTGCAAAATTTCGTTTGTTCTGACCGACAAAAAAAAAACAAAAATTTTTGACATTTTATAAACGGTACTTTATTGGTCGAAAGTAAACCAATTCCTAGAAAATTATGATGTCCGTATTTGTATACAAGAACATACAAAACATTGGAAATAAATATTAGGTCATCTTAAATTTTAATGCAAGATAGTGTTACAGGTGGTCTTCCAAATTTCGAAATGAATCCTTTACTGATAATTTAAGATCGGAATAACCAACGTCAGGTTAACAAATTTAATACCGAAGGACTAAAAGCTCTAGTTTAAGGCAAACGTTTTCGACTTCAACACTCAACTAATTACTCCGGAATTGTACGTTGAAAATTTGCTATGACCCTGAAATGTGCAAAGTCTTTGTCTTGTTCGTAAATAGTTATGATTATTATGTAAACTTCTATAGCCGACTATAGTTGTAAAATCGAAAAATGTAACCGTTCAATTCTATTTTCGATTGACAGTGACAGCTTCGTGCCTCGCTCGTATATTAAAACACGCATGGATTCGTTGGAATAACTTCTATCGTTCAACATGATATAGACTGTCTGTACATGGGAGAAATCGTGATAACAGAGTCGTTCGAATTTCCCGATAATGCGTTCAATATTTCATTTCGATTATTTTATTAGAAACTGATGTATCTTTGTAAAACAAGAAAATTTTGAACGTTGACTCTGAGACGCCGATTTACAAATTGTTCACCACGTTACTACATAGATATACGTATATCTCATAAGTTTTTCGTTACGATTTTTTTGGATCAATTTATTTCTCGTTAAATAAGCATTACTTGATTGCGGATTTTTATGTATTTATAGTTCAAAAGAATTCTCAAAAAGTATAGGAAACTTCAATGGGATTTCGTCTGTCGTTGAATTACTTTTAACTATCAACCAATAACGTGTCATCTGCTGAACCGTTTAATTTTCAAGTTTTGTGTTAATTTCTACAGTTTGAAATAGAATTGCGTCTATCGAGATATCATTTATTAAAAAAATGTTGTTTTTCCACTTGCTTCAAGAAGCAGGGACATACTGTAGCTGCTGATATGCAACACCAAGTTTGATTTGTCCTTGATCATTGCATTAAAATCCGCAAACATTTTCATCGTTTTGTATGGTAACAAATCCTTTGAACTTGGTTATAGTACTCGTCCGTCAACGATCATTCGCGCGGCTAACGAGTGTACGTGCGATAACCAGGTGTATAGAATACGAAATGATCGATCGTCGCAGATTAAACGACATTGCTGGTCGCGAATGGATCGTTGATCGAATCGAGTTGCATCGCGTACGACTTCCAACAGTTTCTTCCACGAACAGACATCGACTTTTATAAATGTTACAAAGGTATCACAACTCGGTCATCTTAGCTTCTATTACAGAGTGTCCTGTAACATTCATGTGTTCCATGAGTCGCCAACGGTTATGTTATTACACATGGCCGACATTCACGCGGACGAACGCAGCAATTGTGGTCGAACGATTTTTCTATTCCGTTCATTATTTTCCTTAAGCGAACGATGCCATGAACACGTTCTTTTCCGTTTCCGTTTCCGTTTCCGTTTACCGTTGTCCTGCTTTCACAGTCGAGAATCATCCTCAGACTGCGGATCTTCGCGCGTTTGCGAGTATGTTAACCGAAACGAATAACCATTCTCATTTCATTTCTACCACGAGGAATTTTATAATCGATCAAAGAAATTTCTCAATGCGGACGTTCGCACGGCGATCCGCAGTCTAATTATCTTCGTCCTTAATTTGAATTAATTCCCATTTAGAACGATGTATCAAAGAGTCCGCGTACTTCAAATATCTTTTATACTTATAATATCGATACTTTCTTTCGAATTGACTATGAAGTTTTCCTAACATTCTCATTACGCGTTTCGCTTTAATTAAGTGTCTTCCTCCCCCCCCCCAGAGAATCTTGAATGCGAACGTTAATTCTCTTTCCTTTCCTCGTCTTTCGGATACTTTTTCGGTATTTCCGATGCTCGTTCCACCGGTGAACGGTGTACCGTTGTCATGCGAGATTCGAAATGTTGAAATCAGTGACCTATTCATCGGCAAATGAGCCGTTATCAATCTTTATTACACTTCGTCTACTGACGATAATTTAATTATTTTTTGAGAAAGGGAATTGAATTTTGCTAGAATTCATAAGATTTAAAACTGTTGAAGCAACAATTGCTTGCAATATCGATGTCAGTTCAACGATGTGAGCAACAAGTGTCATAGCTAACGAAATGAAAGGTTTTTGTTGTAATTCGATTGCCGGGGGCTGCGTACGCCAGCGTTGTCAGATCGAGACTTGTGTCCCCACTCTAACTTCCCCTTCCACCGCAGTCACGTGACGCATTTTGTCTCTGGCAGAGAGGGGGTAACATTTTTCCCTTTTTTCGTGCCCCCTCCCCTCATCTAGCGACACTGGCGTACGCTCGCATATAGAAAGATTTCGTGTCACAGTTACTGTAGTATAGAGTATGATATTTTCCATCATGTATGTTGCTATCATCCCTCCTCCCTTTAGTTTGCTTCCTGTCATATGCACATCCATGTCTGAGCAAAATATACGCAAATACTGTACTTTATGCTCTGTTCACACCAACAGTGTAAATACGAGCTGCTACCGTAACTATTAGTAGACTGCGGAGTCTATGCATTTATAAATATTTTATATTTTCATTTTCTAGAGCTCAACATAGTGAAATGTTTCAAACGATTGAATGACACTTTTTCCTTCGGGATATGTTATCAGTCCCGAAAGGATAAAATAGCTTTTTTCCTCTCGATTTTAATGTCTATATATTAATCTATAAATTATTATATTTGCATAAAGATCCGCAGCCTAGTAATTACGCAACACGGGTGCATTGGCAGATGTTTACACACGGCGAATAGTTAGCTAATTAACTAATGAGTTTTTGGGTATTTCTTGATGCAGGGTTACAACCGCTTTATTTAAATTCTAATTTTAAAATGAACATATTAAACAAAATTTGACACGCAAGACAAGGGGCTGTCACGAAATCGTTGAAACTGTTAATAGCGTTGGTATTTTCTCTTTGGTTCGTTGAAAATCACAAAGAACGATTTTAAATCAACAATTTATAAGCGAACGTTTACCGCTTAGACAAACTTAGTATAATTAACATATTAAATGAACAAGTATAATTCAATTTATGCTATAATAGTATTTGTGCAAAAATGTATTATCTTTTTGCAACGGAAATACATATTTAATAGATTACTGTGAAGCAACGTTTCTCTATGTTTATTAAGTATCCTTCCGTGTAATTTTTTCGTTATTATAGTTGCATCAGTATAAGTTAGGTTCGGTGTGTAAGCATTTGTTGATTCGTCACCCGTAATTTTACAACTTTTTCCTACCACAACCTTAACTTCTTCACGCGATCGTGCATACAGGATGTACAAAAAAAGAATTTTTTTAGTAACATATACCCAAAGAAATCAATTTGTTAAATAGTTCCTCACGGATGCATCTTTAAAATCTCAATATCCGTAAATTAAAAATATTCGAATCCGTAATTTTGACGGGTCCCGTAAATCTAGTGTTAATTAAGTCTCGCTCCCATTAGAACGAATGCGTGGTCATCGTTGAAAATTGATCCTGCGATCGAGGCTCGGACGGTTCCAATTTACTGTCGTTGGCTGCCGGCATTTTCGTTTTAATTAAAATCAACTTCATTCGTCTGATTTCGAGGGTCAACGTTTATCCATTGCTTGCGTGGAAACTTCGTGCAACGTCGTGCTCTTTTCTTCCTTAAAATAATTACTATTCCCGGTCAATGCTATACTTCAGATTGATAGATCATCACGGCGTGAGATAGTATCGAATACTGTCGTGCGCAAAGTATTTTATAATATTTATACTCGTTACCGAGCTTCATTGCTAAGTTTCCAACATAATTACGCCAATTGTTTCATGCTAAACATTCGGATCGGTTTAGGACAAATCGGCTAAGAAATCCTCCGTTTACATAAATACTTTTTTTAAAACAACTTTTATAAAACATTGACTTAACAAGCCTCCGAGATAAATATACCAATTTTATTCAGATTGAAAATTGGTTTAACAACGGTGCTTCGTAATTGTATCAGACTCAAATGCTCATGTAGTGTCAGATAATTGTTAAAAAAGTGTGCGCGTTACTTAAAAACACGTTTGCCAAAAGAGGAAATTACTCGCGAATGAAATATCGAACACTAGAACTACCACAGGAATTTGTTATTAAAATCCACCAATGTCCATGTTCCGGTAAAAGTCACCTGGAATCTGAGTTTCCGCGATCGTGTAGTTTTTATGAATCATTTTAAAAAGCTTATTTTTAGCGCTAGGTAGTCCCAGTGTTGGAAACACAAAATACGTAATGATCTGATATAAAAATCATCGTTCACGGTTGCCCTCTCGAACACAATGACTGCTCGCGATTTTCTCGTGCCGCGACAGTTCCTTAAAAGATACATACCGGTGTTCACGAAGACGTAAAATAGCATCTTTCTTTCTTTGGGATTGTTTACGCGAGTTTTAAGAATTAAGAAATAGTCGAATATCTCAGGTACTTATGTTTAAAGAACGTTCACTAGCGAGAATGAAACTGATCGTGATCATTTGTAATCAGCCTGAACCGTCGTCTCGATCGTCGATGATCCACAGCGGATTTTTTTTAATACGGACAACCCGCGTGAACCTAACCCGGACCGGGGAGGAATTCATTTCGGATTACTTACTAATGATTTCAACCCTTTGGTAACGAAATATACCGTTCAAAGTAGTTAGGACACTATCTTCATCTTCGGACAGTGAATATCCTCGACTATCAACATACCGTGCGTCCTATTTACAAATTATAATTAATTTTCGTTTCTCAACTCATACGATAATTTCTACTGTGTTGTTGTATAAACTAAATATTTTCTGTCCTTTTATGTTTATATAATTTACTTTCCTGCGTTATTCTGTATCTCAAGTTAACGTGTTACTAGCAATATAGCCCGACACCAATACCATTTTGGACAGTGTGTCTGGGTTATCCGGAAACTGTTACGTGGCTGGCTCGTAAGCCATTAAAAGTTTAAAAATATTATCTGTACAAAAGTGACTTCGTTTTGAGTACGTCTGTAAGGAATTTCATCATGCATGCAATCTCTTCCACTGAAATAATATGTCACGATCACAAAAGTGTACCATTCTGCTAGAAAAAATCGATTAAAACTAACAATCAGCTCAACAGATAAATACGCTTACAAAAAAAAAAAATCTACAGCAATATTGCATATTTATAATTCCTTTCAAATAAGTTTTAAAAATTTTCTTATATATTCTTATATTTATCGATTAGTTATCAATTATTTTATTGTATTCCGAATGTCCACGGTAAGGAAATAAATATAAAAATCGAAGTAGAATTATTCAGTAGTGTTATAGTTATAGTTATAAGTTTTCAGACTTTTAAAGCACTTGGTCACGGTAACAAATCTGCGTAGCTCAGTGAACCCTTAATTACTTTGAACAGCATAGTCATTATGTGACTCTGTGTAGAGTAGGGTCAATGTACAATGGTACAATAAATACGTAAAGCTAAGAATACTTTGCACAAATAAATACGTAGCTTAGGGTAACATTAAACTATAATTCGTTACGATTACAGTACGACAAAGGTGAACGGCGTTCAGAAAACAAGTTCTATAGTTCTAATCAAATGAATAATATAGCAATTATTGTAGTAAATACGATTTCTGTTCGTTATGACCTCAGTCTACCAAGGCAAAGGATCAAAATCAACGTCAGAGAATATTAGTTCCCCTAAAAATTACATATGACGAGCATAAAACGGACGTAACGATTCGTGGATAAACTAAATACCACAGAGAAGCGCGCGAGCGACGCCGCATAATTTAATAACTACGCGGAAACAACCTACAATCGATTTATCCCTTATAAATCACGACATTAAGAAAAAAAAAATGATCTCGGAAACATTATGACGTCAGCACACTGCGGATTTTAATATGAATACCAATCTTTCGAATTCAATAGAAATTTTAACCCTCGGTTGGTACGGTGACACGTCAACAAATATAATTCAAGCGTAATAGAAATTTAATTAATACTCAGGATCTGAAGCAAAATGAATATTCGAACGTAGCACATAAAGCGCATAATTTTTCCGCGCAGTTTAAACACAAATTTCTAACCACATGGAATTTAAAAAAATCGTTCATGCCATATTAGGATCTTTATGCAAATTCTCATTTTCATACTCCATTTTTAGGATAAATTTGTTTCGTCGACCAAGAGACTCCTTGTGGGAAAAAGAGGATAAAAGTATCATTAATGTTTATTAAAATACGTTTTTCTTTTCTTGTTGTTTCGAAATTGCATAAAGATTTGTGCAGTCTTGGCATAATTGCATAAAATCCGCAATCCGTCTACACGAACATGAAGAAGGCTCAATACTACCGTTGAGCCTGCAATAAATAGTGTTTAAATTATAAACGAGCCTAATTTCGTGAATATATATGCATATATATATATACACCAATGTATCTGTATATACATATACATGTGATATACAATAACTATCGGTCCCTAGTTCTCATACTTTCGGAATGTATAGAGTCCACGATTTATTTGTATCACTTTGAAATACGGGACGCCTAAAAAGTTAGACAGGGCTCTAGCGCCGACAAAATGGTGTCCGACGGTGTCAGCCGCCATTTGCCGGGCGACAAAGCCCGCGTTCTGTATTTGTGTGCTAGAAAGGAAAAACAAACATTGATATGTCTAATTGTACATGATCACGCAATTGCTCGCGTTCTCATTTATCACTTTCTTCGCTGACTCGGCAGCTTATCGATACGCGCTCGCCGTTCGAACCCCGGGAAATTTGTGTGATCGTGATCACAGCCAGCGGTTTCGAAATTTTCCGCGATCTCGTTCGTCTTCGAAAGCGTCGTTCTCGTTGTTTCCGGTTTGCTAGTTAGCTCTCTATGGACACACTCGGCTTCAGTCTGACCGACGCGACGTTTCATCGAAATTGCGTGATGGACATAGCGGGCTGCAATAAAATAGAATTGTTCTCGGGAAAAATATCATCGTTCGACGTCGTTCTTCTTCCAGACTGATCCGAGTCGACAGAGTATTCTGGGCGTCCGTGTTGAGTTCATCTCGTTAAGGACGGATTCGGGGTCTCTGTTTCTAGAAGTTCTTTTTCCGCGGCGTGCGTTGTTCCGGTTCGGTTCGTTTCCCTGTTTGCCGCGGTTCTGAGCACGATTTCCACGGGGTTCCCGGGGGTTCGAAGCTCGCCAGGACTAGTGTTGGGTGATCGAGCATCTTCGATCGAAATCTTTGAAAACACTCGAACGATTGAAATCTCATCGGTTCGCAGAAGGTTCGACATGTTCGATTCTTTCGAAGGCTTAGAAAGACTTAAAAACCCAATACTAGGACACGATCGTTTCGAGGCTCGTGATCTTTGGATAGATATGTGTTTCGACGTCTTTGGCGTTCGTCAACTTTGTTTTGTTCGTCATTGTTTTCACTTCGACGAGGGGATAATCCACCTTCTCGTACACGCCTCCGCAAGCGACAGTCCGAAACTTGGCGGAATAGCGATGGTTTTTCCTGTGGTACCTCAAGTCTTACGAGGTATAGTGTTTGTATACGCTTGATATTTTGTTTCTTCGCATAATCATTGTTCTTCGCTTAGCAGATTCGAACCACAGAATCTCTGCTCTATGCTCTCAGGATCACTCTGTTCATTGCTTGGCGCCAGCATGCCTGCTGATCTACTTAGCCTGGTGATCGCAGAGTAATGCGTGTATACATATATATGTATATATAATATATGTATATATCTCTATTATATACATATACGTATGTAAAAAAGAAACAGAAAATGGACTCGTCAGAATAATTCTCTAGTTACGGTACAAAATATCCGATTCACATGTACCTATCTTGCTCTCGATTCACTTTCGTTCGTATTCATTCATTCGATCACTTTCTCGCTCTTCGTTTTACGATGTCGTGTAATATACATATACATTTATATATATATATATAATTTCCATATTTATATCAATTTCTAATATTCTTACGCGAATGCGACTCTCTAATTTTATTAACTGTATAGAACGGTAGCGTACTGCCTACTGATATGAGTTAGTTTCACTTGTAAAGCACTTTTAAATTCAATCTAAACGATTCGTCGATCGCGAGAATAAGCTGCCCCATAGTGGTTCAACGGAGAACTGGCAACGAGCGTCATCGGCGTCACGAAGACACTTCTTTCGCGTCCATTGCTGATTTTCTTTATTCGATCCTCTAACCATTTTTTTTTTTGGTTTCCCGAAGCCGAATTTGCATCCTTTTTTCTTTTTGTATCTTTCACCTTCGCCGAGGACGATTTTCGTCCTCCTCGTATGCACCTTTCATTTTTCAAATTCATTTACGATGATTATCCAAAGTAAGAGGATGCAAATTCGGCCGAAGAATTTGCCGATCAGGAGTCGTTAATCTTCCGACCTGAATTATTGGATGTGCCGTTACACATACATAGTTGGACACATAACGTCGATCCGTGAACAATAATTGATCATTGATCACGATATCGCTCAACATTCGGCGCTGAACACTTCCCTAATGTTCTCTTTCTCGTTGCTTTAGCGACGTTACGCTGATTCCCGTGCTCGTTCCGAATCCTTTTTATTTCTTAAATTGTACTGCCGTCGGGGATCACGAGTATCTTTTAGTTGATGCATTTTTCAAAAAGAAGTTCGTGTTTTCGAAATCAATTCCGCGAGGTCTTCTCAAGATAGACTGTTCTTGCGTCACGCTAATATGTCAGTCTATAAAGGGTCTTTAGATACATTGTTCATCCTTCGCGACAGGATTAGGTTGAACTATCAGACGAGTTTCTCAATCCTTACAATCGCGGTAATCGCACGATGTTTTTCCAAAGAATAAATTGCGTTTGCAAATGATAGAAACACTGAGGAAAATGTTGTTAAATAAGTGAGATAATAAAATTTGAATATTACAACAGTAGAGCGTGTATTATCTTTATACCGGTTACTCGATGGCTTGACGACAAATTGTTCAAAATGTGAATCCTTCTTTTTGTATTACAGTGACTCGCATATTATTTGTAAAGAACATTTTCAGTTTTAAGATAATATTAGGAGAAATGTATTTGCAAAAAAATGTCATGTTATTTAAAATGTACTTTTCAATGTTGCGAAAATGCAAGTTTAAAATTTCGCTTATCTCCAGTCGTTTTATATTGTATATTTGCAAAATTGGTTCTTTTGGAGGATCACTTTAATCCGCGGACTCAACAATGAATTCAGATGATTGACGTTCTACTAAATATCTGTTGTTGACACAGTATTACCGTCCCTTATTCGAGACGTACAAAATGTTCATTTCGCAAGATGAGATTGTGTATCTAGGACGATCTACCGAATCGTTTTCGAAACAGCAAACTTCGGTCATTAAAACGCTATGTTCCTATATCGACCAGGTTGTTGGTAGTACAATACATGCAATCAGAATTGATTATCGTTCGTGATTCGTAATTTTTCTGTTGCCGCTAAACGCGAGATCCAGCAACAAAGAGAGAAATATCATCGAAACGAGCGGTGGGGAAAGCGCCATAGCAGTTTATAGGTACATAATAATAGATCCCTAATAGACGGAGCAAGCCGTAGCTATCCATGGAAAAATCCTCGTCGAACAGCCCATTTCCTCTGTCCTCCGGTTACACGGTATCCCCCTTTGTTTTTTCTCTTTTCGTTTTAGTACAAAAGTAGCAAAAGCTTGGCCGTGAGCGCCGAAAAATTTCTGTGTTTATCATATCTGTCTCTTTTACACGAACGAATGCGTCCCTGCCGTGCGACGTCCTCTAACGGGTCAGCCTCGAATGACAAGATATCTCCGGGCAAATTGCGTTTACGTTTATGTTCGCACGCGAGTATCACTTCTCCTCGGTGTGTTAAATAGTTCCTAAGCTGTTGTACGATATCTCCTGGGACCGATACGACAGAATCGCGCGACCATCGGCGGTCGGATCACCAGTAAAACACTGTCTTCTCTTACTCTCTTTTTTTCTTTCTGTCTCTCTCTCTCTCTCTCACACACACACAAACTCTCTGTCACTCTCTTTTTCTCTACCACTCGCTCGCACGATCTCAGATTCTCTCGCTCGCTTTCTCTCTATCCTGGGCAGTACAACTATATTGTTTAAATCGTAATATGATATGTTAAGTTAAGGTCAAGCGAATACGTTGCCCTTGGAAAGGCATTTGAGAGCCTCCGTGTTTAGTTTTCCGCGTCGGTAGTCATGGGTCGAATCCTCGAATAACGTGAAAAATAGAACGAGTCGTTATGTGGGACCGAGAAAATCTTCGAATGGAAGGGGTGCGTGGGGGGTCCGGTGACGAGAACGATTCCCATGGGGAAAAAGACGGGGAATCGCGAAGCATACGTACGCAACTTTTGTTTCTATATTTTTTTCTTTCTTCCCTTCTTACTTTCTTTGTTTTCCCATTCGCTCCCTCCCTCTCTCTTTCTCTCTCTCTCTGTGCTTCTGTCAGTGAGGAAATAAACGTAAAGACGAATGGTAAAACGAGCGGCTGTCGCTGCTCTCTCCGAATTCGCAAATGTAAGGCCTCACTTGGGTTAGAACTTAGGCTATACTTTCCGTCGTTTTCAAACATCACAATCTAATGACGCGTCGAGCGGGTACGTCAGAGACAAATTGACTACACCATCCTCGGTTACCCTCTCCCTTTCTTTCCTTCCTCCCCACTGCGTCTGTCCTTTTCGAAAGAAACAGCACAAAGGATACGAGCAGCTCCTTCCACACCGAAAAAGTTCATACTCGGTCGCGGCCTATACTCGTGTAGATATAATATCTATTTTCTGTCTTCTATAACGACGATTTTCTAATATGTCGGAAAATTTGGTTGATATGTGGTTTGTTAGTCGACGATGCTCTCGCGGACTCGAACGGCTGCTAGTTTTAACGCTAAAACGTCGGGTAGAAAGCGTTCGTTGAAATCGTCCGGCGTAACCGAGTTCGCGGACATTTTGCGGATTTCGGTCTGACTCCGCGTAACGGTAACAAAAAAAGAAAAAGAAAAAACGGCCCCCTTTCGGTCGTGATTCCAGTTGATCACGATCGAGAGATCCTCGGGAACCAATCTCCCTCGTGATTACTTTCGCTCGAATTCGCATCCAGCTTTTCATCCGAAAACATCGCTTTTGCATCTTTCGTTCGTGGTCAGGACGATCGCAAACGCTTTCCAGGGCACTTGCCTATTTCAAACTACCTGCTGGGCAACCCCTTAATGACTAACGATATGTATCAGAAGAGTGACAACCCTGAAACCTCATCACCTCATTATCTCTCTCTCCCTCTCTCTCTCTCTCTCTCTCTCTCTCTCTCTCTCTCTTTCTCTTACTCCCTCTATATCTCATCATTCGTCTATCCGTTTGTCTCTGATTCGACGACACGCTTTCGGAATTCGAAGCATCGTTGCGTTGCCGGCTCACGGACCAGCGAGAAAGATCGTCTCGAAAACCATTCGTTCTGTCGGTACGGACCCGTGACAACGACGGCGACGGTTAACTGGCATACTTCCATCAAGAGATTTCCTGTGATTATGGGCCTAATCGTTGGAGAAAAGGGCGACTCGTCTCGCTCTGAATTTCGTGACGGTCCAGTTCCCCTGGGAACCGGAGCCTCCACTGTGGTAATTTTCACTTGACGATCATGGAACAGTCCATGGAATAGGTTCGGTTCGGTTGATTTCTTTCTATTCGATCTAGCAAAAAGTGTTTGATCGATGATCGGACCGTGGGATCTTTGCGCGAAATAATAATGTTCTGCATCGGTTGCAACGAACAGGACCCGCATGAAAGTTTCTTTCATGATATTGTACAAATTCAAGTAAAATGTTACTTAACATGACTGTTATCATAATCAGAAACAAATCTGTTTTGAATTTGTAGGAAAATTCGTTGAAAATTCGAAATAATGAATTAAGAATAAATCCTTTGGTCACATCCAATTTCATTCAATTATCCAATTATTCTGCCGTTTATAAAATGTCGGACGCATCGGCGAAACTTATGTTACAAAATAAATAATTCCATACACAAGAAAAAATCCGAACCATGTTTGTAATTCTGTAAAATTTGTAACCGCGATCATATCTAATGGCGACCGAGGTCTCTCGAGCTTCTTGGCCCCTCACGGGGTATACCCCGCGGTAGTGGGGATAGTTCTGGGACTTTTATGGGCTGGGAATTTCGGACATATATACAGTAAAACACCGTGTGTCCTCGAATAAGAGCTACATTGCGACGACGATTGTCAGAAAAGGTCTGTCCGCGTCCGTGAGCCAGCACCGACGATATCAATGGTAGACGATTCGTTCGCCAATCGTTTCTCAGCCATTTGACCACCGCTCGCGGCCAATTAATAAATGCCCAGTGGTAACGTGAGTACAGTATGAAATTACCGCTTCGAATACGCGAAAGCGCCCGGTCGACAGAAGCCGCGCGAGACCTGTAGAAACATCTGTGAGACCTACGTGAGAAAAATATGAATCTGCCGAGAGTTCTACGAGCTGTCTCGATTGCCATTTAGAGAACGCATTTGTTTTATTTTTTTTTTCCCGTTCGTTTCCCC
The DNA here is from genome assembly GCF_050948215.1 of Halictus rubicundus. Lineage (NCBI taxonomy): Eukaryota > Metazoa > Arthropoda > Insecta > Hymenoptera > Halictidae > Halictus > Halictus rubicundus. The sequence goes on along the minus strand of NC_135164.1, from coordinate 8,834,152 downwards.
GTTGAAGAGCGACACGAGGAGGGGCGAAGTCGCACTCCCAACGCAATCATGTCTGGATCGAGGACGCATCTTAAAAAGGAACACGCATCCTGGATGCGGCAGCTACCTTCGAGAGAGGCTGTGTTTTTGTGTGTGTGTATGTATGTGTGTGTTTCTATGTGTGTACACACATTGTAGAAAAAACGACGAGGCGATAGAAAACTATCAGGCAGGCCCGAACAGCATTTTAAGGATAGTGAAAGAAGCGTTTACTTTTTTCCGTTTTCTCATGTTTTGCCACGGGGACTCGGGGTTCACAGAGTTTTGTCCCGGGATTATCGGATCTGGTTGGAGAGGATGTGTTCAACGTTTTATCTGCTTTTTTCATATGTTTTGGTTTCCTTTTCTTCTTCTTCTTCTTCTTCTTCTCTTTTTTTTCGTTTTTGTTCGTTTTCCTTTTTGAAAATCGGGACGAGACAAACGCACGGTACGATTACAGCATGACTCGACCAACGGGAAGGCACTTGGGCAAATTACGTGCCGAGTTGGCCGTTTTATCTAGCGCGCAGGACGCCACCCCCCGCGTTAATATTTCTAATCCGCGCCTGCGCCACTACAAACGACAGATCGTTTAAAAGTATTTTCTTTTTTTCTCCTCGTTATCTCCCCCCATACAAGATCATTAACTTTCTTTTCTCTACTTGCTTAATCCTATGATATGTTCGCATTCGTTATGTATATGTATGTATAAGATTATTACGTAGTACTCGATCTCATTCTCTCTCTTTCTCTCTCGCTTGCTCTCTATTTCTCATTCTCTCTCTCTCATTCTCTCCTTCTCTTCCTCTCTCTCTCTCTTTCTCCCCCTATTCCCTATCTCTCTCTCTTTCTCTTGTTACTTTTGTTCTTCTTTTCTTTTAGACAACATTCTCGCACGCACGCGCGCACACGTTCCGTACGCGCTCAAGTCAACCTGGCATTCGACTTTTTCTCGTCTAGGATTACTTTAAACTCTCCTTAACAAGATACATAATTAAATGTATATGCTCGCGTTCTTGTGACGCGCCAATGATAAAACATAAATACACGCTTCTTAGGGCACCTTTGGTATTAAGCTTGATGTACTCGTCTTCGTCTCTTTTCACGTCTATATTATGCAATTTTGTCCACGAACACCCACGACCGCCTCTGCCGGATTTTCCGCATACTCTCGTGGCTACCACGCGCGGCCGTCCAATTAATATTTCGAATTGATAAAATGAAAGTCGTGAAATTTTCCTCGGGCTTCGAACTCGCGAGGAAATCGACTAGCTGCAGCGATACACGTCCTTCGCAATTTTTTTTTTTCAAAACGAATAGATCGACTCTTTCACGCTTTAACCACATTTCAAATTCTCCTCGACTCGTGGGTCCTGATTGAAAATGTGTCGAATATCACGAACCTAGAATAAAGACAATGAGATAAAACTTAAATAGCTTTGAGACTAATCATTTTTCAAGCATTCGCTCGCTAATGTTCTCAGTCGACCTTCAACAATTAAAACAATCTGACTAATGTTAAGGTACGCTATCGTGCTTTGCGAATCGATCTCCTGCATCCGTTCAAACTTTGCAAACGCCTGACTCGATCCGGCAAATCAGCTTTGTCTCTTTCGACTTAATAATAATAATTCGTTCGAGGACGGCGCGGGGCTCGCTCTAAAACAAAAGAATCTGTCGCGTCTGTGGACTGTGGATTTACGGTGTATGTGAACAAGTGTTACATATACGTGAGCGTGTGACTTGAAAAGTGCCTTCCTTTCTTCGTTCGCACGTGTTTAGAATACGCGGTGTCACTCAAAAACGAAATGTCGATGGGGCCCGTTTAGGTTCTCGATTAGGTGAACTCGGACCCACCCCCTCCCCCGCGTGCTCTAACACATCCCCCCATCTCACACCCCCCCTTCTCCTATTGGCCGCGTTCTCGTTTCTTCACCGAACGTTCCATTCTTCGTCGTCGTCGATCTCAATCAAGACTCGGTGGAAAATAAATAGAGAAGGTAATACACGGCTACGAATCGATAAGTTAAGTCGTTAAAAAATATATATACCTAGGAATATTATTATACGCGATTATTTTGGGCCCCTGCGAGTCGCGAATGTAACGCCGTATGCGCCGCAGAATTTACAGAATTTGCCTACTGGTGCTTGCCGGGGTGCAAGGGTGCTCCCCCCTGCCTCCCCTCCTTTGTAATTCGTGGTATTTTTTTCTTCTTGCCTTATTTCCGTCCGATTTCGTTCACATCTCTTCGCGTACTTGCCCCCACCCCCCTTCCTTCCTTCTGCAGCCATCTTCTCTCCATTTTGGTTCTTCTCTCCGTGTTCGTCAACATGGCGAAAAGACGATGGATCCAAATTTTCCTCGACCCGTTTGTTGTTTGCGTTTTGACTTTCTCTAGGGGCCTCAGCACGCTCGAGCACGATCCCTTACTTCCCTTACATGCCATTGATGTCGATCTTAAGGTTGCCCGTTTTCTTCTCTCTTTGATCCCTGGAAAAACGAAGGGAAAGATCAATAAACTGGCGGAACTTCAAAAGAAGAAGAAGAGGGGGATAGAGATTTTCTTATCACGATCGTAACATCGTCGTCTTATTTTCGGAAGGGAACTGTAGCGAATTGAATTGAATAACTGTAGTCGAATGATTCGTCCGCGATGTACACACAAGGAGGAAGAAGTGTAAATTCGCCTTAGAAAGTTATCATAGATTATCATGAAATTATAGGTGGGAAGAGTATTTATTCTATGCTCGGTAATGATTCCATTTTTCAAATTTCTTTCGACCACCTGTGCAATTTCAGAGTATCGAAGGAAAACGAAGGGCAAGTATTCGATTAGAAAGACAGAAAATTGATATTTTTCACGGCAACAAAATGTCTGGAGCTTGTCTCCAATGGCGACGTCCCGAATACGTATCGGTTTTCGTTGATCGTGAAATCGAAACGGATGAACGACGTACCAAAGGAGCGTTCGATCGCTCATCGCGCCTCGTTTGTCTCCATTCCATCAATTTCACGGGCTTTTGTTCGCGATACCTCTGATTTACAATCGCGAGAAAAACTGTCTGGTAGAGAGTTGTCAGCGGCAAGGATTATCGCGGTTCCCGAATAAAAGCAATCCCCTGTCATCGAATCGACCAATTCTATCACTTTTTTTTTCTTTTTTCATTTCTCTATGTATGTACGCGTATACAGGGTGGTTCGGAACACATAGGGATCACGATCTAGCGTATCATGTACATAAATAGATACAGACGCCGGCAAAAGTGTTCGTGCACAAGAATCATCTTTATCCAATCTCATTTCTGCCATTTTCAATCGTTTCATGCAGTTACCATGTAAATGTTGAATCGACAAATTTTGTTCAGAAAAGCAAAGTTTTGTTTTGCTAAGAACGATCGATGAATGATCGATGAATTTTTATAACTGAACTAATTCTCTTTTGCGTGGACGAACACTTTCGTGGACAGTCGATAAGCAAAATGAAACGTAAAATAATATGCGCTTGTATCTCATATTGCATGGTTAAATAATGCATACGTACAGTGGCATGCAAAAGTTTCCGGCCAGATAGATTTTTCACTTTGTATTGCAAAAGCTATGTCTACAGTCACTCACGAAAGGTTCCTTCTGGTGAAAATAAAACAGAAATATCATTAACACATTACCTACCGACAATTATTCGATATACATTTTTTTTTTAAATCTGTGATTCACAACTAAAGATCTCATTAATGATCTTTCAGTTGAATTGCAATTTTACAAGTTGCTTAACAAGTTCTCAGTAGCACAATCTAATAATTTCTTTTGTGGTTAGAAATTAGGTAGAAACAATAGGCTTCCGGTAGGTAAAGTGTTAAAAGTATTTAATTCACACAAACACGTAAAAAATTCTTTGATGTTCGCAATCATATTTGCCACACAAGATCTTTTAGGCGAGGTTCATCAACGATGAATAAATTCATTACTAAAAATTTGAAGAATGTAAAATACGCAGACGTTCTCGAAAGTTTTCGTGCAACCCATTAAATTAAACAATAAACAATAGTTGTCTGCAATAGTGCGTTCACTAACACATCACCTACCGGAAACATATTAGTAGTTCCCTAGTCTCAAAATCTTTCCCTAGATAATAGCCCCGCAAAATTATTAATTTTTATATATAACAGAATCTAGAATAATAGAATTTAGTTAAAATTCGGTAGAATAGAATTTCGTGTATATAGGGTGTTTCGTTTATCTCGAAAAATCGAAATATCTCGTAAGGGATTATTCCAATCAAAAACACATTTAATCAAAGGCTGTTTGGTATAAAAGGACACAGCATGTGGTGCAAATTAATATTTGTTCACATCTTCAACAAAGCCGAGGTGGAAATTTTCTTCAAGGAAGAAGTTACTTCAAATGACCTCAGGAACCACCACTTTCATGGTTACCCGACATTTGTGGGACACCAATAATATGTTCATATTATTACAAATAAGGGACTTCTCGGAATCCATTCATAGGTGTATAGACCTCTAGATCATCGAATGCTCTCTACGACTATGAAATTCGAACAATCGTTGGCTCTGATTCGCGAGTTAGCACGAGGTAAACGAAAATAATGAAAATAAATGAACATCGATCTACCTTTCTTTTGAATTTTCGCCTAATTGTTTGCAAGTTACCGGGCCGGTTCGCGGCAAGAAGCGCGTTAATGAATTCCGCCATTGTGCAAGGAAGGATGAAGAGACAACCAACATTTGTCCCTTTCCTCGAATGAGGATCTTCCCACGGCTGAGGAGAGGAGACGCTTTGCCATTGAGTAATTTACGTACCTCATTAGGCCGTGGCTGCGTCCGGACTGAAAAGCTCGCTTTCACGGGCTTTCGGTCAGAAAGTGGGGACGGTGGAATGGGATGCGGGGGAGGGGGCAGCAGATCTTTGGTAGCCGGGATGGAGCGAAAGAAAATGCGGAACGGTCGTGTCGGTTTATTCACGGCGGAACTTGAAGAAGAAAAGCTTTCTGATACACGTCGGGCATTCCTTCAGCAGCCACGTCCAGCATGCTATAGCGCTGCCAAGATCACTCCTTGGACAGCGAAGTGAATTAGTGACGACACGATTCGTCTCTTCAGCCCGTTTCCCCACTCCACCCCCTCCCGCGTCCTCGAATAGATTGATTATTGATCTTCTAATTTCGGCGAGGAAATGGTCGGTCGATGTAACTCACTTTCTGGCGACGAACAGTTGCAGTTACAAGCTTCCGTTAGGAGAGCTTATTAAATTGGAGCTTGCCCATTAGGCTGCTTTTCGCATTTGATGATTCTAAGAAGGGTACATGTTGATTTTTATGCGCTCTTAGCATGAATCAGGATAAAGAGACTTATACGGTTCTAATTCTTTATGACACCGTGCAACTTTGAAGTCTTTGGCACTGTAAGAAATGTTCACATAGTTGCCAGGTAATGCTTTTATGTTCTGAAAATGTTTGTTGATTCAAGTTTAACTCCGAAACCATCGGAAGTGTGTGGTATACAACTCGGAATATTGACCGGAAAGCGGGTAATCCCGCATCCGAAAATAAGTCGACAGTGTGAGGCTTAATTTTCGTGTAAATTGAAGAAGATAAATTGGGAACACTCGCACCCACTTGTCGGAAAACGCCAATTATCTTGAAAACTTATGGCGAGTATTACCGTGAATGTACAGAAGTTCGTCTTCCACAGAACGATTTTTAATTAGTGATACGATTTCGAACATCAAAGAATTGTGAATGTAATATTACATTTTCCTGTGCAATCACAGATAATATACGATAGTTCGTACTTCGAATTACCATTAGACAAGATGCGTATTGATAAAAATTCAGAAGATTCTTCTTTTATTTTTGCCAGAAGGAACCTATTAGTCAACAAAATAAAGTCCATCACTCCGATCCGACAAAACAAGTTACAAAAATTGGAACTTGCGTACAAATCCATAGTCCATTACAGTGGAACCCAGTTGTGCTTTATTTATCTAAACAAAGTCGTGTTTCACAAGTCTCGACTATTTATCGAGTTCGACTGTAATAGATCATCTGGATAACTCGGCTGCTACATACTGATCATAAGATAGTCTGCATCAGACCTTTATTTGATGTCAAGAAGTGCACAATTTCATGACAATAGCTTGTTTGCAATGAACAGTGTGCTTTTCAACAGTGTGCAGATATTCGATTTAGTAGAGTGTTTTAAACGCTACTTTTCATGACGGTTGACGTCGGTTCGGTGTCCTAGAAATCCCAAATAGGAATTCGCGAACCTTTAAGAGAGCATTGCACATTGAAAATTGGTTTTGAAAACATAGATTGTTTCACCTTTGTCCACGATTTCGTGCAAATTCCCAATATCGAGCAACAAAGTTTGCCTATCTGGCCGATTGATTCGTGGTGCGACGCCATTGGCCGATATTCCCCCGAGAACTGATTGGCAATGGTACGGGTTCGGTGCAAGGGTGCTCGAATCAAATGCACACATTAAAGGGTTGCGTCCAGGGACGGCTAAGATAGAACAGAAGAAGAAGAAGAAGAAGAAGAAGAAGGAGGAGGAGGAGAAGGGATCAACATGGACAAGGCGTGTAGCGAAACAAGTAAGGAACACGGCAAACATACGACAGAAGCTCTGCGGCGCAAACTGCAACGGAAGCAAAAGAAACGAGCTGAAACTGAACAACGAACTGGAAAGAAAGTAACTGGCGTAGATTTCGATGCTGGCAAACGGCGGCTGGATCAACTTAGACGGCGGAGCGAACGAAAACGGGGGAGAAAAGAACGGAAAAACAGAAGAAACGAATCACCCATGGCGGAAATGGAAGTAGCTTGTACGCCTGACCGGATGTCCCTCGCGAAAGAAAAAGAAAGAAAGAAAGACGGACAGAAAGAGGAAGAGAAAGTATAGATCGGCCGGTGCGATCCGTAGACGATTAGTGACGGACGTAAATGGCAATTGTCGATGCAAGTGGACCCAGCTTCAGCGAAGCCTCCGATCGAGCTTCGATCCGACGTATTTCGCGATCCGGATGTGTACTGAAATTTCGATTCGATCGATTGAAATCGAGGTAGTTGCGAATCCTGCTGAGGCCACTATTCTGTTAGGAAAGCTGGTGAAAATGTCTCTGGGATCGGTCAGATGGCAAGAGGAACGTCCCTGCGACTGATCTCGGTCGAAACGGATGATCGACATTGAGTTGATCGTATTCTATGAATACCGGATCATGTACAGTGAGTATATTTTCGGAATTTCACGGCTTTGAATGTTTTTCTCTAAATTGTAATTTGTGAATCAGGCTTTGTTCGAATTATCGAGCTGAACGAATGGATCGTTTTATTGATTGAAAGATGGCGGAAAGAATGGTAGTTTTTTTTTCAGGGCCATTCTGACCAGCTCCCCTGTCCACTGTATCTGACAACGAAAACGCAGACCCTATGATTTGGATTCTTGCAAGATTTTGATGAAAATTTTGTTTTGTGGATTCAATATGACGAAATCATTTTTGGTGATCGGCAGGAATTTCTGTAAGATAACATTCGTTCTCTGATTTTCTTTTTACATTTTACAGCGGCATAAACGAAATGTAACATTTTGCGATATTATTGTATTTTTAAAACTTTTACCTTGTCCCTCATTATCCCGTAATTAACTTTTCTTTATTGTGTACCGCTTTTACATTAAATGGTTCACGTACGGAGTGTTTCATCGTTTATGGGTTACCATGTTTACAAACTCATGTTTTTTTTTATAAACTTTATTGCACGAAGGGGAGTTTCATAACATGTAAACGAAAATAATTCAGGTTTACTTCAAGCATGGAAACAGAGGATAACAACGATTTTTTTTAACGGAACGAAGGGATAGATGTGTTTGCATAGATCTTAATATATTGATCATAGTTTTTATTCACTATTTCGATAGGAATTAATATTAAATAGTATTTAGTTTGATCGTTGCACTTTTAATGTACATTGGAAGGTCCACTGGACAATTAAAAAAGAGTTTCAATTAATAACATTGTACGACAGAGCAGGCTCTTTTAATACAGAAATCGTTGAGAAAAAAAACAACAACAATGCAAATTGTTTTCAAGGGAAAATGTAATTTTGCTTTATAAGTTCATCTCAGCATTATATTGAATACTTAAAAACATTTTATACATTTATAATTAGGGAAATTTACATTAAATATGCTCGGCTTATTTAATGGTGTAATGAGATTTTTTCTCAGTCCCTTATTCTTTAAAAATAAATTGAAAAAGTTCTGAGAAAAGTAGTAATAAAAGTAGAAAAAGAAAAGTAGTTCTGTAATATTCCATGAAGAAGATTGAAATTTCCCTTCATTTCGCGATTCCTTTCAATTGCACATTACAAAGCACCCCTCCGAACACTAAAATTTAAAAGACTTGTTTCAATATCACGATTAATTAGCGTCCGAACAATCGAATTTGAAAATTGTACGATGAAACAGGTCGTACAGTCGAAACAGCAACAATAGTGGGCCAACGAAAAGGAAAATAGACAAGAGACGAAACGATAATCAGATGTTAAATCGATGAAACGGTATCCGTCGCTGCAAGGTCGAGGCGCGATCGTGACATGATAAGACAACGGATGAACAAGAAACAGGTGTTGCGTTTTCGTGGTCGTATGGTCGCGCGTAGGTTGCGGCTAGCGTAGCATAAAATGAAACCTACTTCGATCCAGAGATTTGTAAAGCCCACCTCGGCCATTTTTGACTTTGCATATTCGATTCGTATTGCTCCCCGGTCGGAGGAGAGGAGTAAGGATCCTTGGAGAGTGGCCATCGCCTGGGCCGCGAAGCGAACGTCTTGATATTCGACAAAGGCCACTGGCGACCCTCCCCCCGTGTGCATACGAAGCCGGGAGAAACCAGGAAAACTGTGCATAAATAAGAGAAGCGTACAATACGTGCTCTAGTTAGTTATGACAGACGGTACTCTGGTCAAAGAGAGAGGGTGGTTGGGTGTTATTGCTTGGCAATGGTGTCGCTGCCGTCGGCAGCGACCAGGCACGAGGCTGTTGCACGAAAAGGAGATCCATTCCGATTACCATTGACCACGACTCGATCAAATTTCTCGTTTGTTAGATCCCTACACTCATGCAAACAAGTGTCGGCTGAACTTCCGAAAATCAGTCAAATCAGATTGTACTCAAATAGTGTTACGTTTAATACTTGTGTGTTCTACTTCTGAACTGAAATAAAATTGCATGTGAAAATTCCGACAATATTTTTACACACAATAATAATATTTAATTTCGTCTTACGTCTCACGGTTTGGAATAATGCAAAATCCAAAATAAATTATTAGGATACTCTAGTGAGGGTAACTTGTTGGCTCACGATTAAATAACCTTTACTCTTGTGCATCAGGTGAAAACTATTAAATGACCTCAGGTAGGTGTTGTGTTAAGAAGTTAGACTAAAAATGAAGAAAACAATATTTCAGTTACCAGTTACTGAATTGTCAACGTAACTTGTCAAGATTCAAAGATTACACGCCCAGGCAGATTTGAAAATGTTGGCAATGGAAATTTTGGTAGTTCGCCCGAAGATCTGATGAAAAGGACAATAGACTCTGTGAGCCCAGAAAGATTGAAAAACTGTAGTCAAGTTTTTGAATAAAATATTCTCTATCGTAGAAACGCAATCTTTCTTTGAATAAATCTTATCTTTTTCAATGAGGTCGGGATAATTCACTTTCATGAATAAATAGATGTCGTATTCACACGTTTCTGTTTGGTTGGCCACAGAGTCTCTACGTTTTTCATTCCAGCATAGTTCAAGTATAAGATACAAAAACAAGTAGTTCTCATAGACAGATGTACCGAAAAATGAAGAATGTTATCGAATAAAACGAATGACGAAGTAGATGTATTAAAATGGTGATTATTTATGGCTTGACCCATTATTTTAGCCAATCCCGATATCAGATATCACTTTTTGTCTTCGGAACAACTCTCGTCCATGAAAGATTTGAGTCGAATCGGTTCGTGACGTGTACGAAAACCGATTACCGATGAATTTATAACTCTGGCCATAAGGGCCAATTGGATCGTTAGGATGCCATTAACGGGAATATCGGTATCGATTACGCTTGATTTACCGTAGCTCTACCAGACACCGCGTAACCATGGTAAATTTCGAACCTACGAGGTGGAGGTGGTCGTGTCACGACACGGTTGACGTTTTTTATTATTTTTTCGAGGTCCATTAACGTGAAAATAACTCGAATTTGGACATGATTTGACTGGCACGCGACACACCAGGGTCGACGTATTATTCATTATTTAGAAACATTTTGTCATTTCTAATTTTATAGATATTGTTAGACTGCGGATCTTTATGCAAAACTAACGTTCCCTACGCCATTTGTGAGAAACAAAAACAAATCGAAAGAGCAATGGTAGATATTGATTGGTTCATCGAATTTTGGACTTGACTGGCAATAAAAGATCTTGTTCAATGGATTTTTTTGACATTTCTTCAAAATTTCCTTAATTTCAATTAGCATGCATCTCTCAATAACATCTATTGGGTTATATTATTTAAAGGCAGATTTTTAAGATCGTTTTCATTTCTCTGTTATATCGTTAATAGAATCTTGTCGTTCATAATTTTGTTATTTTTCCGTGTACCTTCTTACTAACAATAATAAAAATAATAATAAGATTATGTTGGTCATACTAGTTCCTCTTCGTGCGACATCTCGTGCGTGCCAACGGGTTATGGCGACAATAAACGCCACTAATGTCATCATTACTGGTATTGATTACGGGTACTAGCATAGGTGCGTCTTGATGTCTACGAGCTTACGACTGGTGACTAGGGATGGGATCAAGCTCAATGCGTACGAGTTCGTATTAATCGATCATGACCAGATATCAATACTTTATATTTCAGAAATATAACTTCATTCAAAAAGAAAAATAAGTAATCAATCGTAAGTAATCAATATTTCTCATGCTCCGTTCTTTGAGAATTGAAAGATGGACTGAAATTCGTCGCCAAAAATCCCTTTGGGTAACATGTTTTTAATGGAAAATTTCAGCTCAATCGGATTTGACCGATTTTCGGAACTTTAACCTCATCTTGTAATAGCAAAAGTCAAGATCAATCAAATAGCCTGCAATAACATGACTTTCACATGATCTTCTAGTTAAAACAAATTACTATGTATGCTTCGAAGATTTGTGAATTAGTCCACTTTGAATATATTCTAGTAAGATACCATTATATTTCTTCTAATAATAGTTTAAAAATGTTGAAACGTAGTATGAACTTGATTCCCTCTCTACTCGTGGCAAAATGATCAGCGGATGTTTGTGATACTGTTTGGAGGCGGTGCTGTTAGTACGAAGCTCTTAATGTTAATATTTTGATACGTGATAAGGTCCTTAAAACCATTAGCGATGGCTATGAGACAGTCAATTGAAATAAACATAGTGGAGTGTGACGATTGAATTGTGGATGTTATGCATCTATAGCATATAAAATTGTCTATAATTCAATTTCAACAAGCTTTAGAGAACTTTCATTTGCAGTATTACAATAAAACCCTGAATAATATCGGAATTAGTAACAAGCAAGTATAGTTGCATAAAGACCCACAATTTCATGACGATGTTGCGATAGAAGTACTCCAATAACCCCGATATGCTTTGATAAATATAGATAACACAACAAGTACCAGGTAAATCACCGCAAACTAATTAAACGACACACCGCTTCTGTAAAACAATCGATTTGCTTTAACGATTATTCATTCATGCTAACATATCACTCCAGCACAAAATAGATCAATGAATGGACGAACACGTGTGACGCTTATCTACGGTTTCAGCTGAAACACTATATCTAACCATTATAACTTCGGTCGAATGTTGCATTAAATTTCCCTCCGATCACCGACGAAATACTCAAGTAAAATAAACGAAATTGAGTTGATTTCGAATACGGAATGATCACGTGATTTTCCTGCGCGTTTAACATGAATGAATAATAAAGATGTGGGGGACAAGAAAACACGTAAGACAATAAAAACTGTCATGTGATTTCGTCACGATGTTTGTTGGGGACAAAAGCGAACACACGAATTGTCGAGAAGTGTTCGAGAATTTTTGGAGGGAGCTGATGCTCTTAGCATAGTAGACATTGAATTAATGTGAATGTTAAGGACGCGTTGGATCGTTTGGAGAGGAAATGTAGCTGATTCGTCGGTGACCTATATGGTTCTTTTAAATTTCTAGTTGCGTAATTGTTTCCAGTGCAGAGTGCGGTACTCGGTACTAAATTCGTCGTTTCCAGTTCATTGCTGCGTGGCCTGGATACGCTCGAAAAAATTGAACGTATTTAGGAAGATCGTTCTGGCGAACGAGTCATCCAGTTTCGACTCGTGAACTTCTCGTGGTTCGACGAACCTTGTTCTGTACTATGTGAATCGTACTTTTGCAGCGCGAGTAATATTCGATTGGCGCGCGTATATTTTCAATAACCATTGTATAGACTTTCCCAGTATTAATGGTACCACCCTGTGGAGGGGATGATTCTACATGAGAAAATAAGTAAAAAATACGGAATAAATTCTTTTCGTTTGAGGCTTTTCTTTCGAGACAATCGAGTTTAAAGATACGCCGTGCTTCAGTAAGGAAGTAGAATTGGTTGGCCATGATCAGACGCGTCAGACAAATTCACTGCATATTCAAACTCGATTTTCTCGATAACGAAGTTTCGGATGAGAAAAATTTATTCGATATTTTCGACTTATTTTGTCATGTAGAATCACACCTTCCACGGTTGGTACCAACAATAACCGGGACACCCTGTATTTGGCGTCGTTTGAGGTTATACGCGGTGATTCCGTTAAATGTGCCATCTATATTACTTGCGAACTTATTTGGTATATGAAAAAAATGATTGACGCGAAAGTTGTATGGTTTCAATTCTCTCTTCAGCGACAAAATTAAAATTTACCTCTTTACAATCGAGGAACTTCAGGTAATCTTTATATCTCGATGAGAAAGCAAAACACAAAAGAACTAATCATTGGGTTGTATGCTACTCTCGAAACCATACAACTTTCGTTTCAATCATTTTTGTGTATACCAAATAGTTTACATGTGATTTAGGTGGGCCACTTACAGGGGACACTATCAGTGTCACACGTCGATTTTTATAATATGTTTAGAGGATATGTATTCCGGATAAAATTAACACGATTATTCTATTCTATTCAGTATAATTAGTTTGACTATTCTGTTCAAATTTTTAGGTCGATTGTCTTGTGGACGGAATTCTCATTCTCAAAAGGCAGACTGTTTTGATGACGGTGAAGGGAGGCTCTAGATCCAAATGGGCCAAAATTTTGTACGTCTTTGGGGATTTTTTTTACGTCTGTTCTTCACTGATTGACACTGCTCTTGTCATTTCCAAAACGATATAAACATCTCGTAAAATATATTCGCCATATACTCCGTTAATCAAAATCCTCTTCTCTTCATCGTCGGTCGTTTCATCGGGCTCGATCGTATGAAACATGCGAATCATACCGATCGGCTGCCACAATACAATGCCATATATATTAGAAAGGGATCGAAGCTTGACGGGCATCCGGGACTTTAAATCAATCGAAGCGAGACGTCGATGTGTCCGGTACATGGGCGAAACAAAAACTGGATACGGTTAATGAGTGAAAATCACGGCGAGGAGCCAACGGCAATGGAATCGGCGCGCCATTAAATTCCCGAGCATACAGGTCGAAGCATCTTCCACCGCGATGAATGAACTGGATATGACGTCAGTCGGGTTCGAATCTGACGCAACCAGTGCCCTATCGATTTCCTCTTTGCATTCGACGCTGAAATAACTCGCGAGAATAGAACCCTCGGACAATTCCGACCGATAGGAATTACTTCTCGTCCTCGACCTTCCTTTCCGGGATTAAATGGGTTCGATTCAGGCCGCGGATCTTCTTTTTTCTTGTCCGCCATTTTCACACCCCCCCCCCCCGGACGTTCCACACGAAAAAGATCCGACGCCGTTCAAAAATCGATTCTCGTACGCTCGGAAACCAAAAGATATTTCGAGAATATGTTTGGCAATCAAATTGTTTTCTTACGTAAATGTAGATATTCCACAAACCACCGAAACGAATAGATTTGTTATAATCTCGTATTCAGAATTGGAAAATATTGTTCACTGGACAATATTATCGGGTTGGTTAATAAGTTCGTGCGGGTTTTTAAAACTCTTCGCACAATTGTGTGTCTTTTTGTTTTATGTTGATAATAAGGCGATTCATTCTGAAAAGTATGGATTTTCTGCCAGAAATGGTACGATCGAATGCACCAATCAGTGAAATTCGCTGGTTCGTGTGCGGAACACGTGATTCTAGTAGAATTAGAGCCCTAGCGGAGAGATTGACCCTAATTACGTTCTAACTGAGGAAAGCCTAACGTAACTTCTCCAAGAATCAGAACGCTATATGTATCACGAGAGTGACGGCGGTGGACAGTCTACGTCATGCTCTTCGTTCATCTTTTCAGCACTTCTCTGCCAGTGCAACGGAGTGCTGCGTGACATTTTGTTGAAAGCTACAAAGACTGGGCGTGACGTCGGATAAAGGATTGCTCTGGGAGATGCAACCATTAATGTTAGACTAATGCCTAACGGTTCTTACGACGAAATCGAGATTTCTAGGTCACTCGTCCATTAATCCTCATCCTTCATTTTCCAGTTTAAAGGTAACTCGTTTAGGAACATTAGTATCCGCGACAATACATTGCACTACAACAACTATACCTACTGCATTTTCATGAAGAATATATTGTGTTGTTATCAGATGTATGAATCTCATTTCCACATCCTTTTAAACTCCAGTGACTATAGTATTCTTCCCACTACGATACGCCTTTACCGCTCGAGGTGTATCAGTATCTTTGAACGCTACGAAAGCCGATTTTCGAAAACCTTTGTAATTTGGAGTTACGACACTGTAATCTGGAAACTACTTGATTTCGATGAATTTCTGTTGCCCACCCTGTGGATGCAACGCTGAGGTACGAATATTTCGGTTAGAACGTAGCTCGGCGGAAAAGTAACAGCCATCGATTTCCGTTCACCGACCCGTGCGGTTTTTGAAAAATTAAAAAACATCGAAAGAAGTTCCGCGGCGCTTCGAGTTCGTGACGAATTACGATCTAATACGTGGCCGCACACGTACTTGGAATCGTGGGAAGGTTCCGCATGGCGGATCACGCGAAAATAATTTACTATGCCGAGCGTAACCGTAATGCCCGGGGGAATAGCATACTTCGTGGCGATTATTCGCTTGTTGTGTGTTTCACGGGCATGTAGGAAAATGGCGCGCGATACCACCGGCCAAAATCCGGAACGGTGTTTCGACCAAATGCGAGCCATTTAATTATCAGCTTCGCCACTTGGATCGAATTGTGAAACGATCAGAATGGAGTGCTAAAAAATCGACTCAAAGATCATTTTCGTTTGGGAAACTCTGAAGAAGAATATACGATTAATTATTAAAATATTCGGTCACCTTGGTCATTGATCGACTTGCAAATAAAAGGCGAATGAAAACCTACTTTTCAAGTATGCACGGTACCTTATTTTACTATACTTTGCATATAAAATAACTCGACGTCATTAAAAGCATACTTTCGAAATTCGACTCGTACTCGACAATCTTTTAAATTATTGATTGTATCACAAAATGTGTTTTAAAAACAGTGTTTTTATTGACTTTATAAAGAACAGAGGCTGAAAGATGTGTATCTTTCATTTCGGACTTTGGGAGTATATTTTTATTAAATTTCATACCATACCTCTCCAAGAAAGTGTTTCACTATCTAGAGAATGGTCCTTTAGAGTCCAAACATAATACAGTAAAAGAACTGTCGATTGAATTAAGAAGAAAAATCACCGAGTGGCGATAACGAACACAGAGTTATCTAGTCTTCTGAGAAATCTCTTTACGTAATGGGATAACGCGTCAAGTGCAGTATTTATAGCAGATGCGAGCCTCCGCTAAAACTTGAAATACTCAAGATAGATGGAAGTTTCATCTCCGTGTTTTTATTCTGTATTTAGGGTGTTTACGAAACTGTCTCAGGGCTGACCTTTTGAGAAACTCCGTCGACAAAACATCATCACTTGAAGAGGAACTTGAAACGCGTTCTCGTCAACGATTCGACAAGCAAATACGTATCGACATACAGGGTATCCGATTTTAATCTAAACATGCGAATTACTGGCGAATTACCCGTGATATAAAACAAATGGTTCACGTACGAAGTGAATGGTTTCGAGGAGGCTATAATCTGATGTAATTAGTTTTCCTGTAAATGGACGAGTAAGGATTATATAAGATGTCCTTGTATACTGATACATGTGTGAGTACATGTGTGAGCAGTATGGTGCATGTACGCTAGCATGCTTTGTCCCTTTTTTAGTTATGGTTGGAAACAAAGGTCGGAAGAAAAGGGTGAATGGTTCAACATAACCGCGATAATACTTTTTTCCGTGCAAAGATGTATGTGCTTATTGCAGCTACACTATTCTTTAAATGGGTATCCCTTCTCATTATCTTTTTCTTTGCCATAAGTGAAATTCTCTTGGTATTTCCAAGAAGGTATTAAGGGTATTGAGGTTGAAAAATTAGATATTTTTCAGGTTAATGATTTTTCGCCCATAATACATTGCTTACATAAAATAACGGGAGGATTCGACCTATAGCAAAACGAAGGAGTCATTTATAAAATAGTGCAGCTGTAGTACGAGCATGCATCTGCGCAATTGCTAATAAAAAAAAAATAGTATCATCTGCATCGAACCGTTCATCCTTTTCCTCAAACATTTCTTTTTGACTTCAACGAGCAAATCACCCTATTGCACAGAATGAAAGATGCGCAACCTTATAAAAGAATTGTCTGAATGTTAATCGAAAACCGATCTTGTCGCGAACGAGAGAATTTACACTGATCTGCTCAGCTCATTATCCCTGAAAAAACGATATTAAGCTGTTTATACCGAAAAGTTGTTGAAAGACATTTTAATCACAATATTGCAAGGCGGTTCCAGCGAGTAGCACCCAGATTAAAATTTCTCCAGATTAACAATTTTTCGACTGAAACAACTTAACAATCTTGATAATCCAAATTCTTAAGGAACAGGGAGCTGCATCGACCAGCGAACAGAGAAATGGCATGATCATCCACCCGCTGTTCTAAACAGTGTTTCGGCCGCGATATACCGGGTCTCTTGTGCATTAATAATCCGCATTTATAGATTAAAATCGTGGCCGGTCCGGGTAATAATAGTAAGCGAGCAGCACCCAGATTAAAATTTCTTCAGATCAACAATTTTTCGACTGAAACAACTTAATAATCCTGATAATCCAAATTCTTAAGGAACAGAGAAACAGAGAAATGGCATGATCATCCACCCGCTGTTCTAAACAGTGTTTCGGCCGCGTTGTACCGGGTCTCTGTTGCAGTAATAATCCGCATTTATAGATTAAAATCGGGGCCGGTCCGGGTAATAATAGTAAGCGAGGAGCGTGCGTCTCAATAAGGGCGCACCGTCTGGCGTACACGATCTTCTTAACGCGAACGTTTCGCCTGTGGGATGTTCTCTAACCTGCTGAAGATGTCCTTGAGTTCGTGCTCAGATACGAACTGGCCGAGGTTCGCCACAAAGAGGGTAGAACACGGTGCATTGCTGACGGCTATGTTCGGCTGTGACGAGGGCGAACCCACCGGCGATGCCAGTGCCGGCGAGGGTAAGAAATGGGGCAGCGACGCGTGTATCGACGTCAGCGTCGTAGGATGCGGCAGAGACATAGGCGCCTGAAATAAAACAGAAAAATCATTTCCCTTTTTTTTTTCTTCTTTATCGTCAACAGACATCGATTCAACGAAACTCGAGTACCGACAGTAAACCTGCGACTGCCGGTCTGAACGACCGGTCTCTTTGCTTTACGATTACTGGAATGACAATCGTAAAGAGAATTATCATGTAATTTATAAGTGTGATGTAATTTTGTAGTTTTTGAAGAATCAATATCGTAAGTTAATTTCCTGTCGATTGACCGTATTGCATATTTTGACTCTTTTATGAATAATGAAAATTATTAACTCTTCGATAAAACGATTGAACGAAAGATTCGCAGTTTATAGATTTACAACATGATATCATGTGTCAGTATCGGTATCGAAATTCAATTTTATTCCACTAGGTTCACGAGATACAGTCTTTACTCGATAAATGTCCCAAATATGTAGACCACAATTGTCACAGAACTATCCCCACTACAGAGGGGTATACCTCGTGAGGGGCCATGAAGTGTAAACAAAACTCCTTAATTTTTCATTAGTTTCTTACGAGATTGTCACCGACATATCCGTGGCATTTTACTAATGAAAATGATACCAAATATGATACAATTCTTATGATATTCACTTATGTAAGTTTTGTTATTGGATTAAAATTGGTCTCACACTCTCGAGCTTTATTGTCCTTTTCTACGTTCGGTAGTGCATCAAAGAGATCTTCTAGCCGATAATTGTCCCCGGCCAGACCCGTGTTACGGATACATATCGAGTAAACAGTGTATCTCGATCTATGCTGAGACTAATTTCATAATGCACGTGTCTGAAAAAATTCTGCGAGTTCTGCATTTCCATGATATCGGCATACTATCTCAAACGGACGAGCCGGTGATGCAAGTAGTCGCTAGAAGAAACGTAGCAGCGTGAAGCAACACAGGATTTCCGAGAGCGGTAGCGCAACATGCAATTACAGGCGACATGTTGTTAATGTGAAATTACGAATTAATTGCGCGTCACAGTATCCAGTGTTGCGAGTAATCCGGGGCGCAGTGCATTATTAAAACGGACCGAATTCTGTTGGAAATTTAATACATCGAAATGCAAATTAATTGATTTCAAATATTGGCCCGGCGTGCATTTTAAATCGCCAGTCTAAAAGAAAGAATAACATAATTCGCGTCGATATGTTCGGAACTGGAATTCCATTTATTATTATTGGATCATTGATTTTAACGTCGTGACTGTAATGCAACTGCGAATTACGCTGCAATAGCATCTGACACAGTCCTTGCGTTAATTAGTACACGCTCCATAATTCGATCATGGACGCCGGTTTTAATCGTACGCATTCAGATTACTGAATAATCCCATAAATTAGACTTCTAGCGTGAATTATTTCATGCTATTGATATTATTGGAGTAATGTGCAAACAGTGGAACGATATTGTAGAGATTCATAATAAACTATTTAAAAAATTTCGAATATACATCGAGCGTATCCATCGATTGCGTGCAACAATACCAACTTCGAGGATCACGAAAGTTTCGAAACGCGATGCAGTTAATTACAGTGGCTGGTTAACTATCGCGATCGTTAACGGTAAACAAGTAGGTATCCTCGAGTTTTCCAAGGTTCCGTAAGGTTTTTGGTCGTGCTGGTGCCATCTGCACCGTTCGACGTAGCTTGCGATCAGAACGGTATGGTACAGCCGGGTACGGATTCACCAAACAGGAGATATTGATTTTTAATATCGTCTAGTCCTGTGCCAGGTTAACGCGGGTACCTATCACGCACTATCGCGAACGGTATCGCCCAATGGCGGACCCTCGTTCTGTCTGCACGATCGAGTGCAATAATGTTTTCCAGGTCAGAATCCGAAACCATTGACCATTGTTATAACTGGCACAATGTGTTTGGAGTTCGAACGAAATCGTAAACGTGATTGCTAGACGAATTATTAGATTCGCGCAAACAGTAAAAATTCGTGGGTTAATATATTAATCTATCTTTCACTTCTGCAATTGTAATAGCATCGTTACAAACCACGAAACAGTGGAGTAGATTATATGAGTATGCTCTATATAATTTTTCGTAGTTAATAGTATTTAGTACCTAAAATCATAATTACTGTATACTACTAAGTTATAATTTAATACATAATATAATAGCACTTAATCTTTACCACGACTCTTTGCACACCGAATTTCATGTAAGCTGTATATTAGCTGTTATCTAAATTACAGTTTTAATCGGGAAATTTTCAGCACACTTAGTTGGAGTTCACCGACTTCGGAAGATTGATAGCAAGTAATTTATAATAATTACGGTGTTAAGCTTCTCGCGCGAAATTATGGGCTTGTATAAATAGTTTCGAAAATCGGCTACCAATATTGCGGAGTGTAATTGTAAATAATGAATACTTTATCGAAATAAATGGGATCTTAATATTTGCAAATGAGTTTCCCGATTTGCGACTGACATGACTCTACAATCTCAACAGTAACTTTTTACCGACAGCCGAGCGAGTGTTAAAAATATGTTATTTTTTCGTATTGCTGTTTATGAGTAGTATGGTTTGAAAGTGTGAATCGATGCACAAACTTTACTTTGTGGTAAATGCGGCCCCGAAAGCTGTGAAAGACGGGAAAAAGTTGAAAATTTCAATACTATAAAAATATAGAATTTGTTGTATAAAAACAAAAAATAGAAAATTTATCTAGAGATAACCGTTACAGGACGGAGTTTCTTTTTGATATGAAAAGCGTCCTCCAGCAAGGTTCGGTGCTCGACCGAAGAACCCGCTAGTCAGATCGCAAATCTTTCTACGTGCGTGTCTACCTGCTAGGTTGTACCGTATAGTAATCGAGTATAACGATCATGTATCACTAACGTGCATCGGGGCGCTCGTCGGCGGCTCCAGAGCTTTGTCTGCAGATAGTCAAAGATAGGAACGTACGGGGACCTGAGGATGTAACGCCGGATGGACCAGCGTCGCATGTTGGAGTGTGCCCGGTAATTCTCCAGCTGTTGAGTACGCCAGTGGATGGTGCCACAATTCAGGACCACCAGGGAAGAATGGGCTCCCTAGATCTGCAATAGAATACGTGGTTAGTGGAAAGCTATACTGATGCGACTGCGTACGATCCGATCCGTTCGTTGCGATTAACACTAGAACTACCACTTCAGAAGCGTCCATTTACGCATACCATATAAGATTAGCCGTTAACTATCGGACATTTCCCAACATGGTTCTTCAAGTTAGAATACTAGACTATCGATGCTTAAACACATACATGTAGAAAAAAAGATATAGATGTGGGAGTTGTTTTACATACTATATAAACCTTAATATGGTTTAAAACAATCAATAAATAATAACAGTTTAACAGTTTCTTTTCGTGTACAATCGCTGTGTGTACCCACGTCCTGCTACATCTGTTTTGTTCTATAATTGTTTTTTTTTTTAATAATTGTGCTTCTACAGCTTTTTCGAGTGTAGAAAGTTGTCGCTTCGACTGCTCGATATTTCCAGTATTAATTAAACTGTTTGGCTGCATTACTATTTTTATTTAAATTTACTTTGCCATTCTTTTATTTATATGTATAATATGGAAGATCCAATTTAGCACCAATTTAACATTTATTCTAATTTCACATTTATCCGTCCATAAGAAATTATCGAAATCCAACCGATCCAAGTGATATCGCATGAAACCGTATCAGTTTACAATGATTTTGTCACTTAAACGATTGAATTTTTTGCAGAAATATATTTGTATATTCCGGAGCAATTTAGTTCCCGTCAATCACCGAACAAATATATCCGACGTCAACTGTTACTACGCTTAGCTTTTAACAATACATACGTATTGATATTTCCAGTTTCAATTGAGCCAAGACTATATGCATTTCGTGAATAAATTACGAATCGTCAGTCCCCCGTGCGCCGACGAACCGAACAAAATTTCCTTCGGAAAGCATGTGACACGCGAGCCGAGCAACTGTCACGAAATAATAACAGTCAATCAATGCATTTCAATCGATCTAACAACTCGTGACTACGCCACGACGCGATCGCGTTGAAAGAAACAGTCGTCGCTCGCAACTGCTTTTCACTGAAAAATTATTCTAACCACCGATACCTATCATGGAACAGCTCCCTCACTCTATTTTATTAATTCTCAATGCAACATGATGCTCTTTGATCATTTTTAGCTTGGGCTAATATAAATTTATTCAATAGTTGATATAAGTTCACGTAAACATTTTGATAATGGACGAACACCACCATTAATAAAAAATATAAAAATTTATGATTGTAAAAATATCGCTAACAATATAAAACAATATGCGACGAACAGACTACAGAAAGAGAGTGCTCGTTTATCTTCCTCCTGAAAATAAATTCTTAAACAATCCGATAGTACTTCAAGACCTTGTGTTTCGAGTCCTTTTGTTACGTAGCATGTCTCTGTATTTCTTCCATTTTTATTTCTTTTTTTGTATTTTCCTTCCTATCTACCTTTCCGACCTTTTAATATTATTTTATTTATTTCTGCCTTTCACAATTTCTCTTCCTGCTTCACTGCGTTTTTCTCGACTTTCATGATAAAGCATGTCTTTGCATTTGTTGCGAAATTTTCAAGAGAACGATTTATATTTTCGAATAAGGTTACAGCAGTGGTGCGAAACTCGAACGACATTATTCTAATTTATCATAGAGTTTGCCATTGTCCAATATGGCAACAATCAATCTTAAGATCCATTCACGTCAAACCCCTGCATTGGCCGATATTCGTACTAATTGCCTGACACTGTCAACAACGTGAACGATGTATTGTAGTCCACATGTTGCATGAAGCAGGTGGCAGCCGGCTCCTTGCTATTGTGTACCGTCGCGTCGAGAGATTTGATATTGTTTCCGAGATCAAGCAGTTTCAGCTTCGTTTCGTTTGTACAACGCTTGGTCCAATTTAATCGTTCGCAGCTTTCTTTGTTTGTTTCCTTCAACATTCTCGGATCGAAAACGCTTGCAACCGACATCGTTTTAAACAACTTTCCATTCGCAATGTTCTGACACGAGAAGGAATGCTGAAGACAGGTTGTGAAGTGTGCACACTCCAGGACCAAAAGGTAGCACGCATCAAAATTGACATGCTTCTAATTTATTTTTGCATTTCAACCGTTTCTGTGCACTATCTCACGATAAAAAATCAGGCATATTTCAGTTGTTACAACGCACATCTACGAATTCTTTCAGAATTTCAGCTGTGAAACCGAATTTTAAAAAATAGAAAAACTTTTGCAATGCCGATTTCACGAAGAAGTTATGAGACACTAAGTTTATATTTTCACTTTGACTATTTTATAAATTTGAACATCCCACAAATGTATAAATGTCCGCAGAAAGAGACTTCGATGTGTTATTAATATTCGACGAAGGGATGCTTTTGTTGCTACTACATAAATGTTTAAATGTCGCAAATGCCATTAGTGTCTCCATTCAGCCTGGTAATGTGCAATCTCGTCAAATTCGAACAATGTACATTTGGAACGTTTCAACCGCGAACGTAATTTTAATCGAAGAAAAACCGAAAAATGGTACGTTTCGAAGCATAGTATGCGCGAAAATAATATTATCCCAGAGTAATTTTTCAGGCAAGTTATTCGACCGGTCGATTCTCTCCGCTATTCCCCAAGTATTATTTCTGTTAAAAAAATCATTGGAATACCCCCTCTTTACATCGCTAAAAACGCCCCGGCACCGGTAAATAATTCAGTGGCCCGTCGCGCATACACGTACCGTTCGCATTTTACTGCACACAGAGGGTTTTCGTACGTGGGCAGGACCTTGCACTTTATTGATTTTAGGCTGACCTGCGATTCCCACGGCGAACCGTAAGTTCGTGCGAACCCAACCTGCCTCGATACTGCTCCCTGTTCCCGCCCGCACGGTTTTCACGACTTTCCGTGTTATTTGCTCGGAATTCAACTTTTCTTTCCTGTTAAATAAACCGTCGATTCGAATCTACAAACGCCGACCTTAAATTAACGCCAGCGAGTTTACAGTTGCTCTGGCAGACCTTTTCCTTCAGCTCTGAGACTTTGGTTTATGCGTCCGAAACGGTTCAGTTTTTTCACTCAGTTGTGCAGTCCTTCTATCTGATTTTATCTGATGACAAAAAGTCGCCTTATTTTTGGGCAGCTCAGACACCTAATCTTGTTATCGTGTTACTCCTTAGGCTCGAAGAAAGCGTAAACCCCTCACCACTATTTGTTGGCAAAAATGATGGGAAAGTTGTACAAATGGTAGACGAAAAATTGAGAATCGTGTTCACTTCGAGTAGTTCGTAGAAACTCAAACTCTATTTTGCAACCAAAAGTAGATATACAATAGATTGTACGCGAAGACTTAAAAATATAATTAACATTCGTGAAATGTTCAAATTGCTCTGGAAAATACAGATTAATATTTTCATTTACTTTCGGTCGAGGTTAAATTATTGTTTTCATAAACGCGAGCATACGAGTAGACAACGTCACTCCGATAATTATAATCCGCTGCAAACACGGTGTCATTTGTATTCTACAGTTTACGAATGCAAGCCGTTAAAAATTTATCTCATTCAATGTACTGTTTTACAAGAAGCGTATTCGTGAGATTCAGAGTGGAAGAACTGTGGAACCGAGAAGGTAAACTGTGGATACCTGACACCTTTGTCTCATCAAAACCGTGAATTTAATATCACGAGTACTGGACATCGCAAAGCAATCCTGCAAGTTACTATGTATATGCGGCAAAAGGAGAAATATCATATTTACACAACAGAATGCAAATGTAGTCAACACTTTACCTGAATTTCCGTCTAGAAAAACGAATAATACATATTATAATTGCGGTGAATTTCATGAAAAACGAGTAACGCTTTTTACAAATATCTTCAGCAGACGGTAATAATATTAGTTCTAATTAGTCGTGCAGCAAGCCAATTTCATGTATCAAGATTTATGTACATATATCTCTGAGATACAGTGTATTTTCTTAAGAGCAAAATATAGCTTAAAAAATATAGATTAACGACTGTTTCACTCGAAGATATCGAGAGGAGATCAATAAAATTAAATTGAATCGAATCTTGGTGTGTACACCGATGATCTCCTAAAAGAAGTTGAGAGAACACGAGCAATAAAATTGTCGTATGCAGTTTTTATATTGGCTTTTCCTTGAAACACTTTTACAGTCGAAGTGCCATCAGAAAATATGAAATGGTTCATGTAAATATGATAATCCGTGAGTGAACCGTGATGAATACCTATACTGAGCATTGGAAATAATTTCATACTTTAATAATTTTACTAATATTTTAACATCTAGTACAGTAGCAGACAAAAGAAAGTTCAATATTAGAATTCTAAAGTTCCAAAAATTGGTCAAGTCAGACTGAGCTCAAATTTCACACAGAGCCCTAATTTGCACCAAAAACGTGTTTCCCAAAAGGATTTTTGGCGACTTGAAAGAATTTTTTTAATATTTTATTGTCACTTTCTACCATACCGACATAACATTTTCTACCTTACCGGCATTTCCGTACCAACATGCGGTTTCACTTGGGTGACAAAAACCATGTAACTGCAATTCTATTGCTCGATTTCTAAGGTAGGTACATTTTAAATATTAAAGATTTAGAGTTGAGAATATAAATGGAGTTTTTACCACGCTGTCAGAGAGCTAAAAGTTAATTCATGTTATCCGTATTTCCTGCGTAGCTTATAAATATATAGCAGATACAATGAAATTATTGGAAAAAGGTATCCCGATTCTATAAAATGATGTGAAATATTGCATAAACAAATAGAACAATGGAAATTTCTTTGTTTAGACAATAAATTGTCGTCTTCTTCAATTACAATACTCTTTTTATAGTGCTTGCAATGTAATGTTCATAAAATTTCCAATTAATCATCATCGTATATAATTTTTAAAATACTCTGTTACATATGTGAAAAAACGCTAGCCAGTTTTCTTCATTGTATGAAAGCAAAAATATCGAGCAATCGTGATTTTTATCATAATATGCGCATGAATATATCAATTCGTTTATTAATTTCACAAAAAAATAGTAGTCCCATTATTTTCACTCATTTGGTAGTTCTAGTGTTGAAATGTGGCTGTTATTTGAAATTCTCGGCTTTGATCAAGTTTCCTTCCCGTATGTTTCAAGAAACATTTTATGGGTTTCGTTGACCGATTTTTCAAACTTCATGGAGGCATTTCTATTTTTGGTCAAGACCATCGATTTCTTCTGCATTTTTTATTAGTACAACGATGCGGTCAATTGATTGGCATTTTATTACTATAATCGGTTCTACAGGGAAGTAGAAGAGAGAACACTGGGATATTATTGTGTTCCATAATTAACATGATGAAGTAGAATTTATGTTAATTGTTCGTAATATATGTAAATTATTCGATATCAATTCGAAAATCCGCCACGGATTATACATTGGAAAATATGCGCAGAACATTTGTCCCTGTTCGCTCCATTTTGATCGTCCATTGAACATTCTATGGGTACCGATTAGGACATTTTGTGTATACGAACAGATGAAACGAATGTATTATACAGAATGAATATTTTTCTTGACTTCCTTTTCGTGAAATTCCCGTTTGGTCGTAAATCAGATGTTCGAATGTACGTGTATATAAATGATCGATTGAGTGACGATCGATGTCTACCGTTCCACGGGGTACTAAAAAATTCGCGGGTAGAACGCATGCTCACACGCACTAAATTGGCCGGACAGTGGTCCAAGTTTAAATGTTAATTGTTACAATGTTCTATAATTGTAAACCTCTGTCAGTTATTGCTGAGAACTGTTTCGCAATATCAGTATGAAATTTTAATTTGTACCACCAGATTGCGAATCTTTATGCAAATCCCTATTTTTATATTAAATTTTCAGCACGAAATGTTTCATTAATACCGACGTATTCTTATCCTTTACATGTCCGTGTATTAATTGCAATACAATTCCATTATACAATGGTGTCAACCTTCGTAAGGTTATTCAATGCCGCAAATCATCGGCGTAGATCTTACCCATAAAACTGTCATCTTCTGTCGCCACTTGAACAAACAATTGTTTACACAATTATAATAATTGACATACGAGTTCGGCACAGCTTACAGCTTTGGTGTTCCTGAAGATTTTTGCTGATCCGCAGAAGTACCAAAAGAACTAGAGAAATTGAAATGAAACTTCAAACGAACGTTCGAAATTCGACAACCTCTGTTCAAAACTGTTGTCGTCGTGAACAATGTTTATGAATTAACAGCATACTTTGGCGCACTGTCCGACGCTTCGGTGTCGGGAACGTGTGAGGGCGGGCCGGGGGTGGCTTGGGTCATGTATCGGAAAATAGTACAACAACAACAACAACAAAAAAAAAAGGAAAACAAAAAACTATACTGAAAAAGAGAGAGAAACAACAGGAAGGAAGATACGCTGTAGTCGGTGCAGTGGGTGAGAATAGTAGTGAAACGTATCCAGCGAGTGAACGAGTGGCGGTGCATACTTACGTCCAGTTAGAGGGTGCATCAGAGCAGGGTGCGAGGTGGCTGCTGCAGCGGCTGGTTGCTTGGGTTTGCTAACCTTTGTGTTACTTTTTGCAAATTCCAAACGTATGGTTTGTGGCATATCAGGATCGAATCTAACCCCCTGCTGCAAATAGATTCCCTAAATTAGTAAACCGGGAGCACACGTGGAGGCTTGGATTTGGTGAGGAGAGAAGATATAGTACGCTTGATGTTTCAGATTCAAGCGTGCCCGCGTGTTTTTCATCGGCTCCTCGGCTTTCGTTTCCAGCCTGTCGCATACACTAATCCACGAACTTTATCATTAACAGTGACACTCTTTTCAAACGTTCTCTGCTACCTAACTGCTAAACTTCAACGGCTGAGATAGAGTCGAAAACTGGGTCGGTTAAGCTGAGTCGAAGATAATATTGATTAATTTCTCGAAAACATAGCGGCTGAAATATTAAAAACAATCATGAGAAATCTAATCAAAGGAGCCAATTTTTATAAACTGATCGAAAGTGAACACCCTAGTAATTGCCTAATATTACTTTAAAAATAAAAAATTAACGATTGAGAATTTGTCAACGAATCGTTACATGGTAATAGCAATTTCATTTTTGTAATAAATCGTTCGATAATAGCAGTACACTCTCTCGTAAATCCATAATTTATTTCGGGTAATATAGTCCAATAATTTCTCACGAACCTATTATTTAAGAGGAAATTATTCAGCTTGTTTTAGACATTACAGGTTTAGTTAAAATATTATGAAAGCAGCAAACGTTCAAAATGGGAGGTGCTCATGATGGAGTGGCAGGATACTGTACAATAAAATGTCAATTTTACTTAATTTCTTTGAGTACCATTACCAGAAGTTGTTCAAACGAATGTAATCAACGTTTTCGAGTACTGAACCACGTTTTCGACGCTACTTATTTCAAAGTACAACGATCGATCCGAAGTAAATCGATTTAAACGCTAACTAACTAAAAATATATAACAATTTCACTGTTTCGCAAGAAGACACGTCGGAATCTACCTGGACGGTTAACGGTTAAACTTCTCCTACACAAGTTCAGGTGCTATTAAATCCCAATAAATCAACCATTTAAAAAACATTCGTTTCGTTTGCACTCCTACTAGGAACTTATTAAAAAGTCATTATTCCATCTCACAACCCCTGCCTCATAAGATCGTGAAGATTTTCAATTGAATAAAAAAAAAAAAAAACACTATTCAATTCTCGAATGTGAAACGCTATTTTCCCATAACGATACAGAAACTTTCAATGTATTCTCACGAACATTATGTGGAAATGTTTCTTTCCGCGGTGAATTAATCGAGACGATTTAGTTCTGACGAACATGAGGCAAGGGGTTTGACTTATCATGAACCAATTTCGGAACAACAGCTGGCAACGAAAGATTCGGTGAAACGATTTTCAACTGACGTTAGTAAAACCGACGCTAGGGGATGAGGATGAGAAAATTACAGGGAAATTAGCACAGGGTTCGTGTGTATGTGTGTGTCTGTGTATACGTGTCCGTGTGTCTATATACGTGGGCACTGACACAAGTGGGGGTGGTCGTTCGTTAGTCAGTTACAGGGTGTTCTCAGCGATCGTGTCCATCCGACAAGAGGATGTTTCGGATTTCTCGTAAAGAAACTGGTTACACAGGGTTATCAGACATTGCAGGTTGCGTGAGTTCTGTTGCGGTGGTGTGGTAAAACAAAATCTCTATGTATGCAGGTATATATACATACATACATATTTGTATATACATACTGGGTGTCCCAAAAATGTTGTACTTCCTGGAAACGGGTGATTTCTCAGGTCACTCGAAGCAACTTTTGCCTTTGTGAAAATCTTCTCTGCGGCTTTGTTGAGGAGTTATTAACGTAAAACGTGGATCAATCAGAGCGTCAATGCCTCTGTCTGGGGTTTTCGTTAATAACTCCTGAACAAAGTCGCAGAGAAAATGTTCACACAGGAAAAAGTTGCTGCGAGTGACCTCACCCCTTTCCAGGAAGTACGACATTTATGGAATATCCTGCATATATGCTACGTTTGGATTTTACCGTGTATGCGCACGGCAATGCCTTGCTATTCCTCGACCTATCGGACCTTGCTATATCCTCTTCATTATTTACTACTATACAGGGTGACTCAGTCAAGTGAGCCACTTAAATTACTTGTAAAATATTTGGTGTATCGAAGCGAAAGTTGTATGGATTCAAGAATAGCAGACAGTGTAGTAATTAGTTTTGTTCTACTTTCACTCTTTTTGTCGCGACATAAAAGTCACCTTAAGTTCCTTTATTGTACAGAATAAATTTCAATCTTGTGGTTGAGGAGAGAATTGAGTTCTAAATGAAAACTGTACGGGTACACAGGGCGAAGGATTAATACTTACCGACAATTATTTTTTATCGAAATTCTGTGAGCAATTCACGCTCGTCATAGGGTGTTAGGGGTCTGTCTGTGACTTAGTAACATAAAAATGAATATTGTCGTTACTAGAAACTTTCTATCAAATAATTCTGTAAGGAAAAAAAGTGATCAGTCCGAGTTCGTTGTGGGTCATCAAGAATGCTGCATAGTCTTCTGTAAGACTGTCGGTATCGCGAGGGTGAATTACTAATTCGGAAACAATTAAGATTGTTTGATATTTGAAATTAATTAGTGCTATATAGAGACTCTGTAGAGGCTCAACGGAATCCGGAAACTCATTATACTTCTCATGATTCTCGATACAAGCAAGTAGCGAGACATTGCCGTCTTACACCGGTGTCGCATTTGTACAAGATCAACTCTAAACAGTAAAACTCCTGTACAAAGACATACGTACAATGCGAAACAAAATCGCGGAGACACGGTGGTGGGGAAGAGCGAATGGAGTAGTAGTATTATGGGGGGTGGAGGGGGGTGAGAGACCAATCTTGTCAGGAGGCAAAACAACACCATATATATATCGATAATATGTCACACGGTGCAACCAGCGTTATTACAGTACGGTCCTGGTACGTATACAAAAAATAAGTATTTCTACGGTATGTCCCAAGTAAAGAAGGAAGAAGCTATTGGTAGAGATACAGAAAGAAGGAGTTGTGTATGAAAGAAAGAGAGAGAGAGAGAGAAAGAGAGAAAGAAAGGTAGTGTATGTGTGTAGTACTTGATAGGTAAAAGAGCTACGTAGCATTAACCCGTGCCAGCTGGAATCTAAGGCAGAGCGTTACTTTATATATTAGATATATATATATTTGAAAAAAAAAATGATCGAAAATTGTGGGCTATGTTTGTAAGTATGTATGTGTATATATATATATCTAGTTGTGAGACTGCCCTAGGGAGCTCTCGCGTTTAATCGC
Source organism: Halictus rubicundus (assembly GCF_050948215.1). Classification (NCBI taxonomy): domain Eukaryota; kingdom Metazoa; phylum Arthropoda; class Insecta; order Hymenoptera; family Halictidae; genus Halictus; species Halictus rubicundus. Next base: position 8,803,304 of record NC_135164.1, on the reverse strand, counting down.
TGAGCCCGGGAATTTCTCTTTCGACGCGTTCATGAAACGGGCTATTACCTGAAGATCCTGTTTCGCTGCTTCTGCGCCGGCCCTTGTGTGAAAAGTCACGAATCCCACCGGCTGAAATCAAACAGAATAAACGCATGATTCGCTTAATCCACGTTACTTTGGTAACAGATCGAACCGTTAAAAGTATTAGATCTATTCGTTGCAGCGCTGAAACGGGTCCGGAAATAACTGTTTGAAACTGTTTCCGATTTCTGAAATGACTTCAGCAATCACCCCTTTCAGGGACGTACAAAATTTTTCGGACACCCTGTATAAATGATGCTAGTGCGTATATTTTTTAACCGGAAAAGAAAAAGGAAATTTCTAGTGTAATATAAGTGGCCCAAGACTTTTGCATGGTACTGTACACGCAAATATATATGCATAATATGAGACAGAAATGATTGTACCTTTCGTGTCGCGTAGATCGAATGAAATTCGTGATCTACCGAGCAACGGGGTTCGTGATTTTTCATTTCGTGACATACGTTACGTTCCCGGAATTCTTATCGGAATACAGAATTTCCGAACGTAATATACTGTTCTGCCGAGCCCATTTTTATCAATACGTCCATCGCGCGGCTGGTAGATGTAGGTTAATAGTTTTGCACCCGCCACATAAAGAAGCACAATCAATTTTCGCGTTTCTTGCTTCGACGTTTTCGCACGCATTAAAATTATTTTTGCCGCCGGTCTGCCTTTCAGTAAATCCTTGCACATGGTGTCTCGCAATATACACCGATGCTCAGTGATTTTATATGTATAAAGCAAATTAGTTGGAAATATACAACGTGTCCCCTTGAAATATCTACGAAATTGTTGTTGAAACTGAAAAATATTTCAAATGGAAGTTGAATGGTTTCAAGGGGCAAATAACTTGACGTAAGCATCGTAAAAGCTAAATAGACAGCTTCCCAAAATTATTTCTGTAGTGTTTCTTGGCAGAAAAATGGTCAAACTAAAAATACAATCAGTATAATTTTATTCTCAACGAAACAGTCGATCAACGCCCACAAAATATGCAACATCTTTACTCGTCTGAATCTATTTGTAAAACTTTTTATCGACAAACCAATTAACGTCCTCGAAATGTGCTATTTCAACTTTATCTTCGGTGCAACAAAGCTCGTCCAAAGTTTCCGATGTTTGACAAGAAAAGAAAGAAGCAGCAGAATTTTTCGTGTCCACGACCTTCGCGTATTCCCTTCGTTTCACCATGAAAATTCCAAAGTATGAAAAGTAAACTGTCGATGAAAGAGAAACGAGCCTCGCCTGCAAATTACGACCAACTTACCTTGCAAAATTGGGATGAATGCAATTTAGTCGGTCGGAGGCAGGGAACAAGAACGACGAATCAGAGGAAAGAGAGGGACAAAACAAATAATTCGTTCCATTTGCAAGTACTTTTAAAATCTTGGTTCGTCGCAATTCAAGCCGCCTCTTTTCCCGGGAACGGAAAAAATATTGAATAAAGCAACTTCTCATGAACGCGAGTTGTTTCGCGTTTTTCGACTGCGTACCGTACTCGCACGAAACTGCTGCCCTAGTCGGCCGCCATTATAATTTCCCAACCCCTTCGATTATGCGGAATGCCGCTGCACGCAGTACGTCCCCGTCGAGTGCGGTATATGCATAAACGCCGTACTTGCACTTTTCCACAATCGTGCTTACCATGTACAAATCTATTTTCTTTTCTACGCCCTTCTCTTGTCTACACCCTCGTCTCCAAATATTGAACGATTGCGAAACTTCGTACCCGATTTAAACACAAAACATAAGCGGTTATGTTTCGGGGCAAAAGATTTCGATAGATCTTCACATTGCAACTGAAAGGTCAAAAGTAGCCCTAAACCAAATTGAATTTGCGCTTTCAGTTGATATCAAATAATCGAATTGGCGCCAAGCGGTGTCGAGGGAAAAACTTCAGAAGAAGAAGAAGAGGGGATTATACTGAAAGAAAACTGTAACGTCTTCGGAAGGTGTGCGACTCGGAATGATAAGGCGAGGGGTAAATGCACTGGTTTCCGCTGGTATAGAAGGTAAATTACAAATTGACCAAACAGATTTTCAGAACAGATTTTCCCCACAACAAAATGAACTTGTGCTGCACACGAAATAAGTTGGTATACCGCGTTCCGTGCAATCAGGCCTTCGCCGACCGCCCGGCGCCCCGGTCACTGGCACTGTTCGGTACGAATCAATACGAGACAGTTTCAGCTACCATTTGTTTGTTCTAATTGCCCCTTCCTCGCGGTGGCAAATTGCACACACCGTTGACCCGTTACGATTTTCATAGAATATTGAATTTTCCGGAATTCGAGCGAATTTCTGGATACGGTGTAATGATCGGACTGCGGATGTTTATGCAGTTATGGTACACCTACTAATATGCGCGAGTTCTGTGCGATAATAGTATACAAACACTGCTTGCTATGCATGAATTTACAAAACACGTTTTATAATTCGCCTTTTTAAAACACATCTCTCGAAGTCAGAGCTGGATATTATTTTAAATAGTAAATAACAAATGGTTCCTTTATTTCAGATTGCATGTGCACGTTTCGTAGCAAGATATTTTACTCGAGAGAATAAGTATTAAAATATTTCCACCGCAAAATTTTACCCTGCATTGCTTGAGATTTCGCTAGACTTTAATTTCCGTAGGGACGCGAATAACAGAATCTATTGAATAATTTTCTACAGAAGAATTCCTAGAATTTCAGTAATTGCAGGATGAATATTTTTTAATTAATAAGCAGAACCCAACCCGTAGTTTTATTATTAGAAGTTGTATTGATAATTTGGATAATTATATATTAAAATCGTCTCTTTCGGAACTATCGATCTTAAAATGGTTTTACTGGTACCTTAAGATGAACTTGTATTAAAATAGATTACATCTACGTCGGATCCTTTTAGGATTCTCAAATGTATGCAAAGTTAATTGCTAATATCTTATTCAAATTGACATTTTGCAATTAGGAAGGTTCTTCGCGTGACAGTAAAATGAAATCAAAGTTGACAACAATTCTTCATTTACCGAATTTCGAATGTTTCCGATTGGTTAGGTTAACCGAGGTTCTATTGTACTCGTAATAAATTCACAATCTCCCTTCTGATTTTAGTGGATTATTTTTAATTAATATATTTATTGGGATGCTATCAACTGCGGAAAGTTCACCGCAATGATTTGCTTCTTCGAGCGAGGCAGTACCGCAAAGTGTGCAAAAATGCCCAAAAGCCCAAAAATTCCGAAAAACCTTAGTACACGGTATTTGTAGATACGTTTCTAATGTTCTTCTAGTGTTTTTAATGCTAAACCGCGACTCGACGTCACTTGGCATTCTTCGGAGGAAATGCATTCCTTTCACGCGATCGATATTATCCCCGCTGTGTTATTTTGGAGAGCTTCGGGATGCGGGTAAAGGGCAAAAGCACACACACACATATGTACATATATATATATATATATATATATATATATATATATATATATATACATATCCACATGCACACACAGAGAAATATACCTACACAAGAGGCGGACAAGAACGTTAATGCTTTAACGGAGTGGAGATTTTATAGCGTTAGCGGTGCAGGTTGTCGCGTGCGTTGGTTCTACCAGCGGCGCATAAATTAATGCTATCTCACTGGATTATATACTAGGTCCGAGCCGACATGATGGCTTCCGCGGAGGTATAAAATTGACGTATTTTTCCCCCCCTGGAAAATCGATTAGATGTTTTTTCCGTGTTACTTGACTCACGTAACATCGGCCGCCATCGTTGACGCCATGGTTGTCGGACCGGACTTCGTTTCCCACCGTCCGTGACCTCCGCAACAATGCAATTCTTCTTGTAATTATTGTTTACCGCTTTCCCAGTGTTAAACCCCATCCAAAGAGCTTGATTACACTCCGCCGATGATACCATAAGATACAGTAGTTAAGATACACTTAAAATTGTGTCTAGCGTATGATCTGAGAAGACTGAGTGCGAGCAACGTGTGTGCCTACGAACGTATTGATAGAACAATATTAATGCAAACGTTTTTTATTTTTCATTTCTTCCTATGAAACCATTCCCAACAGAGTTTTGAAGTGATACGTTATGCTTCGCGTGTACGATAAATATGGGCGAAATTATATCTTGTTCGGTGTCCTTTTTGATCAGAAAAATGTCACAAATGCGTCGATAAAATTTGATGAGAAATATGTGAAAATGAAGAAGTTTCATTATTGCATTAGCATTGTCTCACCGATACGGACAGACCTATTCTACTGAGAGGTAGCGTTGGTGTCGCGCCGTGCTCGAATCGTGAGCAAGAGAAGGAATATTTAAATAAAACTCGTTTATTCAGCCATAATTTTTTACCCCATTTACCTCTATAATTTGGCACTCAAGATTCGATTTTCAAGGAAGATTTAAAAAATACTCAAGGTGACGTTTATATCTCGGTAAAAAAGCAGTAGAGAACCAAATTAATTGTTACAGGGAAGGCTCCTATGAAAACCATACAACTATCGTTTCGACCATTTTTGCGCATACCAAATAGTGTACAAGTCATTCAAGTGGAGCACTTTTGTTAGCTGAATCACTCTGTATTCAGATTGGACACATCACCAGTAGATTGACTGGTACATTAGATTAGGGGAACTGAATGTTGTACCGCTAGATTGCTCGGATATCAGACGGATACGGTGGCGAAAAGAATTCGATCGAACATGGGACGAAACCCAAAGTTGCTTCGATCGCGGAGCGCATTCTATTGAAAGTTGCCGATCGTATGTTTTCTGATTTGTTCGGTTACCGAGGAACAATCGCGGAGTGGAATCTCGATACATACTTTGTCGGACCGTTTCCGCTTGATAGGAAAACATCCGAAACCAAGGAAGGGAATCGATGTTTCCGAGGAGAATCACCCCGTGCGTCTGAATTTACCCTCTATTTCGGGGTAGCGAATATGGAAAACGGCGTATTGGCCTGGGTTAACCTTTCGCGCATAGAAATCTAGGACAGATCCATCGTATTGTTAAAGCCGTGTGGAACAATTTTTCTTGTCGTGAGCCACGCGAGAAGATATGGCAATGATACGACCTCGTACAGTAATCGGTTTGTTACAATAACTATAAAATATAAAAATGCTTTTAATAACTTTCGAGTGAAACACTGAAATTCATTCCAGATAAAAGTAACGTCTCAGCTCAAGAGGGGGTTAAATTTGCTCCGAATATTATCCGTCTAAAAATATATTTAAATAATCAAAAAAAAAAAAATTGTACTTATTTGGTATATTTAACGCCTTGCACTACGATTTGTTTAGAGAAAATTTATAATTATTGTATGCTTATACACGGTGAGTCACTGTACCATCGGAATTTACTAGTAACCTATTTGTTGCATCAAACAATGTTTCAAACAAAACTTGTTAGACATTACTACATTGTACGCACCGGTTAATTAGTTTTCTTATATTGTACTTTGTTATCGAGTCAGTTAGTCGCACTACTAAATGTTGTACAGGAGAGAGATGATTTATTTAAAATGACGTTAGCATGTTATTATATTTATCGATGGGCGACAGTCACGGCATTCATTTAATATACCGGCAGTAAAAGATGTTTCATTTAAAATATTATGGGTACAGTAGGAATTTTTCATTTTCTTGTAAACAAATACTAAATTTCGTAAAGAGATAAATATTGTGACTTACCGATGCTGTTTTCCCATTTTTACTCGTGATTTTCAGCAGGGACCCCTCGTACCCCTGAAACAAAATGGAATGCAGTATATTAAAAAGAGATTCCAAAAGAGATAGCATGACAGTTCGTAGACCAACAATGCAGAAGTAATTTTGATCTTGGAAATTCTGATGTTAGAAATTTTGATCTCAGAAGATGGTAACATGTACTCCAAAGAAGAAATATATTAAACTCGCGAAAACGTTTTCATAGTTTCAGTAATCGTGAAAGAAGGAATCACCTACTAGTCATTTTGACTGGTTCGGTAGTTCTGGTGTTAATAAAATAATATTTCGAGAAAGTTCAGACGTCCCCTTAGTTTACCGGTGATCGATCATTGACTCCACATCCATCCTCCACGACGTTACTAATTGCAAGTAAATAGGCTTACGGCCGCCACTCGTCGACGATAATAGAGCAGAGAGACTGTCAAGAGTGACGTTATAAATTCCGAGCGGTCGTTTCGGCTTCGAACGCGTCAAAATTTGAAAGGGGCAGATGCAGTTGATCGCGAAATTATTGCCGAGCAAGTGCTCGAAAGACGAGACAGAACTGCAATGGCGTAAGTTTACGCGGCCATTAAGCGTTCGCCATAAAAGCAAAGGAACGAACGGAAACGTCGCCAGTAGCTGTCCGCCATCGCACGACAATCTTCGGCTTGTCGTCCATTATTTTCGCGGTGAAATATCCCCTGGCACATCACGGGGAGCGTCGCGGTGCGTCGCGGCGCGCCGCGTCGACTCCCTCGGAAACCGGACGATATTTCAGATTTCATTAACACGCGTTTTCTTAGCGGGAACCAACGCGCGGTACATATGTACAAATATAACACGGGTACTCATAAGTTTATTGTGCCAGTAAAAGCCGAGACTATGCCAGCGAACCAGCGTGCTCGGATTATACGACGGTGCCAGGGTGCTGTGTTTGCTCGGTGTAAAGAGCACCGAAATCGTGTAACACGCTGTCCATATATCATTCGACCGAGTTATGCGAACCTGTCCGAACACTCGAAACATTCGAAATTCGAACCGGAACGACGCCTCCGAGGAAAACTGCTGGTCCGAAAATTTTGATTGTTCCTTTCGAATGTTCGAGGCTTTATACGAACCTCTGATATTGTCATATTTTTTGTTCTAGTCCGTTAGGATGACAACATTAAGAGTACTTCTTTAATGGGGTCTAGGATACTTGTCCCAGTTAAATTGTTAATTCACGGATTATTGAATTGTTTGATGTCGATTTCATCTGTACAATGTGGATTCAGAATATCTTTCTTCTGATTAGAATATTCTTTTTCAAGTGAGAAATGTTAATAGTTCACAATAATGTGATTGAAATTAGAAGAAGGGTTTTTGTCCCGATTAGCGGTGCCTTTAAAAATCCTTTGAGCACATTAGTGTGCCACCAGTTAATGTGCTTGTCCATATTTGTGTGCATCCAATTGATTTTTTTAATGGAAGTACAGAGTCTAACCTCCGTCGGTATTATAAATAATCGGGTTCGAGCAACGGTGCGCGCAACTATTCAAATATTAAAGCGGCCCAAGAAAACTGGAGCAATCCGAGCGTATATTTTTAAATCCTCTGCGACGGAACTGATCTCTTTCGTTGTGACCAACCGATGACGAATGATACTGCACGGAGCCATCGAGAAGGTCTCCAGGCTCAACGAATAACGCAGAATGAAAATTTTAAATATTTAATGTCGCAATAATGTACACAATTCCATCCCGAACGTAAAATTCTTTCGAAAACCTCAACCAAGGCGTGGCTTTGTACATTTCTATACGTATACGTATTCTTTTTGAATATATTCCATATGGACAAATTGTTGGTTTTCATAAATCATTCCATAATATGATTTATGAAAGACGGGTAACAAATATTTCGCTGTTGACGATACTGGAAAATTCACAGACAAGAATTTGACGTGTTCGTTACTGTTTTGAATTTGGTGTTAAAAGACATTCGGAGAATTAGACCTGGCCCGAGTTTACAGATTCAATGAACTCAAAGTTTCCTTTAATGTCTCTGTAATTATCCTTCCTTTTGTTTACTGTAAAACTTCTGCAGTTAAGACCCGCAGAATCCACTGTAGACTAGTTTATTTAATGAAAATCGCATTGAAATTACGTAACTTCGCGTTCGCGATTGTGGCCTACAAATGCGACAAACCTCTGCGCTAATCTAATCGTCTCAGAAGTACTTCTCTCACAGTCTGTGTAACATTATGCAAATTTCCATCTTCGTGAGGTAAATCTACAAAGAAAGGAGGTTAAATAGAATATATTTTCTTTATCAAAGGTTCCATAAGATTCAAGATAAAGTGAAATTTGCATTGTGCTCGTGTACGATACGCGGCAGCGTTAACAATCCGGCCCTTAATGATAGATTTTATATTTTCGCGACACATGCAAACGCTAATATGATAGTCACACGAAAACTACAATCAAGATTTCTAAAATTTCGTTATTATTTTTAATACAGTGATACCTGCTTCGGGGAATTTTGTTCAGTATGCTATCTGCGATAAGGTTTATGAAAATAGAAGAAGTTCGAAGGTTAATTTAACATTAAATTCGTGATTCTGGGGAATCCCCAAGTTGAATATCAAAAGTCGGGGCTTTGATTACGAAAGCAAGAAACGCAAAATTATTTTTTCGCGGTATTCACTTCCAGAAAAGTGGGAAAAAGTTACAACTAGCAAAGAACATTTTCAACAAAATGATCGTTGACTTGGAATAGGTCTCTCAAAACTGACCGGAGCACCTAACGAATAAGTAAAATTGATAGAAAAAAATATTTTCGATCGATGAGGGAAAATTTTGAGGTGACTGCGTCGGTCACAGACAAGAAGAACCCCATTGCAGTGACAAGTTTAACGATAAAAAAAGTAGAGAACCGGCACGCTCCGGTGGAACGATAAAATTGTTCCCGCTCCATTTCAAGATTTTCCTCGAAAGTTAAACCCATTGTGCCTCCTCGAGCGTGGTGCGCGCAAAGTCAAAGAGAAAAAGTTACACCAAGCCTTTCTCTCCGCTGAACGTTCACAATTATCCGGCGTTGTGTCTTCAGTCTTCTACCAAAGAGAGCCAGAAAACATTTGCGCTCGATCATTCGAAAATATAGTGAATACCCCCAGCTGTCTAACGAATTTGAACTTTCTCTCTCCTTGCGTTCCGAGAACCAGTAGCCGGTGCACAGTAGATTCTGATACGATAAAAGCTTCGACGAATCATTTCTCTTGACCCTTGTACACTCCTCAGAAATAGTTGCACGAAAGATCCTAGGATAATACTTTATCGATTTCTGCTTTCCCCTTAAAATCTTTCAGGTTTGAAATACACGCTTCTGCCTTACACTTAGGGTATATCCCTCGGTACTGGGGATAGTTCTGGGACTTTTATCGGCTAGATATCTGGGACATGATCACTCGATGAGAAAATGATGCGTGCAAAATTTGGAAGCAATCGGACAACGGGAACCCATACCGCGTTTGCGTTAAAATTGAAACATTTCGTTTTGAACAGGAGATAATGCCGCGAGGATTTACGTGTTACTTTCAAAAAGCATACAAAATCTTTAAATTCGATTTACTGTTTAATAAAGATGGCGCACGTGTACTATAATTTTCTCGAGGGGTGTAGCGAGCGGATCTCGGCGATTTTCGTCACTGTGCGTCGCGAAAGAACGGTAGATCGTCGAGTGGAGACAATGATCGATGGAAGAAGACCGATTTAAGGATCACGGTGTATCGAGGTGAAAAAACGATCAGGACTTACCTCGTATGCTCTGAAGAGCAGATAAAGCTCCCTCGGCTTGGCGTCCATCGGCAAGCCGCTCACGAACAAGGTGCGCACCTGGAAAAAGAAACAGAAAGAAAGCGATAATTGAGTTAATTAAGCTAATTGTTGGGGGGGCCAGGGACGGGCGATGGAGGGGAGGGGCGGGGAAAAAGAAACAGAAGATACGGAGCGGAGTTCCGTACGGAACGGGAAAAAGGATTCGTGTCGGGTCGAAGGATGGCTGGAGATAACCGGGAATTAGCCTGCTCTGTTTGACTGGTGCTCTCGCGGGGGTGAAGCGATAGCTAATTGTCAAATTAATAGGAAACGGTAATGCGACGGGGAACTCGCTCCCTTTGTCCCGTTTCTAATTTAACGACTGATTTCGCTTATACCTTCGTTTATTTCGTGTAATTCGTCCGCGTCGAACCACTTTACGATATACAATCCACGGTACGAAATATACCGTCTAACGAATCGATTTTTTTTTGTTCATACTTTTGCCAACAAATAACTTCGGTTAACTTCAGAATTTTGATCTGTTTTAACCCTCTGCGGACTCGAGTCCACATTTTCCGACGCGACAAAAAATCCATTCAATTTCTGCTGGAACTGTATTTTTCTATCTAGTATAGTTTCGAAGATACGTATCCAGGGGTGGTTTCATTCCGAAGAACCGGAAAGAGACCTAAAAATAAAATTGATCAATCCACTTCACTTGATACTCTCTAGGATCCTGCAAAATTTCTAAAATAGAATTTTTGGGTCACGTCAGAAAAAGTATTTTAGGGCAAATAGTATCTAGTAATATTATTATAATTCTATTGCATTTTGTCAAAGATATTACGTTTATTCGTATACTGATCAGATCGATGTGTACAGTATAAAATAATAAATGTGAAATAATGTGTGAAATAATAAATGGTGCGATGAATGTTTAAAATGTTAATTGAATTAAATAGAAACTGCGAAAAATATTCATTAACGATTACAAAACTCTATAAAATCATAGTAACAAATTACAATCTACGTCATTTTTGTACATAAATATAATAAAAAAAAAAGTTTGGTGATAAAGGACTTCTTTTCATATTAACTGTCCATAAATTTTCATATGTTGTTCTCGAAAAATCGTCAGGGAAACTTCAGAAATTTCGCATTTTTGTTCCAAACATTCAGATGTCGGAGATGCACGTTGACCGACTATATTCTACTCGGTATTTGAAACATTTTCTCTCGAAATCTTGGCCGACTCCGATTTTAACCGAAGCCAAACTTTGATCGTGAAACGCGATTGAGTTATTAGCTACTGTCTCGAGTGCGTTTCCATAATTCAAAGTTGGATGCTACATATCCGACGACCTCGGATCAATATCTCTCCTCTTTGAAATCATTGAACCTGACATGCCAAACAAACGGTCCCGTTTGTTTGTACTTGTCTGTCGCAGTAACGTCAAACCGAGTATCCACTGTCAACTATTCCAAGTCCCGAAGAATCGTCTTATTTCGCTTTCGATTCATTCTTGACCCAGTTACTCGGTCTCGGGGACTGGAACACATTGTGGGCTACCGCGGAAGTAAGCAAAACTGTGACGGTAAATTACATACTGATTTGGCAGGCTGCCAACTGAGACAGACCGGTCTGTTCAACGCAGGACTTTCCTCCGCGGAAAAGGTATCACTGGCAGATTAGAACGCGTCTCGGATTTTACAACCTATAGAAACGTTTCCAAATGGAATACAATTTGTAGCGGGACAAAACGGTCAGACGTTTCGTCCTACTGCCATAACTCCCTTGACCACTTGTTTCCATAGCAGACTAAGTGGGTGGCGTAGTACACTGGGTAGCAAAAAGCCGAATAAAATTCGTCTCTTTGTTAATTACACACAGAACGGTTTTACGGGTTTTTCAAAATCTAGAACATAATTCTGGTTTTACTTAATCGCTAGAATGAGAAACGAAATGTGAAGGGTAACTGGCAACCTAATACGGTGCACTTGATTAGAAAACCTTGTCAAAAATAGAGACATGCTTCATCTCAACGAAACCAGCGCTAAAACACGCCAAAATTAATCTATCTCCATATGTTACCACTTCAAATTAATGTGCGCAATTAATCTGTGCGTGCAAATCAAAGATCGTGTTGAGTGTTCCTCGCAACACTCGGAATACGTCCCAGAAAGCAGTGTGAATTCTATTTGAAATATTTTCCGGAATAATAAATGAAGAGACGACTGCATGGATCGATTCAAGACGGACACCTCGTGCAGCGCATACGCGCATTCGCTTCTACGAGAATCGCACGGATCAATCTCACCGAGTGCCTATGTACAATCGATCCGCATTTTTCCCATGCATTATCACCGGTACGATGACGGCAGGTTTTCCCAGAGGAACGCAACCGAATCGGCGCGCAACGCGTCGGACACAATGCTGCGAACACGTAGACGTGGAAAACGTGGAAAACGTGGAAACAATGCGTCGACCGCTTTCTCTGCGTCCGCGTTCTACTGTACGCACGACGTTCAGCGAGAGGCGAAAACTAGGGGAAAAAAAACAGGTAAGAGGAAAATAGAACCGAGTAAATTGTTCCTCTCTTCCGGTTCGATGCGAGAATTCAGGCTCCTTAACCATCAATACCAGGACACTCTGTATACATATATATTTCCCTTAATCCTCAATTTAAAATAAAATAATTGAAAATAAACGAATATCACTTTTTTCGGTTGACGCTTCGTTTTTGAGAAGAACGAGTTTGAAAATTCGTCAAGCTCGCATGCTCCGGTTTTGCAGGAAGTAGAATTGGTTGGTCATGATCAGACACGCCAGCCGATTCCTACAGCCGATGCGAATAACTTGTTTTTCTCAAAAAACAAATGTTATTTGTTCATTCTTGCTTATATTTGCGAATCTAATCACTGCTTGTCCGCTTGTACCACTCGTTCTAGAACATTGTATAATCGGTAACTAACTACAGTCTTGTGGAATGTGTTGGTGAGAGTCCCATAGAAAAGTAATGAAAAATGACGAAGTTTTGTCATTGGATTAGCAGTGGTCCCCAAGATCACTCGAGTTTTGAGACATAAATCGAGAAAAGGCTGACACAAAATGGAGTTCCTGTGAACAGAGTGATCTGGTTGGGATGATGAAATGGAGTGAGAAATTGGTGAGCACACGTCGAACTTGATCCCATCCCTAGCAGCAGGGACGTGATCTCGCGAAAAGCGGACAAATTGTCGCCTTCTTATTCGCATAACACCGTGCACCGCGACACGCTGCTTACCTCGGCGTGTGCCGGAAGAAGGAGGCTTCACTCGCCGCCCCTGTAACTCCTTCACGTTGATATTCACGAGCGCCTATTCAATTTAACCTTGCACCCATAAGCATGTGATGTATGCTATGCCACTGGCGCGGCAGGCTTTCCGGCTGGACGAAATCGAGTAACCTTTCGGTCGAAGCACCAACACTTTCGATGGGATCGAGGCTCAATATGTAGGGTAACTGGCGACCTAATACGGAACACCTGATTTTAAAAGCTTGCCAAAAATAGAGACACGCTTTCTCTCAATGAAACCAAAACGCACCAAAATTAATATGTTTCCATATGCGTTAACACACTTCACTGGCGAAAGAGATTAATTGAACCGATTCTGGTTCTACGTCGAGCCGGACTCGACATTGACTTTTGCAGCAACACACACCAATTTTAGTGATTATGCTGCATTCGTGATTACACAACACGCGAGAAGAATTCATTGTAGTATTTCTCGTCTGTTCTAAATAGGCTGGTAAAGTTACGTATCCGAATTTCAAATTAGAATGTTCTTTCACTCGATTATTACCAGTAAATGATTTCCGAAAGATATACTCTGTGCAATTAAACGCGAAACTCTCGCCCGGTTACATCTATTCTGGTGTCAAACAACGAACGAAGCCAACAACAACAAAAAAAAAGTCGTCCATTTTTATCCGCATCAAGTGTACCCCGTTAATCCTTTCCTCGTATTAATTACTCGGCCCGGACCGGAAAAACGACGGCCCGACGACCAGCTATTACTTCCGGCTCAACTGGTTTTTGTGAAACATTAAAAAGCGTGGTATCCTGCAGCGAAACGGTCCAACCAAAAAGAACCCTTGCCATGAAAACAGGCTGAGTAAATGTTGTCTCGCGGACAACGGAAAATAGACAATTTTCTCATGATAACAACAAATTATCAAAAATCACAGACTATATTTCAACACGGTTTGTTTCCAAAGTAGAGTCGTAATCGTCTGGTACGCCCCGCAAAGCAATTGTTAATTTATCAATGACACAACCAACTTTAAGCAAAGTGACTTCACGCTAAATTCTCAGAGTTGACTTTTATTGGCATTTTCAATGATAGCAAGTTAAAGTGTCCCCTGGGAAGCAATAAAGCTTCTGTCTGAAACATTCTTTTCATATTCAGATTTTTCGAGATATTTTCCCTAGGAGTTCAAAATGGAACACCCTGTATAACCATCTGTCTCGAAAGATAATTGGCCGAATCGCCAGAGTCTAGAGAGAGAAAAGATGGGCAGTCCTGCAATTATCTCGAGCCGGGTGGATCGCATGCTATACTTTCAGCCGATAGCGTTTCTTAACTTTATTAATTGGCGCGGAGGTTCGTCGTGGTAATTTAATGCATCTACATCATTACAAGTTGAGCATCTCTCACGGCGCCATTACGTGGACACGTGCGCGCGTCATAAGTTAACGCAATGCAATTACTTAAGCTGGGCTCACGTAAGACGCTTGCCTATCGTTCCACTATGAAACTCACTCTTCTCCCGAGTCTATTAAGATTGATCCACGCTTGTCAGTGGGCTGCTCACGTTTATGCAAATTCCTATTTTTGCAGACGAATTTCAAGCGATTGGAACTGATTCGAACTGTAAGTCAAATTTCAATTCCCGAATTGACGGTTTAGAGGGTAAAATTGACAATTTTATTTTATCATGCACATTGCAAGCACAAAGGGTGCAGTCGGATAAGGTGGCTCCTAACCAAATTGCATTTGCAATAGGCCATTCAAGCGCACCTTTATAAAGGACACATAATAATAATTTCTATCTAGCTCCCTCATATTTATTTTCTTCTACAAAAGCATACACAGTCCAGTTACGAAAAGTAGGTAAGTAGGCACTTGAGACTATACACCAAACAATTTCCACTGCGTTTTCTTTTGAACATGTACGAAATAATTACATTTTTCTTCGTTATTCCACGCAATCGCCGAACAATTGTTTCGCCGTAAGCGCGAACGAGCAAGTGAAAAAATACACGAGAAATTTTGCAAACGCGCGAAACAAGTTTCGAGAAAATAAATCGCTCAAGTATAAACAGCCGTTTGGGAAATATTTCGGAAAAAGTTTTCGTCCTCCACCCCGAGATGTCACGTGTTTGCCGAGCACTGCAAACAGACCCGACAAGAGGAGAGCGGAAGAGTACCGTGAACTCGCGGGGAAAAACTTTTCCCGGAAACAAATCGCTGAAAACTAACAATGCTTTCGAAATGCTGCATAAATATGTTCGTATTCGTTTTCCTGGTTTGTCGCGGCTTTATGAGGTTACCCCGTACACCACGGACACTTCGAACGAACAGCAAACGAGGAATGATTCTACGAAACAGGTTTACTGAAGTTCCGAATCCAATCTTCAAGTAAGTCAAAACAACCTTTTCATTTCTTCAAGTGCGGTGCGCTTCCAGAAAAGGCCGGCAATATTTGGCGAAATAAATATTTCGCATACAAAATATTATCTGAAATAGGATATACGTACACATAATTGTCAAAAATAAAATATTTTCATTTCAAGAATCTAAAAAGTCGACAAATTAGATAATTTTTAAAAATGTTATTTATGAAAGTGAGTCGTTAAAAATTTCTTCATATGCAATTCAATATTAAAATTGTTCTATAAAAAGTCACGAACGAAAGTGGAAAATATGACAATGCGAAAAAATTGTCAAAAGTCGGCTCTCACTTTGGAAGATTAGTATATAATATCTTCATGAATGAATATGTTTATTTAATAATTTTTCACCAAAGTACCGTTATACGGACGAGATATTAAACATTGACAATTTAGGAGCCTTTGGTATTTTCGTAGAGAGCCAATAGTTTCAGATTGCGTCGGTGTGCTGAAATTTTTGCTGATTAGTCATACTTGAAAAATATTACGGTATCGATTTCATAGACGATGTTGTAAGCGAGACGAAACCGATTTGAGTTTGTTCATTGTGAGGTGGAATGTTACTGTAAAAAGTGATTTGCATGGCTTCCTTAATACAGGGTGTCCCAGTTAAGTAAATCTTTCGGGCGCGGATCTGAATAGCTTCGTTCGTTTAAGATTCACTTATAGTACTTACTTTTTAGTATTTAAGTGAACTTAGTACGGTAAACTGTCTCGCCCTACACGCATACAGAGCGCGAATGCTAGAAGATGCTCTCGAGTAAAAAGTATTCTTTTCGACGCGGTTAGATGCATTCGACTCGGCCGTCGTCGCCCACGCCGTTGGCTTCATCAAATCAGATAAACCGCACACAACGAACCATTGTCTCCTGGCTCGTGAATAGGAGCGTTTGTAAGCGCATACGTACACCGAGAGCCCGCGAACACAAAGACCGCAGATTAGAGCGTGAAGCTTCGACATGGATTTCACGAGCCGCTTTTCGATGTTCTCGAATTACCAGTAAACCTTGACTCCGGGATTCATCGAACCCGCAGGAACGTAAACGGTTGCTTTACCCATTATTACCGGGCCCGACCGACAGCCCTGCCGAGACACGTGGCCGCTGCGCTGTTTGCCTAACCTAACATTCACGTCGATTAATAGAATCGATTGATCCTGATTAAGAGCTATTCCGACCTAGAACTTTGCAAAGATCGGTTTCTTTAATTCTACCCTCCTGCAGTTCAAGTCTTCGAACACGGGTCCAGAAAAGGATTTATTCCAACTCGTAAATGTAACGAAGCTACGGATGTTTGAGTGAAGTATACACCCTAATTGGGTTGGGAATTAGTTGGGATATAGTTAGTGGTTTTGCATACAAATCCCCAACATAGGGCCTACAATTATTATAGTCGGCTAATTTACCTTGGCCCGACGGTAATCTGGCAACATTTACATATCGTCTTACAGACGTTAGAAACGTTGCTACAACTAAAAGCTTGTTTATTATTATATTCCAAATTGCTTTTTTGTTTCCTTATTTGTGGATATACACTCTCAATTTGTTACGAGGGGAAGATACAAAGGGAAGGCACGAGTAGTGCTCATATTGTATAACAAAACCATTTTAGGTGTCTTCAGAATGGGCCTCCGTTTTTTAAATATTTTTATATGAAATTTTTCTAGCATTTTTTTCTAGCATCTACTCTCAAGACAGTCAGTCGAGAAAATCGTCGTACACATTTTAGAGCTGATGAACATGCCTATTAGCGGGCAAGGGCAGCCGCCGATGCCCGTGGGCAAAGCTAAGGGCAAGTGACTTAGCAGAGTGGGGGTAGCTGGGAAAATGCGTGTGACGAATACATGTAACCTTGCCCGAAGGGGCGTGGCTTTTCCGCCCGTGCCGTTCTGTGTACGCCCAGGGCAAGAAAATCGCTGCCCGTACGGGCAGACGCTGGACAGCTCTGCTTTAGAATGTAGTTACTTTTCAGAAAGTGGACCGAGCATACGATTTGAAGGAACCATTGAATCAGCGTTATTTATAACATGTTACAGGTGGAAACACAAGAAAGCGAAGAAGCCTCGTTGGAGATTTCGAAAATTGGAGCAGGTTGCGTGCGAAAATACCAGTACAAGTAAACAAACAGAAATTTCGTGTGCCGTTTAAGCGGAATATCAATTACGAGGAGTGGACACGTGTCCGAGAACATCCGACACCATTATTTTCAACAGTTCTGTAACCTGTCCGCGATCGTAAGGGAGTCGAAATAAATTGCGAGGCCGACAGAGAACCGGCCATTACTCGTTCGGAGATGGGATTTTAAGGGAATCGGCGTGAATTTAAGAGGCCGTCGGTCGGTTCCTTTATTACTATGAATAATCCCGAGTGTCACGAACTCGTTTCACCATTATTTATATGTATTTACGGCGCTGGTTATTTACGCGGGGCCTGGTTGGACATGGATCAACGCGGCTCCGGATCGTCGCGTCGGTTCTTGATCAAACATACCATCCGGCCGACCCCATTAGAAACCTATCTACGGATCGTTTAATCGGATATTAAATTGCTCTATTCATTTGTTCCAGAGATTAATTATCGTCACACGCTGTATTTCCAGTGTACATATTCTCCAGCTACATTATATTCCGTGTGTACCCACCTTTACAGCAAAGCCATAAAAATAAGTTGCGCCATGGTCGTGTTCCAGAACATATCTATCGTAGACCTGCACTTCGGTTTTAGCTTCTATTTTCTCATTCAATGTCATATCACGCGTTAGGATTTCTTTAAATGCAGCACTCAGATCACATCAGCGCGTCGCGAATTAGGTGCAATTTAATCTTTCTGCGACAGTAACGTTGAACAAACGCAACTTTTGCCTACATAGATTTCTTGATAAAAGTATACTCCGTTGTAATCAACTTATTCTGATAATGAATTTCGAGTTTCTTGATTGTATCGCGGTAGAAACTGAAGTTTTCGATTGTTCACGTTCTGCGTCTCCAAGATTGTCATCGCCATTTTGTAGTTTCTTCTACCATCAACGAACAGTAGACCATAATTCATATAATGCTATCGTTGTTATCGTTGTTCAACAATCGGATTGATTTATTTACATGTAAAATTAGACATCTAAATGAAAATTGAAGATAGAATTTTAAAGATCAGCTGATCTAGAAATAAGCCGTAAGTTGAGGGCAATGTGACGTCAGCGGGAAAAATATTGTCCTAGGCTGAACCATCGCAAGGGGGCG
This sequence comes from Halictus rubicundus, assembly GCF_050948215.1. Classification (NCBI taxonomy): domain Eukaryota; kingdom Metazoa; phylum Arthropoda; class Insecta; order Hymenoptera; family Halictidae; genus Halictus; species Halictus rubicundus. The sequence continues at coordinate 8,784,792 of NC_135164.1, read as the reverse complement.
CGGTTCGTCGAACATTTTAATGTTTGCATTGCAACAACACGTTTATTTATATATATATATATATACCGACGTAATATCGTAGTTACGTCAGCGGCGTGCCAACCTCTAAATTAATCCTAGGTGCAGCACGGCGAAGGAAATGTTAAAAAGGGCCGGTGGAAGCCAATGTGCAAGAAGCGTGCTTCCGGCTGCGAGACAAAATAAAATACCGGAGCTCGGGTTCGATGAGCACGGGGTCGTTTTCAACGCGTTCGACTTCATACATTCGGCCTATCTTCTAACAAAGAATCACTTGTGCACGTTACATACAGGGGAAAAAACGCCTAGATGATGCATCTCGAGTTCCCTTTTCCTCGGGAAAACCTTTCGACGAAAAATAACTACGAACCAAATAGCTACCAGAAAATTAAACTTTCCATTCCTAGAAAACCAACTTACACCAACAGACAAGATTATAAGACACCGTCGCAATTACTGGAGCGAGGGCTTGCTCTTATATTAATCCTCATACGCCGTTCCTCGGGGTGAACATTATTCACCCGTTTACTATTCTTGCATACCGTAGAAGGAGTGATTTCTTTCCGTCCGTGTTGTGAGATGTATTCATTTAAAATGTGACGTTACGAATCAAGTACGATTTCTTGGTTCAAAGTGAATTCCAAGGGAATTCCAGCGGCGCAACGGTAAAGTGGAAAGTGACTGGATCTAGAAAAAAAAGGTAATCTTTCCGGCTACTGTAACAGCCGAATGCACTCAGCAATCACAGAGAGTAACGAGCTGAGAAAAAAGGGTAGAGAGAGGCTTTCACGCACGGCGCCGATTTGTTTGTCCCTAGCTGGTCCCCGGTAAGGAAAAATCGATGAACGTAACACTAAAAAAATGAGAGAGAGAGAGAGAGAGAGAGAAGAGTGAAAAAGAAACGATAAGATGGTGGTGTCAACGTAGTCAGGCTGCCGAGCGACTCGTGAAATTGCTCGGATGCGCTCCAAATGCGATGGTACTCGAGACACCACGGCGGACCCCGTTTTCTCCGACCTCTAAGCGCACGTGCAACTCTGTTTCGTTGCATTTTCGGCCGCCGCGCCGCGAATAGCGATCCGGACCTCTGGAAGCGTGATCGAACACTAGTCCGAAACTTTCAGCGTCGAGAAATTCTTCAAACACGTAACCTAGTTCTCCTTAACCTATAAATGGGGCCTGAAGCGCATAAAACAATATTTATTTAAAAGAACCCATCACTATGTATCAGTAGCGCAGCGCGGCAGCACGTCGGAACGCATCTAAATCAACACTAAAATGAACTCCAGCCGCGCGCAAACTTGTGAATCGCGCTTACAGCTGCCAGAAATGCAGGTCGCCATCGGCCTACTTGATCTGGGACACCGAGTTTCCTGTTCTCGAAGCTCGTTTCCCACAAAAAGCCGTTTCCTATCTTACGGTACGAAAATTGCAAGCTTTCTATTGCACTTGCGGCATTGTTCGAATATTTGAATACGAAACTTTGTTCGGTAGATTTATTAATATTTATTTACCGATACACAGCTACAAACTCTATAATAAGGACAGCTTCGTAACAGTCTCGTACTGGTATCTACAATACATATAGGGTGTCCTTAGTTTCTCCTGTCAAACGGTGCCGGCACGTTCTACGGAGTAGAAGTAAGAAAAATTCTCATTTTATAAAACATAAACTATTGTGAAAAATTGCTTACTATACGGTTTCTTGTGGCACACATAAAATAAAAGTTTTATTGGGTCTTATAGTTTTTGTTTTGAACTTTCAAAGGAACTTTGAAACTATATTCAAAGGTAACGTTGGATATATGAATAAAGATCGTGTGTACCTTAAAATGACGTATAATGAACTTGTAGATTGTAATAGTATTTCTTGATCAAAGCACAGCATTTGCATTCTGAAATCGGACATATCATGTGCAACAACGCAATATTATTGTCGTTTCACAAATCAAAAGTTTGTTATTTACGTTGGAGCTTTCGCCTGTTAACCATAACAATTGTTGCCTTTTCATTCTAATTTTTGTACAATTTTTGCTGCACGATGTGTCGCTTTCATGCCAGTCCTGAATATCGATGTAGTCTTACTAGATGTTTTGCTGCTTTTATTTGCGGTATTTCAGAGTTAGTTAGTTTCACGTGCGGTATGCAATATTTTCTTAAAGTGAAAGTACTCGTGATATATATACAGGGTGTTCAAAAAAACCATTCAATATTTATATGGCATATAAGAACACACTATGACGAGTAAAAAAGCCTTAGTGAACATAGGTCGAAAGGTCAACCGTTTCTGAGATATAAATATTTTTGTTTGCTAACATCATGATTCATTTACTACTGGCCTTTTGATATTTACAGAAGATTTTCCACGTGTCCCCATCTTACTGAAAATTCAACTTATAAATTACAATTCCAAGAGAAATTTAAAAATTTGTAAGAAATTAATGATGTAAGCGAAGCATTGACGTAATCAATTAAATTTCTAATGGATTTGAATTTTGTACAGTATAGTAGAACACAACATTTGTAAACAGATTGCATAAATATCACCGATGTGTTTTGTATGAAAATATAAAACGGTGAATTGCATGCTTTTTTAAAAACTTTTCAACAAAGCGTTTACCAGCCCGTGTTCAAGCAACATTCTTCTTCACTTTTACTCGAAGAACGCCCCTGCACCATACGTCGGGAAAAATCTGGGGCACTCTCTATAGTCGTAATTATGTTCTAACCATTATTGTTTCAAAACTAATTTACCACCTCGCAAACTTCGTACGTATGTGTAACGACATCGGGTCACGCGGGCGTGAAAACCTTTCACACGTTGAAAATTGTTAACATGCGACAAAAATTAAGAGCGCAGAACGTAACATAATGAACCGAATTTTTTATCGCAAAATTTTATAACATTTTGCAATTAGAATAATTCTTTTTTTTCCAAGGAAAAAGTGCGATTATTCATATCTAAGAATATACTATACTTTGTACTAGGCTAATACAGTATATCAAATTATATCAATAACAAATATTATCTAAACCGTGAATGTATGTTACATTTAACTACTGCCAATATTTAAGTTTTCATAAAACCATTGAAAATGCGTAAAAAATTAGGAAATCTCGCTCTACAATATAAAATGATTGAATGAAAAGAAGAATGCAGAATTACGGTACAACGTGGCCGAGAGTTTTGCACAGTACTACGCGTATCTATATTATACAGTGAATCGTAAATTATTCCGTATATACTACCCTCTGCAACGGGTAGCATACTGCAATCTGGCTGGACAGCGCAGACTCGACAGCGTAACATGTGTCCGCCAATTTTATACCATTTTCCTCGATACAGGAAAACGACCGTTCGCTGCTTTCCAAAGAAAAAAAAAATACAAAGGAGAGGTGACTATAGAATCCCGTGATAAGTGTTCTATAGTTCTATGGAGGACGACCTCGCGCGATCGGGCCACGTTTCACAATCGAAGAAGACATACACCGGACCAATGGCGGCCACTATGAATAATAAAACTCGGCGAGGTCAGGCTAATTGTAATACTCGATTACACGGCGATGGAACCGCGTCATGTGCTCGATCCTCACATTCATTTCGCCGTGCGAGCGCTATCCACATATACATATACATATATACCTACACTCTTCACGGCTTTTACTTTCTATACCAGTCCACATAATAGTCCGGTCTCGAACCTTCCGGTATACACGTACAACGCACAGCGAAAACCACAACGGTTCATAAGTTGCACGATCGAGTTACCCACTGCACAAAGAAAGTTGAATTTTTGCCGCGAGTCGATGCAATTCAATTCTTCTTTCACCGTACTCTCTCGCTTTCTTCAGCTGTTTTATACTAACTGTACTTTGGCTTCTGCGGTGTACAGAATCCTCTACCGATGCATTAGAACGATAACTTGTTTTGCATCTGTCGTTGCATCGTCAAACAACGTGTCCCGTGTATTTATGCCTCAGCACGTCAACCAGGCAATTTTTTGAAATACACTTACGGCGACGCATAATGGTCCCAAATCGCCAAAATATGGACGAATATTTGCGATACAATGGTTTCAAGATCACGAATTTCAATTTGAAATTTTCAAATCCAAATTGCGGATCCAATATAGCGGACGGGTATTTGAAAAACTGATATGATTTCTACAAAAATTGGTTAAAAAAAGAACAAACATTAAAAAATGATTATTAATAAATATTAGAGAAATGTTTTATTTACTGAAATAAATAAATATGACGAAATAAACCTATTCGTCAAGAGTGAAAGTGAAAGCAAGCATATTTGTTTGTTGATCGGGAACTATCTCAACACCTCTACCTTCTCTACCTCTACCGTACATTTCTTGAGGTGTACTACAAAATTGTGCCTGGTTGTTAATTAAACATTCGCGTTGCAGTATACTCTGCCATTATTTCTTCACACGATCGCGATTGCGCGTTAATGTTTTCTCGTTCGAATAGCATTCGAGACAAACCATACGATTTTGATAATTCGTCGTCTGTCTATAGTCTTTCTCACTCGCGTATTTTTGATACGGAAGTAATAATGGGAGTTTTCGAATCTGTTTGATAGGGCAGCAGATTGTTGGCCGATTGTTAATTAGTGTGCCCAGTGTGATCGTAAATGGTACAAGGTGGACGTTGAGTTTGCGCGCAATAATGGCGGACTTTGCAGCGGTTCTTTGGCGAGCTCGTTCCCTTCACGGCATAAAACGCCCGTAGTTTTGCGGTCATTAATATTAATTTCGCAGCTCCCGGTGAAAAAGCGACCCTAGATTCTCAGGTAAACCGACGACAGGCCTGCATGCATCGGCGATGTCCGCCTGCATCGTCATAAAGAAACAGGGCCGACCCCCTAGCTATCGTTCTTTTTACACCGTCTATCTACATGTACATAGCCACCTCCTCCGCTTCTTTTTCCTTTCCCCACGCTACGGAATCGTAACAGTTGCTTCTGACAACTTCCGACGGCTGCCATTACACGTTCAGTTTCAACTGCGCGCGACACGCCGAACAGAAATTTGTTCGCGAAAACAGAAAACAAAATTGGCTCGATGAAAAAAGACAATAGTGCAATGGAAACCTGCAAAACTTTCTATAGGCTTTTCACTAAGCGCGGCAGCAACGAATGACGTTCAAACATTTCGCTACATTTTATCCCACGTCGTAGCAATAATAGCTTTCGGATTCTTTTCAAATCGATACATGATTTCCAAAGTGTCACCTTATTTTTATGGTTCTCCCACTCTATTCTGTAATGGGAAATACGAAAATATAAAAGATCCATAGATTCCAAAACGACTTTCATTCAGTTTTTATCCATAAACGCAATCAAAACTAGACACAAGAAGCATCTGCAGATTAGAGTTTCTAGGATTAAAACTTTGATTTCCTGGTTTCACGAAGTAAAGCCTTGCAAAAGTTCGTGTCCGATTCTCGAGACCTCAAGGCAGGAATTCAGCAACTTCATTGTTTCACGAAGTAATTTCAAATACGAAAGTCTTGTTCAGGGGCGCAACGTATTTTAGTAAATTTTTCGGAATATGTTTCAGAGTGTCGAATGTACGAAAATTACGGCGGACTCGGAAAATTGACATTGTACAGTTTTAGAAGAACTGTTAGCTACTGCCGAATTAATTCGTCCCTTGCTGAGGAAACAGTGGGATGGAAAAATAGATTGTTGCATTTCGAGCATAAAATTCCTTGCGTCGTTCCCAGATAACAGAAAATAGAAAGCATGCAGAGCTTACTGCTATTTACATTCGTCGTAATATGCGATGAGTATAGGAAAATGTGTCAACCTGATACTTGGGACGGATAAGGGTCAAACAGTGCTAGAGATGGTCGTATGGCAACGTTCCGTTGTGACACTATTGGCAAAACTCTAACCGTGCTCGCGCTGTAGGAAAATATACATTTTTCACCACAATACTTAATAATTTACGTGGCGTAGAAGATAACGTCGGCGTCATTTTATTATTTAATAATCGACAAAAGTATCGCTGAGCATGCATCCAATTCCCGAACGGAATGGAGACCATCCGAAACTCGGGGGAGAGGTATAAGGTGATCACGCGGTATTTCGGAGTGCACCGTGTCGTTCTGGTCAACCGTTTTCATAAAGAATGCAATATACGGTTCCCGTTCCCATCTCCGGAGAGTCGAAAATTGAACAATTTCCCGGCGAGACTTAGGATGTCGTAAATTCCGCGACTACAGTTCAATGGGTACTCTGCTTTCGAACGCCAAGCTGCAAGCAAGCAATAGATATGGCGGGTGACGGTTTTACCAATAGCGATGGGGGTTATGGGGTTATGTAGGGTTACACGGGTTAAGTATTAACTAATTTTAGCGAAAAAATTTAATGCCTCGTTATCATCATCTGATATCACAAGATTCGAATGTTTTCTAATCGTCATTTTCACGGACTATTATCTGGCCTTGGATGGTTGATTACTGGAATAATTACCCCATCAGCCTAGACGTAGGTGGCAAAATCCTGGAGCCACCGCCGAGTGCAGGTAGCAAGAACTGGGAAAGGAAGAAAAAGGAAAATCCCATCGAACAATAATGATTCCGCATCTTGACCCCGTTCCAACAATACCGCCGGTTATCGAGGTTGAATCGGTTATCTCCGATTTCGATAACGGTCAATAGTCCGGCCCCTCTCCGCCGGATGAAAAGTTCCGTGCAAAATGGCCGGACGGTGCGGGCGGAGGGTCGCGGAAGAAAAGGGCCAACTGAAAAAAGCGTTTCCAGCGAAGAAATTCTGAAAGAAGTCGCCGGGCGAGCTATAAAGACCGGCCCTGGCCCGAAGCCACCGTGCATCGAACATGACCGAGTGCCGTCGCGAAAGAGAGCATGCTCTCTCTCTCTCTCTCTCTCTCTCTCTCTCTCTCTTTCTCTGCCTCTCACCGAAGAGCAGACACGACGAGGAATCACGGAGGAAGAACGCGAAAAAGGACAAGCTATCGCGAAAAAAGGGAATAAGGGTAGATGGGAGGGGGATTCCAAGGGGTGGCGGTGGGGATACAGCAACCCATAAAAGAGGAACAGAGCGACATATGTAATGAAACGGAAAGAGATACCTGGAGGATGTGGAAAGCAGCGGGGGAGGGGGAGGGCAGACTGTATAAATAAAGTGACACAAAAGAAGAAAGAGACAGGTCGGTATAGTAAAAAGAGAGGGGGATGAATGGGGGACGAAGAGGGTCGGAGACGGCTGCGGTCGACGGCAGAGCGGAAGGGAGGAAGGGAGGCTCGAAGAAGACAGGGTGAGAAGGAGAGGGTGAGGACAGGTTGGTAGGGGTAAGAGAGTCAAACGGAGGGGGAAGGAGTCGGCGAGGGTACGCGTAGAAGAGGGGGTTGTCAGAGTGGGGTGAAGGAGAGAGGGGAGAAGATGGAATGGGGCGAATGGTAGGGGATGGGAGACCGAGGGTGGTGGGAGACTGAGGTCGTTCTGGCGACGCCGTGTCTGTCCCGACGCTAGGTACGAGAGAGCCGAGCACAGTGGCCCGATCATTTATTCATGCGCTCCGAAATGATTCCAGGCTTCTGTGTTGTTAGCCGGCGTCGGGTTGCGTCTGTGTTCTGCGCACCGCGCCAAGCCGAGCCGAGCAGAGCCGAGCCGCTTCGCGACCAGCCAGGCCGAGCCGAGCCGAGCCGAGCCAAGCCGAGCCGAGCCGGCCAGGTGAATTAAAATGTCCGACCGCCCACCAATGGAGCACGCGATCCCGCTTTGCCGAGCTGAAAATGCTCCGAAGGAACGGACCTTACTTTTTAACGAGGCCTCGCTTTTCAGTCGAGTGCTTATCTAATCGAAACAAGAGTCCTCCTTTTTAAAATACACGCACAGACGCGACCGGCCACCGGTTTGCACCTGTGGGAAATTGCTCGGAAAATCGTCGGTGGCCGCGATCGCGAGCATGACGCCCGATCATCGGATAGAAGTGCTGTCCGATCGATAGTCCGATGTGTCAGGATTATAGACACGGACGTCACTTCTTTGCTAGTTTCTAGAGAAAGTTTTTCCTTTCTTTGTTAGTTTATTTCTGCGTCAGATAGAAAGACTCGAAATTGTGACGTAGCGTTACCTTGTAGGCCTCCACAGTCAGAGATGGCAGCTGACCATCCTGGGCTTGTCTCGTGAACCTGCACACCGTGTGCAGTGACCCTTTCACCTGTCTCTCCACCTCCATGGTGGTCAAGTTGGGATGGAGAAAAACGGAAAAACACCATCCAAGATTGCCATTGGCAACTTTCCCTCCTACTAACATTTCTGTGTATAATCAATACGATTCATATTCCTTTGGGAGGGGATTGCTAGTAGAGGTCACAGCGCTCAAGACTCAGTAGAATTTTCTTTCGATGCAAGACGACGATGTTTCGTTCGCAACAAGAACATCTCTATCTCCTCTTCTTCCTTTGAAGTTGACCGCTCGACACTGCTTAGTGCCAGCACACCTATGTCGTATTCATGGCGAAACACTTTACGGTCTGCCGGACAACTTCGTGGGACTTGTAAATTCTGGGCTCACTCAAGAACAATGTCGAGCCGAATTGGTAATCTCGTCTTCGATACGTCGAAAGCTGTCCCGAGCCATCGTCTTATCGACCACTGTGCGTTTGGGTCGTGTCAAAGTTATGAAAAGTTAAAATGCAAAATTCTATTGGAAGATCATGAACAGTGTCGTGCTCGTGTGATTACAAATTTTTAGGATCCTCAAACTGAACTCCATCCTAACGTCCGGATAACCCAGTCGAACTACAGTAAAGGTTCGATCTGAGCAAACGAAAACTGTTCGATCTACGCAAAGCGCCTATCCCCTCCACTGTGGGGCCTCCTGGTCAAAATGGGTGCCTAAGTTTACGAATAACCTTTTCTCAACGATGCATCAGTTTTGACCCCCTTAACCGGCTATATCCTTTGCGTAAGAGAATAGATTACACATAAAAAATTCAGCCATAAAAGCGATCAAACACAACTACGACCACACTACGAAACTTTACACGAGTTTACAGCTTTCTAGGCAAACGTGAAGAAACTAGAATTAAATATGCAAATGTCCGTGGGAATTTTAACATGTTCATCGACGTGTCGCGCTGTCGCGAGCGAAGAACATGCGGTGTTCGGCTTGGCACTCGACAGTTCAAGAAATATAGGTTAAATTCAACATCTATTACATGGTTTTGTTAAAATTGCAAGTGGTTCTCGTCCACTGACAAATAACATCAGGCTTGTACGCACGAAATGTCCGATTTCGTGAAGCTTGAAATTATCTTGCCAACTGATTAATAAAATTCTAAGATTTCTTTTGCTGAATGCTTCTCTAATTGTTCAAATATTTTCGTGGAGCATTGTAGGTAACACCGACTTCAATTGACAAATGACGGAACTGAAGTGAACGACGATTCGAAAAGATCTTGATGAGATTACGGATTGCGAATTAGGAAGAAGAGACGCGATTGACCGGGCGGTCGTTAAACACTTAATCGGCACAGTAAACCGGCGGCGAAATCGGCGAAATCGGCGAAATCGACGCGCACGAAACCCTTCGGAACTATTTCCGGTGTCGTCGATATCAGAAACTAGGATGATGCGACACAGACCAATGCGAACCGATCATTACCACTCGCCACGAATCGCCGAGCTCAACAGACCAGCGAGTGATTAATTACTGCGCCGCCTGTAATTACGAATGGTTCGCTTCCATCGGATAATAACGTTCCCTGAAATCCTGTAATAACCTGTTAGCTAATACATGCGATGCCTTAGGACGCAATGGGATCCAGGATCTTATTCCTTACACCATAAGGAACGCTCCGTCAAATACTGTTTATTAATTAGGCTCCCCGGAAAAATCTTGACACGTTTTACTTAACGAATACGTCTTTATTGTTCAATCTTAAATCGTTACACGCGTTGCACGTCACGTTGGTCGTACGTGCGTGACACAATTCTTTATCGATCGTGAAAGTAGCCAAACTTAGAACGCCGCTGCGTAAATCAAGTAATTCGAAATTGACAAAAATTTTTTCATGGGACTCTCACCAACATATTCGTGGCATTTTTTAAACGAGAAAAATACCGACGATCTTGAAATTGCGTAAAAATGAAAACGTTAAACAGAAAATCTGTTGATATGATCGTATTGCCCCCATTAAACGGTCCATTACCAACGGAGAAAATCAAGTGTTCTGTTTTTTTCGTGACTCACCCCGTATACATTTTAGAATGTAGAATTAACTGTTAGTCGCCGTCAGAATTTTCCCATGCTGTTCTAGCGATCTATGAAGTTGTTTAAAGAGATGAGTTCGCGCGAGCAGTCTTCGCAGCCACTGTATATTAATGAAACTTCTCTCGCCACGAAATTTAAATGTACACCGAACACACACGCGTGTTGAACTCCTTGATTTAAAATAGCATACGAAATCTGAAAGTCGGGAGAGTGAATTCCCCGTAGTGCCAAGAATCACGCTGTTCATAACTTTTGCCAGAACTGCCACGTACGTGTCGTCACTTCTCTCGCCGTCCTCTTAGCGAGGCTTTACTGTCAACTGACCGATGATCGATTATTCGCAAAGGATTTATTTTTCTTTAACTTCCGGCCAAACGCTAGACACATTCTTATTTCGCGAGAACTTTACTTTTCGAGTCTCCTGAAGGATTGCCAGACTTTATTCTATAGTAGGTTCCCTTGGTCGAACGTAAACAAGCGACTGATGAGAGAATTACGAAGCATCGAAGGCGATGCAAATATTGACTTAAACATATTTTTCGAAACTAGAATTTTCTTTTCGCTTGAAAGAATTCAAGTGAACATCATCTATTGAAATTGTACAGGGTGTCCCAAAGTTGTATATCCTCGAAAGGGGCGATTTCTGAGTTTTGTTTTGTTTGCGATTTGAAGTAACTTTTTCCTTTGCAAAAATTCTCGCCCCTGAAGAAGAGTTCTCACCCCTCTGCTACGTTTTTGATTTCTTTTAGCTATGTGCCCCCGCTTTAAAAAATAACCAGATGGTAAAACTGTAAAAACATAAACTTAGTAGTTCATAACTTCTACAAGAAATCGGCATTTCAAAATTTGTTTTATTAAATAGCTAAAATATGCGCGATTTTTTCAGAATTTTCAATCGAAGAGGATAAGAGAAATGATGGAAAAACGCGATTTTCTTTGTCGCCCCATGTCGACATATGCGGTTGAAAATTGGCATAAAGTATTTTCTTTGGATAAGCTATAGAATGGTCTATTGCGAATTCAATTTGGTTTGGGGTCACTTTTGACTTGGTTATCCGGTTATACACCCTTTAGGAGTGATTCTGATTTTTGTTCCAGTTTTTCGAAAATTCGAGCACTGCGCTGCACCGCGCCGCGCCGACCGGAAGTGATTTCGCACCTGTTCCCGCGACGGACACACGTTCGAGCATTCAAGTCAGTTTCCTACAAGCGCGGACACAGAAATAGATATTTTTCGCGTGACGAGCGGCCGTTCACAGGGAGTCGCCCTTTGTCCCGCGATGCTTTCATGCAATTAAACGCGTGTGTTACGCGGATCCAGTTTAATTAACTTCGAAAATAATTGTACGCGCGCGGCCTCGTTGTTCAATATTTAGTATCGCAGAATATGACGCTAATTAGCAGCAACTGTACGGCGAATGTATTATTCATCGGTCTAATTAAACAGTGCTGGCGCGCAGACAGACGTCGAACGCGGACAGGACTGGCCCTCCAGTTCGGACTTCGCTTTCAAGAAAAAGAAAAGAAATTTTTCTCGAAACTTCTCAGAAAATTAGTCGGCTACGTGACTGCGGCCCTGTACGTTCCTACGCGTTATCAGGTTTACTGAAAGGTAGTGGGTAATAGACCCACTTACTGTCGAGGTGCCAATTATTATGCCTATAATAATTATACTTATTTTTAAAGCATAATGAATATTAAGAAAAATATGTATAACGTACACTGGCTCACGAAAGTATTCGAACGCCCTTTAAAACAGTATAACTTTTGGATTTTGGTCCAAACAACCTGATTTTTTTTTTTAGCAATTACAAGAATTGGTTTACCGAATCGCGTGTAAAAAGGATTCCGAAAAAATTGCAATTGCTAGGAATTATAAAACTTTCCAAAACTTTTTTGTTTGAGCCTGTAATGAAAAAAAAACTACCTATCCCCCACTCCGCTCTGGAAGCTCTGTTGTAGAAGTTTCCAGAGTGGGGGGTTTCCCCGGAGTGGGGGTAGACCGTAGCACAGCCGTTACCCGCATGGGCGTGGCTTCTGTGCCCGATGTTCTGTGTAGGCCCAGGGCAAGAAAATCGGTGCCCCTACGGGCATTCTTCTGCCAGAGTTAGAGTTATCAATTCGATCCCGATACTGACTACTTTTCTTGCCGACATTTTGAGGCGTAGAGAACTGAATTCAATCAGTGAACAGTATAAATACTGCAGCATTCTTCTTTCACTTTCACTGTGGACGATTCATCCGCGATGTACATCCAAACAGTGTAAATTCGCCTTTACAAATATATCAAAAAATGGCTGGACGATTTTAATATTTCATACGAACCGGAATGTTTTCTATTCAAACATGAAATACTCTTATTTGACTACAGAGACTCGTTCAAGTACCTAACATTTATCAAGAGAAATGTTCTAGCTGTTAGAGGAAAATGCGAGCTTATTCTAATTTGTCTGTAATAGGTAATGTACGAGAATCGGAATGTGTATAAAAATCAGCGGTCTAAGAATTACGTGTATTCTGGAAGCACGCGCCGGCGAATCGATCGAGAATCGCGCGAGTTTGCGTGCTCGAGCGATCGTTTGACGGTGACGGTGCTTCGCGGACGGTACACACGCCACTTCCTCTTCCCTTTCTGGAATAAATGGGAATAAAACTAAAAAAGAAAGAAAATCCTCGAAGGAAGGAGGAGAGCAAGAAAAGGGGAGCAAGAGAAGGGACTCGTGAGGGGTAATTTTTATCGTGAACTGCGAGCGTGAACGGCCTCACGCACGCTTACCGTGCCGTGGAAAATTAAAAACGAATTATTTTCTCTTCTCCTCCCCCGGCCTGTTTATTATTAGAAAAAAAATATATATATGTCCGTGATGACAATCAATCGATCGCGCGAGCAACGACGCTTCTACTCCCCTCCGGTGTTATTATGGAAAAATTATGTCAATGCGACACGATTTTTTATCCTTCCTTAGCGGCCAATAAAACTCGTTCCCGTTTTACCCATTCCCCGCCTCTTGCGATATCTCTGGATTGGCGTGCACGCGATGCAACGAGGAAAAAACGAGGATTCTAATTAAGCGGCTCGTTACGAAACTCCGGCGCGCCGCGCCGCGCCGCGCCGGTGTAATACGTTCTAACGACATCATGTTTTGCGAAAACTGCGCTGCCCGGTAGCGCGAATATTGAAAATTTCGAACCGTGCTAATGCACATATGGTAACCGATATATGACGATTTTAAAACAATTTTCCATCGTTTTCAGAACGACAGCGTCGAATGCTTTTATACTTGAAATACGCATAAGATATCGAATAGTTCTATCGAATGCATAAATCAGTTGACGCGTACATTGGCATTTTGTATTTAGTCATGTTATGGATGTAAAATATTTCTGTTTTGTGCTTTTATCTGAGTCTGTATTGAAAATTTGAAAATTTTAAAAATGTGTTTGAGTCACTGGAATAAATGATATCCATGCTGAGAATTTAACCGATATTGGCTAATTCGTTTACGAGTCGTAAACGATTAAAGGTGCGACTCTAAGTCGAAAATCGTGAAAAATGGCAATTTTCCCACTTCTGGTCTTCTGAATTTATTTTACTATTTACGCGATTATAATATCTTCGTCGTTCGAAACCTTCCACCAGACAAATAAAATGTATATATGTTGTATTGCGTATTGTATTCGTTAATGGCCGAATTTTACTTTGGTTCAAAGGCAATTACTTACACACAGTCTGTCTCAAAATTAACGGCATACACATTAAATTAGAATAAATTTTTTCATAAATGGATCGAATAACTTCGTTTTTCTGCCAAGCTGGATATGGTGTGGTTCGCTAGACGACATACAATGAAAAATTTGGAAAAATCGTGTTTAGGTTGAATTACAAAAAAGAATGGAAGAGTTACAACTCGCTCGATGAAACACTCAGGCGTAGGAAATAAATTCCGCGGTAATCCCCTTTTCCGTAATATCGCTCGTAAACGGAGGTTCGCGTGGACGCGGTCTAATTAGAAGTTTCAAATCCATAAGAATGCCAGAAAGTGACCGGGGCAGGTGCGTCGACTAAAAAGGTGGATCACGGGTGAAATAAAAAAGGAAGAGAGAGACAGAGAGAGAGCGAGAGAGAGAGAGAGAGAGAGAGAGAGAGAGAGAGAGAGAGAGAGAGAGAGAGAGAAGGGGCGAATAAAAGCGGAGAGAAAGCAAAGAAAAAATAGACATGGTATCAGATAGGGACAAGAGGATGAGGAATAGAGTGTCACGAGGAACAAAGGAAGAAATTAGTGTAGAGAGCAAAGAGGGCGAAAGGGAGAGAGAGAGAGAGAGGGAGATAGAAAGAGAGAGAGAGAGAGAGAGAGAGAGAGAGAGAGAGAGAGAAGGAACAGCGAAGGAAGAAAAGGGAGACAGAGGATGAACGCTGGTGGCGTTTACGGTTTGCTGCTCCCGCACCGTTCCTCTTCGTTGGCTAACCGTTATACAACATCCGCTCTACCATAATGCCCTCCCGCTAGAGTCTCAAGTCTTATTGTTCATCGTTATACAATCATTCCCCGTGTTGTACGAAATTCAATGCGTTTGGTAGACGCACGCGTGATATTGCCGTGCCGGCGCGGCGCGGCGCGCAGTGTCACGCCGGGCAGCGCCGCCGCGCGCCGGTGAAAAGCGAAGCTGACGAGCGTACGACTCGATTCATCGATCGGACCAGCAGCGAGCAGGTAACGTAGTGCGCGTATTTTCACCTGTGCGCTGTGCGTGCCAGGGTGCCACGCTGTCGCGTACCGGCCAGTGGTTTCAACACCTGCGGTTTCGCTTCAGATACCCGAAAAGGGCCGTACCTTTTCTTAACACTAGGTTCACGAAGCAAAAATGACTATTTGACAAGCAAATCAATTTGTTAAATAATTCCTCATGGATGCATCTTTACAACCTCAATATTCGTAAATTAAAAATATTAGAATCCGTCGTTTTGACGGGTCCCGTAAATCTAGTGTCAAGCTGCAGTGACCAGAATTAATATTCGAACATCCTGTACGATACTAGGATAAGGGACCTAATTACCCTGCAAGTCTCCAATTGCAGTGTCTATATTGATTATTCTTATTTTGAAATCATAATGAATATTAAAAAAGAAACCCCCATCGATCTCCTTTTGATCGATGATGACCGATTTCTGAATGCTTACGAAGTGTTTTTTAATCAAGAAATAGTATTATAATAGACAGGTTCATTACATAGGGTGTACCAACCTTATGTGTTACAAACTACTCTCTCAGAATCTAATGAAGCTTTGACTTATATATTTTGTTTTAATTGAATGGCTGTTTTTGATACATGAATTTTTATAGTTTCAATAATTGTAAAATACAAAACCGGCCATTTTGACCGCGGTAGGTTTAGTGTTAATTAAAAATGCCGACGCATGCAAAAACGACGACCTCAACCTTTTTTATGCTTGAATTTACATTTTTCGCGCGTTTAATGGTTTAATTGCACACCTATTTGCTTCTCATCGCGTTTGATGCCTATGCTTTTAATGTCTGCGCAACTGTTATCGTGTGGCAGTAAATTGGAAATAGGCTCGTTCTGTTTGACGGAATTATCGAGTACGTAGTTATGCACCGCGCTCTGTAACATATTAGTGTAATAATTACTGAGATTTTAGGCTTTAAATAATTTCGGATTCTCTTGTTTCAGTCTCAACTGTGTATACGGATTAGACGAATGAGCATAAATATTTATTTTGCTATATTTTTAAGTATACCCCAGATTAATTTATCCCCTTAACAATAACATTAAAGTAAGACTATTAATACTGTTTACAGATAATAAAACGGTGTGCGAAGCATACTGTTAGATGACAGTAAGAAGCAAGGAAATCTGTATGAAACTGAAACGAGGGAAACTGACAACAAAAACATATTTGTTTACAGATACTGACAAATTATAAGAGGTTAAGGAGAACCACAGATCGATTCACGATTGGACATCGCGTTGGGCACAGCAGCTGACCAAAATACTTCCTGAAGCTTCTAAAAGCAAGTGCATGGTATAAATTTATGCTATGCACGGTACACATCAACTACGAATTCTTTTATCCGTTACTGCATACATTCATCTTGCCTCTGATACATACTGCACTGCAACGAAGGAACGGCAATTCGTGAGATACGGTTGCCCGATTCCGAACACGAGCCAGGCAACAGGAAATTGCACCAAGTACCTGTGCTCGAATATTTTCAAGCAGTCGCTCGAAAATTTAGGGCATCAGACACACATCTGATCGCGTATGCTCTTGTAAATACATTATTGCTGCAAGGAAACAAACTAGCCCACCACAACTCTGGCTGCGACTGGATTTATCGATCGTGACCCTGCAACCGCGTGCATGTGCGAGCACATACGTACGATGCATATGTATGCGCACGCGGTTGCTTAGTCCCCGCACATCATATAATTGTTCGTACCGGTATCAAGGGTTTCTCCAGATCAAAATCTTAAAACGCGTAAACGTATGCAAGCCGTTCCACGTCGAATTGCACAGGATTTGATAAATTTTCATGTCCCAAATGTCTAACGTATAATTGTCCCAGAACTATCCCCACTACCGCGGGCTATAGCCCGTGAGGGTCCCCGAAGCGTAAACATAATACTTAAATAATAAAAGTATAAATAACTAATTAATTTCTTGGATGGATATTATATCAAATTCTAAATAATACGCCTGTATTTCCATAGAAAAGTTCTTAGCCCTCTGCTGCATTAGTCTTCGTCGCTGTCATCGTTGATTACAGGGTGTATTTCTTCAGTAGAAATAATTTTGGAGAGGTAAAAAATAACGGTATTCGGATTTTTCTAACTATGTGCCCCCATGCGAGACACTGTGTGCGCCTGTGTGAGTGCGAGTGTTTGGAGTGATTAAAGTGTTTGGATTGCTTCTGGCGAGTACGGTGTTGGAATTCATCCATGGCTATAACGCCGATATCGATAATTGCCGCGTTAAGCGTTTAACCTTCTTTCTTTTATCGGTTAAACGAAGCCTGCAACGCCGCCCTGTCGACACCGGTAGATCCTCATTGTTCCGCAACAAATCGTCGTGACCTCTTTGCTCAAACAGGAGAAAATACTTTCTCAACGGGCGAACTTTTTACGCTTCCCGCGGGGAAACGATACAGTCGATAACCGCAGGCTAGCGATGGGTTCAACCGTGTCACGAGCATACGTTCAACTCGACGCTCCCAGAGGACAAACATCCCATCAGTGGGGCAGTATCGCCGGATCAGGGCAATTTACTCGAATTCAGGGGAACACGGTTCTCTCTCTCTCTCTCTCTTTCTCTCTCTCTCTCTCTCTCTCTCTCTCTCTCTCTCTCTCTCTCTCTCTCTCTCTGTCAATACGAGACGGAACGCGTCACGTGACACTGGGGTATGACCAGGTCAGGTGACCAGAAATTCTTATGGTACATCTGTTTGCTATCGAGGGTTTGGAAGGTCAAAGAGGCAGATCAATTTAAGAAGCAATTGAAGAACTACTGTCAGAAACATCCTCAAAAACAGCTGTCCCCAGGCGGACCATAAACCTAGGCAGTAAAGGTGTTAGCACAATGTGTAATATTTGACCATGCGATTCGAAAGAATACCGAGTATATGGAATCTACAGGATGTCTCAAAAATGTTGTATTGTACTTCCTTGAAAGGAACAATTCCTGGCGTCATTTCAAGTAATTTTTTCGTTTGCGAGAATGTTCTCCGCAGCTTCGTTAAGGAGTTATTATGTGTATGTCATGAATTAATAACTATATCGGTACGAGCGATGATTGTGCGATGCACACGCGGGAGAAGTCTAGGAACGCATTACAAAAAGAAGAACTGACTAGCGGGAACGACGCTGCTAACGCATGCGCACGACACACATACAGGATGCTCGAATTGCACCGTTACAACAAATACGATGGTAAAAATGTCATAAAAAGAAATCAGGAATGATAAAAGTTGCAATCTTTCGCTTCGCTTGCACTGGCGCGAGTCTCACCGATACTCGACCTTTCGCTTGATCGATCCTCCCAAGGGTGGGACTAAAATGTTGATCATTACGGTAGAGATCTTCGCGACAATTACGCAGATAATACCGTACATTATTGTATAGCAAGTAAAGCGATATAAAATTTGTCAGAAAAATTGTAAAAGTTAATATCGTCAGATGTTAATGCGATTCAAAACTTCAAACAGAGAAGAAAAATAGTATACAAAATCGCGAGGTAATCGATGATCTAATAATCGATTGATGTCCTCTAAACAGTCCCGGGGCACGAAGAAACCGTTTAATTTTCAGCGGCACGTTTTGTGTATCGACCCCGGTTCTATTTAGAAGAGAGAATCCGAGCAGCGCAGCGACGGTGCGCGATCCAGATTCACAATTGCATCCCGGGCTTACGGGAAGAAGTCGTTGCACGTCAAAGAATAATCCGCTTTTCTTGACCGCTCTTCTTTCCAATAATTGGATTTGCTCGCTCGTACGTTTCAGCGCATAGGGAACCATGTTAAATCGATTTGCCGGGGAACTTGTATCAAAGGTATTCTCTCTGTCTCTCTCTCTATCTCTATCTCGTGGACCACGTGTCGCTTATATAGATCTGGCCGGCACTCGCAACGATGATGCCATGCCGCAACGATCGATTCTCGAAGTCACCGCACGATCGCGTCTGGAAACGACAAAAGCGCAAAGTCGCTTTCGGTGTCGGGACGATTCGTTGCTCCCGAGTCCCGAGGAAAGCCCAGCGCCAATAGAATTTCGCGATGCCCAACGGACCCTCTGCCCGCGTTCTTTCGTTTCGATTCGTGTGGACAACTATCCAATCCACGACGAAAGGATTTAACCCACTATAAGACACAATTTCTCGGACGAGAATACAGTTTCCCATTCAATTCCGTTAACTAGACTCACCGAGAGGCTTCCGGGTGCATTTTCATCTAGTCATTCCAGTCGAAGCAAACGTATTAAGAGGATATTCTGATTCTTCATTTTAGGAATTATTGGAGAAAACCCTCGGGGTTACCCATCTTTGCTCGGCACCGCGAACCAAGCTCGCTTCACCTGAATTACCATGCAGCTGACCATGTCTACAACTGACCATACACACTTCCGATTCTTCATTTTAGAGATATTGATATTATAGGGCAAGGCACCCAATTAATATAGGCACAGTAAGTGGTACCCCCAGAGTAATTGGGTCCCTTGCCCTAGTTGATTCTTTAAACGCATTTTTCGCGAAACCTTAGCCCCGTATATCCAGTAGTTATTCTGAAAAAAAGTTCTCAGAAATCCCTTGATTTCATTGTCACTGCACGGGAAGTCTCCCTTAATGAGTTAAAGGATACAATGGATATATCTTCCTGCGAGATGCAAAGCGTAAAATATGAAAAAATAAATGTTTGAAACATTTCGAATTGAAATTAGCATTGGCAGGGTTTCGATGATGGGTTTCCGAAGCGGATACGGCCGTAAAAGTTCGGCGCAGCTTCCGGGGGCGACGCCGACGGTATCCCGGTCTATTTTTCGTCTTGGCCATAAATCCCAATCACGGCGATGTTATTTCGTGGCTGGCAAGTTTAATTGAGTTTCGTCATTCAAGAAGGTACTCGCCTCGCGTCGCGTCGCGTCGCGTCGGGCCTTTATCTATCCTCTCCCGCTTCTCGAAGCGAACTCGGCCGAGACCGATTATTATTTTCGATATTGCGCAACAAACCACGGGGATCCGGCTTTTAAATATTGACAATTACCGAAATAGGCCCGATGTGTTTGCGCTCGCGGACCACACCAGTCACTTTAATCAATTTGGAGAAGTACGGTGAAAACCGGCCGTCGATACTCGACCCGACAAACTGCTATGGAATTTCGTTCGCGTCCGCTTCATTATGGTCCGAGTAATTACGGCAGCTACAAATGGAATTGTTACAGTTCCAAATCGACGGGACAACAAATCTCGGGGAAATTGATTTCAACGTTTATTCGGATTTCGTATTGAATTGTGAAGTGCGCCGCTGCCTCTTAAATCTTGTAACGGGTGAGAATGAGAATGCTATTTTTCGAATATTATGGAGTGTAATAGCAGTAACAAAAGATATAAAAGTTGAAATTAAAAACGAATGAAATTGAAAAGCTGAATGCAAACTCGACAGTGTGTCTACTTAACCATAGGAACCTGCGGTACAAGTGTCGTTGGACTTCAGACTCACCTGCAACAAAAAAGGAAAGAAGCAGATTATTATTTCATATTCAATACTGATAATTAACCCCCTGCACTGCTATTTATTTTGTGGTTACACTTTGTTGAAGATGGTTTAAAATTGCAGCCCATTTGTCTATTCTTTAAATTCCGAACATTTGTTGCGAGTGTACAATTCAATCTAGAATCGCAATAAAATTAAGTAACCAACATGTGCATTACGAAAAACCTACATTTACATGCTTCTAAAATTAAATGGGGAAACGTCCCATTCACACGATTTAACGTTCGTATTAGATATCTTTGTCCCCCCTCTCTCTTTCTCTCTAAAGATAAAATAATGAACGCAACTTATTTACATTATTTACGGTGCATTTCATAGATTGTAGTTATAATAATCACGCGTCTCAGATCTCTCTACTATTGTGTTTCAGGCGTTCATAATATAGGAGAACGGTCGCAGGATACAGCAACAGGCGAAACAGACGGTATTCCGGAAGCATAATTAAAAAATGAAAATCTATCCACGTCATCGGGTCGGCGTTAAAACATCGTTTTCTTATTCCGAAACGGCAGATGCATGTGAAAACCGGCGTAGAGTCACAATAAAAGCGTGTTACGTAAGAAGGACGATTACGCGGGAACCGCAGGCACTCCTTGCGCAAACGTGTGTAACCCCCGAGAAAAATCTGCCGCAGCGGTTCAACCGAAACGCTCGGCTAAATTTTATCGCCGGTGTAACTCCGCTGCACTTCTGGGTTTATAGCCGGCAAATCGCGACGAAAAACCGGCTACAAAACTCTGCCCAGCAGACACGTTCAGTTCCGCGAACACAAGTGTCTCCCCGCGAACGGAAATTCTTACAATGCCTTGTTTCCAAGAATGTGTCGCACCGCCATTTTATTCCTCACGTTCGAAGATGCGTTCGCCTACCGTTGCGAACGGAAGTCGCGAGACAATCTGGTCTCACCAACCGAAACGATTTTCTAAGGAGGGTTTCCGGTTCTTCAGGGTTTTTCTCCTTTGTTATCTTTACCAGCAGAACTGTTGATATTAAAACTTTAACGCCTCATGGTCCCTAGAGATTGATTTGCAAAGATTTAATTCGCATCTTGGCTGTCGGTGTAGTCTGTCAGGACAGAGACTATAATCGGCGGTACGTATTTATGCGCAAGTGCGCATGATTCTGCGGCGAGTGCGGAACTCCGTGAAAATGTCATCGGCCCGTGAAAAAATCGACAAAGATATTTCGAATTCACTGGGCAAATAGCTATCGGGCACCAGTGTAACGGCATTATCCTCTTAGCTGTGGGTTCACCCCGGTATCGCGTAATGCGTTAACTTTCATTGATGTGTGCAGGTGCGTGCATAAACGAACACCCGCTCATTGATTCCACGGGCCCTTTCTCTTTCTCGTGTACTCGGCATAACTAGTCGTTTTCTGACTGCACTGATGCTCAAAAATTTCAAATCATTAATTCGCACGTAAACGATTTCCTTTGAGAAAATGTTCTGCGCGGCGATAGGTTTCTTGCCGGCGGACGCGTAGAGGACATACGAAGGACATTGACTTTTCTTTTTCAATGGAAACATATATTTTTCAGTGCATCGCTTAATTCATCTTCTTTACAGGAAAGTGTTAACCAACTTATGTGAAAAAATCATTTGTTTGAGAGACACGAGAGGTTCAAAGTGACGATCATCGTGCGTACATCGTAACATCCGCAAATACTGAAGAGAGTAAGTAATGCTAAACCTTAATATTATGAAACTACAAAAATCAGTAAAAAATTATTAATTTAGTCATTAATTCGACCGAAAATCGCAGCAGGGTTCAAGCTCTCCTGGCAGTAAACGTGTAAAAACAAAACGCGGAGAAACCTTCGAGAATCTGGAATTTGAAAATGAATTCTTTCCATGGTTTCCTAGACAAGTTCTACAAAATGAAAGAGAATCAGTGCATGGAGAACCTGGAAAGCGTTTCCGAAGGTTATGCAATTGATCGGGGCTCTCGCAGCGAGTACGGTAGAAATTTGGTGTTTCGAAAGAAGAAAATTTCGAGGTGAAATTCGATCGTTCCCCTCGAGTTGTATAGGTATCTCTGCGAACAATCGGGATCGCGTTGTTGCTTTCGCCATGGGTTTAGGTTGCACAGCACAACACCGTCCAGCCATAACTGTTGGGTGATTCTTGTGGACTATGTCATTCTAAAACCAAATCCAAACATAGAATTGCTCTATCGCGCAACGTTATCGAAGAACATTGATTTTTGTAAAAATGCTTGATTTTGATAAAAAACAAAAAACAAAAAAAAAAAGGAAGGTGTTACACGACAACTAAATATGCGAGAAAGTTCAGGTTTGAATCAAAAGATAGAGGGAACTCTTCTGTATATATCCACATCGCCAATTATATTTTGTTGCACTTTCGAATAGTTGTAAACGCTTGTTAAAGTTTGAAAAAGAGCTGACAAAGTTGTGTGCATGATATCCCACTCTTCCACCTCTGTTCAGTAGTCAAGTAGAGGGGGCAACTTGGCCTAAGCCGGAGAGAAGAGTGGGGAGCCACAACTGGCTCATAGTTGCCAGTTCAAGACTTGTTCCCCTACTCTAATTTCACCTTCTAACATAATACAATGAATATCGGCTTCGTAATTTGGTCCCTTACCCTAGTATACAAAAGATAGGATGTAAAAGTGTGCAGTTCTTTTCTTTCGTATATACGAAACACAAAAATATATGAACTGTCCTATACTTTTTGTCCAACTCTGTAGATGTTCCTCTCTGTAATCCCCCTCGACATATCGGTACACTGTTGACTTTCCGTTTGCTATCTTTATTTCCAGTTTGTCCGAAACATCCGAAAATCCGACAACGATTGCGTACCACCGGGACAAAAAAGGGGGCGGGAGGGGGGGGGAGGGAAACAGTGAAAAACGGGGATAGACGGAAAGCCCATTTGTGGATACCGGTGGCCAAAGAGCCGTGGGAAATGTAAAAGCGTTTCCTCGTTACGGCCGCGCTCGGGCTCATCGCGCAACAAATACGGTTTTATCCGTGGTGATGGGAGAATTAAATTTTCCTCTCGTGCTTTCCTCAAACAGACAGCAACAGTGGCGTCCATGTAGGGTAGAGGCATGGGTGAGAAGCTCGAACAACACGGAAAAACAAGGAGAGAACCCGTCGAGGAAGGGGAATCAAGGAAGAGGAGGAGAACGAAATTCCACAACTTCCCCCTCCCCAAAAAAAAAAGCTTCACCGGTACACGCTTTTTATCTCAAGATCACCGGCTAAATTTTAATTACGAACTCTCTCCGCGCTGACGAGCAGAGTGTATAATTTTTATTACGCGGCTTATTTCCCGCGCCACGAGCGAACACGCAGACGAACATGGCCGAGCTTGAATTTTCCGGCGGAAAACGCGCGCGAGAGAGACATTTATTGACGACGGTTGATTAATCGATGATGCGAGAAACCACCATGCTACAAATGAACGGTAAATGTTATTCGCTCGTTACATACAGGGGAAATGTCCGAGTTTTAATGATAGTTTCTCACAGACATTATGATTTTCTAGTAAACACATTTCTGTTAGCGATGTACAACTCCGTGAGAATACTCCGTAAGACAATACAGTCTTCACTCGATACATGTCCCATATATCTAGCCGATAAAAGTCCCAGAATTATCCCCGCTCCCGCGAGGTATACGTATAGAGGTAATACGAATCAGGTATATCAGTGTGAGACCAGGAGACCACTACTAATCCAATAACAAAGCTACTTTATTTTTCATTATTTTCCATGGGACTTTCACCAACATATTCGTGACATTTCTCTAATGAAAACGATTAAATTAAAATGATTTTTCACTGTCTCTAGAGCATACGATTCAAGTCGATCAAGACTTTCAAGTCCATCATAACGATCAAGACGATCAAGACTTTTAAGTCTATCAAAACGGTCAAGACGATCAAGACTTCCAAGTCTATCAAAACGATCAAGACTTTCAAGATTTTCAGGAATTTCAAGAGTTTTCAGTTTCGAATCAGATTCGAAGTTCCTATCGATGAATCTGAAACCAGAGTGCGGAAAGATTCGCATAAGCACGCTCTGTTTACCAAGGTGAATCGTCGAGCGGGTCGGCTAGAAACGGTCTGGCGAGAGATAATCGGGAGCTCGCGGGACAGGTGTGATTTGATAACGACGCGTGGTGGTGCGTCGCGGCGCGGCGCGGCGCAGCGCGGCGGGTTGAACGATCGACGGCGTACAGTACACTCGGGATAGCGTTAGCGAGGATTTAACCCGAGGATCCCGCATGGCTGACGGGAATCGGCAAACTCGGAGTCCACGTATGGATCACCGAGGACTTAGGTCGAACCGTTTGGTTGGCGGTAACGCGCGTGTCATGTGCCGTGTAGCATAATCCGTTCCGTCTCTGTCACAATGTCACGTGACTAACCCGGTACTAGCAGAGAGGGGGTAACTTTTTCCCCTCGATTCGTGCCCCCTCCCCTCATCCAGAGTCTACGAACTGGCTTGCGAGCCGCCAATTCGTCACCCCCGGTATAAACAATAGAATTCCTCAACATGTAACCGAGGATCCCGCATGGTTGACGGGAATCGTCAAACTCGGAATGTATGTATGGATCACCGAGGACTTTTGGTTGGCGGTAACGCGCGTGTCATGTGCCGTGCAGCATAATCCGTTCCGTCTCTGTCACAATGTCACGTGACTAACCCGGTGCTGGCAGAGAGGGGGAAACTTTTTCCCCTCGATTCGTGCCCCCTCCCCTCATCCAGAGTCTACGAACTGGCTTGCGAGCCGCCAATTCGTCGCCCCCGGTATAAACAATAGAATTACTCAACATGTAACCGAGGATCCCGCATGGTTGACGGGAATCGTCAAACTCGGAATGTATGTATGGATCACCGAGGACTTTTGGTTGGCGGTAACGCGCGTGTCATGTGCCGTGTAGCATAATCCGTTCCGTCTCTGTCACAATGTCACGTGACTAACCCGGTACTGGCAGAGAGGGGGTAACTTTTTCCCCTCGATTCGTGCCCCCTCCCCTCATCCAGAGTCTACGAACTGGCTTGCGAGCCGCCAATTCGTCACCCCCGGTATAAACAATAGAATTACTCAATATGTAACCGAGGATCCCGCATGGTTGACGGGAATCGTCAAACTCGGAATGTATGTATGGATCACCGAGGACTTTTGGTTGCTGGTAACGCGCGTGTCATGTGCCGTGTAGCATAATCCGTTCCGTCTCTGTCACAATGTCACGTGACTAACCCGGTGCTGGCAGAGAGGGGGAAACTTTTTCCCCTCGATTCGTGCTCCCTCCCCTCATCCAGAGTCTACGAACTGGCTTGCGAGCCGCCAATTCGTCACCCCCGGTATAAACAATAGAATTCCTCAATATGTAACCGAGGATCCCGCATGGTTGACGGGAATCGTCAAACTCGGAATGTATGTATGGATCATCGAGGACTTGGGACGAACCGTTTGGTTGGCGGTAACGCGTGTGTCATGTGCCGTGTGGCGTAGCATAATCCGCCACCATATGATGTGACGCACACCGTGGAGGCGAGAGCCCTCGGCCGCTCTCGCGTTGCGGAAAAATCAATAACAAGCGTGGTCTGGCGTGGCGCGTCACTCTCTCAGGTGCACGGCTGCGAGCTGCGAGCTGCGAGCTGCGAGGAAGGAAGCCAGGGCTGTGCTAACCAGGCTAGGCAGTCAGCCAGTGAACCAACCGGCCAGCCTGCCAACCGATCGAGCGGACGATGGAAACGAGTCACCTGCGGCGGCACACTCTTGTGTCCCGTGTGTTGTGTCTCGTGTGTGAGGCACGATCGAATTCCCGCCATCTCCGCCATACTATCCAATGATATCGTTCTGCACATGCTACCGAGAGACACACACTTTCACACGTACAGACATCAATGTACACACAGGGTGTTCACGAAATCGTGCCACGAACTGGACTCGTTCGATAATACTGTTCGACACGCGTTTCGAAAGTTTACAGCAATAACGAAGCAGCTGCACTATTTTTGTGGAAAATATTCTCCCATAGACTTTTCATCAGGGTACACGAAATTATGGGCTCGGGTCGGGTCGACACTTATCGACGCATAATTTAATATATAACGTTCTAGTCTGGTTTTGTACTGTTACTTTTAACTTGTAATTTTTCAGTGCAGTTAGATGGAGGAATTTTTAATCAGGGGAAGCATTATGCAATGGAACGTGTAAAATAATATCATTTCATTTTAAATTCGCGTGAAATAAAACATAATTGTTCCGCATTTTCTGGCGCCATAATTTTGTTTTAAACTCATTTCAAGAATACACAGATGTCAGAAATGGACTAAAATGTGCCAATTTTTGCTGACATTTTACAATTTGTTTCGAGAACTAAACATTTAAAAAAAAAATCTAATTCCTCCGCGCGATAGAATAAACCCTCGGCCTATAATAAAGAATTAAATCATCACAAAATTATTTTGCAAGGCTCTTCGCGTCGATAGTGGTAGTAAAAAAGGAGATTAAGATTTGTTGCACACTGTAATTAGAAATTACCCGGAAAGGAGGATAACGCACGTTTTCTAGACTGTTGTAATATCAAACAGGAATTGACTAGCATGTCTGTTCGTAACTTACCGTATCTACTGATTGTATATACGTAGGTACTCTAATGCACGCGCGTTGAGTTTCGCAAATCGGTCATGAAATCTTTTTTCTTTTTGAGAGTGCTTCTCAATAAATTTTAGTTTCTCTTCTTTTCGTTTACAGGGGAACAAGGACCTCAGAGAACGTAATAAATATTGTCTAAACCATTACTACATTTTAGGTCAGGTGTTTAAAAATTTTGAATACACATATGGCTATGATAGCTTTATTATTGTTTAAATTAATTGTATGATTCGTGCAGAATATTGATTTTCACGATTACCATGATACCTCAATAATGAATCGACCAATCTTCTTCAAATTAAAAAAAAAATTTAAAAATGAAGAAAATAATTGAATAATTCGATGAAGATTATTTTTCATATAAAATAGAGATCCCTTTATCTTGTGAACTGAAATCGCTCAGAAAAAAGATTTTTTCACAAAATGGCAGACGTATATAAGACAGAAATTCATTTCATTGAAACTTCATTGAAGCTTCTTTGAATAATCAAAAAAAAAATATCATTCACAAGAGAAAGGAATCTCTGCTTCAAAGATTCATCGATTGAGACATTGTGGCAACTATGAAAAATAATATGTTCTGAAAATCACAGAATAATTTAAATAACAATAAAGATAATTGCATAGAAGCTTTACTGCAACATCTTGAAATATAGTCAAGCATTTATATCAACATTTCAAAGCGCTTAATCTATAATAATCTCGGTTGTCTAGAATTGACAAATCCGACACCACCTTAAATAGTAATAATTAACAAACAACATTCGTATCTTTCATGCAAGTAGCTTTTCATTTTCGGAAGTGAGCAGTTTTATTCGATTCCTGGAATCAGCCCCTAGAACGTCCGTGTTAGTATTGTACACGTACACAGTCGGACACCCTGTATGCGAGCAACATCGGTAGGTAGGTAACGTGTAAGGTTTAATCGTGCAGTGCGCCTGCGCGTCCCGTGACGTACGATATCGCCGAGGTAGAAGGAGACCGAGAACGGAAGAAACGGAAGGGAGAAAGAAACAGAGAAAGGAAAGAGGGAGGAAGAGCGAGAAGAATGAGAACGGGTTCAGAGGGCGCAAGAGAAACGGGCAATATGGCGAGCGCGGGAGTAGGACGGACGGTCGGAGGGTAACCTAGAGGTAAGTTAATGGGAAGGAAGGAAGGAAGGAAGGATACCGGATGTACTCTCCCTCCTTCTCAACCCCCTCCCCTCTCTCTCTCTCTCTCTCTCTCTATCTATCTATTTATTCACCTATCTATCTCTCCGTCTTTCCTTCTCCCCTCATCCCTGTGTTGGTACACACGAACTCGTTTTGACGCGCGCGTGTCGTTTTGAAGCGAGAGAAAGGGAACAGGGTGAAAACGAGGAAGCGATCAACTGAGGGATGGAGGGAGGCGCATACAGAGTGTTCGACAAAGTAGACGCTCCACCAGATGATCCAAAACAGGGCAAGAAGCCAGAGCTTCAAAATTTTATCCGATCTTCAAGTTACTATAGTCGATTTCTTGAAGAAAGAAAAAATTAGCAAACGAAACAAGAAACATTGAATGTAATAGCAGAATTTCAGGAAACACTGTCACAAAATTATTAACAGACGAAATAAATTCGTATCTGCTCCACGTTGCTTGAAATTGAATTTTTATTTTGCATGAAAATTCTTAGTTGTCCATCGTATAACTTGTGGTAATGAAGACTAAAAGAGTCCAAATGACTCGTTTTAAACTGCTCATTGAATCGGTTTCATTTTTCAAAAGTACGTCAGAATTAATATTCCTCGAACTCACATTCTCAAATACTATTAGATCTGGCTTGAAAGTATTAAATATACTTTTCGTGGAGAACTACCTAGGTCGTGTAATGAAATTTGATTTATTAGGAAAAAAAATGTAAATATGCACTAATCTTTTATCATCTGAATAATCAAATGATTTGTTTGCAATTTTAAGGATTAGAATTACGAGGCTGGCGTGAGCAATAATCAGCATCGTCATTATTATTATGAATTAATACTGATCCAATAATTCAACAAAACCTGCGACGAAAAATGTTTATAACTCGATGCAATACGATGACGTCTTCCTAGAAAATTATTGTGAATATCAAAGCAACCAATGTCTCAATGTCCGTGAGCTTGTCATTTATGTAATTTAGAAATCTTGATTTGAGCACTCGGCGGTTTTACATCATTGTTACTCGCGTGGTACATCGCTGTCCGTGCTCTTTCTGACTTACGCGTGCCACTATTGGCCGATCGAAGTGATTTTTTATCGTGAGTAATTCCAAAACGCGGCGCTCACTGTCACGCTTCGTCCCGCAGAATTATCGCTTAAAATACAACAACAGCGACACGAATTTGTTTCTAATTTAACAGATGTCTTTACCGTTTCCTAACCTTCTCTTCCATCTACGTTTCAAGTGTTCATTAACATCAATTAATAGATGAGATACTTAGAACGTCGCAACTACAGGTCGCACAATGGCGTTATCCGAATGTTAAAACAAATATCCGAATGGCTTACAATTTCCCAGCCTCTCCATGTGCACGTCAAAACGTTATTAACGCGAATAAATAGATAAAATATGTACTCATGTTCTGTTTTTCAAAGAAGATATCACAAATTCGCTTACAGTTACAACAGCTGTCCCCCCCACCCCCCCCCCACCCCCACCCCGCCGTCCCATTACTTCAGACTTGCAACATAGGAATAGAGTGGTCAATTATTATAACTACCAGAGTATT
The DNA here is from genome assembly GCF_050948215.1 of Halictus rubicundus. NCBI lineage: Eukaryota > Metazoa > Arthropoda > Insecta > Hymenoptera > Halictidae > Halictus > Halictus rubicundus. The sequence continues at coordinate 8,754,860 of NC_135164.1, read as the reverse complement.
TACAGTATCTTCTTTCGAAGAACGGATTATGGAATATCACAACAACATACCAACACACACAGTAATCGTTAGAATATTACAAAATCTTCTACCCAATTTAACAAATAACTTACAATTCGCGAATTGTTCCATTTATATGAATTTTGAGTTTGAGATTTGCGATCAATGACCTGAAAACTCGGGACACCAATTTTTCGATAGGTCAAATCTTTGGTAGGTTGATCTCCTTGATCTAGGGGATTTCCCGTACGCGCCAAGCGCCCTGTGTGTGTGTGTACGCGTATGGGTGCGTAATGCGCGTACGCGCGTCGGGCAGGGGCACGGGCACGGGCACAGAACGCTGCGCGGCACGGAGCGGTGGCAGTGTTGCGGTACGTACCTCGTCCTCGCCAGTGGCCACCGTGTTCACGGAGTCCATACTCTGTGAGAGCGGCGCGTCCATGATGCAAGCGAGTTTGCTGGATGGTCCGGGGTTTCCGGGTACTGCGGTTCGAGCGGGTGGCGGCGATGAGTCCACCGTATCCCGTCTCGGGCGTTTTAAAGCGGGCGGCGTTATGGTTGTACCGGCGAAGACGACAGGCGCCTCCAGGACGTATCACTGGCAATAACTCTTCAACAGATAGAAATCCAGGCGTTCTCGCCTACTTCCTCCTTCTCTGACGCTCGGCTTCTTCTTTTCCTCTTCGTCTCCTTCCTTCCGTTGTCTTTTCCCTATCTCTCTCACTCTCTTTCTCTTCGCTTCACTCGCGCGCACACACCGTACCTCTATATCTCCTGGCTCGCTCTCTCTCTCTCTCTCTCTCTCTCTCTCTCTCTCTCTCTCTCTCTCTCTCTCTCTCTCTCTCTCTCCCCCTGTTTATTCCTTTCTATTCACTTCTTCTTCCGCTTCCTGTTACGTTTCTTCTTCGCCGCCGCCTGCTCCTCAGCCTTCACCGCTACCACCACCTCCTCCTCCTCCAGGCCTACAACGGCACGGTGTACTGGCTGTTCCCGTCGTTCTCGATACACCTGTCACACGCTGTGCAAGGACGTCAGGAAAGACCAATGCAGAGAAAAAGTTACAGAAAGAGGAGGGGAGGAGGGTATTAAGGGGGACACGGCAACGAGAGAAAGCGAGCGAGGGAGAGAAAGAGAGAGAGAGAGAGAGAGAGAGAGAGAGAGAGAGAGAGAGTGTGTGTGTCTGTGTATGCGAGTGAGTAAGTGAGACGGTCTGAGCAATACGTAGAATGTGTATGTAGCCTGCAGGTGTTCCCACGCGTCTATTTTAGAGCAATCGATACACCGTGCCCGTGGAGGAGGGCCGAACCCAGAGAACGTGTTCTACAGCGGCGGCTCGTTGACAACACTTGTTTCATCTATCGGCGGACGACTTGCTGCGACGGCGGTAAATATGCTGGACTACTGGTTACGTCGGGATATTCCTCTTTATCTGGTGTCACGTTCGGCAACGACCGTACTGTCCAATCGTATCCGGTGATCGATGGCGAGCGGAACAACAACGTCGACGACGGCTGACCGGCGGCGGCGAATCCGGCTGTGTCCGCGCGACTTGCGCCTGAACAGGTAACGGCGATTTTGCTGGAGACGTTGAGCGCGTATTTCTTTTTCTTTTTTTTGTTATGAGCGCACCGCGTGCGATCGTCCCGTATCCTTCGTGCTTAGACGCGAATAGTCTATGTACACATGTATGGTATTATATGCACGTACATACGTTTTAGCGCGCCCGCGCGTGTGTGTGTGGCTGTGTGTCTGCGTGTGTATGTCTGTCTACAGACAGACGGATTCTATGCATGTGTGTATGTGTGTGTGTGTGTTCGTGTGCGTGTTCGTGTGCGTGTGTGTGTGTGTGTGTGTGTGTGGAGTGTGAGTGTAGTGCGCGAAAACAATTTTATATAAAATTATCGATTTATTTTTGTTTTGACGGACCGAGCGAAAGAGACGAGCCGATCGATTTAAACGAAAAAACCGTGAACCGTGATTTAAATGAACAACACACCGGCCAGGCAAGTAAGAATAATAATAATATTGTTACGTAAGCACTGCGACACGACTGGTACGCAGGTTGCCGATAGACTGACGAGCGCGACGCTCGAGACGGTTGCGCGCGCGGGGTCGGTTCGCCGTCGGCGCAGGGGTGGGGCGCGGTGGGGTGGCCCGCGGGCCACTGGGTCGGGGTAGGTGAGTGGGTGGCTGCTCGGGGGTGGGGATCACATACGAGGCTGGACGAGGGGGTCAAGGGGTGAGGCACGCGACTGGAGGGGCGAGCCCTCCCTATTCCACCTTTTCCTCCGACTCCGACTCCGACTCCGACTCTGACTCCGACGACGCGACGCTGACGGCGTACTCGACCGAGGAAACGGAGCTCTATCAAACCGAGGCATCGTCAAGTTCGTCCAGTGGGTGGGGGTTGGAAAATTATACGGTGCTTCCTGTGCTTCGTTTGATTTCCGCGAAAGTCTCAAAAATTTCAGAAATTAATTGCCTTCTACACTCGAAGGCGAAAGGATAGCACATCTGACGTATTTTTACAGTTTTTAAAAACCGGTAATAATGCTGTAGGATTCTAGGAACAGGGACACGGCCACAGAACGGAACCCTTCGGCTTTCCCTAATTTCCATACCTATTTAGTCTGGGTGTTCCAAGTCCCCCCAAAATCACCATCGAATGTCCGTCACAGCACCGTCAAACAGAACTCGCAATTAGTCAACAGATTAAGACTTGTCTCCCCACTCCACCTTCCCCTTCTACGTCGCTATTCCCCCACGCTTTCGACACGGCCCAGTCACCTGACGCATTTCGTCTCTGTCGTGCGTGTGTCACAATGTCACGTGACTAATCCGGCACTGACAGAGAGAGGGTAACTATACAGTGAAATCTCGTTGTATGCCAGTGCCAACCTTGCGTTTCCAAGTCAGTGGAAAACCTCATACCACCGGCGGTGAGTAGCCGAATCTCGAAAGTTGGCTATATCGGTGTGAGACCAGAAGGCCACTACTAATCCAATTACGAAACTTCTTTATTTTTCGTTATTTTTTTATGAAACTTTTACCAACATATTCGCGGCACTTTTCTGATTGAAATGAAACCCGATATGATATAATTCCGATGATATTTACTTGTTTACAGGCACTATACCTATGTATAATTGTATTTTCCAAATGAAAGCGCGCTGACTATCCGTACTCGGACATCTGCATTTTCCGCAGGGTGCAGATGGTATCGAACCCTCGGCCGTACGAGGGGAAAAGAGAGAGAGAGAGAGAGCTATGCGTATTACTCGGTTCTGCTCGAAAAACTTCGTAACCATACGCTTTCCCCGTGACTAACAGGTGGAAGCCGTTTGGAACGTGCAGCTTTCCTCGAGATTAGCAGGTGGAGGATGCTACGACTAGTTGTGACGCGGGTTATTTCGAACCAGGTCTGGAGAAACCGCCTTCCCGTAGAAAGCAGATGGACGACTTACACAAAGCGCGCTTCAAAGGGATCGCCTTTTTCCTTCCGTGAGTCGTCATTAGCAGGAACAATCGGAACGACGCGACGCGACACGACGGTAACTAAACGCCCTTTTTATAAAGAGCATCTCGTGCAACTGGTTGAAAAAATCGGATTCTTTTGCATAAAATTTCGGATTACCTTGTCATTCAATGAACATCGTCAACTTTCTTTCTGGATTTCTAATTGAAATTTGCTTCTGAACTTTTCGAAAGTTCCTTTTCCTAAAATTGCTATGTTTGGCTTAAAATTGGTATTCCTCCGATCGGAGAGTACGGGTATAGACGACTCTTTGAGAATATTCGTCTTTTCATTCCATAGTACATAAGTGAAACAAATACCAGTATAGAGACGTTTTATTATCTTCATAAACATCACAAGATGTTGTAAAACGAGACTAATGTAATTTCAATTATTCCTGCGCAACTCTTTCATACATGTCTCTGCGCAACTCATTTATACATGCTCTGCGCAACTTTCCCGCGCTAGATTGAGCGCCAATTCTAAGCTTATTCCAACTCTGATTCTCACTGTACATAACAAATATTAAACAACTGGAAACGCTACAGAGACTGTAATCAGACACTAATGTTCCGGATAATAAAACCACGAAAGTATTTACTAGAAGAGAATACTGATTTTGCAACCCTCAATATACACTCCACAATCTCTACAATCTCTAGTAACGTTATATCGCACCTGAACAAGCAGATTATGAATTACAACAGAACAATAAATTATTAATACAATTAGAACAATAAATTATAGTTGTAAATTAACTATGCAGCGGATATTTACCGTATTAAATCCGTGTGGCTGGTAGCGACAGCCTAGCGTCAACGATATCGATGATATTACAATTTCCCACGACTTCCTACTTGTATTCTTGCCTCTTCTCACAGTTCAAACCCAGCAATTTCCAAAAAATCACTATTACACAGCCTGAGAAGTAATTAATTAACAAACTCACAGAAACTTGAAGCACTTTGCTTCCCTATTCGCACAGCTACGACGACTCGGTCGGTTCCAGATGTTACTGTCAGATGGCGCCAACAGTCTCTCCCACAAAAATCTCAAAATAGCGCCATTACTCGTAGCGGTAAAACGCTCAAACTTCTAGCCAAAAGTTACCGATACTGTTTCCAGAACTGACTGTCAGATGGCGCCACCGGTGTCGTCCCCAAAAATCTGAAAATAGCGCCATTACTCGTAGCGGCGAAACGCTGAAACTACTAGCCAAATGTTACCGACACTGTTTCCGGATGATAATGTCAGATGGCGCCACTGATCTTTTCCCAACAAAATAAAGAAATAGCGCCATTACCCGTAGTGGCGAAACACTGAAACTACTAGCCAAATGTTACTGACACTGTTTCCAGATGATAATGTAACAGATCTCGTCCCTGGCGCTTCCCAACAAAAATTATTTACATAACAAATTACTTCAGATTGAAATAAATACTGAAAGAGATAACACGTCTTTTATTTGGAGAAATATATTACACTCCTACAGCGCTTCACCAGTCGCGCCATCTGACTGTAACAACTGGAAACAGTGTCGGTAACAATTGGCTAGTAGTTTCAGCGTTTCGCCGCTGCGAGTAGTGGCGCTATTTTCAGATTTTTGGGGAAAAGACTGGTGGCGCCATCTGACAGTTACCTCTAGAAACAGTGTCGGTAACATTTGGCTAGTAGTTTCAGCGTTTCGCCGCTGCGAGTAGTGGCGCTATTTTCAGATTTTGAGGGAAACGACTGGTGGCGCCATCTGACGGTTACCTCGAGAAACAGTGTCGGTAATATTTGGCTAGAAGTTTGAGCGTTTTGCCACTACGTCGAATGGCGCTATTTTTACATTTTATTTCTGGCGCTAATTTCAAATGAGGTGTTGGTTATATCAATAATTGCAACATTATTGCATTATTGCAACAATTGCACACATTACCGATTAATATTTAGCAGCAGTTTACGTCTTTATTATACGATTAGAGGTGACAGAAATAAATTATTGAAATTAAATTGCAAACAATAATATCAAACGTAACTTAATTAACAAAGATAGCAGCATGCTTGTTACCAGAACGAATCGTAACAACCCATACGCCCTTTCCCTTTTGATAGTCACTCGGTTCGCTCCAAAATTTTCTGGCACTCCGAACGATCGAGCAGTCATCCCCGCATCTCGCAATTAGGCGACGACCGATTTGCTTCTATACCTTGTACAAACAGACTTGAAGCCCATAATCGCGATGATGCCATGCTCGCCGATAAAGGATGCTCACTTATTGTACATTCGCAATCGTAAGCGAAACGCTTCGTCACCGAACGTGATCTATCTACTCGAGTATGCTCCAAACAAAAAGACACCTTGATGTCTGCGCGCGATTCAAATCGGAAGATATCGAAGGACGATCATGACGTTGCCGATGCCAGTCGCGAGGCTGTCCCTCAATCAAATTGCAAGATGCCTTTAAAACCAGTCCAACCACGTACAATCTCGAATAAATCGTGCACTAGTTTGAAGGTGCTTTGAATCAGTCTCATCGGGAAACGAAGCCTGTTGTTCAGTCACGCTCGAGGAACGTGTTCAAGAAGAGCCGATTCTCGAGAAACGTTCAGAACACAAATCTGTAAAACTGTAAAGCTGTTTGCCGTTGTGCAGAAATTGTAGCAATTATCTCGTTCGGTTGTGCGGGTGTTGATAAGCGTTGCGTACACGTATTACAAGCGCATTCAGGTGGTATCAGGATATACGTTCCTCGGTGAACGCAGGCTAACAACGACGTCGTTGTCAGTCTCGTGGCGCAGCTGCCGAGAGCGCCGTTTTCGCTGTCACGGCATCGATCGGTCACAATCAGCCATAACCTCTGCAACTCTCTGGCTCTTCACCCTTCCAACTGAAACATCAGAATTACTGCACGAGGCTTACAAACGAACCTCCGCCGTGTTCCCTTCAACTTCACGCGATTCCCGTTTGTAAATCATTTCGGGGGAACGGTGCGAGCAGAGTGGTTCGATAGGAGTGCACCAGGAAGACCTTCAACCGTGTGCAACCCCTAAGCGAGGCTCTCCAGTTTCAGCGAAACAAGCTAGACCCAGGGTAGGCCACAGTGACAATCGGACATCCATGCAGTAAAGGTTGACCCGTTCACTTCGAGACGATTGCAAAGTTTCACAGTCTAGGCCGACAGAGAATGGCTGCCAGCTGTATTCCGCTGATAGGGAACGGACTTCCCCTTTGTTCCTCGGCAACGCCCGCGTGAGAATATTCGCACGCGTCGCGCATAGCCTTTCGTGCAGTGTCATTCGACATAGTTCGCGATCACTGTGTCATCCCGGTGACTCTGTTTGGGTGCTTGGCGCGGCTCACCCGAAACGCGTGCGATATTTCTGGCGCGGGTTTATCCGGCGGTACGATCGCACACGTGTGATAATATCTCGAGTATTCTGAACATTCTTTAGTATCATCCCACGTAGGTGCAGGAATTTTTTTTTTTCGAGAAGAATGCGAGCTCGAATGAGTCTTCGTTCGACGAGCCAACGATAGGAAGTTAGTGAGAATTAGATTAGTCCGAATCACTGGGCGACTTTTCTGCTAGATTCGTCATCGATTTCGGGCCTCCTGCCTATTTCGGGAAGGCTTTGTGCGAACTGTGAGTCCATGGAATCCTGTGCGTGCATGTGCTGCGTGCGCAGACAATGCGTAATTTCAGTGTGTTGTACGTTCACGTGTGCGAGTTCGTAAACACAGTTGCATGCGATGGTGTAGGGCTTGAGGTTTCTACGGTGATAATGGAATTGACAAGTTCCGTTGTGGTAGAATTCTATCTGCGAGTCGCTCTTGAATAGAATTCTTTCAAGATATTCCCCTCTTAACTTGCCAGCAAGCAAACCCATCGAGTATTATCAAGGCAATCGAAGATTATCCATTTCGAAATCTAGTAAAAATATTTTCTGACATATCCACTCCAAAACATTACGTACCATTTGTTTAACACTAGGTTTACGGGACCCGTCAAAGTGACGGGTTCTAATATTTTTAATTTACGATTATTGAGATTCTGAACGTCCATCCACGTGGAATTACTCAACAAACTTATTTCCTTGGGTATATATTATTTAAAAAATGGCTGAAAACTTGGATAGACGCATTCTTCTTATTTTTATAAAGTATTGTGAAATACTCACTTTCAATGCTCCGTAAACCTAGCGTTAAGAGTCGACGTTCCTTATGATCACTTGAACTTCTCAGATTGGAAAAATGGCGTGCTTTTTGGCAGGTGGTCCGACGTAATGTCGCGCACATAATTATATCCGTTCAGGCTACAATGTTACTCGGGATGAAACAACGAGTATAGTAATGGAATGAGGCACGTTTCGTGCGACGTAACGATTTGTGTTTTGATCGAAGGTGTCGCGAAGAGGAACTTGATGGCAGTCGAACCGCAGTGCGGTCGTCGGTTTAGCCGTTTCACCGGCTAGCTACACCGGGAGGAAAGCATAGTAAAGTGCTTCGGCATCTTGGAACAGACGAGCATGAGTGTTCGTGGCTCGTGGACACGTGCCTCGACGCGCGAGTCTCCCCGATAGCACAGTGCACCGTGGACGTCGGCGTCTGACGTCATTTTGTTCCGGCGGGAAAACAAACGACATCGAAAAAACGCACATCATCGTCATGGAGCAGCAGGATTTTCTGATCAATCTACATTATTTGCCGATCTTCCTCTTCATCGCGCTTCCCAGCGTTTTTATTTTAACGTGAGTCGCTGGTTTCTGGTCAATCTGACCGCTATCTCTCGTCAGAAATCAAAATATGAGCCCTTCGACGCTAGACTTACGGGACCCCTCGAAATGACGGGTTTTAATATTTTTAATGTACGAAAAATCATTGAGAAATTTATTTTTTTCTTTTTTGTATTGAGTTGTAACGAAAGTTCTAGAAGAATAAAGTTAAGATATTCGTAGATTTGTTCAATAACATATTTTCCATTCTGTTCTATTTCTTTCTTTCTTTCTTTCTTTCTTTTTTGAGGTAATTTATCATGTTATTGAAGAAACCTATGAATAAATATCTCGATATTATCTTTGAATTTTAATTTGAAAATGTTACGAACGTGGAACGCTACGTTTCAACGCAATATATATTATAAAAAGAAGTGTTAAAAATTTGGATAGACACAATGAGACCCAAGTACCATATATCTATAAATAGACAGTAGTTTGTCAGCTTGAATAGATCTTTTAAAATAATTACAGACTTCTAATATCAGCTTTCATTATATCGGCAGATAAAATATTCGATTAGCATCTGCTGAATCATTATTTGCTTGTGTCTGTCGACACTCACGTGCCATGCCTAATTAACATATCGGTGAGATACTATCATTCTTCACAGCAATAAAATTCACGATAGCGTCATTATGTCAATAATATACTGTAATTTGGAAAACTTGGGCACAGATCAACATGCTTTATGCAACGATCAAATTCATTTCATTATTAAATTATTAACCCCACCGTGTACTAAATACGACTGTTTTTAATTTCCTTTGAGTAAAAATAAAACACTGTATGTACACTCAAAATATTACAGTACAAAATTTCATTCATAATTTCATAATTTCCATTGGGAATGAAAATTTATTAATCATTTCAACTACCATTTCTATTCATCATTTCTTTTGTAATAGTAGACTGTGTATGTAAACGATTCACTGTTTCTACTTTGTAGTTATGTAATAGCGGTTCTGTTGGGCCATGTGGAGGCCGGGTTTCCATACATCTCGGATGCAGCAGCGTATGCACCGGAAAGCTGCATATTCGCCCAGTTTATCAACATGATAGCGATGCTCAGTGAGTCCATTATCACGGATACATTTGAATTTTCGATGTTCTATAGCCAGGAAAATCGATCGTCGCTCTGCACATGGTTTAGTGACCTCGATTCTCGTTCGCGTGGGACTTTCGACGAAGTAAAAATAGTGTTCGATCTCGAGATCGTTTTCAAAAGAACACTCCTAGGCTCCTCAACGCGAGTCTGCAAACAAATATTCGATGTATCACAGTATCAAAAGAAATTGCTATGGTAATAAAAACTGAATATGTATAGCACAATAACAATTCAAAAACAACACGAAATTCTTCTTTATGTAGCAGAAGCATTGATGAAGATACTAAAACACTGAATAAGATGCTGTATAATGCTTCACGTCATTGTTATATATTATGAATTTCTGTTTTATAAGTCAATGCTTAAAAATCTGAATTTCCAAAAATGTTCGCAAACCTAATAATTTATGATGATCAGTTCTTCTAAATTCGCTAAGTACAACAGAGAAAAACGAATGAAATCGATCAGAAACGTCTGCAATATAAATGTGGTTTTATAGTTTACATTTATATGTATATAAAATGAAGTAAACGCCTCAGAGAATTTTCCTAGAATTGGTCTGTATAGTTAATAATTGTCAGTCAAGTATTGATACATTTATTTATGTACTGTTATCGTTTCAGTGTCGTTCGTGATCTACATAAGGTACTCCCAGGTGAAAGAGTGCACGACTATCTTCAGTTTGCAATCGTCTCTACCAAAATGGAACCACTGGGCCCTAATCTTTGGCCTAACATCCACCTTCGGCCTTTCCGTCGTCGCTAACTTTCAAGAAACCTCCGTGCTCTTCGTGCATTTCATTGGCGCGCTTCTTTGCTTCGGTTGTGGCACTGCTTATTTCTGGACACAGGTGAGAAAAACATACTTTCGTGTGATGTTCATTTCGAAAACAATATGCAGGGTGTTCGCGATCATTTGCACCAGCGTTTCTTTCGTAAAACGTAAACATTAGATAAAAACCGAAGAGGAGGTAGTTGTAGTATATTTTACTGGCAATATGATAGCGTATCTCAGTTTTTCGTATTTTTGATATTTTTCTAGAAACAAAGGTGACCTTCATTTTTTACAATGGAATGCTACATATTTGTTTACGTCACACGAAAACGGACATTCAGACGGGTTCAACCGTGTAGTATACTATGGTCATCAGGGTCATACAAGGGCAGAAATAAAAGAAATAGATTTAACATTTATTGTATTTACTAGTATGTTATGTAGACATCTAACTATGAAATAATCAGGAGTCATAGCAGTAGGAAACGGAAAATGTGGCCAAACTTCCCATGATAAGTTTTGCAATTTTCCGGAAGTGCCTTTCGCAGTACGTGGTTTAGTGTTAGCAACAAAAACGAAACTTATCAAAGGAAGTGTGACCATATCTCTCGTAATTTCCTTAATATGAACTCTTCCGTTCAGCACTTATTTAGAAGCATGAAAGTATATAATAGCATACGTATTAACTCACGGACGGACTGGAAACTAACGACTACAAAAATCGGAATCTACAAAACATGCATTTAACAGAGACGCAAAGAAAAGACAACTGTTACGAAGCAATATCGTGTTATTAGATTAGCTGAAACGTAACCAGTTTTCCGTGTCTTGCATAATTTCTTGGAAAGCTGATTGATCTGTGGCACGGTATCGTCTCCGGGAATAAAGACTGTCCGTTCTATGTATAGTCATCGACGTGTCTCGCTTTCAGGCTGTGTGCACGTTCTACCTACATCCGCTCGGATGTTCGATGAGACTGGCGCATCTGCGAACGGGATTGTCTATCTTCTGCACCGTTTGTTTCTTCGTCACCCTAATCACCGGCGTGCTGTCGCGACTGGCTTTCAAGGGTTGGTTCGTTTCTTTTTCCTATCCAACGACCACCCTTCCCGTTCGTTCGCTAACAAAACGTTTGCCATTTCAGGAACGAATCCCCGGAAATGGTACAAAGGTGACGGCGGCTGGGAGTTGCACGTGGCTAGCACCGCCACCGAGTGGGTCTGCGCTGCGGCATTCTGCATTTACATTTTGACATTCACGGATGAATTTAGGGACATCAAGATCAGCCATCCAAGGGTACATACCTCTGATTCCTCCTACAGTGATCAAATGATTAGAGCCGCTTGCTCGGGAATTTAAAATGTTGATTTACCGGAAACCTATTAACCCTTAGCACTCGAATGGCGACTGTAAGGCGCCATTAGAAATTGCTGTGTCATTATTCAAAATATTTTTTACTTTATTAAATGTGTCTGTATTTAATAAATTACTAAATACTTCGGTATTGTACGAGTAAATTGCACCATTTTCGTATGTATAACAGGAAAAATTTATATATATATAGAAGGGAAATATTCTAGGTCAGAAGAAATGTTTCGTTTTGGAGTTAAAATAGCTTCGAGTGCAAAGGGTTAACACGTTGGCTTCCAGCGTCGTACATCTGTGAGAATCATGATTTCATCGAGAATCGAATTGCGTGTGTTCATAGTGCTTGTTTGAAATTATAACTATTATTCGGAGAACTTACGAGTTCTCTATGACAATTTTCTATTTTATAGAAGAATATTTTCTTAAATATTCTACAGTCAAACCTAGCTATGTAGCCTGTGGTCGATACAAACACTGCTAACGAACATGTTACCCCTTTATTGAACTTGCAATTTCGACTTGCACTTCAAATTTTTATTTTTCTCATTTCATACAGCTAGACTTTCGTTTAATACCTGATTATTTTAACCCTTTGCACTCGAGTGGTGACTCTGAAGCACCACTAGAAATTGTTGTGGCATTACTTCAAAGAAATTACAAAAAATATTACAAAATTTAAATATTATATGTGTAAATCGGATCAGTTTCGTACGAATAAACTGAAGATATTCCAAGACGGAAGAAAAATTTAGTTTTAGAATGAAAGTAGCGCCGAGAGTGCGAAGGGTTAATATAAGCCCGTCAATTGAGAGGTTCAAGATTGTGAACAATGGCTGCATTCTATTCTCAGGTTGTCTGCGTGCCGAACCGGATGAGGTTGAACGAGGAGACGCTGAACGAGAGCCAGAACAGCACGATGAACCGAGAACAGGGCTCGCCGAGGGCCACCTGATCGCTCATAGGCAGAGGCGTCGGTGGTTACGTGAACCTTCTCTCGCACTCTCCAGTGAACACCCCGTGTCCCGGCTACAGGTACTGTGAATCCCGAGAGGCTCTGTTGGACGAGGTCGCGCCATTGGTGGCGACCACGCCGCCAGCTACCAGCGACTACGAGAGGAGAACCGACGTGCTCTGCCCGGTACAAATACACGTGCAGGACCCATCGATACGCGAGCAACGACGACAGCCGAAGGAACGAGACGACTCCGAGAACAGGCAGAAATGGGCGGAGGATTACCCAAAGAAATGGATCGACCTGGACGAGAACATCCTGGACGGTTACATACTGATAGACGACGGGTGTCTGGGGCCTGCCATGGCGCTGGACGAGTCGCAGGAGCTCCCTTATCCCGAAGGAGCCGCGGAAGTTGACGACGACGACGACGACGCGGACAGTCACGGGAAAGACGATTCCTCGATCTACAACAGGAGAAGACAGGGAATCTCGAGGAGACCTGGAGAGAACCTGGACCTCTGCACCACCTATCCGCTGGCTAACAGTCATGGTAGCGGTCGAGAATGGAGCAGCCACCCGAAATACAGCGAATTGTACTCGGACGTGGCTGTCAAGAAGTTCATGGAGGCGAACCGGGAAGACACGGCGAACTACTCGGTGGCGAACAGTCACGGTAATCGCAGTGTCTCGTCGATGAACAGGGAAGGAAGCTTCAGAGACACCGCGGAGGCTGATCGGCCGAACTGGGGCAGTAGACCGAGCACGAATTACGAGGTAGCGAATAGTCATACCAGTTACGGGATGTATCTGGAAGGCCAGGCACAGCAGGAGGACAACACGCAAACATCCGGATGGCCAGTGACGTCTTGGAGGGAACACATGTTCAACACCTCTGTGCCGGAAGAGCAGAAGCTCAAGTCGGCGAACGTTGGTATGACGGATGACGACGATACCGTGAGAACACGTCGAACGGAAACGAAGTTGCAAAGTGAGCACACCGTTGAACCCGCCTGCGACATTGAACAATGTTTGGTCGAGATCGAGGAGAGCCTGTTGAACATTGAACAGAACCTGCTCCACGTGCAGGATATGGATATACCGGAATTGAGGAACCTTTTGTACAACAGTCCGAGCATCGAGAAGAGTCTGTTCGAGGTCCAGGATCTTCTCTACACCGACGGCATCGTGACCGTAATCAAGAAGAAGAAGAAATCCTTGTCCCTCGAATCCGAAGAGGAGAACGAAGACGACGAAGAGGACGACGAGGAGGAGCAGGTTTGGGTTGGCCGTAATTTAACGATAAAAGACAACGACGACGAGGACGGGAACGCCGGCGCTGGTTCGATCGATCCCTCGAACGAACTGTCCGACACGAACAATGTCCAGGTGACGAGCCAATCGGGATCAACCGATCATTGCTCGAACGTCGATTTCATGAACGGCTCGACGATCTTGCCGGTGGAGGAGAGCCTGAATTACACCGAGAAGGCGATCAATTTCATTCCGAACAGCCTGAACAAAACGCTGCCCAGAAGAATCGTTCTCGACGGGGCGAAGGAGAACATTCGCCTCTGTTCGTCGGAGCCTGAAGAGCCAACGGCAACGATAGACTACAACCTGAACACAACCTGCGCGGAGAAGAAATTGCTGTGCCGCGACAAGTGTCACAACAGAACGAACTCTTTGGACGAGGACTCGACGTTCCCGAATTTGGACTCGGCCGACAAGCTGGAGACCGGCAAGTCTTCGCTGCAGAATTTGCTGATCGAGCCCGCGAACGCCAACCTGTTGGACCATTCCGGGAAAGCTAGATCGGAGGAGATACTGCAGACCTCGCGGGAGAAGTTTCTCAGAAATCTCAACCGGAGGAGCGTGGACGACAAACGCTGGACCATCATGGAGGCGAAGGAGGACTTGCAGAAGAAGATCGAGTCCGTAGCTTCCCATAGACGGTTCACCGTGTCCGGTGGAAACGATTCAAAGAGAATTAGGGTTTCGAAGGAATTCGTGGAGAGAGGCGCGAGCTCGACAGAGAAATCGCCGAGCAGACCAAGAAGGGGCGCGATGTCCAGCGACAGGACCGGCGAGAAGGACAAGGAGTCCTCCAGCGGCAAGAGTTTCGAGAAAAGGAAGAGAAAGAAGATATCGAGCAGAAGCCATAACGCCTCGGAGAACGCTCTGGTGCCTAGCAAACTGATATCATTGTCGTTGTCCCTCCTACTCGCGGCATTGTTGCAAGCAGTCAGGTGTCTGACAGACTTGGTCGAAGACGCCTTCAAGTCTGTCAGCTACGACAGAAGCGGCCTATTGCAATGAGACGGTTTTCGTCCGGCACGAAAACGTTCCCACGGGACACCGTAGCGTCCACGATAAGACACCGTGTTAGAATGGTTAACGTTAGATGACACTACACGTATTTTTCGTCGCACGTCTCCCCCTTTTCAAACGTTTCCTTATACGCTTCCGTCCAAGACCAGGATCTCTCGATTTTTCCGCCAATCGATCAATATTTCTGTCGATATTAGGGACCTAGATTGTTCTCAATGTGGTTAGCATACAGTCTCACACGTTGGTCCGTCGCACGTGAATAATTGCAAAGGAACGCTGTCAACTAATTGCGTGACCGAGAGCATCCCTAGCTTTATTTCAAAGTTGCTTCGAAATTACTAAATAGCCGTTTAATGAAACTCTGGTGTAAGCTGATCTAGCGTAACAGCACACTTACGTTCGTACAACACGTTTCCATTCTGTTTCGTACAGGTATAGTCCCATCATAAGTGGCTTACTTTATCCCTCATTATTCAATAATCTTGGATTAGGTACACTACCTTTGCATTGAACGGCTGAAGTGTAGATCAAGATTGATTTAGTGATTTACTTTCTTTGATAGTTTAGTATATTCGATACGGGATTAGTTGTCTACACGGGGACCATTGACATGCGTTCAGCATCGTTTAAATTTAATTGATGGGTGTACGGAGGTTGTCGAACTTTATGTAAAAGATAGTTTACGAAAATGTTTTTAAAGGAACTAGTACAATTTTCGAAGATATTTACTGTGGACACTGATTACGACTCGCTTGAACATTCTAATAGACTGATAAAAATCATTACCGGACTGCGGATTTATCTGCAAAACGAACATCTTCGAAGTCGAATGCAAGAAGTGGAAATTAAATTGTAAACGCACTTCTCTTTTTCCCATAATTTCAATAAGTCGAGAATGATGTAACAGCATTCCCAACACTGGGTTTACGGGACCCGTCAAAATGACGGATACGTAGATGAGAAATTATTTAGAAAATTTATTTCTTTGGGTATATATTACTTGAAAAATATTGCTAAAATTTTGGGTAGCACGTTCTTGTTATTTTAATGAAGTGACGCAAAATATTCGCATTTAGTGCTCCGTAAACCTAGTGTGTTAAATTCTTCTTCTAGTGTCTTGCCAGTTTTGTTTTTTTACTCAGTTTTACCACTAATACAACGAAGCCGCGGTCTGGTCGTTACCAATACTCGGAGCGGTTGTTTAATTCGTATATTTAGTATGAGACTGTTTAGTATGCGAGTATTTCACGTGCGACGATCCCGACGAGCCGCGTCCGAAATCGTTTGTAGACCGATAGCGATAGCGTCGAATCATAGTGACCGATCCAAGTACGAGCTGCGCGAAGTATGTACATCGTGAAACAGAATATAATCTCCGGTAGCGATGGTTTACGTCCGAAGTTCCGACTATCTCTTTTCTCTGTCATAAATGTTCAGTGTACGACTCATAGATTACGGGAACGAAGAAGCTGCACACACCTCGTTAACGAAAAACCAACGAATTCCAGAAGCGAACCACACAGACAGCCTTAGAACTGGTCTTGGAAACCGCGAAAGACAGAATATGTCGCTACTGACGAGACTTCCGGGTTTCGAACCTATCATTTGCAACCATAAACGTCCAGAAGCTGCTGCTGATGTCTGTGATAAACGCTATGCTTACGGTCCACGATTATGTTTTTACGCCGAATGAGAACGAGAGAATCGTGCGCGGGAGTGGTACGACGTGTTGTGTATTCTTTTTTTCTCTCTCTCTCCCTCTCTCTCTGTGTGTGTGTGTTCTGTTGCACGATCGTCGAAAAGTATATTTCGTGACGGATCAGAGACTGTTTGTCGAAGGGATAGGTCGCCGGTGTTATCAGAACGCAATCAAGAACTTTTAAACGAGCTTCCAAGGAAGGTGTTTACGGATCGCTAGACGGGTATGTGTGCCACAGACGATGAGCCACGGAAACAATAGTGCACGATAATAGAAACGAGGAGTTGCTGCAAGATAAGAACATTATCGATGGTGCAAAGTACGGGCTAAGTAAATTGTACGGTGTCTGACGTCGCGTACGTACACGTTCAAAAGTGCCTAAACTCGTCGCGTATCGTCCGGTACGCGGGAGGTACAGTACATATTATCTAATTAATGTTAAAAGAAAATGCAGAAAAAGAGAAAAGAAAAATTGAGAAAAACTAACGATTTAAACGCTACCTATGTCTCTACCTAAGTAAGCCTCTTTTTTCAAAGGTGTAACGTTGCTAGGAGAAACGAAACAGAAAAATAAAGGAAAGCAGGGCAAGCTGGCGAGAACGCTTAAAGTACGTTCGAAATACTTGTGTAGATGTTCAATCACTCTTGCACCCACCCTCCTTCGTCCCCCATGCAGCGGATAGCATGAAAGGCGAAGTTTAGAACCTCGCAAATTAATTTCGCCCCGGCCGGTGCGGATTATCAAGGTCTAATAAGAAATTTCCTCGACGAAACTCGCGAATTCATTTTGATCGAGTTTATATTCGCGTCCGCCGCGCCGCTGAAAGCTCAAAGTCGCCGCGGACCCCGAGGAATGTAATCAAGCACTCTTGGAAATTAAAAATCTCTCCCGCCGGTACTAAGAATCTTGTTCGTCTATTTATTTATACCGGAGCGAGAAAATTATTCGTAATAACGTTCCGCCGCGGCAAATGAAGTTCCTTCCGAAAATTACTTTCGACAAGATCCCGTTTGTCGGTTAAACTGATTTTCTCTTGGGCATTCGCTTAATATCGATCAGGATGAACTTTTTCAGACGCTCCGAATGCTCGGAATGCGAACAGTAATTTTACGTTAAGTTCCGAACGTGATTGCGAAGCGTCAATTTAATGGTTACGTGGTACGAAGTGGTTCAGCTGTTTACGCAGGCGTTTTCGTGACGGAATTTTCTAAACGCTGTAATAAATCTACTCTGAAATACTTCAACGTAAACTTCAGAACTTGTTTTATTAATTATCATTTGAGGGGTATTCTGGCTTTCCAGGCAGTTTCTTTTCAT
This sequence comes from Halictus rubicundus, assembly GCF_050948215.1. Classification (NCBI taxonomy): domain Eukaryota; kingdom Metazoa; phylum Arthropoda; class Insecta; order Hymenoptera; family Halictidae; genus Halictus; species Halictus rubicundus. Next base: position 8,737,038 of record NC_135164.1, on the reverse strand, counting down.
CAATTTTTATGGATTTTTTAGAAGAACTATTCAACTTTTTGCAATAGAATTTTGCACACATTTATGGACATTTGTAGTGCACAAGTTATATCTTTTAAATGAAAGTAATTAGAATTACGGAATGATATTGTATTATAGAGTATGTTTTCAGAAACACGCGTTGAATGTTGAAATGATGATACCCCTCCTGGTCAAAAAACCATAAAATGAGAAAGTATATTAATCGGTAGCGACTATGGTCTGAACAAAAATAAATTCAAAATCATGACTAATCACGAAATGGCGGCATTTTGAAGTAAAACTACTATTTTTCTTATATTTCTCCGCACTTTACAGAAATAAGAAGAAAAATTTAATTCATTTTACAAAATTTTCGTTGACCCGACGACAAGCTATATGCTGAAGATTCTCTCAAAATTTCAAGTCAACTGATCACCTGGAACTTTACACTTAAAGAGAATGCAAGAAAACTCGATTGTCCATGAACGACCAGAATACCATGTTATTATTTCTTAAGGACACAAGTTAATTTATTAGTTGTAAATTGTCACGTGCAATATTCAGGGCTTCTGGGATTTCATAATGTCCTCCTACCAAAGGTATCGGACGTTCAAACTTGCATCTCTCTTCTCCCATTGATCCTTGGCCAGGAGATCATCCAAAAAGCTCGGGATACCGCAGTTCCCATCCTCCAGAGGTAGAGAGAGATAGACAGAGAGAGAGAGAGAGGGAGGAGAGAGAGAGCGAGAGGGAGTATCGATCAATGCTTGAAGCTCATCGCGTGTGACAACGGAGGTCGGCAGGTCGCTATAGAATGGAGCCCTAACTTCCGAACCTACTCGACACCTAGCACGCTGCTACCTACCGAATCAAAATCGATCCTGACCTCCATAACTTCACGGTCTTTCATGGAAGACCTGTTATCCTCGGGATCGCTAATTTTAACCTGGATCTGACAATGACCGTGCCCGAGGCAGCCGCAACGCTTAGCACAGGGCGGCGTAAAGGACACGAGCAAAGGATATCCTAAATATATCGCTACCGATCGATTGCCGTGTAACTTCCTTTTTGGCAAAGAGCCGTTTGATAGACTCCCGGACTTAATGAACCCCTTTCGAGCGAAGACTACCTCGGGAGGAAGGAGGGTGGGGGATGGAACGGTGGTGGATATAGCGCAGCGAAAGAAGAAGTTCGATGTCCACCTGTTATCCGATCACGTTCGATCTGTCCAGGTAAGGTGTTCCATATTCATGCGGGGCCAAGCGCCACTAGAATTTTCAATTAAGATCCCCGGCACGATTCGCGAACACACTCGGAATACATTAAAACCGCGCAGACGATGATGACGGATAGCTTCGAGCGAGCTTTACGGCGCACTCGAACAGTTTACGGAGCACTCGAACCGCGTCGCTTCATCTCGTGCGGATATTGGCCAGGCCATCCATAACACGCCGATATTGACATCTCGTCGGATATTTATGGCGGCTCTCTCTCTATATCAAGATAGATAATATTCTTTCGGACCGTGTCCCACCGGAATATCAATCGTCGAGAAAGAGACAAGGACCGCGGGTCCGGCGTGGTTTACCGCCCCTGGACCTGGCGATAGAAAAATCGCATTTTTCGGCGGACAACAAACGACCACACTGATGCTGAAATATACGTTGCCGGGGGACAGTGTCGTAAATACGGTCAATCGAAAACGTCATCGTACCCTCTTTAACAGTATATAACCACGGGACCCGTCGCAGTAACTTGTACTAAATTTTCGAATTTACGAATGTTCAGATTGTAGAGATACATATACAGTCGGTCCGATAAGTATTCGAACGCTAAATCAGAATACTAACTTTACCCTCGGACTCCGAGTTCTATGCCGGAGTCGTTTCTGACCCACGCCGATATTTTACTAATTCAGTTTTATTCCGACATTGGACGATGTGTCGGGACCGGCATACGGGGGGTTAAATTTTTCTGCATATTTAAATATATAGTTAAATATTTCTGCCATAGGTTTTTATTGTTGAAGTCCTCAGTCTAGTTATCATTTAGCCAGGCCTGAAGAAATTTTTCGTTCCGAGCGAGTGTGCGTCGTGAGGATGCAGGTACAGAACAAAATGGCCGACTCCTTTCATCTCGTTTCTCTTTCGATCATACGTCACACCGCTTTTATTACCGCTATACATAGTTTTATGAAGTATTGAACCGAAGGGATGCGATCGCGCCGAAAAAGCAACGTGAAACTTCGCTCTAAAAATGGAACACCATTGTGGAAAAGTGATACGTTGTTGCCGCGCGACGGGATTTACGAGGGATTGTAAACTGTAAATATTGTACCCCAGTTACGAGATTTTCTGCCGTCGCTGCACCAACAGCTGCACAACCTGTGCGGACCGGTAGCTAAACTTTTTTAATAACCGAACGAGCTAGAAAGCGCATCGACGATGTCATCAAATCAAAAATCATTCGCCGCGACAATTTAACTTGAAGTGTCAACTTGAAGAACATTGACTCTCCGAGTTTTCAACGTTTTAATAGGTTACTCCGCAGGTGTTTGCATATTCCGCTTTCTAAATGTTTCAATTCGCTCTTGCCGTCCGTTTTAACGATATGCAAACATCTCTGGAACATTATTTTTTCCAGATGGAAAATAATGACGAACAAATAGTCGGTTCTTGGGAGTACCAGAACTCGTTTCAAAGTTTCCGGGGTATGTATTTCCGGAATCTTAGAATGAATTCTTGACGAATTTCTGAGGTGTTTAAAAAGCACTACCAGATTTTCAATAAACGGGGCGAATTTTCGCGTTGACAAGATTTCGGAAGTTACATCCGGCGAGCATGAAGTTCGAAGCAGCTTGGCATTCATCGCAACACTGGCAAGTGAACTTTCGCCGGGATGAGGATAGTTCGACGCTACCGACAAGAAAATTCTTACCTCGGAGAAACTCGGAAAATTTCAACGACACTCGAGCAGCTCGTAACCCGAGCAGCATGCCACGAGAACTCATGCCCGGCAAACTATACATGTGTACACGCGGACGCGGGAATACTTTCTGCGTTACGCGAAGCTTGTTTCTGTAAGCTCCCTCGCAAACTCCGAGGGGACACATGACCGTGAAAAATAGAGCCTGCAAAGCCGTGTTTCGAGCTTTTCGAGAAATATTATTAACGGGGACTGCAGATGTTTATGAAATGTTCACATTCTCGCCAGAAAGTTTCAAGAATCCACGTCAAACGGAAACTTATTTTCTTTACCGAGGCATCAGTTAATTAGTTATTAGTTATTAGTTATTAGACAGTTAGTAGACTTCTGAAGGATATAGAAGTTGGTATGTCAATTTGTTTACTCGCGTGCACCTTCTTATAACAATTACACAACATTTTATACGAGGTGTCGATAATGAAATTTACATTTTTCTTTTTAAGCAATTTCAATCCGAGTCGAAATTATTTTGCGTTACATTACACGCATTTGCAAAAGTATCTGCCATGTGTCGGAGATTACAAGTTCCTTTTTGTCCTATTGTTAGATCGACAAATTACAATATTTTAGAAACAATGAATCGTCCTGCAATGATCTCGGAATTTCTCAACAAAATCTTGTTTTACCAGTGGTAGTTCCACGGGATATTCAATTGCAATTACATTCTGTAAGAGAGGCTCTGAATTAGAAAATCGTTCGGCAAGAGGTTAGAGATGCAAACGAGCGGCGCTTACGATGAAACTGGTCCTTTGATATGCCGTTATTGGTCCGGTTTACAAATAAACAGGAGAGCCCGCGTCACGGATCACCAGGTCTTTGAAGAGAATGATCCCGACGTCATAGTCACCAGAAGTGAAACCTCGAACCGCGCAATCTCAGGCACAAGTACTCAGCGAAGGATATTATTTCCCGGGGGCACGTTGGTCACCGTCGAAACAAAGTGTGGCACCGAAATGATTCATAGTGCACCGTACACGAAATGAATTCCATCCAGTTCGTTCCTGTTACTTCAAAGCGTCCCTTCTTCCAGTGAGAATTTTGGGTTGTCTGTTTGAACGCGACGCGATGTTCCGTTGTCCAATTATTCCCTGTGACCCGAGTAAACGAATGAAATAACAAGCATTGCGCGACCGTCCGACAGGAATACATTGCGAACAGGGAATGCAGAGATCCTCGTGCATCCACCGATGCATCCCCCAGGTCGGCTTTGTGGCAGCCGCGGTGCATTCGCGAAAATTGCCAAAAAGTTGACACAAAGTCGACCAGGAAAATTTGCTACTTAACACTGGGTTTACGGGTCACTAAAAATTACCAATTTACATTTTTAGCATTTTCAGAATACGTTACGCAACGCGTATACGTTTTTTCTGTCCTTGACCATGAATGACCTTGGACTAATTATAGTCACTGAATTCCTAATGAAAGGGACTATCATTGTAGGTGTTTAAAAAAGGGTGGTTCCATTTTAAAAAGTCAAGGTGACCTTGATATCTCCAAAAAAAAAATGACATAAAAACAAAATTTTTTTTTGCATCGTGTCAGCCCCATTGTACCATTCCACTTTGTCCTTACCATATTTTACGTATTTTTAGAAACAACAAAGATATTTGAGGTGCTAACGTTTGGTGACTCACCCTGTATGCCCAAAGAAATCTTGAATAATTTCTCATGGATGCATCTTTGCCATCTCCGGTAATTGTAAGTTAAAAATATCAGAACCCGTCATTTTTCCCGTAAACCTCGATATAGTATTCCGAGACACCGTCACTTTCTTCGGTAAAATTGTTTTATGATTCGCCGATACGCGCGCCCGATGCAACGCTTTGTGGCGTTCGCGGTGCACACGGCGTGCTTGCAGCCGGCTTGCAACGCGGCTGGAAATTTTGCGGGATTAAAGCTCCGGTGACGTGCTCGCGTTATCGCTCGAGTCACTGTTCTCCACGATGAATGGCCATTTGCGACTGTCTGACCACGTTCGAGCTATTGTCGCAGTTTTATTCGACGGTGTAGCTTGTCCGGTCAATGGCGGATCTATCTACTTCACTGCCCCATTTCAAGTTTACGGCCCGTGTTACATCGCTGCGGTAGGCCGATCTCATTTTATTCGATTCTTGACTACGGACTGCTCGTTTCCATTTATCGGCGCCCTTTGACCTTCGCTTTTTCAATAAACATCTCCAAGAACAAACCATTCTGACTTTCTTTCTTGGACGCCGGAAAAAGTTTCGGACACTCTGAACTTTTTCAAGAAGTAATTTTTCTTGTCAGTCACCATTGCCTTCGGTGAATTTTCACAGAAGCCACTATAAATGTTGAATGGAAACGGAACAAAGTTAACGTCGAGTTTATGATTATTCGCGGCACTGAACATTTTAAGAGCGTATCCTTTCGTGAAGGTGAATTAACAGTGGAATAATAATCATGTCGGTTCGATTGAACAATGGGACACCGGTGACCTGAATCTGGAGACAGTATCGATCGCATGCGTTACGTAAAAATGATCAATTATCAATTAGTGGTATCTCTATCGAGAAACCATACGTACTAAACATGGAACGTATCGACATGCCTGCGGAGTAGACAAGAACGCATGGTATACGAAGCTCGTCCCGGGAGTAATTTCACACAGCTACGATCACATCAAATAACAATTCCAGAGGCATTCGACAAAAGGTGCCCGATAAAAGGTATTGAACATTTATTTGCAGCTTTGAACGCTAAAGCTGCTTTTTTGCCGCTCCGATGAGGACGATCGACCCTTCGTCGAGTATCTCGTTTTTAATATCACACGTGTCTTTATCGGCTGGAAAGCTTACTGCATTTTTTACCGCGGTCCATTGTTCTCTGGCCCATACAAGCCGGTTTACTCTTTGTCGTATGTTAACCTTCGGATTGGCAACCGATGGAAGTTATTTTCAGTTCCCTTATGCGATTACAAGACGCGCAACACTTTTCAATTTTCCTATTTCATGATTGTTGAAACTGTGCCTCGATATTTTCATGGAAACTGTGCAAAATCGAAATGCGCGTAATTCTGTTATTTTTATAAGCTAATACATATTGGTTACGTTTACATAAGTGGGAACCTTATGTATATTCAACTTTAACACTAGGTTTACGGAGCACTAAAAATGACTATTTTACGTTACTTTATAAAAATAACACGAATGAATCTATGAAAATTTGTAGCCATTTTTTAAATCATATATACCCGAAGAAATCAATTTGTTAAATAATTGCTCATGGATGCATTTTTACAATCTCAATATTAAAAATATTAGAATCCGTCATTTTGACGGGTCCCGTAAATCTAGTGTTAATGTAGGTACAGTGTGTGAAAATTGATTGATTCGTTTGCAAATATTTGTGATATTGAAGCTACTAATTTCTAAATAAACCTCCAGCTACTAGAAATATTTTTACACAGTATGTGAAAACGAATGCAAATATATATGATATGTAATAGGAGCCACGGATAAAAGTCCGATCGGCGAAAGTATTCACGACGAAGCGAACAAATTTCCACCAACGGAACGCTATATCACGAAATTACTTCAGTTTTATGTCACTATCGACTGGATGGTGTCGCGTGAAAAGACCTCTGAACATTATTCAAAAGATTTCGAGGCTCCCTCGCTCCCATTGGCCATCTTCAAATTAGTTTTCCGTCAATGGGGCCGCATATTTCAACGTAGAAATGCATCGAACGGAAAATTGTGTAAAAATCGATGGGAAAGCGGTATCAAAAAGAAATAAGGCATTCCCCGTTCCATTGCCAGGCTTTAATGAAATTCTCAGGTATCCCGAGGACGCATTTTTTCATGTCCGCGGCGGTGCCTCTCCAACATCGCCTCGTCCTCGTCGTCGTCGACGAAAATGTATCGATTAGGCTCGACGACTGTAATGAGAACTTTTTGTCGGCTTCTGGTCATTATCTACGCGCCACTGGAGCGATCTCGCTTCCCGAAATCCGAAGGAGGAAGTGGAAACGTTGACGAGGCACCTATACATCGGAAAACGTGTGTCGAAACTTGAAGAAGAACGATGACAATGAACGGACCGAGATGCTGGTCCCTGATTATTACTTCTTTGGAATTTACAGTTGCGAAGGGAACTTCTGTCGTTTCGTTTTCTTGTCAGTTCGGCGTCATTTATTTAACATTTTTACACACAAGTCAATCTGTTATATATTTTCCTTCAATGACCTTCTGCCAACGCCCGGGAAGCTTATCGATTCCTCCAGTGTAGAAGGTCTTGCATCGCGATGCGAAAAACAAGTTTTTTAAAGTGTATAGTATTTTAAAGTATTGTTTTAGGATAAACGGGTTCTCATTTGCAAAACATCAAAATATCTTATTTGGAGGGAAAAGAGAAAGCCAGTTTTGAAAAAGTGGAGGCTTCAAGCTTTGAAAAGAGTCGTGATTTAAATATCGACAATTTTTCAAGAATTCGAGATTTAGTGTTTAAATACTTTTTGGATCCACTGTAGTATGTCATGATCCAGTCGAGGAGGGACTCGATTGGAGCTGACTTCGGGAGAATCACGCCTGTGGGAATCACGGAAGAAATCACGGTAATGGTACCGAGGGTATATCGGGAACGAGACCGGGGGATGGTCAGCTAAAATGTCAAGAGGGGTCTCGAGTAGCGAGCACCAATATTTCCGGAACAGGTTCATAGTGAACGAAGGATCGACTATGCGCCGATGTGGAAGCGAAGGCCGACGATAATGGAGCCTCGGGGAAAGGAGATACCCAGAAGGTGAGGGCGCGAGGACGACCCTAGAAAAGGAGGGCGGAGGCATGCCGGAAGCAACGGATTCGTCGCTCGGAACGAGAGTATGAGAAAGCATGAAAGAGAGGGCGGTTTCAGGGTGAGTATGGCAAGGCGGGGAACGCGGGCAACACGAGGAATTCGTCCTCGTGACTGGGCCCTCGAGTCCTCGACGGACCGACTCGCGTTTCAAGGTACCATCTTACATTTATATTCCTGAAAATACGTCACCTTGCCCCGGCAATTAGCGCCAAGCACGCAAATGGTCCTTGCTGAGCTTGCTGCGCACCTGGAAGGTGAGACACGGAAAGTTCAAGGTGACGTGGCGCAAGCTCATTGTTTTAAAGCTGAAATACGAGGTAATTAGAGGGGCCAGAAAGATCGGGAGATAACGCATTCGCGTTTTCACGTTACCATTAATTACCTTCTGCCGACGACACATGTATTCACTGATGTACTATTCAAACAAATCGACAAAATTTTCTTAATTTTCCATCCAGTTCGGTTATAAGGATAACCTCGAAGGAGACACAATAGGAAACTTCATCAAAATTACTGACAGGAATAATAGGTATAATAGTAACTTCTAAACTTCTCAGACAAACACAATTCGTTTAGTCCAATTTTATACAAGTAATACTCTTTTAAAGAATGTCGACGAATGTGTTATTAGCGTGTATGTGTTCTTCACTATTATTAAATAATTATTATTATACATCCTCTTATACTCGTTGAGATACTTCAATATTTTTCTGAGTACTTTCCAGTGATTATTAAAATGGAGTTTCATTAGATGCAATGAAAGTAATTTATGAGTTGGACAAGATTTGTGATGAAGGATTTCTTAATCAACTTTTATATATAAACTACCAAGTCACCACCTATCAACGTAATCTAATCGTTTGTATTGCGATTGACACTTAACAAAAGATTTTTAACTTCTAATGCAGCACAGTCATCGAGAATTTTATCAACAGGCTTCAGATAGCCAACTTGTTAATCTCAGAAGATGCATTAAATAATTTCGAGTAGGGCTAATAAGGCTTGTTTAAAAATTATATACAAGTACTATTAGCAGACTTTGAAAGAAATAAAGACTTTGTAAAATAAAAATTGTTTGGATTCATTTCAAGGTATAGGAGTCACATAGACGTTTAGTTCTCATTGTAGTGTTTTAAAATCTTTTAATCAGTCATCTGTTTTTTGACAAGCAAGAAGAAATAGCAATATTTCGTGTTATTACGAGTATACTCATAACATATACGGGTTTAGGTACACTCCTTACTGTCTTTACTGTTTTGCATTCGATTCACTAAAAATCCGCAGTCTAACTATTACTCGGGACATTTATTAGTAAACGGCAGGAGCTTGCTCGAGTACCTAATCATTTAGACAGCCGTTCCCGCCGCCAAATGTTCATCCCGCCAATCAGCCGGCCTCGATAAATCGTTCCCAATTCCACCGCGTCGGAGGCCGACAGAAAACGAAAAGAAAGAAAAGTGCTCGGCACTTTGCGACCTCCGTAACCCGCGGCCATTCATTTCTTAGCCTCTCAAGCGCAAGAGAGCTGGTCGGCCGATGCACGTGGGAGCCGGTTACCCGTGTTCACCCATGTAAAATGTAAAGAAAGCCGCCTTTTGCATTATTTCGCGTAACACTTGCTTCCGGGCGTTCTCCGTGCACGGCAGGCCGCTTCCACCTTTTTTCCGTCGCTCTGCTGCAGCATCGCTTCGGTTGCGAGCACGCTGAAATACTTATTGCACGCCGTGCGTTCGTCGCCAAACTCTTCGACCACCTACCTGTCCGCATATTAAATCCACCCGCCGTGTACACACCACGTTATGAAAAATTCTTTAACATCGGCCATCGTACGAAATAAAAGCACTATTTCGCAGAGAGAGAGAGAGAGGGGGGGGGGGGGGAGGAGCAAAGAAGAGGAAAAAAGCAGACGAGCTCTTCAAACGGAATTTTTATCGGAAACGCCGAAGCCTTCGAGAGCGAAATAAAGATTAACTTTTTATACGAAACTAACCGGGATAATCCTAACGATCTTTCTACGCACTTTAGTCGCTTTAACACTAGGTTTACGAATCACTAAAAATGACTATTTTACAATCTGTAGACTCTTTTAAAATCTGTAGCCATTTTTTAAATAATATATACCTAGAGAAATCGATTTCTTAAATAATTCCTTACGGATCCATGTTTGCGATCTCAATATTCGTGAATTAAAAATATTAGAATCCGTCGTTTTGACGGGTCCCGTAAATCTAGCGTTAAAATGATTACAAATACGATTTAAAATTTGCCAGCCGGCTGCATCGTGGGATAAGCTCGCGAAATGTGCAGCTGTGAATCTGACTTTAGAGTTAATCATTCTGGGCAGGCAGCACGGTCTGGCTCGTTACTTTGGCTGAATGGGTTAATATAAAACTAGTGGGCTCCACGTGCACCGAGCAAACTGTTCTCGTCGTTACACATGCACTCCCCTAAATTCCGGCGATCGCTCAGACGTTTAGTTGCGTGGGATAAATATCTATCCGAAGGAATCCCGTTCCAGGCTTAAATTCCACGAGATTTAGTGTGCGTCGTATAACCGGGCCGCGATACGTTCGACGAAATGGTCAGCGGCAGCTACGTGACCCAGTGAATTTCGTCCGGACTCCGTATTATTCAATCAACGCTCTGCATCTGAAATCCTGGAAATTTGCTTTTAATATTGAAAGTTCATTAATAACAGCACACGGAACGCGAATGTTGATTGCCGAATTACAGCGGCCCGAGCGAGCCTCATCTGCGCCGACAATGACAATGGCTACCGATCTTGAGTGAATAATTCATTAACATTCGTCTGTACATTGTAAACTCAAAATTGTTAATAACGACATTCTTCCACTGAAAACGTTTAAACTGCGCAAAAGATACTCGTATTATTCATTCGAAACCGTTTATCTGCTAAGCGTCGTTAACGAACATGCTAAAACAGGTACATAAAATACCGAATACCTTTTTCTATCGTTTCCCGACATGATCGAACAAAACTCCATTATTTCTCGATTATCGTAAAACAGCTATTACCATCCGTTCGTATGGACTTTTATCCAGGTCGCGAGCAAACAAAATATTAATCTACATAATATCGATAGCAGGCGGAAATGGGGAATAGAAAATGGAGGACTTCTAATAGAAAACGTCGCACGAGAGTCTCCGTTTTACGCGGCCGCCGTCGAGTTAATCCGGAGATGTCTCGGTACCCCGATAGCGGTAGTATTAATTCGAACCCATAAATCACACTGATGTGTCGTCCCACTATCCTTTAAGAACTCGCCCCAACTTCGTCTCACTGTCTCTGCCAGTACTGCTGCTATACCAGCGCGAATCTTGATTCGAGAACGCTACGAATTTTCGTATCAATAATTGATAAAATGTTTATTTTGTACCTTTCGGGATCCTTTTAATGGCCGATCGCTGAGAACGACAGCTTCCGCCGAAATCCGCGTATCCGAGTTCGTCAACAACGCGAACGCAAGCTGACGTCAACAAGATTTACACGTAACCCACACAACGGCAAAAGGTTCGGGGAACAGGACCTCGAATACGGTTTGCGGGACAAGTTTGCGGCAGCGTGTGGGAGGACCCGAGGTCTGCTATTTTCCAAAACTGCACGGGAAAGGTTCAAAAATCGTAACCGGGTAGGTATAATATTTCAAGGATCGCCGGAGGGGTAGGGCTGCATTCAATTTGAATGGGAACCGGAATCGATTCCCGACGTTTCCTGCATCGGTACTCCCGGAGTCCCGGCTTGCTTTCCTCGTTTAGACTGCCAGCTGAATTATTGCCAGCAGCTCGGATTCATGGGCAGGCCGAAATCTCGGCGCGAATCTATCAAACGTTGAATTTACTGCTACTTACCTTCGTTAATGGACGACTTTCCGTTTACAAAGACGGCGCAGGGACGAATTTACCGCGATATTTACGAGCCTTCTGAAAATCGAATAACCTACGACAGGCGGAGGAGTAGCGACGCTTTAAGCGCCATAAAGCTGTGCGTTGCCGCGGTTTTATTCGCTTCGGTGCGTCAGAGTGGGAGGGATACGCGTAAAACCGTAAATCATTGGCACCGGTATAAAGCCACCCCCACCCCGAAAGGAGCTTCGCATTATCTCCTTCGTTTTCTTTCTTTTACAAGCTCGTAACGCGAGGACACATAACTCAAGGTCAGAACGGGCTCTCCGCTCCTGGGCAGAATGATAAGAGCACGCGCGGCTATCTGTAAATTCTCGAAAACTGCACAGAACTTCCGAATGAAACACACAGGATCGTAACCGTTACGATGCGGAGAGAAGGATGTTGGATTATTTATTTAAGGACTCCCAGGAACACTCTAAACATTCGGCCCCCTCGTCACGACTCACAGTGGTCCGGATCGATGAATCAGTTATGTAGACATTTTTTGGTGCTACTTTTACAGTCTGGTGTACGTGAACGCAGACGCTGGGTCGGCACAACCGATGGCAGAGCGATAATAACGCTTGCCTGATTATGGCCGACTGACCACTGCGCGAAATCACGTGAACGTGAGTGGGAAAAAGTATAATAGGTTCGTTGTTCTGATTTTATCTTACATCGAACAATTTGTGGTGTAATAGTTGGTCTATTATACGACGGTGTACAATTCATAGGTCATAGGTTTACCACCACTCTAGGGTAAGGGACCCATTACTGTGCCTATATTAATCACACTTATTTTTAAAGCATAACGAATATTGAAAAGTAGATATATAACATTTATTGAATTTATTGCAATTGTGAAACAAGATCTAAAAGAAAGATCATAAGAAACGATTGTCTTTCACCTTGTGTATGAACAAGGATTTCAAGGATCCACCCAGGCACGAAAATACGTGGGAAAGTTGAAAAGTTTGACCTCGCCGACGACCCTGATAGTTGTTTTCCGCCGAAACTCGTGAACGGCCATCAAGTTTTTCATTGGGGGCCCTTAAACTTTACACTCCCCGGGAAATTGCAGGCTGGAGCAATGACTTTTCCTGCCGGGTTGTCGCATGCAGAGTTTGTCCTTTCGAATAACAGAACGTGAAGCGGATCATTTGTTTAACGAAGATTTCTCCGCGCTTGCTGGACGATTTTACTCCCGAGAATTACTTCCGAAAGTGGACGCCTGTAATAACTCGGATTTGAGAGCGGCTCTCTAATATTTTATACTCCAGTTGATGTACGTTCTACTTTCGAGAACAACGCTCCCAGGAAAATATTTTTTACGCGGCAATCTTCGCGAAGGATTTCGGAAACGAGCGGAAATCCGAGTTGACATTGTAATGTGCACAAACGTTCCTCTGACTCTTGAATGAAACATTCTGTTACATCGTTGTGAATGTAACACCACGTATTTTTACGACTTTTGTCTTGCATTGTTCCAATAGAACATCGTGAAAACTATAAGCTTGTAAAAAGCCACTGTTCTCGCTTTCAACGATCGACACCCACACAATAAAATAACGCAACTGCCGCATTCGATATGAACGTCACGTAAAATAAAAGTTTTATTGAACCCATTTTTATTGACGTACGTATGACGTGAACAGAACTCGTGTAAACATTGTTACAGCTTTTGAATAAAAGTTTACATCATTTTTACGAAGTCCAAACACGAAATGTTTGCTTCATAAAGCCAAACGTTTTCATTTCCCACGATTGATATTTACACACAAGCGTACAAGCTCGCATGAAATACAAATTTTTGACAAAATAAGTGATTGAAAGCATAGAAAGCCAAAATTTAAACTGAAATAAAAAATGTCTTTAACCGATTCTCTTTTTTAGTTATTACGATACGGCAGAACGTGAATATTATAAGCTTTAGAAAGCCACCGTTTCCATGCTGAGCGAATAATATTTACTCGATAAAATGCCGCGGCGGTTTCATTCGATGCGAGCGTCAACTAAAATCAAAAATATTCTCGACCCGTACTCCATTGAAACATTCTATGCAAACAAAATGTTTGCGTCGCGACGTATTAAAAAGCAGCGAAACTCGCCTCCGCCGCAGATCGAAATGGGGTTAATTTTCTTGATTGTGAGGTGAAAATGTGTCACGACGGCGCGTCACCGCCGTATAGCTTTCGCCTGGGTCGCACTAATGTTAATTGACGCCTAAATAATTAATGGCACGCCGGAATGCAGAGAGTCGTGGCTCATCCCGCCGCATGGTGCATCATTGAACCATAATCAACCGTAACACGAGACATCGTGGAGAAACGGTGTGGCCCATCTGCGCGAGATACGTATGTAGATATTACGAAATACTGTCGCGGCGCAGTTCATCATGACGGAGCTTTTTCTCCCCATCGAACAATGGCACGCATGCATGCAAGCTGCGTCGATGTGAATAAAATCGACCACGACCAAGATTTTATTTTAACGCGGGAGAGAGTTGACAAGGCTGAGTGACGCGTTTAGCATAGTAACGAGGTACCCGAACCATGTCAGGAATTTGTTTCACCTTTTTCATCATATCCCGCGAATATATCGAGAAATATTGCGCGCACGTGCGGCGATTTTCGTGGAGAATATTTTCGCTTTCATCGTTATTCGAAAAGCACCGTTTCATTTTTCCCGGGAATCGCAACTTTGTCGATCACTTTTCAGTTTATTGCATTTCGAACAATAGGACGAGAAAAATGTTCTCCTACCCTTACTCCTTTAAATCTAACAAGCCCCAATGAGATTTCTTCTTATCTTTGTCACGATTTTGCTGGAATACAGGGTGTCCCAAATATGTTGTATTTCCTTGAAAGGGAAGGTTCTTGGGATCATTTGAAGTAACTTTTTCCTTTGCGAAAATGTTCTCCGCGCCTTTGTTAAGGAGTTATCAACGAAAAACACGGACCAATCAGAGCGCGGATACAGCAGGCGGATTCTAACTCAGCCAATGCCAACGCTACGAGCCGGGATCCCTCTGCTATAGCCGTGCTCTGATTGGTCCGTGTTTTTCGTTAATAACTCCTTAATAAAGCCGCGCAGAACATTTTCGCAAAGGAAAATGTTACTTCAAACGATCTCAGGAATCCCTTCAAGGACGTACAACATTTTTGGGGACAGCGTGTATATCGAAACGTATTGTAATTAAATAATTAAAGACTTATCGTTTCACTTCCGCCATAAATTTTTTGTCCCACTATTATCGATCACCTTGTATTTCATTGAAAGAAGAAAGAAAAGGAAGTTCTTATCTTTGCGAAGTCTCTTACACCTCGGAGTCGATCGTTATCTCTGTGTAGCGTGGGATTCGAACAAGCCTGAATGAAACGAAAATAATAGAAAGCGATAAAAATGGCTTGACAGATTATTTTTATAATTTCTCGCGTGGAATCGTTCAGCCTTGAGCCTGACGTTCACGGAAAGGTCAAATTGAGCGGTATGGTCAGCAACAAGCCTCCCCATCCCATTAAATATAGTTCAAGGATCAGGATTACGCTTGATTGGGTAGAAAAGAGTCGGAATTTTAAGAATGGCATACGATCGATCGCGAACCGACGCCAGGCATTTTCATTTCGAAAGCCCGCGCGGTTGCTGGCACCTGCATTCAAAACATTTCAATATTAAATAACGGCGCCGCGCGCAGTGGTGCCAAATGGCCAAATCTTTATTATTCAGAGATATTCCTAAAAAAAATTCACCTAATACTTCCGCACGATTCGTTCTGAGAAATTCTGAAAATTGATATTTAAACTTAAATTGCGGCGAAAGGGTCCGGAAGGGTCTCGAAATTTTTTACAGTTTCACGATGTAACGGGGGATGGGAATTTTTAATAAAACCTGGATTCCCGACATGGACGGCTTTCCGGGTCACGGAATTCCACGGGACTCTGTTTGGGATCGAAGCGACTTCTTTCAATCCTGGCTTAACAGAGTGCAGAATCACAAAAAGAGAAGGGAAGTCAACACGGCGAGAAGGGTAAATAACACGAGATTGAGCTGCGGGACCGATCGTGCTGAAGGGTCCCGGTGCTTTTAAACCCATCCCCGAAATACGTTTATTCAAAGCGAATACGCCGCGAAGATGGATCGCGCTTTTCCCCTATTCCCCGTTGTGTTAGTCAGTCGTCATTGTGACGCTATTACCTACCCCTATCCTGACAAAAACCTGTCCCAGCTGATCGCATTCCCTGACTCGCCGCAAAATCTGACACAGGCGCTAGAAAATAAATCACCACAAAAGGATAGCATATCGGTACGACAATGCTGACAGTGATTAATGGTTTTTTTTTTTTTGTTGTGAAGATATTACCAATATATTCGTGACATTTTTCCGAAATGATACCAAACACGACGTGATTTAGATCATGTTTTACTTGCTTAATTCGGGTCCATTTTGACCCCGAGTATCAAAGTCGTCGTTCAATTACTCAGTTTCTGGCGAATTAACTAAAAAAAAAAAAAAAAAACAGCATCTGCATTAGGAACAAGACCAAGATACCTTCAAATGTATGTTCCAAAAAAGTTGACAAATAAAGCAGTGAATGGTCCCGAACGTCGTCAATTGTTTAGTTATAAAAATGATCCGAAACAGTAGAGACTCGATTCTCGCTTGTACTGATTGATACGAACGTCTACTAATCGTATTAATCAGTAGAACATCACTGTTGGATAATGTATGATAATGGAACAGTTACCTAGCTGCGGGATTATATCGTTACCGAGTTGTGCAATAAATCGTGTTTGTATATGAATCCCCCGAGATTAAATTATGCACATGTGAAACACGTATTTGAATATTGGAGAATTCATTAGTTCGGATAATCGAGGTTCTACCGAATCGTCAATTAAACAAGCAAATACGCTCCAAATTCTAGAATATGTAGTATCTGTAGAAGTTAAACAGTTTCATTTGACCTCTACACTAATTAAATATCTTGAAAAATAAGAAATCGTTTATTAAATTATAACAAAAAGTTATCCAGGATCTTCTTGGCAATATACATATTAAAGTCATCGGCCAGGTGTCCTCTAATGCAAATAATTAGGCAATGTTTTCCTCAGAGGGAAAGTAATACCGAATGCTTCGCCGAGAAGATGAAACGTTTAGCAGCGGCGGAACGGAAAATGAAACATGGTGAAATTGAAATCGGCTAGGACAGGAGACGACGAGCAAAATTGCAATCTTGCTGGTGGATTTGACGCTCTAAATACCATTAATCGCGAACAGAATTTATCGTGCGCCGGTAGGATACTCGAAATTCCACGAATATCCGTCGCGGTTACAAATTCAACGGCGACTGCATCCGCTGCATTTTATTGATGCCGGTGGAGAAGCATCTTTCTTCCCGCAGCCAACACACGCGTAAAGTTGGATCGCATACACGCGGATAAATTGACTCACAGTCGAATACACGGGCTTGACTGTGCGCGTCGCTGGTCAGGACCGTTTTCTCTTCAATTTTCGTCATCCAAGCGGTGAACAATAAAAGGAAGCCACGCGCGCCGTTAGGAAAATGAGAATGTCTGGCAATCATAGAACGATATCCTCTCCGTGGAAAACAAAAAGCCCCGGGTTCTCCTCCTCCCCAGTGGTGCAACGAGGAAACAGGAAAATGAGAAAATTGAATTCCCATTGCGGAAATGAGTGAACACCTTGGTCAGACAAATCGAAATCAATCACACAAACAGTTACCTTTCTGTACATGTTAATTCAAAATGATCTGAACAGATTGAAATTTTACTAATTGAACATACAATTGCACGCTATTGCAAAAGTGTTACTAAATAAAAAAGTATCGAATTATCACAGAACCGTCACCGAATTATTTTCATTTAACGAATTGAAAGTGTATCTGTTTTGTTGACACAATTAAACTCGCACATTTCGAAATTAAGTTAGCTCTACTCTCGTAATTGGAATGCACTAAAACTTTCTGTTGGAGAATTTTGCGTTAAATAACTGCTACTTTGATTTGTTCGTATCTATTCAATTTATACAATTTATTTCGTACAATTTTATTCCAAGATGTCACGAATTCATTAATATTTATAGGCGTAAACAAAGAAAAGTATTAGCAATATAAAGTAGGAATAATTTATTGAAATTGATGCGTTGCAAGGCTCTGTTCCTCTTCTAGACCGGCAAGCACAGATCTCGATTGTATAACCATCTCTCTATAAAAGAACGTGTAAGTGACATAAATTGTTCCTTGTATGCATTATTCAGTAATTCAGTGGTGTAATCAAGATCCTTTATTTAATAGAACACTATCTTACTTTTTCTTGATAGCATCCTGATGTTATAGATGTTACCTGATCCTCTATTATTTTGCCACAAAAGAAAGATGCGTTCACAACTACAATTAAATTTGGTTTGTTAGGTCTTTATATTTTTCTTTTTTTTTCAGCTTATATAAACACCTTACTCTCGTTATTGAATGTTACAGTATGCTTTAAACAAACGTCACCAGTTCCTAGATCACAGAGGCTAGTTATATTCTCTGTAGCCCAGAGTTCAGTCATGTTTACATAATCTGTAATTTGTTAAATTTGAAATTGTCAACTTTAAGAATGTGTTAAACTTCTCCTTGGCAACCCAGAAATTTGTAAGTTTTTAATTCTGATAATGATTACCTGTGTATAATGGTTCAATACAAGGGATACCCTTCTGTCCTGTGCAATTATTCTTTTCAGGCCTACTGTTAATTGTCGGTGTTACCCATCGGAATTGAAAGCAGTACGCTTTATTCATATCAATTGACAGTTCATCAATGGCTGTGAACAAATCACATTACAAGTAAACGTTTAATATCATTTTCATAAATTCTATAGAGCTTGAATAATATACGTACAGTATTGTATAATTACCTAATATTAAAGGTACGCTACACACAATAGCAATTAAAAGTATATTCAAACGACTTTCCTTCATTTTGACTGGCACCCAGTGCTTCACTACATTTGATACTGAACGTTGACCAGTGATTTGGAAATATATCTTATCTGATAAAAATGGTCGACATTATACTAATCCATCGCTTATCTTCTAGTATACCTGTATCATAGTACAATGCATGGTCGAAGCGGGAAGCTACATTATTTCCCGTTTAATGAAAGACAAATTATATTCAAAATATTTACGATTTATTAAAATTACTAACGAATTCTTAGCAGTAGTGTCACGAGGTAAGTGAAAATCAGCCATTAGAAAAATTATCCCACTGATGAAGATGACTATTTTTTACAAATGCTTTACACATTCTTCTCGTGTATTAGCAGCGCTTTGTTATTTGTTTGAATAACATTATACGAATTTTGTCTTCTTATTAGAACTCACCGTGCCTGACAGATGCCTCTCCAAAGTCAGTTAGATGACGGCACGGCGCTGCCTTCTACTGTCAAATGTTCTGGTTAAAGATAAGCTAAAACGTCACTGTCACTGTCATGATAATGCCCATCGCATTACTTCCCGCCGCTAGAACATCGAGTTTCGAGTAGCCTATAGGTGACGAATGAACTTCCTGTAATAAAACCTCACGGACAAGCTATGTTGAATATATTCGTCAGAAAAATAATGAATAATCTTTTCTTAAAATTTTTAGCTAAAATGTTGCCCATGAGTGCCTGAGAGCCCACGAAAATATCATATTTTTCGAATATTTCCCACTTTGTCAGCTTCCGATCTGCGTCTGTATCGGCTTCAAATATTAAATGACGAAGTTCGCTGGACAAGATGAATAATTATAACCTAATCAATTTTCCACAAATACTTTCGTCCTGCGCGAAGGAATGTGCAACCTCTTCGGAGACCAGGAACCAGGAACAGTTCCTTCTGATTTTTCGCCCGCAACAAAAAATATTGTTCGCGGAACAATAAAATATTCAAAAACGAAATGCACACCCATGTAACCTTTCACGAAGGGGACGGGGAACTTGGGTCGCATGATAGCAACGAAATCGGAGATTTTTTTGTCTTCGGTATGCATTATCGTCTGTCCTCACCAGCCCGACCTCTTCGCTATTATCAATCCATTCCTGATCAGGGCAGAGATACAGGAGCAAGGACTCCCGGAGGCTTTCATGTACCAGCCGGCGAGGACGCCTGCGCGCTACTTTTATTGATCAAACCGAACGAACATTCAGTCTGATTCGAACCATCGAACCAGATGGATCCAGCAAACTGAAATACGATTAGGTGTACGACAATACGCGTCAACCGCTGTTCGCCGTTCTTTCGCAGCGGCCGCTGTGCTGGCCTGCGACCTTCGTTCGCCAAACAGCGCTCCTTCTTCGACCGCCTCCTCCTGCGCGACCAATAACTTCGCAAAGAGAGAAGCAATTTCGCGCTAAATGCAATACTGAATTCCCCCGGTAAGAGTTCGCTCCAGAAACGGCAATATGGTCACGATTCACCAGCCGTTACCTTTCGCTCGCTTCAGGATCAGAGAAAGATCTCGCTCCTTAAACTCCTCGACGGTAGAACCCCGTTCTCTTGAACGCGTTTATTGGAACAATATTGTCGAAGATTAAACGAACCCTAACTGAGCCCCTATTATCCGAATTAGTACCGAGCGTTACTATAATTGCGTGAACGTCTGCTACGAACGAAGACGAGGACGTAATACAGTAGCGTGTTAAACGTTGATGAAATAATAGCGATAGTAACAGGAATAGAAACAAGACGGACAGCGGAGAGAACAGATAGAATAGATAGTGATAATAGTGATAATTGGTAATTGAACTGCGGATTTTTATGCATAACAAAAACGGTCTGTATTGACTTCGAGCCATGGGAAATAATACAACATTTAAATGCTTTAACTGCTTTTACTGTTTTGCATTTGTTGTACTGGTTGTTGTTACGGATGCATCAAACCCGCAGTTGACTCATAGCATTCTATGAAATGCGACGGTGTCCTCTTGTAAAATGTGAAAAAGATATTGTCAGAAAAACTTGAAATTGTGTTAAAAAATGAACGAAAGCAGAATGGGCGCACATTGTTTTCTCAAGGGACCGACTTTCTTAATCAATGTATTCACCGTTTGAATAGAGGCTCTCCTAGCAACGGAGCACCGGTCTTTGAATGCAGTTTGTTTGAAACTCCGGGGTCCTAGATCCAATGAATTCTGAGAAACCATTTTCTGTAGCTCCTGGGGAGAAGTTCTCGTTAAATATTGTTTAAATAACAACGAAAAGTGGGTGTCGCGTGTCGAAAGGTCAACTAAATTAATTTTGTAAATTCTACGACGAAAGTGAGTAGTACCTAAAGCCAGGCGTATTATCTTCGCTGATTGTAATCTACGAGAATATTTCGTCACCTTGCAGAACTTGCTGATCTGGCAGATATACTAACCTTTCTATTTTGTGTTAATTTGATAGAAAATATTTTGGTTAACATGTTTGAGATGCATTGAAATAAAGTTGACACAGTCTCGAATTCGACCAAGAACACAAAATATAATAAACATTATATTCAAGAATTTTTTAATCAACCCATCAGAAAATTGATGGCGTTATAACGTGTTGTCCCTTTTTCGTAATAATTAGTAATAAATCGATGAATGGAGAACAACGATAATAATAATAAAAGTAACGAACGTTGCGTAATCGTCGAGGTCCGCGGTAAGTAGAAAAAGCCAATACTGGTCGGACAGCTATTTCACTTCCCACTGTAAATTAACGAGTTTCATTCCAACTTTCCCTTTAATTTCCAACATAATTATTCTTGCCGTTGTTTCGTTGTGCACGTGTGACGATGAACATCTAATGTTTAAACTCGGAACATTATTGTACAATATAAATCCAATATTTGTACAACTTTACGCTCCCAGAAACTTCGAGCAGATTTCGAAATTCATTTTTATCGTGATACATTCGAATAAATTGAATTTTATTGGAACCTTTACTAGACTGGGGATTTTGAATGAATATTAAAATGTCAAGTAAACGTAAAAAATTTTCAGTAAAAATCATTAAGAATGGAAATAAATTTCTGCTTTGCCACTGTTACGTGCAATTGAGTTTTATTCTGCACAAATATCCGCAGTCCTAGTTTCTACTTTGATTAATTATGAAACGAGTGAAACCAGAATTCCAATAACATTTGCTTTGATTTGTATTCTGTTTCGCACACGTCAATGGACGAGCAAGGTCGCGGCGACACTGTGGAACACACGAAATCAATCACGCGAGAATTGTATCGCAATCAAAGAACCAGTTTACAACAATTCATCGAAAACTCTGCAGGCCACGTTTGCTCCCGGCCGATGTCTCTTCAATTAGCGATAAGCGTTTGCTGATCAACCCTCTCAGATATTACAACGAATTTCCGTGCGTCTGCTTAAAGGGCCGATGGCCACTGACGCGATCGCGTGCGGCCGCAATCGCGAGCATTTCACGTGCAGATGCATCGATCCCTCCTGCTTTTAGAGAAATTCTCGCTCGTGTAATTGTCATTCAAACCGCACCGGTAATCGCGCCGTTATAATTATCCGATTCGATCGATGCGCAGCCGGAGAAACAGGGGCGGCATTGGGGATGCCGGGGGATAATATCGAGTCGGCCTCGAGGAAATTCGAGGTAATGAATCGCGGGATGCCCGCAGAAATGGAATTTCGAATATTCCGCTCCCACCGGCGCAAACTGCCCGACAATCTCCATGGCTCGAGAACTAAACCATGGATCCTGCTCGGCGCCTACACGTCAACGTCATCAACATTACCTTGTTTTACGGCAGTTAATTATTAGTTCCGAAAACTTTCGCGGACCCGCCGCGCTGCGCTCTTTTATCGGGGATTACAATTTCGCAACCAGACCAATCATGTCCTTCGCATTTTTTATTGAATAGGTTTCTGCTGCTTACTAATAGACGTCAGAACTAATGGTACTTGTATGTAATTTGAGGTGGCGTATGTGACAGTACTAACAATTTTTAAGAAAAACAAAAAATTACGAAACTTTGGAGGACATGTATTTACATGAATTCACGGGCATTTTGAAGGGGATGAAATCGTCACTTGAAAATTCGACTTACAATTAGTAGACTGAAATACGAATTGACTTAATGGAGAACCTATTCTGAATTCGGATCGTGCGCATGGCTTGAAAACGCAACTATTGGGATAACCTAATATAGAAGGATTTCTTTTGTCTCAGTCGCGAGCAGCATCGATCGTGGAACGGAAATATTGTGCGAGTTCATACAATGGGGCGTTAATGATCGTTGTAAAGGATCCTATCCTGCGTATCGTTTACGTTAACGATATTTCTTCCCCTCCCCCTACGCCGAGATGAGCTGTAGCGTGAATGGAAACTAAGCAACAGATTGCTTCCCGTAGTTCTGTCACAACGGTTCCAGAAAGTCTATCCGTGGCTGCCGCGTTTCATTCAGACAGGCAATCGAGTTTACATCCGACAACTTCCGGTGACGTTCGTTAACGTGCAATCTCCTCTTTTGCGACGAGCCACCCCTGTACGGAAAGCGTTCCAGACTGTCACCCCCTCAGAACGTGTCACTTTTAACAGAAATTCTCGCGACGAGTTATCTACACTAATAATTTATTCACTTCGAACGAATAACGAAAATATGCCCCTGACTCACGCGACTTAACCCCCTTAAAATAACGTCGCAGAGACAAATTTATCATCGTTGATTAACGTATGTAGTGGAAACTTAACCATTTTACATTGATTTTGAAGCAATACAAATTTTTTGTCAGATCATATCAGGCAAATTTCTAGAACACGATAAAACTTTCATTAGAATATTATTAAGCTGTGCATTTATAAGCGAAGCACCGAAGAAATAGTAACACCAGAAACATGACGTAATCTTTCGAAGCAAAACATGAAACCGTTCGCTTGAAAAGGTGCGAGACCGATAAAATGTTTAAAAATGTTTGTGCATACTTTACAAATCGCCCGTCACAGCCAAGAGGTTAACGTTGTGTACATTTCCTCGAAGCTACATCTTCGAGACGCGTGACCAAAATATTTATGAAACCCCCTCGATCGATTTACTTCTATCTTCGCTGGCTTGCAAGATGAAAATCTAGGTGTTATCGGGACTTTCCTTTTTTGTTGTCCAGAAT
Organism: Halictus rubicundus; assembly: GCF_050948215.1. Classification (NCBI taxonomy): domain Eukaryota; kingdom Metazoa; phylum Arthropoda; class Insecta; order Hymenoptera; family Halictidae; genus Halictus; species Halictus rubicundus. Next base: position 8,713,191 of record NC_135164.1, on the reverse strand, counting down.
TCCATTTTACATACGAAGAACGGACAACCGCTCGGACGAAAATCAATACTCTAGCTTGTAACTACTGCCTTTACCCTAAACTGATTTTTCAGACAACTGGGATATTTTATATTCGACGATCTAGCATTAAATACAGAGCTTGTTTGAAAAAATGGCTTCCTGGATGTTGCTAAATTTTATTATTTTGAGAAACGAAAATTGCTGGTACATGTTAAGAAATGCATCTTTTAGAATCCAACAACACTCCTAAAAAGATTAAATAAACGAAATCTATTACATAAAGAAGACAAAACAAAATCGCCAGAAAAAGAAATATTTTCTGGTATTGCTTCACGGAGAATCGAATAAAATATACATTTATTATTGTAAAGTTTGTACAATTTATTCTTTTCCTAATTGAGGTTCAACATAGCATCGACATCTATTTTTCAATTTGCTTCCGGTACGATATCTGGGGGCAGACTTATTTTCAACCTTTGCCGTTGTTTGTCCTTGATCCACCCGTGTTCGAGCGAGGATTAATTTATTTATGCGTTGCTTGATCTTTTCGATCCAATTAAAAGTGTCTTTCAGCATTCTGTTCGAGAAGAATAAGGCTCTTGGAAAACGTGAGAGGGAAAATGAAATTTTTCACTGTTCCACACGATTACTCTCAAAACGAGTGCTTTTCGTTGCGTGATAATTAAAGTTGCATACATTGAACTAAATTAAATTCTGCTCGACGCTACAAACACCTCGATTTCACAGTTTCGTGTCTTCCCTCACAATTTCTGTCGTAACCCTGTTCATTGAAGCTACTTTATCGTTAATAATCTAGCAGATGAAACGGGAGTTCGCTTCATTCATCGTAAATAAACGTTTACTCTGATCAGACTCGCAAGAGAATTATTTAGTATTAATAATTCCGTAGCAGGACGAGAGATTACATTTTCAACGTAAATGTAAGTCCGCTGTAAAATTTTCATACATATCTGCAAGCGAAAAATACTCGACCGAATCGAAACCAAATAGACTATTCCTTTAATAATTAAAATCTTTTTAATGTTCCGCACAGTTTCAAAATGCGTTTACTCGTTTCTATTACAAATGCAAAAAATCCGCAGTTACGCACATTTGAAACGAGACGAAACCGCATCGTCCGAAATAAAAAATTTACATTTGCAACCGAACAAATTCACGTTACAACCGAACATCTATACCCTTCGATTTTTTCTTTGTCCGCCGTTTCAAGTCGCGGCTACCTATTTTCGTCATAGCAGTCTAGTTGTCATGCACCCTACTGACTTACATTCGATCCTCGAACGGCAGAGGGTGAAAGAAGAAAGGAAGAAAAGAAAAAGGGGGACAAACCCCTTCGAGGAAAAGTAATCCGACTCGCTCGGTCGTATCATCCTTTTTATTTTTGTTCTCTCGATTTGTGTATATACATGTACAATGATTCAGTATCCTCAGAGTGTAGCATCGCCTTAAACGCTACCTAACACCGTCGCAGTCGCGTGTACAGTCATCGACCGAACGCCGAACGAACGTGAATGAGATCGAGCACTCGTGTAACCGGAAAACAAGGTGCGGGCTTTTTCCAGAGTGCAGCGCCGATCTCCCATTAAAACTGCATCAGAGAGATCCGTATCAATATTTTCAATCTCGGAACTATAATCCCTGTACGTTCAGCGGAAAATAACTCTCTCTCACACACTCTCCCTGTTGACGTTTTCTTCCGTGTCGCAGGGAAAGCGTTCGGAAAAACCAATTTGCCTGAGCACAAACGAAATTCTGGATGCATGTCCGGCACAGACGGTCCAGATTTCAGCAGGTTCGTTCGGCGACGGTGGCTTTTCGCTTTCGGCTCGCCGAATCCATTCCGACGAAAAGGAAAGGAGTCCTTCCAGAGTGCTCGAGGCGTTACCGACGGACAGGCGACAAGAATCGCGTTATCCTGCTCGATCGGTTCCTCGATTCGCTCGTCCGAGACTCGTTTCCTTCCACGACGAGCGGAATCGCGGTGCGCCGCTTCTAATCTACGAATTAGGGCCGACCTATCTCGCGGATCTACCAGCCGGCTCTCACCCGAGCCATGAGATCGGTCCGTGATAGCCACGATCGTACGATCACCACAACGACTTCTCCAATAGGAATTCGAACGAAATGTTGAGACACGCCGTGAATCGAACTACCGATTCGAGCCCGATTTGATTCGTGGGACGCCCAGGTACACCGAGATTGGGAATCTGGCCAATTGGATTTCCACGGCTTTTAGAATTTCGCACGGTGTCGTCGTCGAGGCTACGACCCTCGTAGACCCCGCTTCGTACGTTTTCGCAGCTCGTCTTCGGGCTCGGTGATACCGTAACCGGTCTCGAGCAGACTCGTCGAACCGTTGTTGCTAAGATCATTAAATACTCTTCGAACGATCGATCTGGTCCAACAGAGATATTTACAGAAGCTAGTTAGGATGAATTTAACGCATCGCGAACCTCTCCCGATCGACTCGAGACGATCTACTCCGATTTCGGGAATAAAAATTTGTTTGATTTGGTCCTTTCGTCGACGACTGGATCTAGCGGTTATCTCTGGTTCGCGATTATCTCTCGGTGCACCTGGACACACCGGACAAACATTCCTCGCAACATTGAAATTCGAAACTCTACGATCATTCTACAGGAACGATCCCCGTGATATCTAGCACCAGTTAATTATCCGCCTCTCCTACGCGGCACAGTCTACGTTTGCAAACTGTCGCCGATGACCTTCGCGATCTAACGGAGCGTAGGCTGCACATCGGATTCCAGCGATTCATGATCCGATCGTGAATAGCTCGTGCGCCCTTTGACACGTCGGGTATGTTATCAACATATACAGCGGGATCGCCGGAGCACAAAAGGTCGGCTTTGGTCTTGCCAAATTTCGAACTTCCGGTCCGGAAGCTCCGCACACTGAGCCGAACCGGTGTCGCGTCGAAACTTCAGCCACACTGTTTTATACACACATACGTACGAGCGCATAGCTACCGATAATACGTTAACAATCGGTTCTCGGAACAATGCAGCGCTTTCTAGAATTGAATGACAGCCTCATGCTACCGTTCATAAATCACTAGACACCTGTACCAAGGAGTGTGTAAATTCAGGGATGAAACGATCTTATTCAATTGTGTTATCATCGTTATGTGTAACTGTGACACGCTAGTTTCTCGAAGTATTATCGATAAATGCGTAATCACCTTTCATGTACAAAGGATATAAAATACCATTGAAGAATGAATTCAAAACGTTGTCTGACATTCTTTTTCGTTCAGCACGAGGAAGAACAGTTAAAACAGAGAATTAGAAACGAATATTATAAATGAAAGAAGAATTTTCTCAATTTTTAGAACACTCACCATCGGACACAGTGACGAAGAAAGACTGCTGAAATGTTACTTGAAATTCTGCTGTGTGTAACACGAGTGGCCTGCGATTTATGAACGAGAGTATACACGAATCTGATAAAACGCAAAGTCGCGTGCGAATTAGTAGACATAGTACAGCTGTTCACAAAGACAGCTCAGATTTCTTCAGGCCGACGACGAGCATTCGCAACTTGCAACGTCCACGAGCGGCCGCTTACATCGAACGCAACGGAACATTCTAATTAATTCTATTCGGGGTTCTAATAAGAGGCAACACACGGCAGAAAAATGTAATCTACGTGCTACAGGAATCGCCGATAAGATTGTCTTGCAACCGGGAGAACGGCCGCGCGGAAAGCCTTATCAATTCCACCGTGCGCGTAAGTCAAAAATCGTGAAATAAAATACGGGCCGGGCCGGGCCGGGCCGGGCCGAGTGAGAATTCACGCCGTGATCCCCGGTGTCCGGATATTTAAATTTTCTCGAAAGGAACCATTTGTTTAGCTCTGACACGATCGCGCTCGTTCATCTTGAAAAATTGCTCCGGCTCTTCGGCGAGAATCCAGAGGAGAATCTGCGCGCTCCTCGGCCCGGAAACCCGCACCGGATCGTTTCATTCTCTCCGCGCGTTCGAATGACTTGTTGCTGGCCGTGCTAAACCGTGTTAAACATTCAATTCTTCTTTGAACGACAACGGTTGCTGCTCGCTCGACGGAAATCACGGATCGCGCGAGCCTCTTGAAACCGAACCGGTACAATTGTAACGCGATAATCAAACTCGCGATAAAACGTAAACGTGCACGTCTTATCCGCCACTTAATTCGTAGTTGTCCCGTAGGGGAAAAGAAAGAGATCCGAGCCGCGTTCCTACGTCCGTCGCACCGACGTCGACGGCAGTCTCATCACGCTCGTTTTCTCGCCGACGAACCGTCGAAACGCTTCCGCTTTTATCCGACACGCTATCTACGCGACGGTTCTAAGCACAATCGTTCCCGCTGACCAAAACGTTTTTCGGCCTACACGAATGGATATCGTGCGACTTGCCACGCAGGTAGAGAAACATCCATTACCGATTACAATATTCTCTTCCGCTAGAAACACACGGTAAAATCTATTTTCCATCTAACGCCTACACGATAACCCGCCGAGCTCGAACGCGACAACAGTGTACGTTTCTCTGTATAAGTACACTTACCATCACTTTTCGTTTCGCTCGCGGCCCCCTTTAACATTCTAACAGAGAACCAGTTAGAGGAGATTCGTCCGACCTGAGCGATCAATTTGAATCGCTCGACGACACGCGTTCAACGCCGCGGCGGCGTGTACGTACACAAAATCTACGTTTACACGATACGTACACACGTTTTCTTGTACAGCCTGTCCGACATCAAGCTCAACCTCGAACAGTCGACCAGCGTTGTTCGAAGCTGAGTCTTGAACATCTCCGTTTCTCGATCTATCCGGACGATAAGATTGATAACGACGATAAGAGGGGAAACGTTGGGTGGCCAACCCGATTCTATTCTACGGTCTTTGTCTGTTTTGTATTACCCGTTTCTTTTTAATTTAACAATCGTAAGACTCTAAGTGATTGATTGGTTCACGCTAGTTGGTCTCGTTATAGTTTTCCCTTTCAGCGATTCCATGTCCTTTCCTTCGTTTTTCAAATCGCTGCGCCGGAAGTCCACCGAGCTTCGGTTTGAATATTCGCGGCGGAACATGTTCGGCCCATAAATAGACGAGTAATAATAACATCCAGCGAGTAGACAGATAAACGCGTTCGAAAAAATGTTGGTCTTCCGTCGAATCAGTCGGTCACGATGACAACCGTTTCTCTATTGTCTTATCTTTCTAGAAGCGTTGTCGTTAAGACTTCCTTCTCGATCAAATTCTCGCACTCTCTAGCCAGCGAACTCGAACGGAGAAACAAACCACGGATATCATTTCGTTCCTTCGAAGTTACTTCCGATACCTGTTCGGTCGTTGTACCGCGACCAATTAGTCCCTGTCTCGCGGAATTAAGCTAAATGAACGTGGTATTGTATTTCGTACCCGGTCTGCTCGGGCCGGTGTTCAACTGAACGTTGAATGGTTCGCACGCGAGACGGAACTGGCAACTCGAACGAGACTCCGCCGTTTTAAAGGCGACGTCCGACAACGAAACTGTTGCGGGTCCGTTCGTGGGGTGGAGGAGAGACGAGTGAAGAATGTTTCGAAACAGGAACGCGTGACATTGTCGCTCTAGTAGCCCGATGAATCTGAATAATACTCGTACGTGTACAATGGTCACGGGAGGTTCATCTACTCTTTACTCTACCGGTTGCAATCAGTCCTGAAAGGAGAATCTTCGGGTAGCCGCCGTCTATTCCATCGTCGACGATGCAGAACCTCAAAGGTGCCGTTCCTCAAATCTGGAACCGGACGACGTGGTCGGATCCCGTCTTGTAGACACCAACTATACCGAACAACCGACTCGTTCAGCTAAATCGGACCAAGGAGGAACGACGAACTCTATTTAATCACGGACGAAGACGAACAGGTTGTAATGATTCCAACGATTCTCCTCGGCGTCGGTGCCAGGCTTCGGTTGTTCCGAATTGCCGCCAGCCGTGCCGGAACCGCAGCTACCGACCAGCTTGAACCCTTGCTCCTGGAGCATGTCGAAAGCCTGCTCGATGGAGCTGTGCTTCAGGAAGAACCTGGACGTGTAACGATCCGAAGTCTCGTGGTCGGGATCCCGGCTCTCGTTCAACGTCTCCCCGAACACGTCCCTGCAGAGTGTCACGCGGCCGCACACAAGGATTCGCGACAGCTTCCTGAACTTGACATCCGCCAGACCTTCGCGGCCGAACGCGAAACTGCCGCGGTAGCCGACGGTGATGCACCCGGTCAATCTTTTGCCCGACGTGCTGGAAAACTTGTTCTCCTGAATGGCACGCTCCAACCCGGGCAGACCGTAGAAGTTCGCCTCCTGCTTCAGTCTCTCCTTCTCTCGAAATCCTTCGGGCAAGACCAACGCCTGATTGCGCAGGAAATCAAGAACGTAACGGAAGAGCACCCCATCCCGGTCCAGGAAATATCTACCCTTGGCGTCCTTCTCTACCGGCACTTTTCCAGAAAACAAAGCGGCTAGATGAGAGTTACTCTCCCGGGTGAGGGTGGTCAGCGTGGTGGTGTAAAATATACCGCCCACGTTCAGTTCCACCACGCCTGGCACCGCTTCCTGTTGCTGATCCGACTGCTGTTGATCCACCATGCTTTATTTCTGTTCTCGACTGGTCTCGTGTAATTCGCGGCGCGATTCCTTGTCAACGACAAGCGTGTGCGGAGCCGACTAGAACGAAGCGTGCAGTCCTCGGATTGATTGTGAGGCTGGGAGCCGAACGGTGAGCGAGGAGGTGCGACAGAGAGAAAGATAAAGAAGGAGAGGGAGAGAAGAAGAAAAAGGGACAACAATCGTGTGGCCACCACTCTCTGTCTCTCTCTCTCTCTCTCTCTGTGTTTATTCTCGCTTGCGCGACGATGGATCGGCTGTTTCACCCCGGCGAAGGTAACACTTCCGAAACACAGAGCACACGGTACGCTGGCTGAGCCGGAGGGTCGCGTGAACAATGAGAATAGGGATGCACGGGTCGGTGACCGAGGACAGCTGAGGGCTGAGACGAGGTGGTTGGACACCAAGGATGGATCTGACCCCGAAAGTCTGCTCTCTCGGGTCCAGGAACGAGAAAGACTGACGACGAGAGACTGCGCCTACGGTCGGTCGAGGAAGGCCGAGCTTAGCTCGGCTTCGTCGCTACGCTTCCTCTCCTAGGCACTTCGCGCGCGCGGCAGGACGCACCACTCGTGTGTATGTTGCGAGGGCCGATACGCTGGCGCAGAACGCGCGCCGAGAACGCGCGCCGATCCTCGAACCAGAGGCAACCAGAGGGAACGCGCGCACACCACCCCCTCGTCATTCGATCACATTGCACGCGGAGGCCCGTCCGCGTGCTCGCCGATACGAATTTCTCCCTTTCCTTTCGGTCACGTTAATTGATTACTCTCAAATTCCATCGACTGATCTCTTTGAGTCCACGCTCCGCTGACTACCCATCGAATGCGCCCCAACAACGCTCCTGATCGAACCGAACCCGCCGACAAAGAAACGGTTCCGCTACTCTGATCCGATTACCCCTCACGAGTGTTACCGTGTACTTCCTATCTTGCCACGCAACTGCGCATCGTTTTCACGGCCTCCGCTAATTGACACCGCTCTTAGCCCTGTTGCTCTCCAACCTTCGTCCTCGCCGCGATAACGAATCATCTGGCCGCACGTACTTTCGAATTCCTCATTTCCTACACGCAAATAACTGTCAAATCATTGAAGTTTGCCGGTACTCTCTCATTTGAATTCCATGTGTACGTATAGGGTAGTTGTTCGAGTAGTCGGCCATTTAACCCCTCAAGTAATCTTGAGCTGTTTGTAAATAGTAGCTTTTTGTTTTGAAAATATATGAATTTCATTTATTACATTTTTTATAATATTTCTAGGTATTAAAAAGCTCGCGTGCGTTACGCGAGCCTGTGTCTGTCACTTAAGGGGGCCGGCATGGTTTGAAAACCATATACGTATGCAAGGGTCAAAATCTAGACAAACTGCCGCCTCAATATTGCAATGAGCAGTTTAGAAGTGGTCAATTGTGTTTCCTAACAGTCCAACCTACGTCTGTATAGAGCCCAAATTGCGAATTTCTACCTCATCCTGGAGTAATTTGTAATATTCCGCAGAAAATTCGAATTCTGAAGCAAGTATGACGTCACAAGATGGCTGCCGCTGAGAGATTCTCTTAATTCCGAGAGATTTAGTGTTCGTATCGAAAAAAAAAGACTCAATACAGACGTAGCAAAGACATGTACAATTAATTAATGCATTTTTAATTAATTACTTACTTATTTAAGACATAAAATGTCTAGAAAAAAGGCATAGCGTAGGATAGCGTGACAGTCAAGGCCAAATGTCTGCCGGCCCCCTTAAGGGGATAAGGCCAGTAGTCAGACGTCATGCGACGCTATTTTCTAAATGTTGTGCATGACGAAATGAAGCTATTCATTCGAAGTGAGGAATAGGTTATTATTAATACAGTATTCTCGAAATGTTTTATACGAGGTCCTGAAGCTGTATATTGGGAGCGAGGTATAGGCTAACCGTGCTCATTCGAGCTTGTAGGAGATTATTATTATGGTAGACGTCTCTTATCTGTTATTTTCGAGAAAGCTGGTTCGAATGTCCGAAATGGAAACGTATGATTCACATTTGATGATCGAACGTAATATTCGATTGATATGCGACAAAGCTGTATCCGTGCAATAGTATAATTGTGGGGGCATACGCGTCACCCCACCAGCCTAACTCCTACCATGCGATCAGCTGGTTTCGCGAATGGCCGAAGCAGCGCGCCGATCAGTCGAACTTGGTTCGTGAATTGGATGGCATGCGATGGCCGCTGTTAACAACGTGAAATTGTTGCGACCGTTTTTCATTGCGTATCACGACCCAGTACGTTGTTCGATTACCTTTCGGCTAGAAGGAATACAGTCGCGAGACAGAGACCAATGTCAATGAGTAATACTTGTGGTGTTCCCTCGCAGATCAACGCATGTGAACAACTCAGCCTCTCATCGTCCGTCGGAAACTGGGACGGCAATTCCGCGGGATAAACCATTTCTCCAGTAACAATTTGGGTCCATACAAGTGTTGTTCCGAAACGGGAGTTGTACGAAATGACAGAGCCGCGCAAACGAAATTTACGGGAAGAGTCGAAAGGGAACATCCTCAGGAACCATTCGTGGAGCAATGGACCTGACAGCGAGGATGAATTGAACGGTGAAAATGAACTGCTCAACGAGAACGTAGCTAGCCCAAGGTTCGTATATAGTTTCTTCGCGCTGCGTGTTTCCATGTCTCCTGGTGATCGGAGTTCTCGTTAAAATCATTGTGTTCCAGTCTTCTCGCGTTAATCTCTGCGTGATCTTTAATCAATAATGGGCGTTTATGTGACTTTTGGTTTCTTCTGGTTTTCATCACTGGTTTTTCTTTGTCACTTGGTTCGTCATTGGTTTGCAATGGGCTATAGCACTCGATATCATATCTTCGGAGATATGTTATTTAACTATGTAGATGTCATCAGAATACTAGTTACCCCAGAAAATTATTTATTGTCTACTGGGAGAGCTTGTGCTGTGCAGACTTGTATCAAACTAGTATTCTCTTTCTATATTGGTACGTTAAACAAATGTTATCGCGCTACTATCACGAACAAGGTAAATGGTATTCTTAATTCTTCCGATGTAACATTACCAATTTATCTGTACCATACAAGCAATTATGTCCTTTGAAAAGAAAACTGTTGTCGTTAGTGATCTTAGTCAGTAATAGCTCTATATAAAAATATAAAAACCAAATGCTCTCATAATTTATATTGAAATATTTTTTCTGTTACAGTCACCACCGATCAATTATAAGAGATCCACCAACTTGTAACATGACATCATTCGCGGAAGAAAAGATGCGAAGAAAATTAAAGTTTTTCTTTATGAACCCTATTGAAAAGTGGCAAGCGAAACGCCGTTTCCCATACAAATTTATTGTCCAAGTGGTGAAGATTATATTGGTCACCATACAGCTGTGTCTATTTGCCCATAGTAATTACATGCATGTGAATTATGCCTGGGATAATCGAATAGCTTTCTCACATTTATTCCTTAGAGGATGGGACGCTATGCAAGAGGTTATTATTATATATTTATTCAATGCGCTTACCATGCACACAGAAATTAAATATATTTAGGATTGATTATTTCTGCTTTCAGGTACCAGCTTACCCACCGGCAACAGGTCCATTTGCAATCTACAAACAAGAGGACTTCTATAGTACAATTAATTATGCTTTAGATGGTTACTTTAATCTTAGTAATGCAATTGGATCTTATTCGTATACGGCAGAAGATAACTCGGTAGTGCCAGCTGTTCTATGTTTATTTCATTACAAAGAAGGTATTATATTTGGTTTTAACGAAAGTTATGTATTTGACAAAGAAGTCGTAGAAACGTGCCTCAATGTAACTGATCAAGTTTACAAGGAATACAGTACGTCGAAGCACCTATTGTCGCAACAAAATATAAATGTAAATTTCTCAGCCCTTGTTAAGGCTCACTTAACATTTGCATTAAAAACAGTCAATTTAAAAGCTGCTGGACCAATGACGCCACCAGATTGTTATCAATTTAACATTGCAATTATTTTGGACAATCGTGATTTTGATGGGCAAATGTTGCTCTCGCTAGATACAGTACCAAAGAGATTGCAATGCAAAGGCGATACGCGGTACATCACTGATAGCCGTATCGAGGCAGCTTTAAGGACAATACTCAATTTGCTAGTGATTCTCATTTGTACTGTGTCTCTTGTGTTATGTTCAAGAGCTATATACAGAGCGCAACTGTTGAAATTCGAAACCATGAATTTCTTTAATAAAACATATGGCAGTGTATTGAGTCTCGAAGGACGATTAGAATTTTTAAATTTATGGTACGTAATGATCATTGTGAATGATCTATTGATTATCATTGGCTCGGCTGTGAAGGAACAGATCGAACGGAAACAGTTCAGCAGAGATAATTGGGACGTATGTAGTATATTCCTAGGGACAGGTAATTTGCTTGTTTGGTTCGGCGTACTGCGTTACCTCGGTTTCTTTAAAACGTACAACGTTGTTATTTTAACATTGAAAAAGGCTGCCCCAAAAGTGGCAAGATTTTTGCTTTGCGCAATTCTTATTTACGCTGGCTTCACGTTCGCTGGCTGGTTGATTTTAGGACCGTATCACATGAAATTTCGATCACTCGCCACAACGTCTGAATGCTTATTTGCGCTTATAAATGGCGATGACATGTTCGCCACATTTACCATAACAAAGTTCAAATCGCCAATGCTGTGGTGGTATTCTAGGATCTATTTATACACGTTTATTTCATTGTACATTTATGTGGTGTTAAGTTTATTCATTTCTGTGATAATGGATGCCTATGACACAATCAAGGTTTATTATCGTGACGGGTTTCCGAAAAACGATTTGCAAACGTTCATAGCAGCGTGTACAGACGAAGCGTCTAGCGGTCTTTATAGGGACGACACTGAAAGAAATGATCTGACAGAGCTCCTCGATCGCTTTTGTTGTTGTCGGAAAAGGCCCTTTTACGGGTCGTTTCCAGGATCAAACTCAGAACTTCCAACAAAGTCGGAACAAACGTGTGGAGGAGCAATCTGTATATAGTGCAATACTGGACAATAATATATTAATTAAACATTACGGCTCCATGGCAGATATTCGGCATTACCACAACAATATTGTCGCCTAAAATATTTTTTACCAAATTATACTGCATTTATTCAAACACTTCAACTACCTCCTTTCAGGTGCCATTTATGTATTTTATGTTTATTGCGTAGCATAAATGTTAACGCCGCTAAACTTCTGTTTGTTTTTATTTTACATCGTAAAATTGAATGTTTCGTTTAACATTATAATATTTAGAATAATGAAAACTATAGGAATGTTTTTATAAATGCAGTATGATTTGTAAAGTATTAAATGTTATTGTATATAATTGTAGGTATAATTGTTTCTGCCCAGTAGTTTACCACGAACATTTACATGTATAAGCAAAATTGCAACGTGTCGGAGTCAGAATGATTGATGTATGATGCACAGTTTTGTACATACACGATAAACTGTATGTAATATTAACTATTAATTTTTAACAAAACAATTAATTCAAGATGTCATTCGTTGTAAGTAGGATTAATGTTTTTATTAGAAATCGAGCAATACATAAATAATCTCAAGAAATAGTGAACTACAGAAACTGTCAAACCTGCAACTTATATTTGTGGCATTTACATACATAATATATAATAATTTTATTGTGTCATTTCATACAGTGTGTGTTGTACATGGCATCTTAGTATTTTATTTGAGACAAGCGAGCACAATGGAAAAAAAGTGTTATATCTAAAGAAATATATTTATAATATTTACAATGAAGTACAATAAAATTGTAACATTTTTTTCAACTACTATTATATCTTTTTCCTTGTCGAATATACAACCATATTGTCCAAACTCTCTAAAAGTCATTTGAGAAACAATGAGTCATACATCTGCAATGCACATGTGCATTCACGAATGCAACCATTGACGCACGCACATACTTACAAAATGAAACCTTATAACCTAGCAGAGAAATGTAGCTTGCAAACGATTCGACAACTATATAAAAAATTATGGCGTGATTCTCTATTGAAATAAGAACAAAAAAGAAAGGATTCTAGGATTGGTTAATGTAATGCTTATTAATTAATTTTTTATAACAAGGAAAATACAGCTACTTGCACGCTATCTTTATTAAGAAGGAAGAAAATATCATGATCGCATTTTACAATAAACCATATATACGCATATATGGTTTCCTGTATTTCAAATACTAGTGTGTCGTTTGCCAATTCAAAACTGATATTCATTTCTTTGTTTGCACTTGTATGAATTTAATACATATGCAGAGTGCACTGACCCAAGAAGTGAACAGAGGTAGTCACTGACCGTACCTACATACATACATACACACACGATTCACTGTTTACATTCAATTGTAAACTCCGAACTGTCAAGGTGAAGCGCGCCGTTAACACTCGTTGCTGTGCACCACGGACTGTCATCGATCGAGCGGAAATTAAACTATTTACATTCGAAATTTTTATTAAATCAAGTGCCTTGAATCAATCGAGAACAGTGTCGTTATTAGAAAAATAATTATCGAAGTTTTATTGCACGAAAATGTCGAGGGCAGGTCATACGATCACATCGGGAATGAACAAAAGCGAGCAAGAACTTTCGTTCTCAAATAAAGAAGCGTCTGCCAGTGAGCACAGCATCTCAAGTATAGTTTCAAGTATTTCCACGTCTCAGGATGAAAACTTTCGTGTGTCAAAACATGCGGAAAATAGTCTCAGAGTCATGGAAAAGTATTTGCATAAACAACAATTTACAGATGTCACATTAATTGCAGGTAAGCAGTAACTGTAGCGGAATTCCTTTGTTCTTAAACGAAATTTATAATTTGAGTATAAGTTACTTCTATCGACATTTCTTTGGAGAAAATGTTACAAATTATGAAAATAATGTGTGAAATACATCTGCTTGTTTGTCATTTGCTTAGGAAACAGACGTTTCCCAGTGCATCGCTTAGTTCTTAGTGCAGGTTCGGAATACTTTGCTGCCATGTTTACTAGTTCTCTCCGAGAATCAGGTCAGAACGAAGTAGAATTAATGGAGGTAGATGGGGATGCGCTGTGGGCTTTGGTCTGTTATTGCTACACTGGTAAGTATTTGTAAGAAGTCGACTTATATACACTTAATCTATAAATATTGCAGAATTGATGTAGTATTTTTGAATGCAGGTTGTATAGAAATAAGAGAGGATAGCGTAGAAACTCTTTTAGCAACGGCGTGTCTACTACAGCTCAATCCGGTTGTTAAGGCCTGCTGCCAATTTCTTAGGAAACAACTCCATCCCAGTAATTGTCTAGGAATAAGAGTGTTCGCAGATACACAGGGTTGTCCAGATTTATTAGAATATGCACATGCGTACACAACTAAGCACTTTATGGAAGTTACTAAGAATCAAGAGTTTTTTTTACTATCTGCTAATGAAGTTGCCAAATTATTAGAATCAGAAGATCTCAATGTTCCTTCTGAAGAAACAATTTTTCATGTAAGACATAAAGAATGATTTCATTTTATTAAACTGAAAGCTTAAGGTGATAGAAAAACTATTACTGTTACTATTAACTTCAGGCACTTATGACTTGGTTGGAGTATGATCCAGAAAATAGACAGAAAGAAGCAAGCAGACTATTAAGTCTTGTAAAGCTACCTCTCTTGTCCCCTGCGGTGAGTTAAATATTGTTACTCATTCATAAAAATCATGTAGATTGTAGATTTGTGTAGACTTTGTTGAATTCGTGCAGTTTATAGCAGACAATATTGAGAGCAATGAAATGTTCAAAGATCAAAGAGTAGCACAGGAACTAGTCATGGAAGCATTGAAATATCATCTTCTGCCTGAGCGTAGGCCATTACTTCAATCAGGACGTACAAAGCCTAGGAAAGCCACTGTCGGTCATATGCTAGCTGTTGGAGGAATGGATGCTAATAAGGGTAATTTTCAAAAAATAGTAAGAACATGATTATTTTTTTAACTGATCATTATTGCTCCTCAGGTGCTACTTCTATAGATGCATTTTCCTTGCGTGATAATGCTTGGAAACCAATAGCTGCTATGAGTGGTAGGAGACTTCAATTTGGTGCTGCTATCGTGGATAAAAAATTAATTGTTGCTGGTGGAAGGGATGGATTAAAAACATTGAATACAGTAGAATGTTTTGACTTTTCCACTTTTATATGGAATACATTGTCTTCCATGAATGTACATCGTCATGGATTAGGTGTAGCCGTATTAGGTGGACCTTTGTACGCTGTCGGTGGTCATGATGGTTGGAGTTTCCTTGACACGGTGGAAAGATGGGACCCATCTACACGACAATGGAGTTCAGTTTCTCCTATGTCGATACAAAGATCTACAGTTGGTGTGGCTGTATTAAACGATAAGTAAGATTTTAAATGTGTAAATACATGCACAATCAATTACATGTAATAACTACTCTTACAAGTTTCCTGGCAATTTGTTCGTATACGAGATTTGAATTATTAATACTTCACAATAGAATTAGAAATGATTTGAAATTTTCACCATAAAATGAAACCGTAGGATATGATTGTTAGTCTACCACTAACTACATGCTCGTACTTTTCAGATTATATGCTGTAGGTGGAAGGGATATAAGTTCATGTTTAAATACTGTAGAATGTTATGATCCTCATACAAATAAATGGACTCCTTGTGCTCCAATGTCAAAACGGAGAGGTGGAGTCGGAGTAGGGGTAGTAAATGGATGTTTATATGCATTAGGTGGCCATGATGCACCTGCCACTAATCCTAATGCCAGCAGATTTAATTGCGTCGAAAGGTTCGCATATTCATAGAAATCGCCAATGAATCAATTATGTCGTAAACATTAATATCTATATAAATATTTTATGATGTTTGACAATAATTAGGTACGATCCTAAATCGAATACGTGGACCATGGTAGCGCCAATGAGTGTCCCGAGGGACGCAATTGGCGTTTGTGTACTTGGCGATAGACTTATGGCAGTGGGGGGCTATGATGGTCAACAATATCTTACCCTTGTTGAGGCATACGACCCACATCGAAATGAATGGGAATCTGTAAGTTCACATAAAGTAACATTTAACTTTAAAGTATTCGAAAAATATTAGAGTATGTATTAAAAAAAATTTCATTTTAAGGTTGCTCCTTTAAAAGCTGGCCGAGCAGGTCCACCATGTGTTGTTGTAAAGAATTTACCTCGTTTTGGACTTGATTAGTGATTTGAAGACAGCTATATCATACATATAAATCTGTTTCGAAATTATTCTAATTTTTGTACGTAGATAGTAATATATGTATTAAGTTTGTGTGTACTGCCGCAAGTTTGTATATATTTATATTTACACTTTTTCTATGAACATATTGAAGTATTATGCATTTGAGAATGGGGCAACTGTAGAGTAGCATGCTATAATCTTAAGGACTTTTTAATAAAAGCTTTCTATTATATTTTTTACTCGCATTTTTGTACAGATGACAAAACATCTTTATGAACTCATGATAGGCGGGTATGTGTGTGATGATGGAACAATCAGTGTATATAAGAACGAATTTATTTCTCTCAATGAGATACTGTTTTTATTTATACATGTATCCATATATATTTTGTGAACATACCTTTTTTAAATAAATAAAATGATCATTTTTAACTACCTCACTGAGTGTTGATTTATCGTATTAACAAATTTTACCCATTTCACTTTTTCATTTGCTCTAACAAGCAGGAAAAGTTCTAAAACATATATTAATAATGCAAATTAGAAATAACGTTCTGTAATTTATATAATTTATTTTAAATAAATGAATATTTACCGTGGAAACTCCGATGCAGATTCTGTAAATTTATGTCTAACCATAAAAGTAGCAATTGCCTCTGCCACTTTATCTGGAACATCTTCGTGCACAGCATGCCCACATGCCGGTAATACTTGCATTTGAAATTTGCCTAATAGAGAAAATCGTAATTTTGTAGAGGTGTGCGAGAATTCGAAAATGTCGGATCGGGAGGGGTCGAGAATTTTATTCGGAATCGGGACGAGTTTTCGAATACATCGGGATTCCTGAGAATATTCGGGATTATTGTTAGGAATCCTGATGTATTTGATAGTCCCAAAATTTTCGAGAACCCGACACTGAATCCGATGCCTTACCAACCCGACTCGACCATTAAGTACCCGACATTTTCGGGCTCTCACACACTTCTATAATTCTGATATATTTTATGTGTATAACTTACGAATAATAAAGTTTACATTTACTCTACCTTGCATCTGACCAACAGTAAGTTCTCGATCTAATCTATCGACACCAGCCAAAAGTAGTACTTTTGGAACTGGTACATTTAAAAATGCAGTTGATAATCCTTTAAACCAACCAGACCAATGCTGTTCAGTTTTTGATAAGTCTATTCTCCAAACATATTTTTTAGTGGGATGGGTACTGGTGGTCTGGGATGGTGGTGGCATATTTACAGGTTCTTCCTCTTGAATAATGTCTTCTCGTGGAATCGTTGTCTCTATATTACACTCGCATGACGATTGAGATACTAAACCAATATCGTGTGTAGCTAATTTATTAGTTTCGATGCTAAAACATATAACAAAATATGACAATTAAATTATAAAGAAAGTAACTTGTATAGCATTGGTACAATTTATATGTGTAAACTCACTTTTTTATTTGTCCAGGAACTGATACCTTAGCTGATTGTACATTACGGATTTGGCCACTTCGTACACTAAAATGTGGATAATTAGAAATATTCTTCTATAACCTTGGGTTTGATTATACAACACAAATATGTAACATATTAAAAAGGTAAATAACATTTTAGTTTGCAGAGAATCAGCCAAAAATGCCTTCCTTCTGAAAAATGTGCTCAGAATAGCAAATTTTGTTAACTATCAAAAGTGAGATGGTAGAAGAGAATCTACATCATTGTAGCGTTTCCTTTTTCAGTAAAATATAAAGTACTTACCACCATTCCACAGCTTGAGGTATAGAACTAAAACTAGCTGGTCGAGATCTTAAAAAGCTTTGCATAGATGTCAATGCATCCATAGCTGTTCCCTCGACAACATCAATAACTCCTAAACCGCATAGATTTGGAATTAACGGAGCAGCTCTGACAGCTACTGCACCACCCATACTATGACCCACAAGTACTATAGAACTATCTTCTGTTGTCGATGCCTTTATAACTTCAGCAACATCTCTAATCATTGAATGAAAATATCAAAATAAGTTTAAGGTCTCAATATAGTTCCAATTACGCTACTTCAAATAATTCCAGTTAAAATATCTTTTAAACTAATGATTTCTATATATTAATAGGCTACTAACAGGCTAATACTTTTTGAAACAGAATTATATGCTAGATTTTAATTTCAAAAAGCAGATAATCATTTGTGCTGTGGTCAAAGTGGTTCCAGTTATATGCTCCACCCTGTATAACACAAATTATGATGTTTAAACAGCGAAACGTTTTACTCACTCTGCTAAAGTTTCTCCAGACAAATCTTCTTCATTATCTGTGTGCGAGTCTCCGTGTCCTCTAAGATCAATTGCCATAACTTTACATACTATCATGGTCATAATCGATTTCTAAAATGTTCAAAATACATAAGCTTTCCTGGATTCAATACACAAAATAATTGCTACTTACAGTGAATTCTGCCCATGTTAATGCACTGTAGCCGCCTCCATGTAACAATACTAATGTTGGTCCTTCTGTCCCCTTGGTATAAATATGAAATGTACCAGTTTTTATTGTCACATCTTCGGAATGATCAAAATAAGGAGTCCATTGAACAGGCTCATAATCCCTCTTACGCTGAAATCCTTTTGACTTGCTAACCCTGTAAATTAGAAAATTGAAAACAGTGAATGACTAATCAGCATTAATATTTTATGTGAAATATACATTCAAACAATCCTATCATCGTGCCACACAGAAAAGAAGCTTAGAATGATTAAGATTTCAGTTATGAACATAAATCTTTCTGATCTATAACACACTAACCTAGAGCCGATTCCAAAATTTACACCCGTAGGTGGTAGTTTTGATTTCAAAATCGACTTTTGGAGGGAAGACATGTTAGTATTTAACAGGCGCCTCTGCTCTTATAATAATACTATTTTCGATCACTGTTGTTTTTACTGATTTCATAAACACATTACAAAACTGTTATATAGCTGCTCTAACCACGTACATATGAAACAATACCAAAATACGTTCTGACAGTTTTATGCCGTTACTACTGCGATCACTTTGCCTATCCTTGATACGGAATGTTTCAGGGAATTTATGGCTATTGCAGCGTCTCCTTACATTTTTACCGTGCCAATTTGCTGAAGTTATCTGATGCTGGTATTGGAAATTTACAGTTACTTTTTCCTGATCGCAAATTCAAGCCACAGAAATCTACAACAGTAACACATAGTTTAATAAAGTGAAATTGTTCTAACAACGCAAGGCAGCTTATTAGCCAATCAAATAATACAAATATTTTTATTTTGAAAATTTGACTATCCGCAGAGAGTGGGCCCAACGGGTTCAAAACCGGTCGGTAAATGCGCCTTTGGAAATAATGATGTGGAACTATCATTGATCTGAAATACCAACATCGCTAAAAGTTCCGCGCTCTCTATCTATGTAAATAGTTTTGCGATCCTGAGGCCTTTTTATACTCCATTTGTCAAACTTCATCAGACGCGATCCAACGCGATCGCATGCAATCGCATTTTCCGAAGTGCGTTTTCCTATGCGTGTCTGGACGCATGCGTCTGCGTCTAGGCGCGTGCGTTCAAACGCATTTTTATCATAAATTTGTACATTATAAAAATGTATTTATTTCAAATTTGTTTAAATAATAAATGACAATATATAAATACTTAAATATAAGGCCGAACACAATACAGAATGACAGAACCGAAACCGGAACCGAAATCCTTAAACGAAATCCAGAACCGAAAAATAGTAATTATAGAACCGAAATAATATCGGTTCTCCAGAACCATAACCGATATAAGCCGAACCGATATTCTCATAACAGTTACAACATCATTTCTTTAGAACTATTTCAATCAGAACCGATATATAAAAGTTTGAAACAGTTATTTTCAGAACCATTTCAGTCCCTGGTTGACAATAATTTAAATAAGCCAGCTTAGCTTGTAGGGTCTGGCTTTCAATTCAGTAACGATTATTACAGTGTCATAAACCTTTAGATATGACACAGGCCACAGGTAGCTTCGTCAGGTACGGGACTACCCCTGGAGTCAGTGAATCTTGAGGTCTCTTTATTGGGGTTAGTTTCGGCTAATATGTTATGCGTAATACAAGGGAGATTTGTTTTTCCCAGCTTACCGGTGAATAGCGGCCGATCGGTCGTTACACTTACCTGAATCACAGTGATGCCGAAGCGGCACAAAATCCAGTTTATAAATTTTAAGTTTATTCATTTTAGATTCTTATTTAAAAAAATTATTTTTGTATTGCCTAACAGTGAGCCAAAGTCCGATTTAAAAAAAATTTTGCGGAGATATTATTGCACATAACTTAAACTATTAACAGCCATTATAATCGTTGTTTTATATTCGATAATTTATAGATTTAGGAAAAATAAATGTAATTACTAATCTCATTTTAATCAGAAAAATCTCGCAAATATGTTGGTGAAAGTTCTGTACAAAAGGAATAAAAAATAAAAAACTTTCCTATTTGTATTGAAAATTGTAATCCATACTTTTAAATTTGTCCAGGACAGAAAAATACATTGCATATACCGTTTATTTATATACCTCGTTTATGATAGAAACTTTAACTTTTAAATTATAATAAAATTATAAATATAAAGAATATAATATAAAGAGGTGGCAATTATTGTAGCCTTTATTACTGAAATATAACATGACAATTATCGTATGATATCAGACAAAAAAGTTCATATCGACTTCAAATGAAAAAACTGTCTTTGTCTTCATACCAAACACACTGCACAACCTGTGTGAATTGAAAAGGGAGAGGTACATAGTTGTATGTATTTTTTAATTAGTTCGAATAATACGAACGAAATGCTTCATATGTATATTTTTTGAAATGATGAGAAACAATTCTCGAAAAATTTGACTGCGAGACAACAGCAACATCAACCACAATGTATAATCAGAGATAATGAAAGCACGTAGTCATGAGCTACATACTGTCGAGAAAATTAACATTGAATTTTCTGGCACTCTACCGTGCGTTTTGCGTAACTAGAAAAAACGAATCAATATTCAAATACAACACTTTGTTACATGTTTTATTCAAAATAAAAAACTAACAAACGTAAAACCATATGTTATAAATATTAGTCTTACAATCCTAAATGTTTAATATGACAAGAAAATTATTCTAAAATGCGTAAAGCTTACAGAGAAACTTCATTAGTTTTATATTTCACCGCAAGGTGGCAAACGCGTCGTTCTTTGTATGCCGTTCTGACTATGCCATTGTTCATGCACACTGAGCTAAGAGCTGGCTGAGCCGTCAGGGGACGCCATATTTATACTGTCGGTGGTGCGGTGCGGGTCTACGTGTGTCCATTATTTTCAAGTAATAACGTTTAACTATTTATTTACATGGTAGAACGCGATATGAAGTGTTTCGGGTGTGAAGTGTCATATGATTAACGTTATGGAAGATCTGTGCTCGTTGGTAGTACACAAAATAATCGTGTAGACGCGAACAATCTATGACTTACGAACCGTCGTTTTTCGGAGTTCTTTTGCTACCTCGTAAATTGTTTACCAAGTTGTTCACGCTGCTTTACGACTAAACAAAGTCCTCAAAACGTGCTATTTGCGTTAGGAATACAATTTCCTTTTCAGGAACCTTCCGCGACCTTTGGATGGACGTAATGCATCTTTGTTACAACAATTTGCGTGTTTTATAACCTGACAACACGTACGAAGTTTCTCTGTCTTTATCATGTCACTGCATCTTTGACAAAGTATTAAGCGGTAAGGACTTAACAACAACAAGATCGTCACGATTTCACGTACTTTTTTCCCCCGGTTGCACATGCTGTACAAGAAAATTCCGCGTTTAAGATATTCTCAACAATGCTGCATAGTTTGTAAACTATCAAATACTACTGTGGAATCAACGTATCACTTTTATCTGCTTTATCATTCTCTTTTACGCTCTACTTGTTTCCTTGATATAATAACATTCTCCTATATTTGAATTTTTGTTTTCCTAATACATATTGCAATAGTATTGCAATAGTTTATTGCACCCTATTATTTTTATAGGCATTGTTTAAGTGAAACAGTTTCTTTTCTCTGTTTGTTTCTTTTTCTATAGAGTTTTCTATAATTGTTATATTTATTTATCTTACAAATGTGTTTAGAAAAGTTTGTCCAAAGCTAGTAATGAAAGTTTAATTAACAAAAATGATATTTTTAGCATTGTTAATTATTTATTTAAAACTACTTTGTATTATGGAAATATATTTGTATAAATTTGTATTAAATATTCTATCAACCACTCAATTATAAAAATTTTGTTTTGTTATTTAGTTGGTAGTAATACTAAAATATAGTTCATTGTTTGCATAATCTGGTAACAATAATATCAATTTGATATGATCATAAGTAAACATAACAATTTCTTATATTTCAGATCTGAAATAAAGTTAATGAATTTCAAAATGTGGTCATCACAAGGTACTAATTCGAACTCAAAGTCTTCTTCGAATGAAGGAAATCTACGCACATTGGGTATGACATCTGCTATCAGTATAGCAGAACCAAAGCCCAGTGATCTTTCTAGGACAAATGAATTAAAGGAAGCATTAAAACCTTATAATGTATTTGAATCGGAAGAGGAGTTGAATCATAGAATGGAAATTTTAAGGTACTTTGTGTTTATAGTAGTTTCATTTTATTTTTTATACAATAGATATTATTGAAATGTGATATTAATTATTATTTCGTATTATTCAGCAAATTAAATGCACTGGTGAAGCAATGGATAAGGGACACAAGCATCGCCAGAAACATGCCATCCAATGTTGCCGAGAAAGTTGGTGGTAAAATATATACTTTTGGTTCATATAGGTTAGGGGTACATCACAAAGGTGCTGATATAGATGCGCTATGTGTTGTACCACGTCACATCTATAGGTCGGATTATTTTTCATCATTCTTTGAGTTACTGAAAATGCAAGAAGAAGTTACAGATTTAAGGGTGCGTATTTTAACCAATCTTGTACTGTAGTAATAATTAATTGCCCATTTAATATCAACTTCTTTCCCAATTTGCATTTGCACAGTAAGTATAGCAATCTATACTTAGATTATTCATTAGTTTACATTTTATGTAAGGTTCAATGTGAATATATAATTCATGAGTCTAATGTGAAACACCAGTTAATTTCAATAAAAGATTGTGTAGTTAATACATTATATTTTTTAATATATTTCAGGCAGTAGAAGAGGCGTTTGTACCAGTTATAAAAATGAACTTCGATGGTATAGAAATCGATATGCTATTTGCAAAATTAGCTCTTAAAGAAATTCCTGATTCAATGGTTGGTAAAATTCTTTGCGATTAATTATATGAATTTATAATTTGTGTGCGCTACTTACGAATCTAATACATTTGTTTTCGTATACAGGACCTTAGGGATGATATGCTTTTGAAAAACCTTGATCAGAAATGTGTCAGAAGTCTTAATGGTTGCAGAGTAACAGACGAAATACTGCGTTTAGTACCTAATATAGAAAATTTTAGGTTGGCACTTAGAGCTATTAAATTATGGGCAAAACGTAAGATTATTGTTCATTTTATTTTTATAGTTGAAATTTTGCTTTGTCTAACTGTATCTTCCCTGTTCGTAGGACATGGCATATACAGTAATGTGCTGGGATACCTAGGAGGTGTGTCGTGGGCAATGTTGGTTGCAAGAACATGTCAACTTTATCCCAATGCTGTTGCAGCAACACTAATAGAAAAATTTTTCCTTGTATTTTCTCAATGGAAATGGCCACAACCAGTTCTTTTAAAACCACCAGACAATGTTAATTTGGGGTTTCCAGTTTGGGATCCAAGGGTAAGAATTTTTATTATATTCGTTAACGTCAATCATGTTTCATAGTGCAAGAAATACCTTACACTGAAACTCTTTTCCTTGCATAGGTAAATATATCCGATAGGTATCATTTGATGCCAATTATCACACCAGCATATCCCCAACAAAATTCCACTTTCAACGTATCAGTTTCAACAAGAACTATCATGCAAGAAGCATTCGAAACAGGATTGTCCATAACAGAAGAAATTATCATGGGGAAAGCAACGTGGGACAAGTTATTCGAACCTCCGAACTTCTTTGGAAAATACAAGCATTATATTGTATTGTTGGCGAGAAGTCTAACCGCAGAAGATCAACTTGAATGGTGTGGGCTTGTCGAGTCAAAAATACGGCACTTGATAGGTAAAATATTGAATACGACAATACATATTCTATTGAATTTGATCAGTATATGCAAATTTGTTTGCGACTGCACGGAGAAGGAACATTATTTTATGTTACATGCAAGACATTACTTAAAAACGTGAATAAAAGATAAACGGTGGTACTGAAAAGTCATTACAGTACCATAATACTGCATTTTTTGCTCGTCTTTGAATTATATAACACTTTGAAGATTTATCAATCGTATTAAAATTTTTAGAAACTATCGCTAACGAAGCATCACCCGGCCTTGATGTTAGTTATCACATTATGTTCCGTTTGTTCCAGTTAAATGACGTAGATTAAAACAGGTTATCTTTTCTATTGAAATATCAGTTTAAAAAGGAAAGTTATTCTCAGGTCTTCCGATAAACATATGCATCTTTCGCAGGAGTAAGCGGCAGTTGTAAATCAGTGAATTGTACGAACTTCTGTCTTAATCTGTGTCTTTTCGATTCATCAAATTTGAATTTGATATACTAATTTGTTCATACTTGCAATGCTAATAATCCACGGATGCCAAAATGGCAAAATCCTAACTCTTTAAAACAGGTACACTGGAAAGGAATCAACACATTACATTGGCACATGTAAACCCGGAGGCATTTCCACCGTTAGAACCAGAACCGGAGGGCCACTGCTCCATGTGGTTTATCGGCTTACTGTTCGCCAAAAGCGAAAACTTAAATATTGATCTGACTTACGATATCAAATCCTTTGTCGATTCAAGTAAGAACATTTCGATATATATTTCACACAAGGGGACAGCGCGGTTCCAGAAATTGTTTTTCAGCCAGTACTGAAAAATCCTAATGGCTTTCCGTCTAGCGGGCCTTTGTCTTTCATGAAAAGGGAGTTTAAAAAGCCATTAGGGTGTTTCAGTACTGGATATATACTACAAAGTCTATATGGTCTTGTCCAAAAAGAGATTTCTGGAATCGTGCGGTCTTCTTATCAGATCTCCTTATCGAATAAATTGAATAACCAACTGTGTATAAAATTTCAGTTCAGAGACAAGCAGAACAGTTGAAGATGTTGAAGGAAGGTATGTGGATAGAAGCCAAGCACGTGAAGAAGAAGGACCTACACAATTACGTTGCACCTAGTTTGATCAAACGAGAAAGAAAGGTATACAGACCGTTCAATTTAATTTTTGACAATTCAAATGCTTTTCGCGTTGTGGTATACGATTTTAAAATAATCATTGATTATCATTTAATTTCGTCAAATAGGTTTCTAGCAGTGTACACAAGAATGGTAACATTGCTGGTAATGGAAATACTGGCAGCATCTCACCGCGAAACCCAGGAGACGCAGCGAGTAGGAAGAGATTGTCGGATCCGAACCAGGACGCATGTTCCAAGAAACGGAAGGTTAACGATAACGACCAGCAAGTTACACAGGTACAGACAACAAACACATTATTTCCGACGCACAGTGGTCCACATGGCCGATTTAACTGGCCAAAAGTCAATCTCTAAAATTTTGCACAAGTTAAAAGATTTTAGGTATTGTTTCTCACGTAAAAAGAATCTTTTACCTTATGCAAAATTATTTTTGTCTAGCTAGTCACCTATTTGAACCACAGTGCGACGCTCTAGCATCAAATACTTTGGATAAACGTAAACGATGCATATTTATGTTTACACAGGGAGAAGATGGATCGTTAGTGGTTCAATCTTGTGGAGAAGATAGCAATTCCGGATTTAGCCTGGATGAATACAAACAAACACTGACAACTGCTAAGGATGTAAGACATTGTACATATAATGAACAATAAATCAGCATAGAACAGAATTAGGTAACTACATATAACAATAGAGTGTAGTAAGTGAATATAGGATTTTAACATAATTTGGTGTCAGGAAGAGGTAAAAAGCGGGGAGATTTCTGTAGTTTTCGCAACGTACGATCATCTTCTTTCTCTTTGATGTATACCTGATTGAAGTCTTCTACCTGATTGAAGTTTTTCTTGTCGACGGCTAGTTTCTATACTGAGAAATGTTCGTGATGTTTCAGGATGGACCTACTGGTGCATCTACAGTAGCGCAGGAGGGATACGTTTGCACTTGACCACTGCAGGATTACTACCTCAAGTCGATCGACAGATGCTCCACCGGGCCATCTAGACTGTAATCACATCTTACGCAACCATCCACTGCCCACTGTAAGTCCCCCGTTTCGTAAAAACAAAGCAACGCGATGTGTTGGAGAGACTACCCGTTGGAATCAATCGGTGCACGGCTGTGCGACAGACGTTCTGATTTTAATACTACTGAACAACATCGACAGTCAATGGGAACAATTATGCCACGAATCAATGATTGTGCCAGTGTCTGTGATGTTACCTTTTATTACGAGCCGCGCAGCCGCGATATCTGGCTAATCTTAACGGAACGATTAAAAGTAACACGAAACTTAAACATCCATCACTATCTGTAAGGTTAATAATTTTAGTTTTATATTTCATTTTGTACATATTGCTTATACGATAAGTTTTACTCAACGAAGTTATGAGAAAAGAAACGAAAAGAGATAGGAAGACACGGGGAGACGAGTCTAAAAAAGAATTCGCATCACTGCGCCGTTCCGGGAATACGGGCAACGACGATTGCATTAGAGTCTTGTATTAGGATTTTCAACTAAAAGGAACACACACACAAAAAAAGGGGAGAAAAAGAAAAATGATACGGTGGAACGTATTCTTGTATAAAAAAAAAACCGCATTTCTTTAATGCATAAGTAGATAAAGTATAAAAAAAAAACTGGGGTTAAGTATGCTAAGTTGTAAATAATTCGTGCGCAACGTTACTCGCGCGTCGGTGTAAAATACATGAGAGCGGTTTGCCTTTGAGTTATTTTTGAGAAATTGTGTAACGGTAACATGATGGTACGTTTTACTTGCTTCAGTTGTTTAGTACATATTTATAACATTACTTAAATATTATTTATAACGTCTCCGCTGAACGAATTGCTAGAATAACGTCTATTAAGTGGAGCTCAATTCAAGATGCATATGCTATTGTTATACTTAAGCTGCTTACTTTTTTTTTTCTTTTAGTTTTTTTTCTTTTTGTATCGTATCCTTAACCAGTCAGGTAATGAATGAGAATCACCGGCACTGGCATAAGACATCCAATGTTTCATTTACAAAACGAAGGAAACAAGTAGCGTCGAATAGCGATCGCTGCTAGCAAAACGTGTTCCCACATTTGTCGATGAAACATTTCCTGATCGAGCCATTGACTATGTTTGTTGACGATCGTATTACGTAAAATGAGTTATATCGTATTGCAGTCGCTTTTTAGTTTTTATTCACAGAAGAACGTTATAGCTTTAACGATGCAACAAGGGACTGGCATCTGGATTATTCAAACCATCCGTTGTCACCTGTTGGTGAGTGATTTCAGGTGTTCGACTGCCTTCCAGCCTCCCCCATCATCCTCAGTTACATAGTACTCTCTCCCATCTACTCCTAATTCCAGCTTTCTCGTCTTACCGATCCATTTTTTCTCTCCTTCTATTGAATCACCCTTTGTGTTAAAGGCATGTCGGTCCATCGAATGTCTCGAGGTATTTGATGTTCACTTTTTAACACAAATATTGAAGCAAGTAGTGCACAATGTTTCGATGACTCTCTCACGGTGCGCACGCCTCAAACGGCCAAGAATCATTCAAACATTGTGCATCATAACGTGAAACTTAAGTATTTGCAGGGTAGACGCCGCGAATTCGAATAGTGTATACGAACATGGTTTCTGTTTTTCTTTTTTGTACATGTACAAAAGCATTGAAACTCCCATACATACGCGAGAAGCACATGATCTTAAATTGTATAGTTCTCTTTCTACGGCATGCATCGAAATAATGATCATTATTTGACGCGCTGTATACTGTATACACTTCGAGCACAGGTGTATGCCACGAGCCTTAACATTCCGAATCGTTCAACTGTTGTGGTTTGTGTTTACGGTGTTGAACTTCGATTTTGATGACTCTTTTACCAGAACATGATCAATGCAATCTATAAGTAAAACTAAAAGAAATGTTATGTAGACGTAGGCTCGTAAATACTGTAGTTATAACAAAAATATGAAATAATCAACCGGCTACGGTAAGGAAACAGATTAGATTTAGCTAATCTATTGTTTGCAGTGGCTATGTGTACTAGTTATGCTCATGTAGTATTAATAGTGACAAACATTAGTCATATAAGATGGGCAACAGTCTAATAGCTAATCAGTTTCCACATTGTTTCATGTTTTTATTACAAGTTTACTGTAATTACGTGCCCATTGTTTCCTTATAGAAACAATACAAGATATAGAAACAATTATAGTTGAGAGAGTAAAAACTCTGAATATGTTTGGACTATTCTAAGAAAGTATTTGCCAAAATTAATCTTTTACAAATCTGATTACACAGCTAATTCCAAGTAATGGATTTTTTCTTTTCGTCTTCTATAGGAACATGAGTTTCATAAAAATTGGAGTATCCTACTCAAGGGCGCATATCACACGTTTGAACTTTCGTACCAGAAGACTTAAGGCTTGTCACAATACTCTGCGAATACTATAGGAGCCCCTTTTCGATGGTTAGGGACCATTTCGTTGTACATAACATGTAATCTTGGGATAGTAGTTTCTTTTGTTTCAGAGCTCGATTTGTTGATAGCGTCGGTGTAATAATTTTTACTTGGCGTTTGCAGTAACGTATACATAATGCATTGTATAATCAAGAAAGGTCTGTCAGTAAACGATTTCTTCGCGTTATGGTTTACTGTGCTCCTCGTGCAACATTCTGTTATTTTGTAAGAGTATCAGCAAAACGTTGAACCTCAACCTCGCGACCGCACACATTAAGATCACTTTTCTTTTCGAATTTAGGTGAATATTCTTGTCGTAAAAATGGCGTTTCTTCAAGGCCCGAATAAATAAGTTTACTCTGCAATGGAAGTCGGTGATTCAATATCTCTCTTGAGAATATATTAATTATTCTCTGCTCGAGTCAAATTGTTTCGGTTGTGCTCATCGTTTGTACAACCCATAAATCAAGATTCACTTTTCCAGATCTTAATTATAAGCATCTCCTTTGTATCTATAGAAAAACTTTACTTTAACGTTTGCCTTGCGTTACACGGGTTTAATTTTGAAAATTTGTATCGGTGGTGACATTTGTCTAGGTAACTACGAAAAGCGATCTATTATTTGTGCAATACGCAACACTGTAGATTACAAAACGACATTCAATTTGGGAAAATAAACTTTGACGAAATTTTCAAATTGAACATAATTTTAATTCAGTTTTTCGAATCGAAACTTTTTCGTTTGATGTCGGTCAAGGTGTAAACACGAGGTGGGAAATCAAGCAAACATTTTTTACTTAATTTACCTGGTAAATACGACGTACGACCTTCCGACGTATTATTAATGAAAAATTCTAATCTCACAAAGAACATTTCTTAATTTACGTACACGTACTATCTCGTAGCTTATATTCATCGAAGGCTCTATAAATTATGTGTACACGAGACTTTCGTATTATTAATATCGTAGTCTTTAATATTATATTCTCTTATGATTTACTTTTTATTATAATTATAATAATCACTATTATCGTTGATATCCGATTCATTATTACTATTATTTAATTTTCTACTATTGCAATAGCATGTGCAAAGATTAAGATTCGATTAATCATCACGACAGAGTAATCGAAAGATACGTGGTGGTTCATGCGCACGCACACACACGTACACGCGTACACATAGTACAGGCGGACATGCATGTTTACACATATACATGTACAGGAAGTATACAATAAACAGTGAACATCAAGATTATCCTCGTGTATAAAATACCACGTTCTTTCATTAACTAAATGAAAATCCCCCTTCCCCTCGAAATTAACAAAACACAGTAAGAAACGAGATCGTGCGCTTGAACTTTATATATATATATATATATATATATATATATATGTTGATCGCGTATGTAACATCCGGCAGACATGTCTATAGCACACTTTTTGTTTCCTCGATCCATCCTCGGGAACCTCGCACCGTTTCTGCCGTCGGTGCGTGGTTCCCGAGCCGTCGAAAAAGACAAAAAGAAAAACAATAACTATTGACAAAACGGTGAATATCGTCCGTGATATATCCTCTTGTACAATAAAACAGAAAAAAACCGAGAGAAAATAGACGAAAAAGAGGTAATAACAAAGCATGCGAATAAAACGAAAACTGAAAAAGCTCGTACACAACAACAACAAAAAAAAAAAAAATAGAAGAAACGGTGCTGAAAGCAAGGCTGAATAATAATCTCTACAGTCGCGTGGTTTCTCGAGAAAGTGTAGAATTCCGACATTTTTCGCCGTTCGAAGAGATCGATCGATCGTCCAGGATCATCCTCGTCGGACGTTGTTCCGTATTACATACACTCTGCTACAATGATCTCCGTAACGTACACGGAGTAACATATACATACTTACACATTTTCACACAGACCCACACAAACACACAACACATACGTAAACGTGCACACACCACACCGCGTAATTCATGTACGAAAGTCGGGGTACACAATTGCGAGGCACGATTTTATATTGGAAGTAAACGCGAATGCATCCGAGGGCTGAGTGTAACATGTGAAAGTGAGTCATTTGTCTGAATGATGAATAAAAACGCATCGAATACATTACCATGTGTTTATGTGCTTGCACAGCGTCGAGTGTCGCGATACACCGGTTCCGTGCGTGCGATGCAACGGTATGGAGTTCTAGATGTGATTCGAAATCATTGTAGTTCAGAAAAGACAACGATTAACTGTTCAGTACACGGGTCAGAAGTATCGACTTTGTTCATTTATATTTTCTGTAAAAATTCAGAGCTTTGTCGTAGGTATCCCGGTTGTTCTTATTGTTTTGTAAAACTGCTGCAACCGAAGCGAAAATTCGTTGAGGAGTTTGCAACCTCGACCAGTGTGCTGGAAGGTTAATCATGACAAAAACGTTAAATCAGTTCGAAAAATTCGTATAAAATTCGTACAAGATACAATGTTTACTCGATATATGTCCAAAATACGGGTCTAGCCAGGGACATATATCGGCTAGGAGATGCTATCTTTTGATCCACGCCGAAGATCTGGGACTCTTATCAGCTAGGCATTTGAGACATATATAGAGTAAACACTGTAATCCGGTATATTAACCCCCTGACGTACAAAGACGTCTCGAATACGTAATTCTTATAGCACATTGTATTAAAATATCGCGTAACATTAACAGCAAATATTACCAGCAACGTGTCTAATACGAATATTCACTAATTAAGTTTCCCGAATGATAAGTTCACCATTTCGTAATAGTATTTTCGGTGACATCGAGTTTCGCTTAATTTTCGTACGTCAAGGGGTTAATTGTGCGGTACCGGTGTACACTAATGGAAAGTTGAAGAATCACATCTAGAGACTGACTCCATACCATCGTGCATTGGTATCTAATGTCTCGCGATTCTAATTGTCCTGTAACTCGTACGAAAATTTGAACGATGGCGTCGACGAGACTCGGCGAATCTCGCGCTGTTAATCAAGTTCCTGCCACCGGAAGTAAATATATTGTTGTAGGCTTCCGTCGGGGCGCAGGATCACGTCGCGGGGGTGTATCGCGAAGTATCTGTTAAAAGGTCGAAGGACATTCGCGGGGGTCGAGGTCGTTGCAAAGAGATAACGACGGCAGAGTCCAGTGTGCTTCGATGTGGCAATACGGGCGATTATTTACCGGGAAGCACGAACTCGATGCATAATTTGTATGCCCGGCAGCTGTACACTCTGTATCTTTCTTGAATAAACCGAAATAAATTCTTTTAATTCCTTCAGCCACATGCACGGTGGCCGGCGACTATCCGGCAAGATGGCGCATTGTTCATTACATTATCTGAGCAGTCGAAGTTCATTTGGGTAAGAGCGTCTAAACAGACTTAGAGCATTTAACACTAGATTTACGGGACACGTCAAAATGACGGATTCTAATATTTTTAAATTGCGAATATTGAGATTGTAAAAATGCATCCATGAGCAATTATTTCACAAATTGATTTCCTTCTTTTCTTTTAAAAAATGGCTACAAACTTTGATCGATACATTCATGTTATTTTTTGGTGCTCCGCGAACCCAGTGTTAAACAAAGGAATATTCTAAGAACTTCCGGTGCCGGTGAAATGGCCAATCTCAGATTCTCGATTCAAACAATTTATCGATTCAAGCATACATTACAACAAAAATAACAAAAATCTAGATAAATTCTTTTTGGTGCTGGGTACGGTTAGTGCTAATAAATATTGCAAGTGTTCTCGCGACTTGTTCATAAGACTTTTCTTGTTGCAGTATATCGACAGTGCGTCATTCTGCTTTACCGTTGTCGGTTCTTGTTCTTTTCTTGGTAACCCTATCCTATTTCACATTATTGGAAGAAGCGCAATATATTTGGAACACCAGTTTAATCAAGATGAGTAAAAATTCTTCTTTTCTCTCGTAAGTTTAATGCAGGGCAAACTTTCGAGAAAAAATATTTAAAATACTATTTTAAATAGTGCAGGGGATCCTTTTGATTCTGCGTAGAGATCTACAGTATATTTCAGTTATTTTTCAACGTTTTACAGTCGTCCAATAAATGACAAACGGAATCGTAACAATTTTGCATGTATTAATTGTATTATCCGTGGATGTTTACATAATATTCCTCAAGACAGAGAGATATGCCATCGATGCTTTCATTATCTGAAGGAAAACATGAAATGCGTTTAAACAATTGTTGTTCGAGACAGTGTGGATAGATTTTATTGTTCAATGTTGAGGAAACTCACGACGCCAAACGTTTCTAACGAAAACACGTAGAACTTCCCAGCGGTTAAGTGCGATGGCTTCTGGGATCTGGCGATGCAAAACATTAAAGATTTCGCATACTCATGAGGCAACTCATACCAATTCGTAAAGTAACAGGCGAGCTGCATATCACTGCTCTGAAAATAATATGCAGTACGAAATGATTTTTTATAGGGAAAATATTCCGTGAAATAATTGCTTCTATATTATAAAAATGTTTTAATTTCTTAAAAACTGTATCATATTGTAATACGAAAACGATTAAATAAAATAATACTTCGTTCTCACATATGTTGTAATTGTCTTATAAATATAATTACCTCTGCGATTAGACATTCCCCTAGAAAACAGTAGCAAAATGCCAGCAACACGACCGCGCAGGAATAAATAATAAAATGTATCGTGTTCACGTCTCCGCCAGATGATTCGCTTGTCTATAAAATATTGTCATGCTTAATTTCATTAAACGACCGAATAGCTTTTTCTGGAGAATATATAATTACACTGTAAACTCAACGGCACTTCTAGTATAACGGCGAAGCGTACAAATCTTTTTCGTTTTTATTTCATTTCGAATAAATGAAGCGTACGAACAATTTCAATGTTACTCTCGTTTTTCTTACTTTGAAAATAGTTTGGAGGGAGATCAAACAAACAAATCAATTAAATCAAGTCGCGACAAGCGATCCGTTGTCGAATGAAATTAATTTTATTTAATATTCGGACGAATTTGTAACGTTACCATAAGCAATTGGTAGATTACGATGCACAACGAAAATATCAAACCTACAGTCTGCACAAACATAAGCGAACTGAACGTTTCTGCCAAGGTAGAGGCCAATCTGCAATCGAAATAACTATATTGTGCTTCAATGCTGTTTCGCATAAACATCCGCAGTCTAAAGTTTAAACACCTCACCTTAGTAGTTCAATGTGTCGTTCGACGAGTATTCGCATTTTCGATACTTGTTTCTGCGGATCGCTATCAACATTTCTGACGCGTTGCGACAAAATTGATAGCTGACTGCATAGGTAAAAATTCAACGTCACTAAAAGACTATCGGCGCCAGTCGCACCGATTGTTAACATCATACTGACTGGCACTAAACACACGCAGAATAACGCGTACGTGTACATCTCCGTTACTTCGTAGACTGGATTCACTTTCATAGGTAGCTCGTAGGGAAGAGTGCAATTATCGTAATCTGCAAGAGGTTGGAGAAACAAATGAACACTACAATATGCGAACGGGAATGAAAATTAAATTGGAGGTGACGTACGACTCGTGAACCCCGCCATACTAGTATCAAGAAATTCGTTTCGGTATGCAAACCTGTTCTTCATTTCAT
Source organism: Halictus rubicundus (assembly GCF_050948215.1). Lineage (NCBI taxonomy): Eukaryota > Metazoa > Arthropoda > Insecta > Hymenoptera > Halictidae > Halictus > Halictus rubicundus. The sequence continues at coordinate 8,678,736 of NC_135164.1, read as the reverse complement.
TAAAATATTTCGCAGTCTTTATGAAATTTCCACTTTCAGAAATTGTTTTGTAGAAACGTGAATAAATGAGAGATTTCTCCTACCAGCCAACAGATGTTTTCTAATAAAAATAGACTATACTTGTAGGCTGTCAATTTTCGCACGAATGCACGAAAATTCGCATTTTCCGAGAGGAAGGAATTTCCCGCGACAATGAAGGGAGACTGAGACATTGGCCTCGAAAAAAGTCACGCCGCCGGTGGTCGTTGAAAATATTTAACAAACGGCGACAGGCCCGTAACAATTCGCATATCGCGAAGAAAGTAACTGTCGCTTGGAATACCATAAAACTGCTTGCAAGATATAACTGTACGCGCAATTACGCGAGCATCGAATATTCGTACAAGATTCGGCTGATAAAATTCGACATTAAAATCCTGATTTATCACACCTGTGCAACCCACCGGTCTGATGATACCGGCGAGTTCAATAAAACCGGGACTTTTACCACTTTGTTTGTCGAGAGGGTCGTCTGAAATGTTTCAACGTTACCTCGTGGGTTAAATGAAACGCTGTAGCGAGCGTGTAAAGCTGAAAATTAAGTCCTTAATGCCGCAGCTTCTTACGCGCGACCCGTTTTATGGGAATACCCGCGCTGCTCTGGCTTGGCAATTCCTTTTGCATTACGTTTTGCTTTACCACTTGGCACTTTGTTACTTCGCAACGTCACCTCAAATACTGGATGATCTCAAATGTAGATTTTACGGAAAAGGAATCCGCAAAAAGATAGCACATTATCGAATTTTATTAATATTCACAAATATCTACCGAATATATATATTTATAGAATAGAATATATATAATTTTATTAATATTCGCAAATATCTATCGAATAAATATAATCGAATATCAACGGTTCCTGTATTATAATATCACTGTTCAGTTAGCAATAGATTGTATCTGGTCAAGGTTCTCGTTTTCTGTTTACAGGTTTTACGCTAAGCCGAAAACGTAAACGGTGGTGCCGACTGTTGTATCAAAATGATAGCACAAAGTTAAAATTGTGTATTTTCGCCGGGGTACAGATCTGTTTTCACAATCGGCGAATAGTTAACCCTTTGCACTCGAGTGGTGACTCTGAAGCACCGCTAGAAATTATTGTGGAATTATTTCAAAGAAATTACAAAAAATATTACGAAATATCTGTTACATTACAAAATTTGTATTTAATAGATTACTAAACGTTGAAATATTTTATGTGGAAATCGTATCAGTTCCGTATGAATGAAAATATTCTAAGACGGAAGAAAAATTTAGTTTTAAAATGAAAATATTCTCAGACGGAAGAAAAATTTAGTTTTAAAATGAAAATACTCTAAGACGGAAGAAAAATTTAGTTTTAAAATGAAAATATTCTAAAACGGAAGAAAAATTTAGTTTCAAAATGAAAATATTCTAAGACGGAAGAAAAATTTAGTTTCAAAATGAAAATATTCTAAGACGGAAGAAAAATTTAGTTTTAAAATGAAAATATTCTAAAACGGAAGAAAAATTTAGTTTTCAAATGAAAATATTCTAAGACGGGAGAAAAATTTAGTTTTCAAATGAAAATATTCCAAGACGGGAGAAAAATTTAGTTTCAAAATGAAAATATTCTAAGACGGAAGAAAAATTTAGTTTTAAAATGAAAATACTCTAAGACGGAAGAAAAATTTAGTTTTCAAATGAAAATATTCTAAGACGGAAGAAAAATTCAATTTTAAAATGAAAATAGAACCGAGTGCAAAGGGTTAATATCGTTCGCGTTCCAGTGTTAAAATATTGTGAAATTTTCTGATCGACTGGAAATATTAGCAATAGACAATTTACGTGAAGAAAATTGTTCTATCGGTGAAATAGCGAAACTGTTGGATCGTGGTATGTTTTCAGTGCCGTTAGGCGGGAAGCCGGCCGTTAGGCGCGCGTTCGATCGCAGATAGGGATCGTTCGATCGGACTTACTCGATAAAAGACAGCTGACGATCGGCTTCGCGTAGAACAACGTTGGCACGAAGAACAAAGACAAGGCGGACGAGGTGGAGAACATGGTGGCGGCCACGTTGTACCACACCACCGTTCGCTGTTCCTCCTGCGACTGATACAAGCCGTGCTCCACATCCCTTTTCACGACTGCCAGCAAAGGTAACACGTGGTGCATGTTCAACCGAAACATCACGGCCTTCAGCACTATCAAGATCGTCGGGAACGATAGCGTGATATTTTTCAGCGTCCTCTCAAGGTCGTGAACGTTCTGCAACAGCGTCACGATCTCCAGCCAGGTGAATATCATGACGTAGGTGATATAGAAGAAGAACCGAACGTCGTTCCGATTATCCGGCCAGAGACCGGATAAGCTCAGGAGACGTTTGCTCCATGACAGCACGTTCTCGTCGTAGAACAGTTCTATATTCAGTGATACCGGTTTCTTCAACCCGGGAATGTTCAGTGTCATGACCATGACTCGTTACGGGAACCAAGGAGATATCGAATCGTCGAGATGCCCTTAAAAATAGATTACATCATTCACCGAGACCTCAAATTCTTCTTCGCGTTGATTACGTTCCATTCTTAGCTCGAGGAAAAGCAAATTAACTGCGACATATCGACGATCGATAACTTCTAACACGGTTTCTTATTGCAACGATAAATCAGAATTACTTGTTATTGCTCAGTTCACCGAATAAACTGCATTGTTAAACCATGATAGTATAAAGTGAGTATAGTTCCTTCAGTAGCCAGAGTTTTCTTATGGATAGCTCTTATTCGACTGAAACTCCACAGCAAAAGTTTGACGAAATTTTTCCCAGCTTTCGATCGATACTAGTTTTCTATTAATGCGTAATCACGTAGTCTGTCGAGAGTTTTAGTCGCACGTTGGGAACGAACAGTCACGCCATCCGGCGCGATTCGTGATTGCCCAGAATGTCACAGCATTGTTTCAAACTGTATGGATACAGCTGCATAGTAGCAAGCTGTTAGCCACGAACTCGAAGAATAAGAACTTTTCGAAGCAAATTCCCGAGAACTTTCCAACTCGAAATCGGAAACTTGAATATCTTTCGGACCTGTGTATTCTTCTGTAGCTTCAGTTCTTTCGAAGACTAGCGTGCAGGCTACATCGTTCCCGAATCGCGAGTTGCACGAAAAATCGCATTTACGTCGAGCCTGGAAATATAAAGTGACGTATCGAATGCTGTGCTGTAAGTATAATACATTCGTTTCAAACGATAATAACGATAATAAGCGAGTCAACCCCTTGCCTTACGTATGTTATTAATTCCCTTTAAAATCAAATTCTATTTTGTTACGGTCTACAATTACTTTTACAATTTCTTTTCTTTTTTTCTATGAAATTCTGAACGACGAGGAACTCCTGTAACCGCAAGATGAATAGCAGTGCAAGGTGTAATAGAAATTAATCCAACTAATAACCGTTATCTGTTTGTCAGAATCAACCCTCAACGAATAAAAATTGGCTGCACCGCATAATAATATCGTTCGATATCGAGTCAGAAGCAGCGACTTCCACCATCCGAAGAAACCAGCTACGTCCGCTCCCAATAAAAGAAGAGACGAGGAATATTATTATAATTGCATTGGGCGGTGAACTCAATTCATATTGACACCTTGGTAAAACGAAATTGAAAGTTTCCTCGTGGAACCGCACACTTCCTCCATCGATGTCATGGTTAACGTCTTTACCTTCGGCGCCGCGAGATATCCTCCCCAATCAGAGACGTTTATCTGTATCATTGAGATCGTCAAGATAAGAATAATTGATCGATGTAAATGCAGAATAGAATCCCGTCCGCCGAACGGACAAGGGATACTGGCTCGAGGACGATGAAGAGCGCGTGTGCGCGACGCCGGAGCTTGCAACGTGCCGGCGGATGCAATCAGTGTCATGCAGTCGTTGCACCGAGTACTCGCGGGGAACATTGTTCATTCGAAGAAAGCACGAAACTCGAGCGGAACGGCGACGCCTGAGATCCTGTCGGAGATCTTGCCGAGAGAATCGATAGTCTCCAGTCGACATGAGGTACAAACGCATCGGTGCGATCGGCGCGTCATTGATCGCATCTCTGTGCCTGCTTTCGGGACTCATGTATTATTTTAATCAAGGTACGGTGTTGCTTTTTTTTTTATTTTCTAACCCTTCAACTGGAAATCAACGAGTCTAATTATAAGATATTTTTCATTCTCATATTAACTCGATGAACAATTCTTTTACTTGACTACATCGCAGGACCCATATCGGTATAAACTATGTATTGTATTTACTGTTTATTTTCATCAAATTTTTGTTATCTCAACTTTACATCGTTACATATTGGATAGATTGTAAAATACGATGAGAAGTAAATTAGTAAATAAAAATGCGCACAAACACCATCTAGATTGCGTGATCATTTTTTGCCATCAATAAGAACAATTTGTCGACGATTCAAATGAATAGACACACATATCGGTTGGGTAGACTTTGCGAAGATTAAACGGAAGAGGAGAAAGCAACCGAGCGATTGGAAAAGGGGAATCGCGTTGTAATGGCAGAAACAAATTATCTTCAAACAATTCCTTTAATTTTCACCACCGATTTCAGCCAATTTCGTTGATTCATCGCGTTATTATCTTCGATAGATCTCCACTCTTTTTGCGAACTGTATAACGTGCCGCCGACAATGTTACTACGTTCAATAAAATGATTTTGAAACGATAAAGGAATACCGGAAATGTTGTCTTCCTAATTGCAGATAGCGCAAGCTGCCCGATGGGAACGTTCCTCTGCCATAACACGACGGTATGTTTGCCTCAAAAATACTGGTGCAACCAGGAAGAGAACTGCCCTTATGGTGACGATGAGCAAGAATGCTGTAGGTCACTTTTAATTATTGTTCATTAATTCGTTAATTATTTTAACTGTTACATTTTAACTGTCATATCGCGCATAGTTGACTCTAACGGATGGATGCACTGGTTCGAAATCAACAGAACTTCTGTAATAAAAGCTGTGAAGGAAACCCATTGCGGTAATGTATTTAATCGACCGAACGCAGAGGCAGGATATTAACACTTTGACGGCCACATAATTTATTATAAAATTTATCACCCATCTTGATTTCAAGCGGTGAATAAAATATTCAGTTTTGTTCCTAAAAGATATTAGAATCGTACATAACTTACAGTACATTAACTTTATTCATCAATAAAAATATACATATAATTCGTTAAGATATAATTATTGTATATTTATTATTATCTAACATCTTGTTACCGTTTACTCGGCGGTTAGATTATTAGCATGACAAATGCATCGTTATTGGAAGCACTGCTACGGTAAAACATCTAAAAACTATAAAAATATTATAGTTGTTTTTAACTGAATGAAATTATTGAGAAAGGTGGTAGTAAATGGTATATAGTTCCTGTGTTTCGCGAATACAATTAACAATACAATTTTTATTATGCATAAAAGTCCACGGACCAAGTAATCGTTATAATTTATTTCTAGAAACGGAAATTATTTATGACTCGTCCTAGTCTTTTCAATCTCGCGCAACTTAAAATGAGTGTTTGAAGTTGTTATGCCGGGTCTGGGAACAATGAAATTACGTTTGCATGACAGCGGCTGATAAATAACCACTAGTCAAGAGAAGTGACGTATACGTAAAGCCGGTCGTCAAAGTGTTAGCATTGACAATATTGAAAAATGCAATATTGCAATAGTGACTTGTCAATTTGTTTTAGATTATACCGATACTCCTCCGAGATGCATTTATGAGAATTGTCGTGCAATATGCCACTCATATTCTGAAATATCACAAAATTTCTCGGTCAACGTTACTGGGATGTATGAATGAGTATTAAACAATTCATATTAAATATTGATTGTCAGAGAGCAAAATGTAACGTATCCATTTTTCGGCAAGATTAAATTAGGCTTGTGCAACTAGTGTTCTTTGACATGGAGCTGTAAAATTATTGAACTGTAAAATTAAAACATGTTACATTTTACAGTCTGATCTCAGAAAGATAAAAGTACTGATCGTTTCAGAAATATTTCCACCATTGTGCTCAAGCTACACCATTGCTGTTAGAGAATATTTGTTTTTATAAAGAGAAACATGTGTTACCGCAGTTAGGGTCTGAAATGTTCTTTTTATGTAACAGCCACTACTTTTTAATTACTATCCTAAATAATTTTTAACTACACTTTTTCGTTAGTTTAATTATGGCACACGTTTTTAGATCTGTGTACAATAGTTCCATTGAACATATTCCAGCGAACGCTTTTGGGCAATACCCAAATCTACTTATGCTGTAAGTTTTCCAAAACGGTTCTTACAGTGTTTTTTTTTTAAGTATAAACATTAGAGATTGTTTAAGAAAAACTGCAAAGGGAGGAACGTTTTGTTTTCTAGATATCTCGATGGCATCAACATTCATGAAATAGAAGTTGGAGCTTTCGCAAATTTAACGCAACTATATTGGCTGTAAGTATAATTATTATAGAATTGATTACATTGTCATAAGAACGGGTCGTCTGGAATTGAAGATTCACAAACTAGAGAAGTTAATTTTGCAAAATTATACGGAATAAACATTAGAATTTAGGATTGGGTACTACAATTATAAAGGGAACTAATTAACGCTGATGTATATGCACACAGAATTATAAATAATAATAAAATCAGCCAGTTACTGCCCGGCCATTTTACCGATTTAATGAGCTTGGAATCTTTGTGGGCGAATCAAAACAGAATCACTGTAGCTAATTTGTCAGACCTGGATGGAAGCACGAGCTTAATGTTCATGTAAGTCAAAGAGATATTTTGCAAAATATTCAATTATACTATATTATACTATATTTTAATTACATCATATTTGTCAAAATACGAGTCTCCATTTTTTAAGACAGCGTTTCCAGTAACTACCGATATCTTTTATACGATGCAAATAAATTATAGTATAGTATTCCTAATGCTTTTCCCGCATTTAACATATTGTAAATGAACTGTAGCAATTTAAGTGAAAATCGATTAACGTCCGGAACTCTGCAACTGCCGTATCGATCGACGCTGGAGGAGATGTAAGTCCTAATTTTTATAACCGTAGTTATAAATTTAATCTATTCGTTTTTGTCGTAAATGCATAAAAGTCTAATAGTTAATATCAGATCACGTTTACGATTACTTTCAATGATAAAAAACTGCGGATTTTATAGATTTATGACAAAAATAAGTTGATCGAACGCAAAACAGTACAAGCATTTCAAGAATTTCAAAATAACATTGTTATCGATTAAATTCTCTGAATTCGCAACTTATCAAACTTATTAAGAAAAGAAATAAATATCTATGCACTAATACATACCTCCTACGAAGATGTATATTAATGTGTATAACTCCTGCATCATCTTACAATGAATGCAAATAATTTATGTTTCGTATTTAATAGTCTGGCAATAAATTTCTAGAATGTTAGACCAGAATGATTTTGAAACCATACCGAACACTCTTTTCGCCGGATGTCCTGCACTAAAATCTTTGTACGTACGTAAGTGAATATTAAAATTTTAATTATATTAATTAAAATTGATTATATGTAAAATTTGTAGAAGCATGCAGAAAAATGTAATAAGAACGATCGAGGAGGACACGTTCCTGCATTTGGAACAGCTGATCGAACTGTGAGCCACTATAACGTCTATTTTATGCGATTTCTTTTGAAAAATTGTAGATCATATCGGTTGTGAGTCACGATATCGTCGAAATAAATGTCTGTTGCAGCAAGTTGGCGTTCAATAAAATCACGAGCGTTCCGCTGAATGTGTTCCGGCCGCTGAAAAATTTAACGAAGTTGTAAGTACCGGCGAAACTGGACATCCACGTAAATTGTAACGATACACGTCTTATTGCTGCGCGTGCTTGCAACGTATTTACTCGACATTTACCGTCGAACACGCCGTTAGAAATCCAAACGGTAGGAATGTCACGTATGGCCGACGTTAAAACTTTTATTTATTCGCGCGTCACGTACGAAAATAAGGAGGCTCTGCAGTTCCTCGTGCTATCCGAATCGCGGAAAATAATCCCGAGTATTATTCAGCACTTCAGAATAAAATATAAACGTCGATGCTACACATGAAATCATTTTATTCGATTTTTCTGTGACGCGATTACTCCGATTTGCTGAGCCTTTCGATATCCCTTTTGATATAAGACGACGCTTTCTTATTTCGAAATAAGAAAATAGCTACCCCACTTCTTCGAGAAGCAGAACAATTCGTCATTTTTAAATATCTTCCTAACGTAACATTACATCCTATACCGTATCTGTTTACTATAATTATAATTTTCAACAATCTCATTGCAGGGAATTGGGCTACAATCATCTGCATAATTTGCCAATGGCGGTGCTGTATCCGATGAGGCAACTTCAGTCTCTGTAAGTTATATTTACATATTGTGTACACGTTGTTGCATGTGCGTAAACTGTTATTTTGTTTTTATTTAAATACAATGCATATGTAACGATAGAATGGTTGTGTAATTTTAATTAAACTGTGTAACTGTATATTTTAGTGATTTAGAAGATATAAACTTGGATACATTGCACAAAAACGCATTCGACGGGTTCCATCAGCTGAGTTACGTGTAAGTAGATTCGGACGTTTTTAATCAGACCGGTATCCTTCATATAAGAATGAAATTGTTTGGATTGGACTCAACGATTTCCTATGTAATTTTACAATTGATATGTTATTAGATATTTCAAAAAATTTCACTATTGTGCAACTTATGCACCGAAGGCACAACGATGTCGACCTTTCAGCGACGGTAAGAGGATTGCACGAAGTCTAGATGTTTTCAATTTATCCAAAATATTGTCCCATACCTACCTTGTTTATTAGATAAATTTCTCTCTTCGTATACACATATATTTTACAAACAACAAACGCATTGCATGACAAATCATGCTGTCATGAAATTTTTTATTTTTATCTTCAGTAATTCGTCGAAGCAATAAATTATTTAGGCCAGGTAGGCCAGTTGAATTTCCGGAACCATTCACAGCTCGCATAAATGCATCGAAACAATTAATTTAGCACAGGAATGTCTTTAACTTAAGGTGTCTCGTCACTGTCTCACTTGCTGGATAAAACTTTACTACGCACAGCAGTGTGGGTAATATCCTGCGTTACTTGTACGGGGAACGTGCTCGTTCTTTGGGGAAGATTTACCGCTAAGGATGAAAATCGGGTACTCACTATCATCATCAGAAACCTGGCCGGTTAGTCATGACGAACTGTAATGTACCTACATTCAATTTATTCATTTTCACTGCTATGATTCACTACTGTTCATAATCCGACTGCGAATCTTTATGCAAAATAAAAATGTTCTGCATCGGTTGCGAGAAATATTTATTTTCTCGTTAACAATTTGAATAGATCAAAAGTGATATATCGGCTTCCTTGAATTTTTAAAGCCTTCTCGCCATTTTAAATTTCACCCGTTCGATTTTGTCAGAAATGCATAAAATTCGCCGTCTATTCGTTGTTTAAACTATTTTATTGGGCGTGTACCGGTGGATGATTGCGAAGCACAGACTTATTATTATGCATACTTATTTTCAAAATCAGCAAGCTTCTCGTGTGCAAATTATGAAGTTTCTGGAAAGAATCGTGAATAACAGCCGGAATTACGTGATCGATCATTAATAAAGATGGTGTCAAGATCTTTCGCAGTCGCCCAATAAATCCTGCTGTTTATAGATAATGGTGCATAAGTTGATGCAAAATAGGGCATTATCATTAAAAAAACTCACGCGTTGTAAACATTCCAAGTCGCCGTAAAAACGATTGATCGACCCTAATATCGTCGATCATAAATCTTTGACTCGCATGGGCGTGGTATTGGAGTCACATAATCCTTTTACAGTCTCTGACACGTTAATGGGAATCTATCTGTTCGTAATCGCCGTGACGGACATGAAATTCCGCGACAAATACAACCAAGTCGCCAGTTCCTGGATGTCATCCTGGTTGTGCATCTGTTTGGGAATTTTGGCGATGACGTCTTCGGAGGTACACGATGTTTTATACCACTTAAAGCATAATGAATATTAAAAAAGAGATTCTACATTTTTTTTTTTCATTAAAAAAGTAAGTATGAAAGATATTCAAAAAGTGTAAAACACGTGTCCAAGGATTTCGAGGGGGGCAGTATCAGTTTTTTATTTGGGTGGCGTGTCCAAGGTCATTTGAAGGTCAACTTTGTTTTTTCAAATGGAAACATATATTTTTTATTATGGGATTTTATTGAACGTACAAAGACCAGGGATACTTCTTCATTCATGGGATACTTCTTCTTATCCGCGCATTAGTTTCAGAGATATTTAAAGAGAAGTAGAGCGAGGCATATTGTTGTGTAAAATTCTTTGATGTTTTCCAGTTGTGCTAGCACGTACCGTTTGAAAACAATTCTTTTCTAATTTTGCTTTAAAAATAAGTAACATTTTTAACCAGAAACAAAAAATTGGATAGGTACGATTATTTTGCTAAGCACAAAGTTCGAACACAACTTTTTCGAAAGAAAATATAACTTCTCGATCTCTGCTCGAACGATTCCTTTGAACCGAACCGAAGGATCGACTGTCTCCGCGGATCTGTTACCTCGTTAAATGCACTGAAGTAGAACCGATCTGTCAAGGTTTCAGTATTGATCCTGTCGTTCATGTCGTTGGAGCGGTATATGCTAATCGTGGCACCACTGAAAGGTCACCGTACCATGACACCGCAGACAGCATCCGCAACGGTGATGGTCATATGGATCATCGGCGTTACCCTAGCGCTTGTGCCAGGTTCGTCCCAGTGACGCGTCTTATTTGTTCGTGAAGCACGCGGCTGCATGATCCTTGATAATATGTAATAACCTATCAAGATGTCCGGCTGCCAGTTAACCCGCCGGTTATAATAACGTAACACGAGCTTGACATCATTATCTTATCTTTGCCTTTTTGTGAATCAATTAAGCCTGGCGTCTCCTGTTTTATTGCTCGATACTCGACCGTGATCGTTCGGAAGCAATCACTTCGAATAGTCCACGAGACTATCGGAACTTTATTTTTATCGACTGATCGGTAAACATTTATTCCGTATGTGACCGGTTTAGTTTCGTTATCCTTACTCTGCTACGAATGTTAATCCTAACTTTTATCGCATTTCTTCTTCAGTAAATATCATTTGTTCTCGTTGTATCTACTTTATACATGCTTTCATAAAACTTGAAACTTTCGTTCTCATTTTCTTTCAACCTCAAGAACAACAAACAACAAACTCGAGTAAAATCAAAATTTATTTTCTCTCCTAATAGGCCTAATAAGTTTAAAATATTACGCGTTTAATGAAATTGTATTTTATGTAGCACAAAATCCACAGTCGAATGATTGCATTGATTTTTCGAATGTTTCTTCAGGAAATGAAGAAACGCTGATCACTAATTGTAATAATAATTTTGTTTATCGTGTTGATAGTTGTTCATTGGCAAAGCAGTACAAAGTTTTATGGAGTCAATGGAATGTGCTTTCCCTTACATATTGATGAACCGTATTCGACTGGATGGGAATACTCAGCCTTCATTTTCTTGGGATTGAATCTGACAGGGTAAAAGACTGAATTCACCGTTTCTATTTATTATTGAGAATGAAAAAGTTTATAATTTTTGCGACATTCTATGTTACAGATTGATCACGATCGGCTACGTTTATGCGGGGATGTTTGTCAGCATCTGGAAAACAAGACACGCGTGTTCCTTGTCTGTTCGTGATTCTGAATTCGCTCTGAGGTTCTTCTTTATAGTTTTAACAGATGCGGCTTGTTGGGCGCCGATTATCATTCTCAAAATTAGAGCTATGATGATGTATCCTATACCAGGTACGCGAAGGGAAATTTTATTTTAACGAAATATTCTTTCATCACAAAAGTATACTTCCGAGAATATATTTTAGAAGAAATTATAACGAAAGCGTTTTGGTTACAAATAGTTACACGTATAACGGTAATGAAATAACACTGATATGTAAAAATGAACTTAATACGTTTTTATTTCAGCGGATTTGCACGCCTGGTTGGTAGTTTTCATACTTCCCGTTAACAGTGCAGTTAATCCTTTACTATACACATTCACTACTCCAAAATTTCGCGAAAGGCTGAATAATGGATGCTTTGAAAAATTTCGAAGTTTTGTTTCGCGGAAAAGTTCCTCTGGAGGTATGAATCTACATCTTTATACTTGTCACCTAAAGTTAGAAGGTTGAAATAGAAATTCGAATAGCGTATTGAACAAATCTAATTTTATCTGTCATTAAACTTGTTACAGATCCTCAAGAGTTGGCGACAGTAAGCAAGAAGCATGTGCTATTATTCCTCCTGAATGGAACTCGTAACGATCATAAAAAGCCTCGTAGGTTCCGTTGCGTTTTACCTATAAAAGCAGATCATTTGCAGAATTAATCGCAGCTTCCTGAGAGCAGCGTCGCCAGATGAGGGGAGGGAAAAAGTTACCCTCTCTCTGCCAGTATTAGTCACGTGAACAGCAGTGTGGAAGGGGAAGTTAACTTCCCCTACTAGGGGGTGGTAGGGGAAGTTAACTTCTAATTAGAGTGGGACACAAGTCTTAATCTGACGACACTGCCTGAGAGATTCAGAAAATCTGATATGGCAGAGATATATTTGTCTAAATGTAATTTAGATCCCTGTTGGGCTTACAACTAAAGAGAGCTATAACGAATGATATTGCTGCATTAAATCAGCAACGGAAGTACAGGTAACGGTTATGTGTCACGATACTAATGTTCTAATAAATATCGTGCGGTGCTGAAATTGTATTATACGAGTTGAACAATAAAAGTTTGTTACCAGCAAGAGAATCATGTCCCAGAAGCTAAAATAACGGTGTTTTTGCAATTACTAAAACATTTATATATAGTTAAAATAAACACAAATAATATTGTTAACGGTACGAATAATTTATTATTTTTAAGAAATGATAAGTACAGTTACGTTATTTTCAACGTATTAAAAAGAAACACATTTTTATTCGAACGCTGCTTCTCGCAATTGTCGCGGACCATTTTTCGATCGATAGAAATAAATTGAAACCATAAGTTCGAAAGGAGCGCGTCGGATCGATTTGAATAATTAAAAATTCTGTTGTCTAGTAACGGTATTACCGCGGTAGTAACACCGTAATAATGACAGTTTTTACGATTTAATCGGTCCAACGAACGGCGTCGGCTTATTGCACGCAATTTTGCAGAATTCAGCAGAGGTTTTACGAGCTGCATTCCCAATGCAAAAGTTACGACCATAGTGTTCCGAGGACGCGCTGGTTATGTACTCCTACGTAGAAGTCGTTCTCTAAACGGTACATAAATTACCCCTAACGAAGACTACGAATGCATACGAAAAATTTATTGCTTCCATTCTGATCTATCGGCCAATCGTGTTCCACGACGCTGCACCGTTATCAAGAAATCCTTCGGGTCAGTTCAGCCCGTATGATTTTCTTATTGTGCAACTAACAATAACTGACTTGATTTTCGCTCGCCCACCTAACCGCAACAGGTTTTGATACTAGGGCAGCATCCTACCTAACGTCGGTTCAGGTTTTCAGAACTATTGACGATTGCGGAATCTTCGAACGAGTACCGAACAGGTTGCATGAAATATTAAAGAATAGATCGCGGATCCATATGCGAAATAAAAATTTTCTACATCAACTGCACAAAAATGGAAACGAATAGAAACTACAATTCTGTAACAATTTTAATAAATTGACAATAGCAGCAGTGATATTCTTAAATTCGTTTAAGCTTCCCACCACTTCTGATTACTTCTATTATAATTATTACAAAATCTGCAGTTTTTACTCCAAAACTAAACTAAATTAAATATTTGCATCTTATTCCTTTTCTAATGGTTTTGGTGGCAGTTAGGACTCAATTTAATACTAAATTACTATTTTAATATTGGAAAAAGTTAAAATGGAGCACAGTATTCGAATAAACTGGGTATTTTTGAATGGATAAAATTAGTGCATAAGTTTACATAAATAAATGCAGCGATCTCTAATAACGCAACAATGTAGCAGTCGAAGCGAATCAAATTTTATTTGCGAAATGGAATCGTGGATGCAAGACAGAAGAAAAATCAGTCCAAAAAAAAGCGAGCTGTGTTGAAGGAAGTATCGAGGCCTCTTAACGGGACCCTCCCATTGGCCATCTACCATAAATTATACATTATATCGCATAAGAGCCGGCCCACGTCGCGGCGAATCGTAGATTGCAGTGATGCGTTTTTTCGCCGGTATAGTAATTTATGAACTGCTGTAACACAGCCAAATATCGATACCCGGTTATGAAGATAATTAATTATATTCCCAAATTATTGTTTTATTAATTAGTATTCGGGTAATGAAAAGCTCAAAAGAGTTTACGAAAATCAATTCATTGACATTGTTAAAGAAGTAAAATGTCTATTTGTTTCCAATTTGTGCAATCGATGTAGAAAATTTTTATTTTGCCTAAGGATTTGCATGGTCCATTGATTAATATTTCATGCGATCTGTTTGGTGCTTATTCTACTTTTCTTAGAGTGTCGAGGATGAAAATAAAATGGGAAGCATGATAAACATGGTGGCCTGGTCGCGTAACTTACTTCTCCATCCGTGAAAACGATTTCTCTCGTTGTTCGAGTGGAATCATTGAATCATCCCACGGGCTCGGCTATACCGTGCAGTCGGTGGCTATTTCTCAACGCGATGGTTGCACATGCATCCTTTATTTTCCCAGGTACATGCACCGACATACCCACCTACTGTGGATCAAGGACGGCGCGTTGCACGTTCACCTGCATCGCTTATTCGCGATTTTAAAATCCCGATGAAGATTTTGCTCGTCACTCTAACGAACTTTTATTGATCCTGCCGGCTACCACAACACTTAAAGCCTGATGCAATTCGGTTTTACTCTAACGAGATGATTATTAGCCAGAAAATTCTTTTTCTCCTCTTTCAAGGCCGCGACATGGCGTTCGTTCACTCTGCTTACCGGGAACAATGCGATCAATTGATTAGACAGTTCTGCTCTTATTGAAAAATGTAATAACTAGACTCCGGATTTTATTCAATAACGAAAAATTATAGTTTACCCTCGAATAGTATCCTGGGCTCTTTCGTGACCTCAGCTAAATTTTCTGAATGCTGCTTTTCGTTATGCAAAGCATTAACATCACAGAAAAAATCGCCCATTACATCAGAAAAATCTCAAAATAAAATAGACGATGGATTATGAAACTAGCGACTCCTAGTTTTTAAATGAGTCTAAAATCGTTTCTCACGAAATTGTCACTGTGGAAATATAGGACATTTTTCGAGATTGCTGTACAAATACTTCTCGGATACACTGTAACTGTTTTTGGAAGATGTGCTATCATGCTCAAACGAAGGAACTAGATATTGGCAGTTATCCCGCGGTTGCGCGCACGCTCGAACAGCGTGTATAAAAAACAAGCGTGATTTCAACGGGTTACGCCTAATCCCCGGTTTCGTACACGGAGGTAGGTAGCTTCTTCAGGGTCGAATCGCGAGGAAGCGTCGCTGAATACGGATGAGATGATTCACAGGGACGCGTTATCGCGCTTGTTGTTCGCTTTTCGAATCGATAATGCACCCTCGGCGTACAGAGAATGCGTGCTAGCTACATCGGCACGCTCATTATCTTGCAAATGAATTCCTTTCTAACGCGCGTGGAAAAATGCGTTTACCTTTGCCTCGCGCGAGCACTGCTATCGTAATTGTAAGGGGTCCTCCCGCGGGATTTTTCGACCGCGAGCCTGCATGCCAGGATCTGCATACTGCCGTGATTTTATGTTCCGGGCTACAAGGCGAATGCGAAAGTGGCGAAATTGAGACGTAATGAGAACCAAGAGAAAGAACCGAAGATTACGTTGCTCGAAACGAATGCAACCGTTTGAACGTTCAGAGTAATGTGCGCACGAAAAGGGACTGAATCTCCTTGCATTTTCGTATAATTTTCCATTTAACCAATGTACCGTGAATATGGTTTGAAAATGGAAAACCGGGACACCCCCTTAATTAACGATTCAGATGGGAACAGATTTTAAAAATTTAGCTGTTTAGTTCCGCATTACAGGTGGCTTTTCGAGTCGCTGGGAATCCTTAAAGTTCCTTAACGAGATGATGCCTCCTCGAATCGAACGGTTGCGATCTCGTGTAAATCCGCTGCCGTACGAGTGGGACACGTTAATTAAGTACGCGCCTTTCCTAGTTCATCGTGGAAGCTTATGCAAATCGATCTCGAGCGGCACTGGATATCGCATGCCCGGCGCAAAGATAAAATCACCGCACCTTTCTCCGCTCGCTAGCGTAAAGAAAAACCTCCGGTTAGCCACCAAAAAAGAAAAGAAAAAGGTGAACCCGATCCAGCGTTAATTAAGCGTTTTGCACTGATTTGCTGCGAAAATCGCCGAGATAAACTCGATCTACTCTGCTCTAGCTAAGGGGCTAGAACCTTTGGACGACGTCGTAGAGGACGATACGTTTGCTGAGAATTTGCTGGGCAGATTATGTTGTTATGCAATAACATATGGGTCTCAAGTGAACTATTGTGGCCACAGCCTCGCTCAAAGAGGTAAAAGAAAAGTTTAACTGGTCAGGAATCACCAAAAACACCAAACAAGGGATAGAAAATACAAAACGACCTTCGAATGACCTTGAACATTTTTGTTTGTGTCATCATAATCTATTATGCACCTTGCACACAAAAATGGGGGGACTCTGTTGCACAGCAGTAAAAATAACTAAGATTCGCATACAATATGAAAGCATTAACCTATACGTTTAAACTAACTCAAGCAATCGAACACATTAAATGATACTTCCTCTAATCGTGGCCGAGTCTGAAAGGAAAATGTCTAGTATCAAAAATGGAGTTTCGCATTCGGCAGCGTTTCTACGCCTGCGCAACGATCCGGAGGTTGTTCAGCCAGGAAAGCATACTGATCGGTGGTAGCCTATCGTTTGCGAAGCCATTCAGTTTCGAACGACGGAAAATGATCATTGCGGACGGTATCGAGGAATTTGCTTCTTGCTTTCGGCTATCGGAAAACTTGGCCGCTTGGTTTGCTGTTAGCCGACGCGGAACGGCATTCGAATGCGTTTCGATAATTTAACAGCAAATAGTGGAGGGGAGGTGGGGGCTTCGTAACAATAGGTTTTCAGGTTCGCTTATCGCGTGAAATCGGACAAGCCTGGGCTCGCGGCCACGGCTCGACTTTATAAGACCTTACTAAACACGGCGCGCGGAGAAAGTCCTCGATTATATCGGTACGAATCAACTATGACCTGAAACGGCAGCCCCTTCTGCGCCGAAACGAAAATCGTTCCTCCCAGCGTGCTCGGTTTCATCGAATAACTCCCAATTAACCCTTTCACTAAGGAGAAGGTATATACACTGGACCCAAAAAGTATTTGAATCTCCAAGTCTCAAGAGATTGCCAATATTTGAACAATAATAAAAATTTGGACTCGTTTTGAAGCTCGAGACCTCTATTTTCGCAGACCATCGTTAACTTTTTTCTAGGATATTTGTACACGATACAGAGGGTGAAAAACCGAGGACACGTTTTCAGTTGAAAATGCTACAAAAATCGTCTGTAAAAGACTCGAAAAAATTTTTTCTAGGTTTTCGTAGCATCGAAAGCATTTTACATTACTCTATGAAAATATCAAGAATACATCTTCCCAAATATTATCCCTTCTTTGCGAATAGTATATACTCACAGAAATGAACGTGTTAAACAATCCCTCGTGGATGCATCTTCGCAATCTCAATAATCGCAAATGAAAAACATTAGAACCGGTCATTTCGACGGGTCCGGTGAACCTGGTGCAAAGGACAAAGAAATTCTAATGTTTGTAGCTGCGAAGAAAATGATACAGCAAGGGGATAAAATGATAGCATGCGCTATCATTTTGTCCAGGAGTGTACCATTCAACAGGGACTCGAGTCGCGCCACGTTCTAGGAACATTACGTCTGTTTTCCGCCGGTTTGCATCGAATGTTCGGCATTCTCGCTTGTGCGATCGTCGCCGGAAAGATGTAAATCATAGCTATCTAGCAATCTCCAGATACAAATCAAATCCTCGCGTGAAGTTAATCTCGCGTCGTGTCCAATGCCTCAAACGGAGCCGATCAATTTTCTAGTTACCCGGGCGACGCGAGTTATGATAACTGTATTTAACATACCGGCCGGCCGCGGAACGTATTGTTTAATTTGCGTCCCACTGTCACAACGGAGCAATAAATTCGACCCGGGTGAAAAATCGCGAGTGGACTATCGTTCGGCTGATTTACGCGGGCGCAATTATTCAACGGAATGATCGGCTTTTCAAACGGAACGCTTATTCGGAAAATGGACGCATTCGAGGAACGGAGAGAGAGAGAGAGAGAGACCGTGAACCAGTCTGTAAATCTCGAAACGGGAACGGTACGTTTCTTTTTCGCCGGGCGTGCAGTTTCTATCGATTAGATTGCATGGTAATGACTTACTGACTTTAATTATGCATAAGTCGAGTGCGCGCACTGACGGGGCGTACCGCGCCGGTTCCGCGTTTAGAATTCGAGAGAAAGTTTACCGAAACAGTCTTAATGGAATTTCGAACGATACGGGCGGAATCATCGTCGTCATCGAGCCCGATTACGTCATTACGTATTTTACGTTTGTTTACATAATGCTGCCGTACGATCGCGTCCACGCAGCTCTCGTCCAAAGTGTTGAACGCTTTGTGAAATGCGAGTTACTTGTACAATCTGCAGTAGATCATGTAGAATTTTGCACTGAATTATTACGGTGAATGGGATTTTGCTGTATCAGGTCAACCGGAAGGTTCTTGTCGTTTCCTGTGCAGCGTATTGATTATCCTTTTTTCGTGGGAATTAAAATCTCGTTTAGCTTCGTTAACGTACGGGCTTCCTCGCGTAACCTTTTTATTTCCCGGTGAAATTGCAAACTGTGAGTAGCTCTTACGGTGAGAATAATATAAAAAGTATATTAAAAGTGTATTAAAAGTATATACGAAAAATTGATAATCAATGCTGTAAACGGTCCTGAACATCGCCAATTACATAGTTGTAAAGAAGTTCGGCTGTTCGAGGGTTAATTATGTTTATAACGGAAATCTCGTAAAATTCTGACCGAGTCGGTTTCAGGTCTAAACGGGCTAATGAAACGTTCTTAGCGAACGTTTTCGAGAGAACGCTGATTAGAAGGAGAGCATTCGCATGTCTGAATGCAGAAGGACCGACAAAGAATTACAAGCGGGGATCAGACGTCCGGCGCGAAATCAATGCGAAAGAGGCGCCACGAATCTTCTCTTCCCACAATTACTGGGAATAAAAATTCTTTTGCTTTTCAGTCACGCGAGCTTGCATTCGGTCCACGCGAGAAGAATTTACGTATAGGTACGGGATCGAGCTGTTCGCTCGCGTTTATGCCGCTCTTTACGATCGATTCAAAGATTCTCTAGCTAATTTCTGTTCGGATCACGTTTATTCAAAATATAGTTTATTCTATATACGCGTACTGGCAACAGCATAAGCAAACGCGTTTAGAGAACACGTTAACATATAGTTGAGCTCCAAATATTTTTGACTCACCATTATGGTGCTGGAAGAAAGTATGCGATTATATTTTTCTTTATTATTTTTCTCAATCATTCCACTTTCTAATTATGTAAATCCATCATTGTCCTAGTAAATGGTGCTACGGACCATTAAGTGGTTCTATTAATTGGAAAATCTCTCGAGTATGAGTTGTCATTATAAATAACAACAAATATAAAATTGTGAATCGTGATCGTCGCACGATTCCTATTGCAAAAATACATTAATACTAAAAATAAACAGTTCGTACAGATAGTTCGATGTATCCTAATCAATACGATTTCATCGGACACGAGCGACCCAATCGGTGCAAGAAAATCCGCAGGAACGTTTCTTCAGCGAGGCGTTATTATCATAGAAGAAAAGCGGATCGACATAATGCTTGAAACGGTCGGAACTAGGAACGGACAGTTCACCGTTAGATGGACATTAGGTCGTTCAGACAGTCGCGGGAAATTATTATAATTTCAGGTTGGCCGTGTCCGTGTGTTTAATGGCACACAGGACATGGTCGCAGGGTTTTTGGGTGAATACTGCTCTTAATTGCACCGTTTCCAGGAGGTGTACCGTTCCGGGGACATGTAATCTACCATTTATCTGTACCGTGAGGAGTCACGGTTGATTCTGGTCGAAATGATTTTTATCGAAGCTTGTTGTCGTTTCGCAAAACAGTCTTGAATGACTTTATTAAAACGCCCTATTAGATAGTACATAGAGAAGTGTACCGTTCTAGTTAAAAGCATGAAGTTGACCTTCATATGACACGTTTGTATCACCGACCTGAATCGAGTTTTCATTGGCCTGTTTTCGACGCCTCGCCCTGTATATTCTACGCGAAATACAAAACCATAACCACAACGATAAACGCTTGATTTGTTTCATCGAGTTCTTTTTGCCAGAGGTGTATGGATGTCTATCGGCGTTGAGGCCTGGAAACCGAACATGCATTTTCACGTTGCAACGTTTGTTGATTCATTGGCCGTTTTATTCGATCTCGCCTGCGTGGCAGCGTTCGCATACTCTCTCCCATACGCACGCATCGAAATTTTCATTTTACCGGGACTCGTATATTACCGCGCTCGCGTTCTTATCATAACGCGCATCCGGCACTCGGGGCGATTATTGACCGTTCATCAACGATCAAGGCCCTCTTCTGCAAACATGCATGTGCGCGCGCGCGCGCGCGCGGCCGGCGTAATTCATTCGAATGGTATCGATACGAGGTTCGTCAAAATGATACATCGCGATTGTAATTTGTTCGAATGATTTCCGGCCGGGATCGGTGCTCTTCTCCGTGAACTTGCACGCCGTCCGTAATAACGGTTCGCCACCAGGGAAGCAGTAGATCGGAATTATAGATCACCGGTTTCGCCAGCGAGTAATAGATAAATTAATTACAGCTTCCCGGGCCATTCGAAACTCTTTGATCTTTGCACAATCCTGTCCCCTAATAACAGGAATCAGCGGCCGATAAGCGATAACTGTCACGGCGGCTGTTTAATTACCTCGCCTTGATCAAACATGCAGTTCTCCGGGCCGGAAATGCTTCATAGCTGTGAGAAGATTGAATTTTCGTAAAATTATCTTTTCATTGCAATATCAGAATTGATCTAAGATCAGAATTGAGACCATTTTCAAATGTAAAGCAATATTTGCGACACGTGTAATCCATTTTTAAGTTCTGTATCAATCCCCGCGAAATATGAATTGAAAATAT
Source organism: Halictus rubicundus (assembly GCF_050948215.1). Classification (NCBI taxonomy): domain Eukaryota; kingdom Metazoa; phylum Arthropoda; class Insecta; order Hymenoptera; family Halictidae; genus Halictus; species Halictus rubicundus. Next base: position 8,657,256 of record NC_135164.1, on the reverse strand, counting down.
CTTAAATATATGAAACTGTTAAGTACAATACTATCGGACAATATAAGCAGAGTTTATAATGAGTGGAATTTAAAATAAAATGAAGATTGAAAAAATTTAATATACTGGGCGTCCCAAAAATGTTTCGAAGTAACTTTTCCTTTTGCGGAAATGTTCTCCGTGGCTTCGTTAAAGAGTTACTAACGAACATTTCTGTAAAGGTTACTTCAAATGACCTTGGGAATCAGCTCTTTCAAGGAAGTACATTTTTGGGACGCCCTGTATTATTTTCAACAGAATTATTAACGAAAGAAAGAAATTCCAATTTAGTTCCCGTCTTTTCCAATTGATGCATAAAATTTTCTATTCCTCATAAAGAACCGCTGTTCGGTGATAATCGTCGCGATGGGCTGTTTAATTATTTCGCGTTGAACGAACGCGCACTTTCGTCGACCGGTTCGATGTCGTTTGCGTTAATCGATCGGCCCCGTCACGGGGGTAATTGATTTTTTAATTTGAATAACAACCGTCGCCGTAGTTTTTCCGCGGAGTTGCCCGCGAAAACACGTGCATAAGCGGTATCTAATAGAACCAGATTCTGTTACCGATCGACGATCGCGCCTTTCTCGGCCCGCTTCGGATACCCTGCTCTACGATCCTGGATCAAGATCGGGCCGAGACTTATAGAACAGGTGTATGTCCACCCATTACGTTCTATTACGTTCCATTACGATTCATTACGCTCGCAGGTAGGCGAGCGGAATAAGGTCGGAGAGATCGACAGGAAATAGGTAATAAGAGGATCACCGACATCCTGTATATGTAATAATTATTTCTCCTCTGGATATATTGACGCAAGTGTTCGACTAACTGATAATTGCACTGTGAACGATTAACATGGCAATTAACGGGGCCTCACGTGCTGCGTGTCAGCGATTTTTTGCGATCGGTTTTGCTCGATTCTCGCTCTTAACGGATGCGAATCGGCCAGGCCGCAAAAAACGGGGGAATAATAGCGTTTGACAGGGCAGGCTTGAATTGTTCTTGTTAATTACTCGACGAGACTCATGTAGATTAAATTCGAGATATTCTGTAATCGGATTGTAGGATTAACTGGTTGTGATCGTTCACGACGAAATGGAATGTTCATTTTATTATTGTTTATCATTGTGCACATCGTAAGGGTCTTGTTAAATAATAAATCAATCAAAGTCAGTTTTATGGTGGAATATGTTCAATTTATAGTCGTTGTAATATAAAGAATTTATTTACACTACAGGAAGGTACACTTAGTGGAATAAATAACAGTTACTATGTCGATTATCGAGAGCAAATAGAATGTATAACTATGATTCAGTTTCATTGCGTTTCCCCTTCACCGTTCGAATGTAAAATTACTCCAACAATTTGATTTGATTAGATTCCTTATTACTTCGTGATTGTTAATTAAATTTTCTTAACGCTATCGTTAACCTGTCTTACGAGCACAATTAAGATATGGCTTTTAATAATTTATTGGCGATAAACCGTGAGTTATGTATAGTTAATTCGACGAATCGTATTCGTAACGATGTGAAACGGTAAATGTTACACCAACTCGTTGCCGACACAGGCGGACGAGAATGTGGATGCATGAAGTTCAATGACATACTGTTTATTAGGATTTAAAAATGGCCATTGTCACGATCGGTCTGAAGGAACAATGACGCGAACCGATTTGCTTGCAGTCGTATCGGAATTAGCATTTTCGTAAAGGCGATCGAACATCGAGGGAAGTATTGGAACCTCTCTCATCGAAGAAACAGCTTCAACTGTATTGAAACTGTTAGGTTCGTTAACTTCAGCCCATAAAAAATATAATTTTAGCAATTATTAGTGAATTATTGCGGGTAATATATTATTTTCATGTTCTCATTGAACATGTATAATTTTTATTAGATCTCCAGCTCATAAAAACTATTACTTCAGCATGTATTAATGGATTATTGTAATAAGCTATTTTTACTATGTCGAATATTATTACTCCTACAAAATAATTTTAGCGATTAACATCTCTAGGGTTGACCAATGATACAATGTAAAATATCATTTCTAAATTTGTGTTGCTACTCTTTTTTTCGCTGTTTGTTTGTTGTTCCTTTTTTCACTAACTATTTCATTCTATGCTCTAAACACTTTGGTTAACATTAGCTACAAAGTTGCATAGTGTGACGCTGTTTCGATGACACGGTAATAAAATAATAGTAACAATGTATTGCAGTGTAAGGCGGTGTATTATTATATTGTCGTGACATTGAATAGCAATTTAAATCTAAATGACAAATAAATTTGATTCGAAGTATGTATTATCCATTAAGTACGCTTACAGTGTAATGTGCAGCCATTCGAATGATAAATTTTAACGTTATTGAAGTCACGTACTGACTTTTGTACCAGTATATCGTTACATAATGCTACAAATCCATAGGAATGATTTACTCCCGACACTTACTGATGTGGTCACGAACCATAAGCATGAAATCCTTCAAGAGTATTACCAAGTATTATGCGAGTGGTTTACTGTTACATATCTTGATAATATTACAGTTTTTTTTTTAACGAAATGAATGGCTATGATTATGAGCTCCTTAAACGTTGCAGTGCATTCTTTTCTGACATTTAAAACTGATTACAAACACAGATTCTTTCTTTGGTAGCTTCATCACGATCATTAATAATTAATCTTTAATGGTTCAAAGTAATTTCGTTTCTGAAATCTGAATTATCATCAGAAACACACTTTTTTTGTAAATGTTTCAGTGCTCCTAAGCGAAATTAATCGACTGGACAATACTTGCAAGGATCAATTAATACTATGTTCTACTAATCTTTAGTCATTTCAGAACAAACAATATATCAAAAGATGTAGAATCTAAATTAAAAATGAAATGGATTAAGTTTAAAACAATAGTTACACGCGACGAAGTTGTAATACGATTAATCAACATATTCACGAAGAAAGGGTTACGAAAATGAATTTCTACAGCCAATGTGTCACGGAGTCACCGAAACTCGTAATAATTTTAATAAAATCGACGACTGTCAACCTCTTGATTGGAGGCTGCAAAGGGTCAACGATCAAAGCAGAAATGTTGCAGTCGAATGCGTCCGGGACAACAGTTTAGCTTTCATTTTTCACGTCGAATAAAGTTACGTAAACAGCTCTAAACGCCACTATGTGTCTTGACTTTCTATTCTCGCAACACAATGTCCATTTTTTCTTCGTTCCGATGATTTGTTCGCGTGTCATTTACCCGGTTACCCTTCGCGCGGTTCACTATTTTTTCATTCTCCCGTTCTTTCCCCGACGAGATCGGCTATAGTTCTTAGCCGTTGCTGCACAGCCCGCCCATGCGTGGTGATCTTGCATCAATGCCGAGCCATAATACTTTGCGGATGTTGGAAGATCTCGCTCGCTTTGATCGACCGGTAACATACTCGCGAGGCGCACACCCGGCCAGGACACGCGGCACACATTAGCGAGCCTAAAGTGAGACAATACAAGGCGTGGTTGGGTAGACAAGTCGAACCCGACCGCTTCGATCTGGCCTCGCTGAAATCGCAGGATGAGTCAGAAATCGGGGTCAACGACGCGTACCAAACATTCGATCGAACGTTGACCCCTGTCCCGGCACAGCTCACTTTTACCTACACCGTGGTCTGCTTTTTCGAAAGAAGATACCTCGGGTCATAATAGCTGTCCCCTACACTCCCATGTTCTAGCCTAATGCATGAGAGGTCTCCAATCATCGGTCACACAAGCTTTTCCCCAAAAAATATAGTGACTCATTGCAAAAGTTCTGATACGATTTTCGGGTCATCCTTAGTTTGCTCTTTGCTACGAAAAATTTTACAATCAGTATTAGGTACTTTTAGCATGGTCCGCTTTCTCGAAAGATACCTCGGGTCATAATAGCTGTCCACTCCACTCCCATGTTCTAGCCTAATGCATGGGGAGTTCACCAATCATCGGTCACACAAGCTTTTCCCAAAAAATATAGTGGGTCAAAAGTTCTGATACGATTTTCGGGTCATCCTTAGTCTGCTCTTTGCTACGAAAAATGTTACAGTCAGTATTAGGTACTTTTAGCATGGTCCGCTTTCTCGAAAGATACCTCGGGTCATAATAGCTGTCCCCTCCACTCCCATGTTCAAGCCTAATGCATGGGAGTTCTCCAATCATCGGTCACACAAGCTTTTCCCCAAAAAATATAGTGACTCATTGCAAAAGTCCTGATACGATTTTCGGGTCATCCTTAGTCTGCTCTTTGTTACGAAAAAATTTACAATCAGTATTAGGTACTTTTAGCATGGTCCGCTTTCTCGAAAGATACCTCGGGTCATAATAGCTGTCCCCTCCACTCCCATGTTCAAGCCTAATGCATGGGAGTTCTCCAATCATCGGTCACACAAGCTTTTCCCCCAAAAATATAGTGACTCATTGCAAAAGTCCTGATACGATTTTCGGGTCATCCTTAGTCTGCTCTTTGCTACGAAAAATGTTACAGTCAGTATTAGGTACTTTTAGCATGGTCTGCTTTTTCGAAAGATACCTCGGGTCATATGAATTCCAGTCTCAAAAATTTATGTTCACTCTGAATAACTACAACCGGGTAACAGTTTCCTATTCTCAAAATCTTCCTACTGTTTCATATTTTACCTAACCAATTGGATCATAAATGCATAGAATTTACAGTCTGGTAAGAGAAAAAACGGTTGGATATTTTCTGTTTGCTGTACCTTCAGTTCTGACGTCCATAATTTTCAGTGATGGTCTCATAAAGAGAGTACGCAGTTATCTCCGCCAGTTCTTCCATGCTTTCTCCTTCACTTCCCTAAATAATGATTTGTTCCTTTCCTGCTAATAAGCATGTCGGAATAAACGGGGCACAATGCACTTCTTCCTCGTTTTACAACACAGTCCTGTACCACGTAATTCTCTAATTACCGCAAGACTGCGTGGAATATGTATATCAAGTGTGTTCATCGAACGATTACGTTTCTCTTTCGGTGTAATTTTCAACCGTTTCCTGTGTCGAGACTTGCAACATGTTTCCTCAAACGTTTGCTCCGAATACTTAGTGTAGTGAAAAGTGAAAATGAAAATTGAGAGCAAAATTGTACACGAATAGCAGGAATCATGCGAATCCGGAACTCCCAGGTTGCAAATGGTTGTTCTTAACGATAACTCGTTCAGTTGCATGTCTAGTTTCTGATGAAACATCTCTTATTACTCAAAATTTCATTCACATTTAATTATTTACTTACGAAAGTTTCTCAAGTATCGAAACCTATTATCCGTGGAACACTTATAGCTTGGTCTCTTTACTAATTACGAAAATCACATTTTATTCTGTTATGAACCACATGCATGTCTTCACTGTTGCAATTTGTAGCTTTCGTCGATGTATGTTTTAATCGTATAGTCTGAGAAATATCGTTTAAGAAATGATCAATTAGCTTCGCTTTAATACTTGAATGCAACTAAAGTTTATGGGAGGCATAAATTATGGTCGCCGTTCTAGCCAATGTTCCTGAAAACATTCCAATTATTCGCATAGTTTCGCAGACGAAACTTTCAAGAATGCAGAGAAATTTTCGTTCCAGAGAAATGGCGCCCTTATTAGTACATTCTTCTCAATAAAACTGCTTAATAAATAAATCTTCCCTGTTAGTGAAAAAGGCACACCGATCTTGATCAATGATTTTTCATTGGTTTTAATTATCAGTAGATGCGGTACAAATTCTTGTTATCAGAATCAGACGACTTCGAGCAGAAGCGGCTCCTTGCGTTGTACATCTTCGTAACTTATTAACGACAGTGTAATTATAGAGGCTGTAATTTGTTCGTTGCTGATGAAGCTGCGGTTTTGCGCCGCGACATACGGTGTAAGAATTTAATGCCGTAATTAAAACTACGAGTGCAATTAATTCAAAGTATGCGAAACCCGCACGACGTTCAATATGATCCTGTACACGTGAACGTGTAATACTACGTAATTACCATAAACATATGCTCAGTAATTATTCGTAAAAATAGTTAGGAATTGGAGGAACTTTTAGGTGTTAATAAACATTGTATGTTTTGCCAGCTCGGGGAATGTAATGCTACAGAGCCAATAAAATATGACTCATTTCATTCCGGACTAATTGTACAAGTTGATTAATCGCTTAAACTAGAATAAGCATAATTTTACGTATTTATACATGACTAACTTTACAGGAGAATCTGAGAAGAGGACTGAAATCCGGTGTAACTCGAATTCCGTCGACTCCCTATTCAATCACACTTGAGCGAATTAATTACCCGAGGTATCCTCGATCGGCTGGCAGAAAGTAAATTCACCATATCGTGCCTAAATAGAGAAGCAAAAAGGGGAAGGCGGTTGCATAATTAAATGGTAGGCCACTTCCATCTGATTAACAGATCCGACGGAGCGGAAGTAGCAGTGATCCGAGGAGTTAATTATTACCAGAAAATCAATACACGCTTGCATTCCAGTATCGGGCGAGCAATTGGACGGTTTTAAAATCGGAGTCGGCCGCCCCGCGGTTACTAATCACTGTATCACCGAAGCAAAACGAGCAATCGGCGAGCGGCTTCGCACGCTAGCTCCGTAGCGAGCATTGACTTCTCGCGTTCGGGCCACTTTCTCTTTCCCCGGCCCGCCCTTAAACAATGATATGCATTCGTTGAGACAGCGAAGATTGAAAGATCCTCGGGGGCGTGTCGTGACGCAGCCGGCGACGCTCCGGGGGCTGTAAGTCCGGCCGAGCAATTATGATATAATAATAACGGTCATTACGCCGGTTAATTACGCGCGGATCATGCCACACGGATGACTAAACCTCGCGTCACCAATTCCCTCCCAGAACAAATAACCGCGTGTTCCCGATCGTCTTTTGTTCACACTGCCTGTTTCCACTGCTGCACAAAATGGTAGCACATGCGCGCTATCTTCACTTTCTTGAAGACTACAGTAAAGCCTCGATCTAAGCCGAACGGGGCTACACGATCTTAGTTAGTTCGCCTAACTCCACTACTAATCCAATTACGAAACTTCTTTATTTTTCATTATTATCTACGGGACTTTCGGCGACTTATTCGTGGCATTTTTCTGACTAAAATGACACTAAACGCGATATAATTTAAACTATATTTAGTGGTTTAATTGACGGTCACGAGAAAATAGTAGCCCTACACGATCTATGTCACAGCACGGATCCGAGGATGGACTTAGATCAAGACTTTTCTGTACATAGAATTTCTGAATCGTTTCACCATGTTGTCACCGTATTGTCGCGGAGTATGGGTACGCCTGAATTGTGTAAAAATAGATTTTAAGGAAACGAATTGCATAAAGTACATTCCGAAATCTTGTAAGAACTGCTTGTAAGAAAACTGAAACGAATATTCGGAACGTTAAGGCGAATACAATCGTTTCAAACAATTTCATATTTAGCATTGTCCACGGAGTCTGGTAATCCCGTATAATCCTCTCCATTCATTGCAAACAAGGAAAGGATTAGTCAACTTTTGGGTTAGTCCAGTTCTCCTTTAGCGTGCGCTAAAAATAGGCACAAGTTAACGCAGTAACTGGGCATGTTTGTGCAACATAAATATTCTAAGTACATGCACGTCGTTATCCGGTCTCCTGCTCGTGCTTTGTCTCGCCGTTGGTTCAGCCCGCGGTCGAATAACTATAGATAGGCTAGATAATCGGACGGATGGCTAGATAAATTGCATGGTGGGCGGCAAAAAGGGCGCCTACGTCGCGCAATGATTAAAAACCGATAGAATCAGCTCGGAGATCATTGTGCAAATCTTGCAAAATCTTTTCGATATCGGCTTGTTTTGCAACTCATTGTATGCCGGGATCTCCTTTGAATTGCAATAGGTTCATTCATGCGTTTAACCATCGAACAACCGTCTGTCCATGGCAACGTGGATGCCAGACATTCGGTCATTTATGAATCATAAAATTGTCTTATTGTACCAGGTTGTCGCATATAAAGTGTCCGATTTTTTAACAGTAACAAACACACGATTTGTTCTAAACGAAATCGATCAAGATTAGCGCCAATGTAATAAACAAATATACCGTCAACGAATTACAAGTTTCTCGATTATGCTGGAAATCGAATATTTCGGTCGTTTACGTTCATGATTTATAAGACTGTCGTCTCCATTCTTGGGTTTTTCATAGCAGCGATGAATAGTTTATTTACCATCACGTTTTGCACCAGGATTTTGCAATGGGTCACCAGTTGACCTATTCTAGAGTGCGGATTTGACGCGTTCACGACAAAAAAGAGTAGGTCAAATCGTATCTTTGTGTAAGATAAAAATTTCCTGCACTTGTTGCAAGAAACTGGAGCCACTTAGGAACTTCTTTTCGTCAATAATTTTATTCTAATTGAATAACGAAATAATAGACATTCTTAAATTCGACCAATCCATTTCAGTTTCTACCGTTTCAAATCAGTTACTCAGTTCTGTCATAAATGCATAAAATCCGCAATGTAGTTGCCGTCAACGTATCCGAATTATTAAAGGAGTATTAGCTATAATAAACCCGTGGACTGCAAACATTTTCCGACGAAACGCGGTCCGTGTTCCAGCCTGGTAAAAGGTGCAAGATCCTCGAGAATAATCGACAGGTTTTTCAACGAAGCATTTCGATTGATTTGCTCCGAGTTCTTCAGTTACATCGAGATCCCGCAAGAAGTTTCAGCACGTCCTATCCGCGATGGTAGCTAGGAATCAGGATCGTTCCCATTTGCGGCTAGCATTCACTCCGATTCCGGGTTGTCCTTATCGCGAGGTCGTCCCTATCTCTCTCTCTCTCTCCCTCCATAAAAGCAGAGGTACGCGAGAAAAATCTCGTTAATTACACGGGTCGGAAAAAGGAGAGAGAGAGAGAGAGAGAGAGAGAGAGAGAAAAAAAAAGGAACGGGCGGAAATCCTGCGGGCCATTCAATAAACGGCCCTCTGAAAGCGTTTAGCAACGTAAGCTCGCTGTCGGCGGAGAGGATCGCGCAAGCACGCCGGCCGCAGTAGAAAAGTGCATCGCAGCAGGATGCGCCATATAATGCATAGAAGGTGCATCATATAACACGCGGAAAGGAACAGGCTGTCACTAGGCGGTATCCTATTATCGAGGTACAGTGTAAGCGAGAGAATACAGTATTTATGCCGATGGACAAACAATGGCCGCTCTATCTTCGGCCTAGCCGCGGGAAGGCTAGGCCACGCGACAAGAAGTTCACCGTGCGGCGCTTTATACGACGGGAATGTTAATTATCGGCCCTCCCGCGGGATCTATTAAGTGCACTATTCGCCTAGTCGTCCCTCTCCTCTCTTACTCACTGTCCTTCTCTTTCTCTATCACTCTGAATCCTCTCTCTCTCTCTCTCTCTCTCTCTCTCTCTCTCTCTCTCTCTCTCTCTCTTCTGTAGTTCCAACGGACCAGTATACTTTGCCCTCCCGTGTCCTTATCGTCTCACCGGTTCCTTAATTAGTTAACCGGTCGTGCCGGCACCGTTGACGTTCGACGACTTTTCTAACACCGAGGCGAACACGTTTCCCGAACACACACACACACACACGCACACGACAGAGACAAAGACCCACGCGGAAAATCATTTCGAATTTATTTCCCGCTGTTCCTCGAGGAAGTGTGCGAATGTGCGTCGATCGTGCGTCGCGCGCAACGAAACTCCGGTGCGTAACTATAGCGTCGCGTATATTTTCAAGATTGTTCAACTCTCGAAGAATAATTCGGGAAAGCTAAGTGCATTCAATTGGACGAATTATGGTTTTAATAGCTTCACGGAATGCTGTGTCATTTTGTGAATTGACTCTTATAGTTTCTATGTTTTAGATTTGTTTTTAGTTTACCGAAAGCCGAAGTTTACATTGACATAATTATTGTATATATGTGAAACAAGTTTGAAATTAGTCCAACATTTTCGGAATGATGGTTTGCAAAATTATATTGAACACAAGTATATTCGCCACGGTAATGCTAGTCTTTTCAAGAACGAATAACATTAACTTTTTCTGATTATGGGAGAGTCAACGTTATGGCAAAACACATCTCTGTTAGGCACAAGATGCGACCAAGCAGGGTGCACGAAACAGTGTCTACAAAAGATTGAAACATTTTTAAAAATCACGCAATCGAAATGAATTGATCAAGTATAAAAGATAAAAATTGATAATCCTTTTTCTTTTGTATCTATGAACCAGTTCTTATTTCGTTCTCGAATCGACGATTATCATGCATGCATGAATATGGTAAATCAGCCTAAGTGTCGTTTATCGAGTATACGCAATAATTAGCGAAACATCGATAAAAAAAAGTCAGAGCCCAAAATAAAAGCACGTGCACGTCCTACTTCCCAGCTGTCGCGTCATTTTATACATTGATCCATTGTCCGCAGAAACAGGATTGCCTTCTCTTTGTTACTCTCGACCTTTCTCCGTTTCTCTTTTCCTCTCCTCCATTCCTCAAGTTTCAAACTTTGGTTTCCTCATTCTTTCGAACTCTACAATATTTCCATAAATTCCCATAAATGTTCGATAATTTTTTAAAAATTTCCTCTCTCTGTTATTTTAATTTCATACAATTGGTACCGAATTCAAACCGTTGCGATTCTAACATAAAATTCATCACCCGATCAATAGTTCAGAGGCTCGAGTTTGCTTAAATCGAGATCGATAGAGTTTAGTCGGACCGAGTCAGGGAAGAGAAACACGAAACGAACCATTTCAGTGTCCCGGTAGGTTCAGAGGTCCCTAAGGTCCCAGGGTCTTGGCTGCTTAGGGTTAAATATTCTCTCGATTCCCCGAGATCCCTAAGATCTCTTGGAGACTACGAATCCCATGAGACTTTAACGACTCTTGGAGCACGTAACATTTTGTAGTTTGTCGAAATACTAAGATAATCCAATTTTTGGTGCTGTTTTTCGAGTTATTACTCTTCTAGATTTTACTCTCTTTGGCAGTTTCTTCTTCGTCACAACTCGGAGCTCATGCGGTCGCACGTGTACACATTTTATATACAGAGATTTGTACACATGAGTACCTCGACGGAGGTGGATAATATTTCATAAACAGTGTCGGGTGTCCCGATCGTTTTTATTTTTTCACTTTTCTGCGTTTTTTAAAGTTCGCCCGACGGATCGCCGATTTGAAATGCCCAACGAAGATGGATCGCCGGGGATCTCGAACGCGAATGTTCGGTACTACGCTTTCAGCTACACGGAGAACACGAAATGTCGAAACTCGTTCAAACATTTCGCTGGAACGATTATAGATGAACACTAAACCTACCAAGCATTAACAGTATCTGGTAAATATTGCCTTATAAAAATAGCAACCCTAAGGTTATTGAGATTGTCCCCAATTTTCCATATAATAAATGCTTAGACAAGGAAATTTATTCCACTATTTCCCATAAATGAATTTGTACAATTTCAATAATTCTAAAATATAAAACCGGTCATTCGAACGTGGTAGGTTTAGTGTTAATCTATTAGGCTCTCCCGAAAGTTTCTTTCGCGATGTATCAACCCTCTGTATATGCACGTTTAATATTGTTAAGCGATTCCTAAGCTACTAACAATGGTCGATGGAACAGTTAATTTGTAAATTAACCATTTGATGTATTCTTCCTCGAATATCAATCTCTCCAAGAACGATAATAATAATAATAATATATTTTATTACAGTCTCATGGCTAAGATATTGAACTTGGTCTACATAAACCTAATCAGTACACTTTTAATTTGAATCTTTCTAATGTCCAAACATAATTTCAGAGAACAATAAAACTAATAAAATAATTGAGCAAGATATCGAATCATACTTTTCTTGGCGAGGGGCAGGAACGTCGAAGCAGCGAGACAATAGAACACCGAAAAGTGTTATGGTCGTTGAGATGCCGGCTCGCGGAACAGGCTGGAGGCTCGAGGCCTCGACTCGGCAAAATAATAAAAGAATCGGTGAAACGAACCGTTATGAGCGATCGCGGGCGGGCGCGCGTGCGCGCAGATTAATTACACGCGATCAGATTCCAATTTAGGATCTGGCTAGGTCAAGCGACGCGACAAGATAACCGCAGACCTTCGCATAAGGGGGACATATCGTGGAAGGTCTCGGCGCGAGTACGTGCCACGATACTCGCGTAAAACCCTTGTACAACAGCTGAGCCGACCAGTGTACCCAGATGCCTATCGACATTCCATCCACCCACGATCTTTCGCTGATGGTGGTGGAAGCGGGGAGGTTCGTCAGCGAGGAGGGAACCCGGTGCACGGTTCCTCGGTGATTCAGGATTCAGACTATTTAGCATAATGATCGCCGCGACGATCCCGGCCCCGGCGAGATCATCGGACGGGGCCGGTGCCTCGATTAAAGGAGATTATATGCTAATAAATTCTCGGATCTACCCGAGAGCACGTTCCACCGCTCGTCTTCGACCGCGAGCCTCGATTTCTGCCGCCATTAAGTCATCTGATTAGCTACGAACCGTCGTCCACGCTCGCTTTCCGATCGACTTGCCGGACCCTCTGCCCTCGTAATTGCTTAATCGGCAATTGCCACGAACAATCGATCGCCTCTTTTAACCGGTCCGCGATTTACAGGACGCTCGCTCGCACGGAACCTCGAAAAATCCTCCGAGTGCAAAATTAACTCGTTCGCGTGTTACAAACATGTTCCGTGTACGCCATGCGTTCCTTGTGTCATTGTATAGATTGACGTAAAATATCGTTTCATGTATTCGCTGTACTTGTTCGGATCGGTAAGAGTTCGATAACATTACGTTAACCTTCAGAGGGACCCGTTGTAGTGACCGGGCACAAACTCGGGAATTTTGAGCAACGTATTCGTTGTACATACAGTGAATGACAGTAATGTACAAGAGTCATGATCGTCCGTTCATCGATGTTTTATTTTTCCAAGCTTCCGGTTATTTACTCGTGCCATTTGCCTTTTTGACAAAACCAGTCTGAATTTGCATTGAACATATTCATTGAAAAGGAAACGAAACGAGGAAACAAACCTTTCGGACAACCTAATACAATTAATTGGAGAGCATAGTCGGACCAAAAGAATTAAATTAGATAACTTGAATACACCTACGAAGCATGAAACATATAGAAGTGAAACGTCTTATAGGAGGGAGAAGATTGAATTTACTTAAACTTCAATAAATCAATTCAGTAATTTAAAAACGTTTTTAGAATTTTTCAAGCAGAAAAGATCTGTGTATAAATTTTAATACAATATTTTGATATCGAGGAAGGAGTAAAAGAAGGAAGGACTGAAGGGATAGTAGATAGGTCGAGTGGAATGAAGTTCGAAGATGAGGAAATGTATTGTTTTGACGATGCCTCGGTTGTTTTGTCGAACCAGTGAAGGGTTGGACGGCAAGCTAAACATGGCGACGGATCGGGGACGATCACGGTTGAATCTCGCGAATGGAGCTCGTCCGGTGATTCGACTCTTTTTAATCGCCCACGTGGCTCTTTTTTCCTCGAACACCCACTTACGTCACGGCCTTTGTACAGGCTGAACTGTGCTGCATATGAAATAACGGCCCGGCTCGAATTCGGGGTTTCCTCTTCGCGTGCTGTGCATCCTGGACCAAGCTCCGAGCCAGCTAGGGAGAGAAAAAGAGAATTTATTATACCCGCTGCGACCGTATCGTGTACTGTTACAATTTCTCTCTTTTGCGTTCGGTCTACCGATAAATACTGTTCGTTTGGCGTGGGCAGCTAATTCACCAATATTCTGCAAAATTTTTATAACTATGCTTTCATAGCTGCTTCTTTTCTTTTTTATCGGAGAAAGAAATTGGAGAAAAATGTTAGAAAGATCTGGCTAATGTTACTCTTGTGTTTCAACTTTTCAAAATAATGGATTATACACGCAACTCAATGCCAAAGTCGGCAAAAAGGATCGAATTTTTTACTTCACAGTTGTTGAGATTGTACACATGTTACATTGTCATAAATGTTTTGGTACTTTTATAAAGTAGTGGGAATCTTCAGGAACCTTCTTTGGTAGTTCAATGAAATTATACTACAAGATTAGTTAGCATAATTTGTTCATTAGAATCTTCAAGCAAATACCACTGTCACTAAATTAGTATCTAGCGAGCATACACGACCAAGTGTAACAAGAAAACCCAATTTTAGGATACGTCGTAAAGAAAATCGAACGAGCTTCGCACAGGTCGCTATTTAAAATTGTAAAGGACGGCACGATGGCTCTCGGAACAATTATAAAAAAAAAACACAACTGGACTGGACTTGTAATAAAAAAATTCTTCTCCTTTCCAACAAAAGCGCTCAACTGAAATCTGCTAATAACTGGCAAATAATAAGTCGCAAAAAATCTGCTAATAACTGGCGAGAAGGATGAATTGCAAATATCGGAAACGAGTGAAGGCATCCCCTGCGATCTCGGCAACGAAATCACGCTTAACGAACGAGTCGGAGCCCAGAAAGTGTTGCCGTAAATCAAACTTAACTGGATCGTTACGCTAACAGAAAGAGAGAGAGAGAGAGAGAGAGAATAGCGTTGCTCGGTGTCCCTCGCGTTAATTAAGATCTGATCTCTTTTTCATAGAGGGGCTAGCGATTTTTCGAGGACGAGCATTCAGCGACGAGCGTAAATGCGTGTACATGTACCTATCGAGCGATGCTCGCGCGGTAGCAGTCGAAGAGATATGCGCGTCGAGGAGAAGGAGGAGGAGGAGGCTGGTAACGGCAAAGACCGTGATTTATATTTGCTAATAAGTCTGTCAAAGAGGTACCCGACCGCTATTACCAGCTTCTTGGTACGGACTCTGTTGCTCCAGATATAGAGGCGCAAGATCGCGAGCAGAGCAGAGCAGAGCAGACCAGAACAGAACAGAACAGAGCAGAGCAAGGGTCCGCCCGCTCGAGGACGAAAGACGTGCACTTAGGGGGAACGTGTACCGGCAGCCATATACAGATGTTTTACTGATATCATATTTGCTCCTTATACAGTAGCGTGCACCCGGGCTGACCGGCTCGCGTCACCATCCGAGAAAGTAGCGGTCGCCAGCTGCACACTCCGGTCATTTGGAATTTTTCAAACGACTTCCATATGGCAGCCCCGGTGCTTTCCTGTTCGCCTCCTTCGTCTTCGATGCGTACCACGCCCGCGCACAGTTCGGATTAAACAATTTAATCTTCACCGAAAGTGTACCATCACAAATCCATGTCCACGATATTTGTGTCAGCAGTACAATATTACCTCCGTAACTGTCGCCAAGGCCTCTACTCTAACTGTCCAAATTTTATCCCCACCACTGCGGGGAGGTAGGTAATTCCTCTTGGAACCAGTCAAGCGGCAAACCCAGTCGGTAACCGATCCGAGGGGTGAGACTCGCACTAATGCAACCGAAGTAAAAGATTGAAAGTTGTTTAATTGCTTATTTTCTTTTAAACGAAACTTTTACCATCGTATTCGTTCTTCTAATTGAAACGACAACACTCGCGCTACCACGCTCTTCCATAAAAGTCTGGAATAATTTCTGTACCATGCATTTCTTGAACCCTTCAATGCATGGGTGGGGTCCCCAAAGGACCACAGTGTTGGATTTTGTGTTAACATTTTTAGCCGCGCCATTCGTGAACTGAGTGTTCAGCTATTTGCTTCTGTCAATATTTAGGTTATGTTTAATGTGTTTACAGAAATAAATTGTTGCTGTAATCAAAGTTATCAAGGAATTAGGTAAGTGGGGTCCTCAATGGACCCCGTGTATGCATTCATGTTCCTAATATTTAGTTTACCCATGCGCTTAAGGGTTAACACTAGATTTACGGGACCCGTCAAAATGGCGGATTCTAATATTTTTCAATTGCGAACATTGAGATTGTAAAAGTGCATCCATGAGCAATTATTTAACAAATTGATTTCTTTGGGTATATTTAAAAAATGGCAACAAACTTTGATCGATACATTCACGTTATTTTTATAAAGTAACCTCAAAATAATCATTTTTAGTGCTCCGTGAACCTAGTGTCGAGCTTTATAGGTCCACCAAGATGGTACATCTTGCGGTGCAAGATTTCACCGAGGACAATTATTAGTAGCTGAGAGTGAAACGTAATGCGAGAGAGAGGGAGAAGCATGCTCGTGTCGAGAGATGCACAAATAAATGGTTCGCTGCAAGCACGCATCGGCTATGAAGTCCACGCAGTCGATGACCGTGTCACGGCATGTCCGAAGTGTCCGTTCCGCTCATCGGCGAAGAACCTACCGCAAGAGCGGCTTCGTAATTGGCAGGTATGGCAACACGATACCGCGATGCATCGCAGTACACTGCACTCTGTCGCATCCCTACTTTCTCGCGTTCGGTTCTTCCCGTGGACCCTTATCCCCGAAGGTTCACCCACACAACTGCCCTTCAACCTCCTCGAAACGCAGCAGCGCGTTCCTACCCCGAAGACGAGTATCACTTTGTATCTTCGTCACGGCGTGCAAGCCTGCAGACTGCGTTCCGCATGAAACTTTATATTTGACGTTCGTTCACCTCCCTTTTCGTTTATGCTCTCCTACTGCAACGTGTGCGTGGACGTAGAGCGCAAAATACGAAGCACCAAGGTACCAAGGTACCGAGGTACCAAGCCCGGAAGCGGGATCCAGAGAGGTTGCGGTTCAGTTCCGCTGACCGCAGTTTCTGTCGACGCGTGAATGATCCGATAGAGAATTCCATTCGTCTAGACGCATACTCGAAAGCGTTTCCTCCGCCCCTCGAAGAGACCAGCGCTTTGTGCAATGCGCACGGTTCTGCGTCGCCGGCACGTTAATCACGTTTAATTCTCCCGACAGACTGATAGGAACAAGAGAAAGCGTATCCCCATTGTTCGCAGAGTCGAAGAAAACTCTTGTATTTACTCGCAACTGTCCCCGTACGTTTTCTGCCCGAGAGAAAGACTTCCAATTTGGGAGAACACAGAGGAGAAGTGTAACTATCATTGTGGGATAGGCACCGGAGTTAGGCACGTACGTTGACGAGCAATTTTCTCGCGCGTACGCGTTCACGGGCCAGAAGGTGATCGTCATCGGACGGAACCAGAAAAAAGATGATCCACGAAACGATCGTTCGGGTTAGGGTACACGCCGGGACGATTACAGGAATGCGATCCGTAAGTTGCTCGCCGGAGGACGAAGGACCCTCGGCCGAGGCCCAGCCTGCCTCGTATTCTTTCTTATCAATAGTTATCGCAGGCATCTCGGGCATTAACGTTAATCGAGCAGAAAGATGACTCGGGCTTGTACACAGGGGCATCGCGGCCCGGTGACCGGCGCGGAAAGCAGAAGGCGGAGATCCGCATAAACGAGCATGGACGGAAATTAATGCGCGGCGAGCCGGTGCGAAATGCGGCGAAACTATCTTCCATTCGAGATAATTAGTCGGGCGCCAAAGCGGTCCGCAAGAACTCGGGTATGGCCGTGGTGGCAGGAATGCCTGGCAACGCACATAATGCCGAGGATACGAGAAAGAGAAAGACAGAGAGAGAGAGAGAAGGAGAGGGAGAGAGAATCGCTCGCGGAGACACGCGATCTCGGTTACACGCAGTCTGGGCTTCACTCGCAAATGGCACCGTGACAATTACCGTGATACTATTTAACTCTCTTGCCCCCGAGCCATTTCAGCCTGCGCGCGCCTGGAAAAACTGACGGGATTGTTTCTGAGCTCCGGGACCATCGGCTCTCTCGTTTAGATCACCCGGCTAAACTTCTGCGAACGAAGTATATATCGGACGTTTAGGTGTGTTCCGAAAGGTGACTTCGACTTGCTTCGCTGAAATCTTCTCTCGTTGTACACAAATGTCAGCAGTTGGTTTCACTGAGCACGCGTTGGCACGGGTTTTGCGCGTTTCTGACGAAAACGAATAGGTGAGACGCAAAATTGTGCCGACATTAAGAGCCAAGGGTAGTCACGCGACTTTTGCAGAGTCAGCAGGTATAATTTCTGTTCACAGCCTTCAGCTGGTGACTTAAGATCCGTCTTGGTCTTGATTCGACGGGTGTTAAGTCTGTGACTAAATTTGTCACATTTTTTGCTCTGTATTATAGAAAAATATAGCTCAATTTGTAGCTGGAGATATTTTCTAGTGCGCGCTACTCTCGATTTCATCCAGAAAATTCATCCAATAGCATAAAAATCCTTGAACTCCACGGCGTGCATATCGTCAATTTTTGGCCTACTTCTATCGCTTATGTTACCAAATATCTGCATAATCTCGTCAGCTCACGACCAGCGCGCGCTAGATTGGACCTTCCTCTTTCGAATGAGCCCTTTCCCAGCGAAAAATGTTCTCATATAAGGACGAAAAGTTGAGGCAGGTGAAACCATTTTTCGCCTACTTTTGTCGGTAAGGTGGTCACTCTACCTTATCGCGAATTGCCTTACGAAAGCCGGTCACCTTATATCGAAAGAAAACTGTAGTAAAATATTGGCCTAGAACTCGCAGGAACCCGAGAGTTAATGGCGATGAGGGAATAACAGAATTTTATATTGACTTATGTAGCCACTAATAGTAAATAATTAATACTACATTATGCACTTCTGCGCACATCTCTTGAATAAAGAAATTGAAAAAATGACAACGACCACTTATTAGCAAATTGAGAAGCGACTATAGCAAACGTATGCAGTGCAAGCTTCAACCTGCAATTTTATAATACCCATTTAATTATCTTTGATTGCGCCAAATTCGCAAACACTCGCAAGAAGAACCACCTTGGAGGAACGTTAAAGACCAGTCTTGCAACGAACAAGATCCTCGGGTAAAACATTCCTCCGAGAAACAGATCTTCCAGACATAATAATGCAAATCGTAATTATATATCCGATACAGGATGTTGCTAATAGCAGCTAATACGACATTAAAAGCGTACGTAGCAAACAGTAGCAGAAGAACTGTTTGCTCAACGTACCAAGGACGCAGTTACATTTTCCCTTCACATGCATACGTATGCATTAGACGCTGTGTATGCGTGTACAGAACTATTAAGCATAAGCACTTAATAATTTTGCTTTTGTGTTCATTTCGGAGCACATCAATTTCATTTTACTCTGATAGTACACTTTCTGAATGATCTCTAGCTGTATACGATTTTCCTGCGTGCTTCATCATGCTCGTTCAGATGTTTCTCTTGTTAATAACTGTTTAAATGGGAACAGTAGAATCTCGGTTATCCGAACCAATTAGGAGGAGAACAGTAGTCGAATAATCCTTAGTAAGGATAATATGGATCATTTTATACTGAACAGTTTGCACGTGGAATGCATCCAGATAATAAAGACTTCAGACATTCAAGGTTCAGATAATAATCGAGGTTCTATCTCTGTCAGTTTGGAGCAGATGCTTCGTCGTTTTTGACAATGGTCAAAATGTTTTGGCATAATCGACATATGGAAACATCTTTAACACACTGTATTACGTCGGTCGTACTGTACTGTCTCGTTCCTGAAGGGTCAAAGTTTCTTTTCAGTGAATAATTTGCTACAAGGAAAAGAAGATTTATTTATCGTACGCCTACGTTTACTGCAACGACCAACATCGGCAAGAAGACGGTGTTATTATACTTGGAAAGGATAGTCGGTTGCACGTAAGAACTTTCATGCAGATTTTTCCATTGATCCGAGGGCGTACCGATCTCAATGGCGTCGGTAGCATCGAGACCGAGTTTCAAATTCCCTATAAGAAGTAAAAGTTTCTTCCGCGGTACGGTGTTATGTTCACAGACAGACGCACACTGTACAGTGCCGAGACAGTGGCCGTTCTCCCTCGGAAATCATTCTTCTCTCCTCACTTTCGATCTCCTTTCTCGCGTCTCGGAAACTCGAGGCCGCGGCCTCATACTGTTTCGGTCATTAGCTCGGCCATATCTGTGCTCCCACCGCACTCTTACACACTATTTGCATCCAACGTAAGTCCCGATGGAATTCATAGCCCCGCGCATTGGCCGTTCGGGAATGCAGCCGTATGCAAGTGCATACTTTGCGGCGCCCGCCCTAATCATCCCCAGGCAACACCACTCGCCGACCACGCTTTTACTCACTTACTTAAACCGCGCACATTTCGGTCCTTGAAATATCGGAAATGATCATCTCGGGAATAAACTTTATGCGGTATGCTCCCTACTCCACCTAACCCTCTCCTCCCGCGATGACCAGGATTACCCACGAACACGAGGACCAACGATTTCATCTTACGAAACTGTTATTACGTGTAAATCGCGCGGCCGCACGATTCCTCGCAATAACCAGTTAAGTGTATACTTTCTTTGCACGTCTCTCCGTGTATTGGCAACGTTAACATCTGACGAATTCGCTTGCGCGTGTAATGGCACTGTTCCCTTGTTCCGCGCATCCTTCCACCGTACTGAAAATTGTTATTGTACTCGGGGATGTTTCTCGTTGAATATTCGTTACGTGTTGTTCTCTCCTCTCAATTATTTCACGAAATCCAAGCGAATGCAACAATGTTTTCAATAGCTTCTGATGTCTACCGTTTGAAATTACATCCAGTCAGTTCTACTATAAAATCTGCAGTCTAGTGATAAGGAGTAACTATTCATTCGGGTGTCTTCTTTCGACTAATTAAATTTTATGTAACAGATTTTGACATTTTACAAGAAAATATCCATGCTCAAATATAGCATCAAATATAGGTACAGCGGGTAATCAAAGTATTACGATTGTATATCTAAAAGCACGCTGTATACAGGGTGTTCATTTGAAAACTTTCCAGCCGAATATCTGGGAAAGTATGAAAGATATAAAAAAAGTGTGAAACACGTGTCCAAGGATTTCGAGGTGGAAAGAGAGGGTGAGTATCAGTGTTTTATTTGGTTGGCGTTTTCAAAGTCATTTGAAGGTCAACTTTGTTTTTTCAAATGGAAACCTATATCTTTTATTAAGGGGTCTCACTGCACGTAAAAAGACCAGCAATTTTCGTTCGATACTTTTTCTTATCCGCGCAATAGTTATATATATATATATATATAGGCTTGTTTAAACAATTTTTTGATCGTGTTATACGGGAGTCTCCTGTAGCCCAAATAATTTGATCGTCCACTGTAAGCGTTAAATATGAATAAATATGGGAAAAAGAAATGTTTATAATAACCGTATTTTACAATAACTATAGTTAATTTCAAGAGCAAACGTGTAAAATCCCGTTTCTCGAGCACACTAGTGCGTCATCCATTGGCCACTGCACTTTCCAGAATGCGTTGCCGCAGCAACGTAGTAAATTTGTTGAGCAGATTAATAAATAAAGAAGAAACTGCAGAGGAGCGAGGCGGTTCTCGAATCCACTTTTCGAAGCTCTCTGGTCGTTTGCCAGAGCAGGCATCGACCTCGGCAATTCTGTGGGCGCGCCCGCCAGGATATCGATTCAGCCATTGGCTCAAAATATACCTCCACGTTCGACTTAAATTTAACGCAACTATGTGATAAACATCAATTACATCTCCGTCAATTACTTATTCCGCAGAAACAGGCGCGGATCCGTCCGAATGGAGGCGGTGGGTGTAGTTCGAGTAACCCTTTGAACTCGAAGAACGGATCAGCGACGTTATGAATACAAAGTGGCTCGCAAATGGCACTTTGATTTGAATAAACATCCCGTTCTGCAACGTCACGAAGAAGATCTTCGGCCACTTCGAATTCTTGAAGACGTTCAAAAATTCCACGGAGTTGAATTTCACATGAAACGACGCGGAGTTTCGATGCAGCGGTGAAAACAGCCTATGGGGAAGTCGCTGCGGACACCATGCGAACGGACGTCGTTGCTGGTGTGCTACGGTGCGGCGAAATGGTACCGCAAGAAGTACCATTTTCCAAGTATTATCTGAAAAACAATCAGAAATAGAATTGGCACTGGTATAGTCTAACAATTGTATACAATTGGTAATATTAACTTAAAGGAAAACCTTCACATCATATTATTTTTATAGGAATGCATTTCAGAAGAACTACATTGTAGTTTTAAAAATGATTCTTATAATCGACGTAGACTCTCAAGTTACATCGTCCAATTAAACCTGTTCAGTAACAACTGAACTGGTAATTGTATTTTTACTCCAACTATTTCGTTAAAATTGACCCAGTTTTTCTTCACTTATTTTACGATTAAAGAAGTTTCAACTATTGTTACACTTCGTATAGTTTCCATACAATTATAATTACAAAGACATTTGGTTATTAAAAGAATTTCAAAATATCAACACGTTTCTCACAAACTAATGAGAGCGTTAAATAAATAAATTCCTATTTGGCCTGGCAATTAATGCAAACAATTTTTATTTCACATTGAGGTCCGCAGACTATTGGATCATTGTTTATAGGATGACATTTTGCGACAACGTGAAACCAGCCGGATCGCTAATTGAATCGAACGAGGCAGATTCTCGATATTGATTCATATTCATAAGTGCATATTGAACTTGGTCGCATCGGGGCTCATAACGCAGCATCGTTGCGTCGATATTACGGGAGCGCAATAAGCACCTACATACGTGCACGTGCGTGGGTGCAACGTAGGAGTTTTTTTTTTTCCTCTTCTTCCGAATATCGTTGTCGAGTACGCTTCTCTATGTCGTTTGGAGTGCGCTCGTCGGTATAGTGCGTGCGTGGGGGGCAAGCAGCTGTATACCTTTCAGAAAGAGCAAGAAACGTTATTTTACATAAGCGTTACAAACGTAAGATGTTATTTTTAATTCGAGCACACGGCCAGAGATAAACGGCGCGGTAGAATAAATTGTTCGGCTGTTCCGGACCGTGCCGTTGCGAACTGGCGACCGAGTGCAATTAAATTTCTTTGCGCTGTGCTCCAGCCGCAGTTAGAATTAACCATAAGGAAATAATAAAGATGGCGAGATAAGGTGCAACATCGAGATCCCTCGGTAACGAATGGAAATAATGTTTCCGAACGTGCACGTGGGCTTAGGCAGAAATTTTGATGGAAACTGTCCATGTCGAGCCCGAAGGAATGGTTTTATATTATTTCATATTATTAAAGTTGCTTTCAGTTTACGACGCATCTTTGCAGAAATATTTTGCAACTTATATCCAACGTAGGATTATCTGAGACGTCTCTACGATACTAATATTGATATACTATATCTTATAAAATGGCAGAAATTTTACTAAACCATTTTCATTGCTTTGAATCCAGTTGTTGTAGTTTCATGCCATTTTGATCACTTTAAGTATTCCAATAAATAGATTTCCAGCGGATCGATAACAAGTAAAATACGAGTGAAAGTATAATGAGGCAAATAAGGCATCCGCTACACTACACGATCCTGAAGGGAATAGCCGAACATCGTAATGGTGGTATAGTGAGCGCTCTGAGCTGACTGGCTTTGATGTTTAGTGCATCGAATATCCTGACAATAACTGAATTTCAGGTCGGAGAGGCGCATGCAGATGAGTCGATCTTAAGCACGTGCACGGAAGTCGTAATCTCTGCAAAAGGGAAACACACTCTGGTGCATAATGCCTGAAAATTATACGTGCCCCGAGGGTTAGGTCAGTGAGTTGGTCCGCGGCGCTTAGGACCGGATGTTCGAAGTAGGTGGAGTCTGCATAAGTATTAATAAGGAAGCAACAGGTTACCGACGAAGCATCTCAAAAAGCGAACGATTTTATCTCAGATTTGATGCATCTATACCAAAAACGAGTTGACGAAAGAAACAGTATAGTAACTAAAAGAATTTAAAAATAGCGACACATTATTTTCGAGATATTGGAATTATTGACGAAAGAACAAGACTTCCATTCAGTTCCTGTGCCTTGCAGTTAATACAGAATTTTCAGTTATCGATTATTATTCTTTTGCGATTTCTTAATTAATATGTTACGAACAAAGTAGAAAGATGAGAAAAGAGTTGAATAAAGGAGAGAATTTCTATTTTGCTTCCGTTCTTCTTTTGCGATTGATGTGGACAAAAATGTAAATTTTCCATAAAAATCCTTAGCATAGTTATGAATTATTTAAACAAACGGAAGTGCAGTTTGCCGATTGGATTTCTGATTCCGCGACACGGACCGCACCCAGACCGTTCCTAATCTTACGCCTGATGCTCGTAATGACTGTCGCCTACGCGATCTTCGCGTCACGACTGCAAAATAAAAAAAGTTTAACGAGAGACTGTTCCTTCGTTTAGATACCGTATACAATTTGCAAAGCTCTCGGGACATAATCAGCTGTATTTTAGGGACCGCCGTTTCACTCGGATACTCGACACCCCTGCGAATATTCGTTAGACGGCCGCAGGTTAAGAAAGTGATTAGTATAGGGAAACTTTAGAGCAAACGTACATACGTACGTGCCGTAAATTCGTTTGTAAATGTACCGATATAACTCGGCGATCTCGGTCGTGGGTAGGTTGGAATTAGCGGATCCATCGAGCATGCCTGGCAAAATCATCAACCTGTGGCTAATTGGACGGCAGCCTACACCTGCGGGCGATCGTGTACGAGCGCGCCGCGTGAAAGAAGATTTCCGGAAAACCTTGAGAATACAATATGAAACGGTCTTGTCATCCGTTGCGTTTTAAGTTATCTTCGAGTTCGGGCAAGTCCAGATTGAAATCGCAACTGCGCACGCAACGGAGAACTCGTATGGCCGTGTCTTATAAGGTTATTAAATATAACAGTTATTATATTTAAATAAGTATTAAGTCTGTGTGGTAATAATTAATCCCAGTAAGTATAATTATACGTAAATTGTATCACCATAATTGCCTTCCAGAATGATTGGAGAACAGAACCGCTAGTTTGCTTGAAGTAGAAACGGTTTGTGGTAGTCAGACACATCGAACTCGCACATTTCAAAGCATTATTGTTAGTAAATCGATCTGCTCTATTTTCGTGAACATTTCTATTTTGTGCTTGCACGTGTTTCTGTACAATACATTGATTTTCAAATTTCTTTTTCGCTCTGAAACATTTAAGGTCCATATTACTTTGTATTTTAAATGAATTGTATTCTTTAGATATTTCGTTTAAAATCTTTCTACTCCGTACAATTTGGATGCAATTCAATTTCCAAATGAATCGTCGTGTTCTGCTGCTTGAGACGCAAAAAACATATGAATTGAATCGGGATCGTAAAATATTCATCACGACATCGAGCAAATGAGAAGTATTTTAATTAGTTGCGAATATAATTTCGCACGTTGTCGGTCGCCTGGAAGATTCTCGAGTATGCGAGCGGTTGTCAGAGCTCCTGCCGCACCAGAATTATTAGTTCAACAATAACTCTCGGCTAATCCTCAGGGCGGATTAGCTAGAGACTATCTGTCAGTTACACGTAACGAGTAGGAATATTAGTCAACCGGTGACACGAATCTGCGATTCAAAACGCACCACGTTATCCCGGATACGCAAATAGAATCTGAAATTCAATATTTACATGCCGACATTGCTGTGGAACGAAAAGAATTCACTGAAATAACGTTTATTTAGCCACGACGACGTCCAATCAACGGCAACCACTATCTCTGCCACTTTGTTGCCCTCCGCATTCTATTCTAATTTATTTAATGCGTTGTTTTATAGGATGGTTAACGATAATATGCAGATTAAAGCTACCTTAAACCGTAAATACATGTAAATTATAACTCTCGCAAATTGCCGCGCACACATGCAACCTCTACAAAGTATACGGGTTAATTAAATTGCACGACGATGGTAACTGTACTTTCTCGGTACGTACGTGTGCACGTCGACACTCGTGATTCGTTATTTATTTATGAAACCACCATCCGGCAGGATATCGTACGTCACCGGCCCTCACGAACATCAAAAGACCGGTAACCAGTTACAAGCTTCTCGAGTATCCGGCAAATGGCTAATAAAGCACACTTGTTTGGTCTCCCGCGACTACCGAATTATTTGATAACAGTCCACCGCTAATCCCTTCATACTAAATTACTTCCAACGATTTTCTTTTATTTTTGTGACCAACAGGAAATTTCTGTTTCACTTTATCCTTCAACCGTACGATTTAATTAGAAGTTTTCATCAGACTGCCACTCGGACTCCCGTTAACTTTCAATCTTGGAAACATGTTATTCATATAGTCCGTATTGCTAAATATGCCAGAAAGTATGAAATATATTTATTTCACTCGTGTGTACCTATGTCTCTAGTATGTATATTTATGGTTTGGAAAATCCATCAACCGTAGAAGAAGTTACTGCTGCTTGCCAAACTCAAAATTAATATGCAATTTCGCTATGCAGTTTTAATATGCAATTTTCACGTTTGTTGTCTGTGGATGTACAAAACTTTTATTTCTGCGCGAGTACTGAAAGAATAATTCGAAACAATTACATTCGTAATGTAATAAATAACGTACAAACATTATCAAAATAGGCTTAAAAATTGTATTTTCTGAAATGTTGTTCGATTACGTATGATGCGAACATTTTTAAACTGGAACTTATCATTACAAAGAAACATAAACTATACACGAATTCGAATTGTTGATCTTAGGTTTTAATTGATTAAAGATTGACTGTACACCGATTTACGTATCAGCATTGCGAGACAATTGTAAATATGATATTCCTTCAGCTTCTTTCGAACATATGGGTTTTTTCAATCATGAATCACACACCTAGAAGTACTTCTGTTAATTAAAATTAAAAGGCTTTCATTTCGCTTCAAGCTGAATGTTTTTAAGATCCCAAGGAGGCGTTTCTAGGTCCGAGGAAACAGTATGTTACGTCAGGGTTGAGAAGACTATGAGAAAATTGTCGGTAAGTGAAGCGCGTTACAGTTCACGGATGAAAAGTGTGCAGGAAAAGAAAAACGCGCACGAAGCTATGCAGCATCGAGGGACCAGTGTGTCTTGGGTCGATGCAGGATGACTCGTCATGGAAGGAAGGGTCGGGAAAAAATGTAGGTGAGCCGATGCGAATCGCGCGACGTGATCGCAATAAATCGCACGGTCCTGGAATCGTGAAAGAGGCCCCGGTGAGCGGCGGCACCTGTCTGGGTTCCTGCGGCGCGACGCGACGCGACGCGACGCCTAAATTATTCGATAATAGTTCCGCGCTAATCCCCCCGCGGCAGATTAGTCCGGGACTATCCGTCAGTTGTGCGAGGCGGAT
The DNA here is from genome assembly GCF_050948215.1 of Halictus rubicundus. Taxonomy (NCBI): domain Eukaryota; kingdom Metazoa; phylum Arthropoda; class Insecta; order Hymenoptera; family Halictidae; genus Halictus; species Halictus rubicundus. The sequence goes on along the minus strand of NC_135164.1, from coordinate 8,630,048 downwards.
GGGAGTATTAGTCCCTGTCACCGGATCGCGACAGCCTGTGTAACGAACGCGAGGCTGGGGCCGCCTTTTCCTCTCCGTTCCGCTCGCGAACTATATTTGCGGCCGCGGCCGAGCGATTCGCGACAACGACGCCGAGGCAGCCGGCATTACGCAATGCCAAACCGCCCCGATGCCGCACTGCGACACACCATCAATTTTTGCAAGCTTCGTCCCCGACGTGCACCTGGAAGCACTGCTCCGAAAAGCATTCTTCGGTGCGGTCGAAAAGAATCGAAACTTCGTGAGACTCGAACTTCTTTGGCAGTGTCAATTTTTTTTTTTGCGCCGCACAGTGGGCAATTTGGACAAAATCGGATTCGAAATCGAAGAACTTTCGATAGAAATGAGGTATAGCGACGAAATTTTGTTCAAATTAAAGCTGGAACTTTGTGGAATATGGGAAAAATAGGGAGATTATTACCACCCAATCATCCAATTTTACATAATGTAATTTATTAAATTTATTTTATTTTGTTATATTGTATCTATGGCGAGCGTTACGTTTGTTTTATTTTTTTTGATATATTGTTATTTTATATTTCTATGTCCGTTTTTATTATTTTATTATATTTATTATATTGAAAAGCGACAGTAACTCTCTCTCTCTCTCTCTCTCTCTCTCTCTCTCTCTCTCTCTCTCTCTCTCTCTCTCTCTCTCTCTCTCTGTGTGTGTGTATGTGTATTTAGTGGTGTGCGATTTTGCGAGTTGAAGGAGATGTGATGTAATGGGATTGTAACCCCGAGGGGAACAATAAATGAATACACACATTGCCATCCAATCATTTCAACGAAAAAATGATTTCATTAGTGTTTGTCACAAAAATCTATTGTTTGCAAAATTCTGAGGTCGTAGACAAGTTTTCAGACCAGATTTGAAATCAGCGTGAAAAAATCTATGGGAAATGATGTATAGCATGTTCAAAACAAAATTTTTGCCCGCGCGTGGTATTGGAAAAACAAAAATTTTCTTGAATTTGTGCGCGTTCAACGAATTTTCTCGAGGTTGAAAAACGTTCGTACCACAATCTCTCTATTTTTCCCGTATTCTACAATGTTGCAGCTTTCATTTTAAAAAAATTTCATCGCTCTGCCTCATTCCTATCGAAAGTTCCTCGATTTTGAATCCGATTTTGTCCAAATTGCCCACTGTGCGCCGCCCTTTCAACTACGATTTCTGTTGAGGTGTTATGCGAAAATATGTGAAGACGGTGGAAGAAATATACAGTCAGTCCCATAAGTATTCGTACGCTCTTAAAAATCGCATAACTTTGTCAATATTGGACTGTACTGCTTGAACTTTTTTGAGAAGTTAGAACAATCGGATCGCTACATAAAGTGAACATTTACAAAAATTGCAATTGGTCGAAAGTGCAGGGAAAATGCTAAAAGTTGTATTCTGCAACTCTTTTACGTGGACTTACGTTGAAAATTTAGAAAGTACGATTTGTAGATCTGCATGAATTATATGCAGATGTTCGAAAATGATCACATAAGGACGAAATTCCCGGAGAAGGCGAAAATTCTGCGACTTTCGCCCTTAAGTTTTCATCGTTAAATCTTTGTAGCTCAGTGCAATGTTGGCCGATTTAGTATACGAGGGCAAAAAGCTATAGCAACTGCCATCGTAAATCTGAACATCTGAGGCCGCTTTGATTTCACCTAATCTCCACGGTCGCCGTGTAAGCGGTGAACGTGTTAAGAATATAATCTTAAACATTGATCGAAACAGCAGAGCAATAAATGCCACGAACTTATGGGTCAATCTAATATCTCTTTGAAACGCGAGCGAAGGATAATTCGACGATATGAACTGTTTATTCCTCGTTCTAACAACTCAATTTTGATTATCCTCTAAAGAACGTCTGAATGGTGTGTTTCGGCACAGTAAAAAGCCGAACACGAAGACATTCTATCGGGGGATTAATGGACAAATGAGATGTAATTTTAACTACCTAAAAGTTGATATGATGGCGGGCGGTTCACGGCTCGTCTAACGGCGCCGTGTGTCTCCATAAAGTCGCGTGCCACGCATGAGTGAGAAACGGACGGTCTCCCGTCGTTTTCTCGCGAGTGAGTCGTTGAGAGGACCGGAGATAGCGAGAGAGAGAGAGAGAGAGAGAGAGAGAGAGAGAGAGAGAAGATCAGGCTCTTCTCTAAGGTGGAGAGGATGACAGAATGGGCTCTCTACTTTTCTCGCGGAATCCGTAAATTGGCATCGAAATAGTACGGCACGGCACACGCGTGCAGCACCTTGCGTAAATCTCGAGCGCGGGTCAGGGACCAAGGTTCTGCGAAAAGATGTAGGATAAACCTATCCCCTAGCAGTTGTTTACCCCTCGGCTGTCTCTTCGTTATTCTTTTGGCCGCTTATATAAATTGTTCCCCATGCATCCTCCGAGGAATTATAGGATCTTAAGCATATTTATGTGTTTATGCGTCTTCTGCATCGTGCACCGCTCCCTCGGCCCTTTGTCACGCCCAGTTTTTATTGCTCCCTTTCGCCAGAACTGAACACCAGCCCTCCCGAAACTTCTCGCCTGATTAGCCGTGATGAACCTTAATCGCTACGGCTCGAGCAACATCTCTTGCGCGCGATACTTATCTCGAAATACGAGCTGCACACGTCTTCTATTTGTTGTAGTGTTATTGACTGCTAGTAGTTTATTAAAAAATTGAGTGGATGCAGAACAGTAAAAGATTAAAAGAATTTATGAAATAATAAGAGTTTATGAAATATTTCATCAGTAACTAATACTTTGTGCACACCATGTTCGTATAGCATGTGCACCAGATTCATATTTGATATACGCCCAAATAATTAGTTCAACAAACACATTCCAAGTTTTGACGGATTATTTCCTCCCAGGGGCAGCATCGTCTGGTCAGACTGTTTATGGTACTTAGTAACATCGGTACCGGTAACAGACGAATTTAGTTTCATTTCGATTTAAATAAGACGGAGAACTGTCATGTTTAGTACAGTGTGTTTGAAGCCTTCGTCACGGGGCAACTCGTTAATGAATGGGAAGGGGTTGAAATGGATTCTTACGTTTCCGCGTATTAGCCAGGCTGTTGACGCATGATTATCTTTCATGACTGTTTAGCCGGTCCCTCCTGCAATCCCGCGGGCCGAAAAGAAGAGGAGATCTCGCTAACGGCCGGCACACGACAGATTTAACACATCTGCCGAACTAATTGGCCAGTGTTACTGATGAAGCACCGGTTTCCCTCCCACCGTTACCTCCTGTTCCTCTTTTTCCTCACACCTCGTGGCCCACCTCTATTCCACGCGATTCCTACACTCCTTGATCGATAACACACAAATTAAAAAAAATATCATTGTGCTAGATCCTCCGGTTCCCGCGATATTAGCAAAAATAGAGTTTTCCGACAATTTTCATCCTGCACGAAGATCCGCAGTTTAATTGTCGGTTATAAGTAGACTGCGGATTTTACGCAGTTATTACAAAAATGGGCAAGCACGATTTAAAGCGGTGGACATATTTAAAAAATTGTAAAGACACCAGCGTATCGATTCTAGCTTGATAAAATAACTAAAAGAAGAAAGACATTTTTATTTCGCTCCTGTGTCCTGTAATCGGTGCAAATAGTTTTTGCATAAAGATCCGCAGTAGTAGTTGTAAGAAATAACGACGACACGGTGATGCGAATAATCGAGTACTCTACTGAAGTTAATAAGTAAGTACTCTAAATTCGACAGACAGGTCGAAAAAGTTTGCGAAACGGAAACCGCTCCAGCCGGCATTCGCAGGTTCTAACGGTGTGTCCGCCGTTCGACGTCTATATACGTCCGTTCGATATATCCGCGTATAGATATACACATGCATAAAGGATCGATAAATCACTCGACAACGATGAAACCTACGTAGCACCCTATATTGCATTCTGTTGCGATTCTGCGAACGTTCGCGAGGATCTTTGGCCCTTGATCATGAAATGCAGCAATCTATCTGTCTGTCTCCCCCTTCTCTTCCCGCCTCGTATGAATATACAAGAGATCCATACGAAGGTTGGATGTTCCACGAGCAGAGCAGAGGAGAGGGGAGGAGAGGAGAGGAGAGGAGAGAAAGACGCGAAAGAGGATGATAGAATTCGACGCGGATTCCAGTGCCGGACGGAAATAGAGGGGCCGCGCATCGTGAATACCCGCGGTTCACACGCCATGCTGCGATGCGCCGCCATGCACGCATCTACCCAGAAACTGCCAATTTCCCGAAAAATCGGCGATTTCAAAACCTTCTCACTTTCCTCCCGCAATGCGAATACAGCGGATACACCAACTATCAACTTTGTCCTTACCGTATTTTACGTATCTGTAGAAACAACAAAGATATTTGAAACGTTAGGCGACTCGCTCTGTATAGTCTGCGGTGTGGAACTACACGCAATATTTTTCCGATTTTTGAACTTCCGAAGAATAATTCGGGGGCACCGTATTTATGAGAAAGTATGATAAACAACGAACCTTGTGTATAAAATATATCGAAGTTGTTGATTTGCATCTTATGTAGGTACTTTGTATCGTTGACCTGTACAACAAAGACCGATTATTCGAGTTCTCAAAAGAGTAATTGTAAAAACTTGTATTGCAAACATTTCGCACGATTCCCTTCCTAGACAATTTCGTAAAATCTGCTGGCTAAACGAGATTCTCTGGAATTGATCAAAGTAATTTTATCTTAATATTAAATTTACTTTGAATTCATTGTTGTACAGTGTCAGGAACCTAAGGTTCGAACCGTAGAATCCAGTAGGCGGTTCCACTATCTTAGGCGAACAAATTGTAGGTATAAAGCAAGCGAATGGGAAGAGCGATAAAGAATCCTGAAAAGACGGATAAAGTTGGCATAATGGCGGAGAGAAAGTGTAGTTTACTGTTGGACATTGTTACTCGCTTTTGTAAGCCTTGATACACGTTGTAACAATGATCTCTCTCCTTACGCACACTGCGTTCTCCGGAAGAGCCGTCTTAGCTGTAACCGTAAAACAAACTTCGAATAACTATTGCAATTACCGAGGTTCTTGACGTGAAAGCTTATTAGAACGCCAGGTTTATCGAAAGCGCATACATACATACATTCACAGATTATTCAATTTGTATCATTTCAGCCAAATGCGAAAAAAATGGGAAAAATGTGGTCTGCGAAACTAGAGGCTCCGATGTTTGAAACGAGCCTAAATTTATTATTCTACTATTCTTTTTGACGAAGTTATCATAATTCGAGTATGGGCAATTTCTCGAGATTCGGAAAATTTAGTATTTTGCTCGAACACTTGGATCGACTGTATCGGACTCGAAAATTACACGGAGCCGTGGACGGTTAAGCATTAATTACAAGCGCCCTAATAATTTGAGCATTAGACAATTTTAAAAATTCTTGTCCGATTTCGACAAATGTCTACGTTTTCTAAACCGTTGGATCCCCGTTTCGTCTTGAGATCTCTGAACGGTTGGTCACGATCTTTTGCATCGATCCGTTTGCTCGATCGGGCGCGCGTTGCCAAAGGTAACATCAGATTTCGATGGCAGGAATTTTCGATCGGTTTGCCACCTGCGGCGTCTAAATTCGGCGGACGTTCCGGCCCCAGGAAAATTATTAGGGAACCGGCCATGATCTATCGATGTTTAAACTGGCATTCTCGAAAGGATTCCCGAAGCACCGTGGTAATATCGCTACCTGTCTTCGGGGTGACTAATTTTCGTGGAGGCTAGAGCAGGAAATTCTACGCCGGGGATATCGTGAACCTGAAATAACCTAGTGTCGGCCCGAAGAATCCACAAGAAAGACGCGAGGACCAATTTGCATAGTTGCCTTTGACCCCGCCGTGCTCGTGTGTACCAGCGACCCTGATGATTATCCTGCAGGCCGAAGGCTGAATCCATCGTAAACGTCGACGTCATGAAACAAACGCCACCCACTGACTACGATTCCCCCGAGTTCTTTGTTTCGCTCGACCGAGGAGAAAGAAACCGGGTATAGCTGTGTAATTTGTAATAATTGGAGACAAAAAATCACTATCATTAGCGATCCCCGGCGACTGCAGATGCGCCCATTCAAATCTTCAGGCCCATCGCGCTATTTGATAAAAAGACGAATTCGTACGTGGAGCGATTTTAAGAACAACTTCAGCATCGATGGAAACAAAGAGGATCCCGCCATTCTGCATTTCGACGCAGCGACGCGCGTGCTCGCTTTCACCCTTCGTGTCGACAGTTATGCATTAACGCGTCTGCGCCTCGAACAATAATATTATTAGGAGATAAAATCAGTACGTTCCGTAATGATTTCTTAGAGGTTTTATACGTAATTATTTGTGTTACTCGGTTTCGCAGCAAGCTCGAAACACTCTGTCATTTAGACGTAATAGGAAATTCGAAGAGTTTACACGTTCACTGACTCCTCTACTTTCACTTATTCTTAGGGTACTTACCGGTCCTTATGTCAGTACCAAAAATTGTTCACGACGCTCAATAAAATTGTAGTTCATAGTTTCAACGCATGTGCAAATCAATTTTAAATTATCCAAGGAAATTGAAATCTATATCAATTTTGCTATTTGTCAACGGGAACGTTCAAGCAATTTTAAAAACAAATTGAAAGTAGGTACCAGAATACTGGTCAATTAATTTGAAACATTCATTTTGCTGCGGATTTGCGAATAAATCCTTAAAAATAATCTCTGCACCCTAATAAAATTTGCGTTGCTTGGTAGATTTCAGTAAAAATTGATTTTCAAGTTTAGTAAAAAAAAAAAAAAACTGTTGGTGTTACTACAATTCTCAAGGGTGGAGATAAATTGTTATTCGTTCCTCGCTTATCCGAATCGATGGCGGCAATTTTTATTTCGCGTAAAGATCCGTAGATCACTTATAGATCAGAAGTAAACGAGACCCGATCTCGAGAACTCGGACGATCTCTTACCGGCAGTCGGTTCAGAATGGTCGACCTTTCGATCGACATAATTAAAAAGCACCGTTAGCGAGTGACGTTGGCCTATGGTCTATCGGTAGTCCGATCCAGATAAATAAGTACGGGGCGCAGGACAAGATATCGATAAATCTTTCGACGAATGACGACGCCGGGCGACCGTCATTGATACAAACTATCCGACCATACCAGTCCGGCCGCACGTGATCAGACGAAAGAAGACTACAAGAGGCAGCGAGACGTGAAAGAATCAAAAGCGACACGACAAACGTCGGGGAGGACAGAAGCAAAACAAAGCGAGGGCGATGCAGCTCGCTGAAATAATCGCGCCTCGCAGGATTTATACGTCGGCGTAGAGAAGCTCCGAGGCACACGGTGTCCGCTGTCACTGACGTTGCTTAGCGTCGTGTTATCCTGCCCGTGTATGCGAGACGCGTATCGCGAACGAATCTTGATCTACATACACTTCCGAACAAAATGATGGCACGCATTAAGATTGACGTGACTCCAATTTATGTTCACGCTGCGACTACAATTTCCTCCTAGGCTGTATGAAATCAGATATCTAAACAAAAAGTGAAGAAATCCGCTTGGTACCTCGAAATGACGTGCGATCAATTTAATAGTGAAGTCTTGATCTGAGCCCAGTCCTCGGGTCCGTGCCGTGACATAGATCGTGTAGGACTACTATTTTCTTGAGACCGCGCACTACATACAGTCAACTCAATCATTAAACACGGTTTAAATTGTGTCGTGTTTAGTGTAACTTTAATCAAAAAAGTGCCACGAATAAGTTGGGGAAAGTCCGATAAAAAAGAAATAATGAAAAATAAAGAAGTTTTGTAATTCAATTAGCGGTGGTTCACATGTTTACGCTTTACAGGCTTAGATCAAGACTTTACTCTATTTCTTGATCCGACATTTCATATGCAACAACCTAACAGTTTATTGAATTCGCGACCGTGATTCGCACGAATGCACCTAACTTCCGTGACACATCTCCAATCGGTTCCAACTTTTACAGATGTCGAAGCGTTCGCTACGATTCCGTAATTTTAATTGGATCGAATAAAACAATACGAAACGGTATACATAGAAGATCGCATCGAGTAAAAATACGAATCCGATGTTGAAATCGAGGTTAATAATGCGAGCCGACGATAACGCGGCGATCGAACGATTCGATGCATTATCGGACTCGTATAATGGTACATCTATCGCGTCGATTTATCCTAATTGCAGCGCGCGCCGCGGCCGCGGTTATGAGCCTCGCGCAAGGAGCTCTCGATCGCGATCTATGACAGCTATATACCTATTCGACGCGCAGATCGTTTCGATAAACGCGTAACGCGCGTGCTAAATCACAAAGCGATAATTTATGGTTCCACGGCGTCGCGACGATTCTATTTATAATTGCACGGAACCGGAGAAATAGAATATAACACGGGCAGCCTTTCCGAGGCTCGTGGAACACGGTCCGACGATCTTTCGAGATTAGGGTTTTCAATTTCGAAAATATCGAGACAGATGGCCTTCCACCCACGTCTCTTATCGGCGTGTCTCTCATCGGCAAGACATGACCCGGAAACCGATAAGCGGGTTGAAAATTCTCGGCAGACAAATTAGACGATAATCGGCCAGGCTAGTTGTATTAATGATTATAATTTAGATAGCCTTATGAAGACCGTCCGAGAGCACTGGGAGGTAGTTCAATTTGTTGCAAACTGGTTCACCGCGCTTACAACTTTGTTAATACAGATCGGTCAACCATCGACCGAGGACACCTCGTTAGTTTTAGACATTTCATGCGCAACATTCCGCGAAGATTGATTAACTGAATCCTCGGTGTTTATATCTCACGTATCTGGACTTGTTGATTCATTTAGCAGATAGCCAGCGAAACGTAACTTCACTGAACCGTAATAGATAGTTACATTTCATTATTTTATTACTGTACAATTATATTTTTCAATCTGCTTCAATTGATATTCCTGGTCTGTTATAATATAAATTTTTATTAACCCTTTCAGGTTTCAATTATAAATCTTCGTTAACAAATTTTTGGAAATCAATGAGTACTGTGTACGTTCGAATATAGCAATGCACCGAACGTTGTAAATATCTTTTCGTATTGTCATTACTTCTGGATTTTCATGCGAAATAAAAATTGTCTATGTTAATTTAAAGATACGAAAGCTGAAATTTTTAACTTTTTTATGTAATCCTGTAGATTTTGGCGAGAAAATGCCGTAAATCCAAGTTTCAATACCAGGAGAAAGCTAGCTCAAAAGTTATGCGTGTGTAAAGACGTGCGATTTTCAGCGTTTTTAGTAGGTAAGGGCGCCGCCATGTTGGTACGCGAGGACAACGTCGCGCAACGAGCGGACGCGTAACATTTTGGACCAAAATATCGTCTTCAGTTTCCTAGTCGCTGTGTCGTGTAAAAATTATGTCAAAAGTAGAGGCTGTGAGCTTTGAAATGGGTCCAACTACAATGTTGTACTATTTTTTTCAACAGAATCATCACAGTTTAAATACCAACAATCTCTCGAGATCTTTTATACGTTCAACGACTCCTCTACTTTTACTTGTTCCTAGGCTATTCAACCGAGTTTTCTTTTCTGTAGGCGCGTATTTAAATATTTCTTCTGCACACGAATTCTGTGCTCGTTTTTAAGCTTATGGTGTATTGTTCGTGTACGGTAATTCGTGATTCACGAAGCAAGTCGGAACGAGCGGTTGGTAGGTTGTCATAACGTGCTCGCAACGGAATGAAAGCGAAGATGGCGCGTTCCCGGCGCTATATCGAACAGCAGACCAACTTTCTTGACTTTCCTCTAATTTGATAATCATTGCGTGGCCGCGCCTCATCTCGCGAATTCGTAATGTCACGTGCTGTCGGGGCGAAAGACAACAATCCGTGCACCGTCTTGGGAAACGTCGTTCAACGATTCTGGTCTAACTTTCTAAAAGCAAGTAGTCGCTGTTCTAGTTGATGTCGCCTAGAATTATAAAAAAATGGTCACCTGTAATTTGCTTCTAAGAATACACATTTCATTTATCGAAAGCGACACTGGAAATTATTGTCTTCGATCTTTCTTGCGATTTCACTGTATATCGTAATTTATTGCTGGTCATTTAACCCTGAGAAGCTCACATATTTACGCACGCATAACTTTTAAACCACTGATCTCCTGGGATTAAAACTTGCATTTTCAGGATTATGCTAAAATGTAGAGGACTACATTTACAAAGTTAAAAATTACTGGTTTCCTGAGTTGAAGTTTACCGAATTTCGAAATTCTTTACATGCATACTATCTTTGATTAAAATCATTTCTAACATAATCTTTGTAATATTTACTATGGAATATATGATTTTCTATAAAATGGAGTTCTATTTAAATTATTAAAATTGTTTGCTCGAGTATCAACGTGTTAAGAATTGTATCAGGTACTCGATAAAATACCAGATAAAATGCTACATTTAATATAATTAGGTGTGCATGTTAATGGATTATGGTTACATCTATGCGTTCCGCTCGACGTTCTCATCTCCCATAAAAGATTCATTAGTCGCCATTTCAACGCGAAAGAAAAATCCGTGGTCACGTCATCAGGAAGCTGCGAGAATTCCTCGCATTGATAAACTTTCGCGCTAATTACGGCCGGCTGCCCGTAACGAAGTAATGAAAATCGCGTAACAGCGTTAATTGTACTGTTACGATTGTGGACGAACGATATAAACGCGTTCTCCTTTTCTATTTTTCTTCTGATTTCGTGGATCATGAATCGTGACGAACGATCGTTGACCCCGCCGGCTCTCCTAACGAAGAATGACAGCCGTTCTTAATGACCGTTGAATATCGCTCCGGATTCAGCTGTAGCCTCTTACTCGATGAAATTGAATTAATTATCCTGCGATCGCAACGAAAATACCCCGCGTCGAGATACTTCCAGCTAAGTTGACACTTCACCCGTGATGTTCAGAATATTTCACAACTTGTATTTACGGAAAATAGTTACTAGAAAATGCAACACTGACGAAATACGTGATAAATGGATTATTATTTGGAATTCATGAAAAATTGCTACGGTTCTCCATCTGTGAACATACAATATCCAACAATAAAAAGATTATTACCATTGAAAGTGGTATGTGAATAATAATTAACTACGAAATTAAAGATGAAACTATGCTGTGTAATTGCTTTCTGAATTTCAGTTCAACTTTCTCTGCGCGATATATGTACACATAACATTTTATTAGGTAATAAACTGGCATATACTTTATTTTACCTACAGAACATTGTTATCTTCTTTTGAAATAATGTTTGCACAATTCACTTATGGACTGCTCCTGTAATTATGCTAACCGTGCATCACGCGTCTGTTCATGACGCACCAGTTCTACTTACAAATTCTGAGCACGCGAACTTGACGAATTTTCCAAGTCAATTTTCAGCTGAAAAAATTGTATTCCACATTTTCGGTTGTAGCATCAGATACCGATCACCCTGTGCAACCAAATAGATAAAAATTGTATTAACGAACACTAATAGAAGTGCGTTCGCTTACAAAAAAGTGTTATGGAAATCTTTCAGGGTGCATTCCACTGTCACGCTGACGGCAACAATGCTGAACCCGTCGTGCACGCTCGTTCGTAAAAGATTTTACGCGAAACGCAATTTCCCGGCCGCAAATTTATAATACGCCTTTGTGATCTCTCGAACGTATAACCGCGCCGGAATTATGTCGACACTTCCTGCGGAACGTGTGCCCGAAGGAACAGAATGCCGGCCCCGGTAATCTCGATGCAAATCTCGGTGTGTGCACGTTCGTCAACAGATCCCGGCAACTGTTGCAAACAATAAAACACGGTTTCCAGCGTAATTCTTTTCACCCGAGCAATTAGAAACACGAGCTCCGCCGAGGTACTGTTATCAACACCGCCTTCTCCCGAGGCATAGCTGCAACTCAAGGCATCGCTTGTTCGGGACAATATGACACGCTCCTCCCGTCATTATTACTAATTCGAAACCTGTAATGAAGATGTGTACTTAGCACGACGTTTACTCGGGATCCGGTATTGTGCGGCACACAATAACCCCAAGAAAGTAATGTGAACCAGATCGTATCTAACCGTTGCCGTTGGATCTCGGTGATTTCAAGTCAAACAATTCTGTTCGACACTGTTAATTGTCAACTTCTTATTGTCGCGTGTTTCACGTGTCTGCGTCCACGCGCGTATAATTGATCTAGTGGTAATTCCAGATTTTCCATGTTACCAGACGATAAGCTAGAGTGACCACGTTACCGACGAAAATAGGCGAAAAATGGTTTTACAACTTTTCGTCCTTATATGAGAATATTTTTCGGCTGGGAAAGGGCTCGTTCGAAAGAGGAAGGTCCAATCTAGCGCGCGCTGGTCGTGAGCTGACGAGATTATGCAGATATTTGGTAATATAAGCGTGAGAAGTAGGCCAAAAATTGACGATGCGCGTGCCGCTAGAAAATATCTCCAGCTACAAATTGAGCTATATTTTGTCTTGATTCTCTGCGAAATAATAAACTTGAAGCACGTTTTTGGCGTCAGAATTCATAATATCGATAATACGGAGCAAAAAATGTGACAAGTTTAGTCACAGACTTAGGATCAAGACCAGGACCTTAGGTCAGTGGCTGAAGGCCGTGGAAAGCATTTCAATACTACATTTTCGGTTCCTGAAAGGCTTTTAGCGCGCTCAGTATAGTGCTCCCACGTTGGGGAAATAGTTTCTCGCGACATTTGACACGGGGCAGAGAAAAGACACCGTTCGCGGTTTATCTGAAAGAAATATGTGGAATGCCGAAGATTAAGAACCGGAAATTTCTGGACTACAGTTATTCCACGGAGGCCTAGCATCTCGTGATTCCTTCACCCGCACCCGCCCAACTTTCTCCATTGTCGACCCAATCGATTATTATTGTTGTGATCCGGCCGCAGATAAAACACGTACAACACGCCGGCACAGGCGTGTTTTCTGCCTTGTCGCGTTGCAGGACCTCTTGTGCTGTTTAACATTTTTTACCGAGTCGCGGAGATAATAGACTTCCGTTCGTGATTTTCTATGCTAAGTACGCTGGCGCACATAATGGCAAAATACAAGGAATTATTACATAACGTGGGGGGGACAATGCAACGATAAAATTGAAGAAGTTGTGCAATGCGAACCGACTCGGAATGTTGAAGTTGTTATATGCTTCGAATCTGACCGATTAATAAACTACCGTATGGAGAGAAATTGAAATTGACATTTTTAAATTGTTTTAGTTGGTTGGATACAATTTTTGTAATAGTTTTTTTAATGACTAAAAAATTCCACCCCACAGCGCAAATTTCACCAGGAGAACCAGCAACCATAAATTCTTTTCTACTCGAACCAATAGTGTCTGTTGTTCGATATTATTTTCGAGTTACGCGAGCAACAATTAAAAATCTTCGGCTTAGGCAACCGTAAAAATTGAAACGGAGAACATTGCACACTTGGAAATTATAGGCTTGCGATGAAATCATTGACTTTTTACATTTTCGTATGAGTCAGTAAAGATTTACGAAATTAGAACGTAGGAAGTTTTTATTGAGAATCTAAGCAACTCTCGAATAGAGATTTCAGTATACGGATTAATGTCCAATTAAAATGGGGATCATAAGTTAGTAAGAATATTTAAAAAAAAAAACGATGAAATGTTATTATTATTCTGTTCTGTTTATAAAAATTATTTTACGGCAGACAAGTCTAGAAAAATAAGTAGGTAATGCAGGTAAGCTTATGAAATATTTACATCTTAATTAGCTGAAATCTGTAAGCACTGAAAGCAAGAGATTTAATTACCTGGATGAATATTTACGTATATGCCCGATACTTGAAGAAAATAATGTTCAGTGGCCTTCGTAGAAGCTCGTGAATAATGCAAAACAACAAAATACCTAATTGGCACGAATGCAATAATATCTAAACATTAATATTAACTACCTACCTATTGGCTATTTGATAAATGCCACGTCAATATTTTTTTTTAGAAATAGTACCATAAGACTATTTTGTCTGTAAATACTAACAATGTTGCCTAATTTCAAAAATCACGTGCTGTGTAATTACCTAATAAAAAGATTATACTCTGTAATACAGTATTACAATGCAGGCTATGTGATCATCGATTTGGAAAGAAATATATTTAGTTGACAATTTTATAAATTCGTTAAAATGTTCTAAGTAAAAATTATAGAAAAGTTTATCAAAGTTTTGTAATGCTTTTCATGGCATCTCGTATCTGTAGGAAGTTATGGTTTAACTTCCATCCGGCGCGGTGTTGTGTCTATAGAAATGGTCTATCAGCGAGTTTCTCAATCCAAATAGAACTATCGGTGCTGAATCACACTATCAACAAGTTGACAGAGTTGTTAGCAAGAACTGCAAATTAAAAGACACGTGGTGATGGTTGTGCGAAGGAAATACAGGAACTGAGATGGGTATTTCTCATCTGTATCAATACTTGCGTTGCATCTAATAAACTGAAAACGGCTTTTCGTGCATTTTTTCCTCTGAACCTGTAAGACTATTTCATACAAGAAGCGTGTTCGCATATAAAATGTTGTATTGCATATAAAATTGTCACGAAATTCGTACGCACGGCTCCGTTCGAGTGTGAAGCGCATAGAAGGTAGCACGGTGCAAGAAGCAGACTCAGGCTGACATTGCAATTCGCCTGGTAGCACGTCTACCACGGGTACCAAGTCTATCGTTTTACCACGATAATTCCGTGATTTTATCGTGCCGCGGGTTCAGAGCTGCAACGGAGTGTCGGGAGCAGAGCGATATAATTATATTTATCATAGTTTTTGCGTGGCCGGCCTTACGTAAACGCGTCCACCACGAAATAATAGAACGCACAAGAAACTCGTGCATTCCGACGTATCGCTGCGGAATGATGAATCGTCCACGGATACACGATCGATCGGAAGATCGACGCGGTATCGGCGTTCAGCATGATATCGATCGTGGACCACCAGTAAACCAACGTGCCTTCCGGGTCGACGCTTCCTGTTATTGGATTTAGACACGATCAAGATTTCCAGTCGATCCTTTCGGATGAATATATTTCTTGCGTACAATACACAACAATTATCATTGCGGCACGGATTTTCAAAGAGCCACGCATACCTGAAAAGTACGCTGCGATTGCTGAATATATTTTTGAAAACGCGATAACAGTTTGAAAAAGTACCAGCTGTCTACGTGCGAGGGCCTGTTATGCCAACACAGAAAATAAGTTTACTCCGCCTTTCACTTTCCTCGACGTACTTAGATGACCCGGACACAGAGCTCCAGTCGTCTTTTTATACTTAATTTGTACCTAGTAAGGTTCCCTTCGAG
The DNA here is from genome assembly GCF_050948215.1 of Halictus rubicundus. Lineage (NCBI taxonomy): Eukaryota > Metazoa > Arthropoda > Insecta > Hymenoptera > Halictidae > Halictus > Halictus rubicundus. Next base: position 8,614,643 of record NC_135164.1, on the reverse strand, counting down.
AACATTTCCATTCGCGAACGAATGCATCGAAACGCATATTGATTGCCCAGCGGGAATATGCAAATTGCCTCGGCCAGCACAGTTGGCCGTCAATTGTCTTCCCAACTTGAGCCGAGAAAATTGCAGAAATATTATCGGCGTGTTTCAGTTTCTTCCATCGCAAGACGTTCCACGGTTAACGTGGCCGTGTTACAACCGGAGAAATCTCGGGTGTTACTCGCACGAAAGTAACGTATTAAGATTCTAATGACGTGTAATATGCCTTCGGAAAATCGAATTTGTAACGCGTCGCTGGCAAAGGCCGGCAATAAACATTCGAGCCGCGGTTTACAAGCGGTTTCGACTGCAATTAACACGTGGAAGCGTTCCACCGTAACCGTTCGATGACATAACAATCGAAGCATTCGGAATTATTCCGTAATCTTCGGCTGCTTACGCAATCCCCGTGAACCTCTTACCCTCAACGATATTCGTGCACGCTAATTAACATTAACACTTTAATGGCCGCACGTCTACGCAGTCTGAAGTTTGAAGAATTAATTTTAAAAAACTTCATCAAATTAACAACAAATTTGATATTTTTCCTTTGTGCGATAATTATTAATCACACGCATGTTGTGCTAGCGGCCATTAAAGTGTTAACCGTGCCACGACCGGTCACATGACCGGTTTCAACCTTTTGTTTTTCACGTGACCTTGAGTACGAAAAATTCATAAAAGCAGGGCACTTGATGTAAATAGCGAAATAACGATGACAGAATCAATAATGAAGGAAAATTTATTAGACGCACCCTGTATATAACATATTAACCGACTTTAATGAAGAAAATTTAACCAGTTGAGCGCGTTTGACGTGTATACACGTCAACCCAAAACTCTATTGCGGTGCGGTTGACGTTAATGAATTGTTAATTTCTTATCGAATAAAAATGTAGTTCTGTCTCATTTAGCTTTACAGGGGCTTTGACTTTTATTTCGACGTGTATATTCGTCATTGCTTGATGTTAGTTCCGCGCCGTGGACGATTTTTAAAATTAAATTAGTTAACCCTTAGGACTCGAGTGGCGAAACTCTGAGGCGCCACTAAGAATTGCTGTATCATTATTCAAAATATTTTTCACATTGCTAAATTTGTCTGTATCTAATAAATTACTAAACATTTTGGTATTGTACGAGAAATTGCACGATTTTCGTATGTATAACATGAAAAAATATATATAGAAGGGCTATATTCTAGGTCAGAAGAAATGTTTCGTTTTGAGGTTAAAATAGCTTCGAGTGCAAAGGGTTAACTGGTCAATATCTCTCTTTTAATATTCATGCTTCATTCATGCTTTAAAAACAAGTATAATTAATATAGGCACAGTAACCGGCTCTCCCACAGTAATTGGGTCCCTCAGGAAATACGGTCCTCGGCGAATTGCAGGTTTGTACAGGGTGTATAAAAATTATATGTCACGACCATAACGTGATTCTACGCCTCCGGATCGGTGGAGATCTGTGAATAAAATGCACCGCAAAATTCATTTCGACCTCGAAACTTAAGGTCGAAGTATCGAAAAAGAGTGATGAGTACTATACGACGCAACGAGAGAAAGTTTGTCGACACTTTGACCTTGATTTCCAAGGTCAAGGTGAATGTTCCGGTGCATGTTTTTCACAGATTTCCACCGTCGTGACATACAATTATCATACACCCTGTGATATTAGCCGTAGCTTGCCGGAAAAACGTGTTGCTCGTGGTCGAGGTGCGATCAGAGCTTTCGTGGCTCGGAAAAGAAAGCGCGGCTGACCGCGAGAGGACACGCGACTCGTTAAAACGTGCCCGTCGAGTAAAAAAGAAGGCAGCCTAGCATCGCGTGTGCGAGGGCGTGACGTCGATAAAACGTTATTTACAGCGGCTATGCCGGGCCTAGGTGTACCTTCCTCGAAGGGACACCACTGTCCGGCCCCGGAGTCGAAGCTCGCGCGTTATTCCCGCGGTTACTGGCGTAAATTATCCGGCAACTTACCGGGAATATTTCACGGCGTTGACGGTAAACCTTGCGTTAACGTCCGACTTGCTTGTCCGCGTGAATTTACGAGCGGTGTCCGTTCGTGCACGATGCGCGGGCGCCTCTTTTTCGCGGCCCGCCTTTTAGATCGGCTGGTACCTAAATAGGTGCGCGGCTATGAGACCGCTTGTAACGGATTTTTCGGCATTCTTTCCCTTCTTCCCTTTTCGTTGCGAACGCCCTAGCGCGCGTCTCTCCCCCGAAGGGCACAACGGACGGCAGCGCCGCGTCTCGCGATACTTAACGACGCACAAATTCGGCCGCGTGCTCGGCCGACTCGGACGAAGCCGTTGTTGAAAGCTTCGCTTGAACGCCTATTTGTTCCTCGACGCGTGCACCGACGCGTCGGTGCGGAATTACCACTAAATCTACCGACGTTTCGCGTGCACCTAATCCTGCCATGAGCGGTCGAATGAAAAGTATGTATCTTAATATAGAAAGAGCAGACCGAAAAACTTATTCGCAAACACATCGAAACGAAGCAACTCCAAGCACTTCGCTTTTTCAAACGTAGAAAGTGCATCGTTGATAACTCATTTCATAACGGAACCTAACCGCGCGTACTCCGGCTGAAGCAACAAGTAAGAGTGTATTGAGAAAAAAAAAAAGGTAATAGAAACGTAGACATCGTAGGCAACGTTCTGAATCCAAGGAGTAGCCCGAACGGGTCTGTGCCTATATTTACTGTGAGAAAGTAACCGAGGAAGAGGAACACAGAAGCCACTCTAAATCCTCCCGGTGAAAAAGAAAAGAAAAGGAAAACGATCCTCGTGTCTCTCGCAAAGAAATCAATAATGAAACAAGCGTTCCGCAGGCTGGCCCGGCAAGACGAATTGTCCAGCGCGGTTGAAAACTTCTGAAATGAATGTGCGTTTAGGTACTTTCATCGGTCGGGCAAAGAACATTGCCAGGCGGAGATGCAAATGGCAGACTTTCGCCGGGAGATGCATTCTCTCCGGAGTATCCATCACAATAGACCTAGCGGGGCAATTAATTTCGAACGAGTGACCGGTGTTCTTGTATTTACGACGCATTCCTGCTCCTAGTGCTGACGCGCGCCTCCTTTAACTCCCCTCACCCCCTACCCCCACCCCCCCACCGCGGCCATTTCACCAAAATTCCAACGGAATCAACACGCCCGAGGCTCGGACTATTTTAACGCTATTATTCCTTGTTGCAGAACCCGATCGGTTTTAGCCGAGGACCGTTATTCCGGCGAGCTTCGCATACAGGAATCCAGACGGCGCGAGATCGATCCCTCTACCTTCATCTTTATTATCCTGACGACTGTCCGCGCCCCACACTGGGCAATTTGGACAAAATCGGATTCAAAAGCAAGGAACTTTCGATAGGAATGAGATAGAGCGATGAAATTTTTTTTAAATGAAAGCTGCATCTTTGTAGAATATGGGAAAAATAGGGAGATTATTACCATCCAATCATTTCAACGAAAAAATGACTTCATTAGTTTTTGTCACAAAAATCTATGTTTTGCAAAATCCTGAGGTCGTAGACAAATTTTGAGACCAGATTTGAAATCAGCGTGAAAAAATCTATGGGAAATGATGTATAGCATGTTAAAAACAAAATTTTTTCCGCGCGTGGTATTGGAAAAACCATAATTTTCTTGAAATTGTGCAAGTTTAACGAATTTTCTCAAGGTTAAAAAACGTTCGTACCATAATCTCCCTATTTTTCCCATATTCTAAAAAGATTCAGCTTTAATTTAAAAAAAGTTTCATCGCTCTACCTCATTTCTATCGAAAGTTCTTTGATTTTGAATCCGATTTCGTCCAAATTGCCCACTGTGCGCCGCCTGCAAGCGTACAAGCGATGCAATTAGCTACAGAATTTTATTTTTTTTTTGGGAGGTTCTACACGCGACAATGTGAGAGCGATTGTTAGCAGGACCTTTATTGTTTCTACTCTTCTTCTCGTTTACGCTAGGAACTCACCGAGCAAGAAATGCGACTGATACACAGCTGTTCCTTCTCGAGAAATTTTATAATTGATTATTTCTCGAGAAATACTGGAATTTAAGTCTAGGAAAATTCTTATGAATCTCGTTTACTTTATGACATATTTTCTTTTTGATGTATACCTAATCCTACTATGAGTAGTCAAATGACCGCTTAAAAAAAAAGTATGTATCTTAATATAGAAAGACATGCTATGAAATCTGAAAGTTGTGAATATTGAAAAGTGGGTTGTATGTATATTATAGGAGAAGTTAACCCTTAGCACTCGAATGGTGACTCTGAAGCACCACCAGAAATATTACAAAATATTTGTTACATTACAATATTTGTACTTAATAGATCACTGAACATTCAAATACCATATGTAGAAATCGTATCAGTTTCGTTTGAATAAATTGAAAATATTGTAAGACGGAAGAAAAATTAAATTTTACGTTGAAAATAGTGCCGAGTGCAAAGGGTTAATAAGTTACGTGAAATTTCGAAAACGGTCATTTGACCGCGCGCGGTGGGTTCAGCGTTAAAAAAGTCATACGTTTTTGAAGTGTGTGGGAATACTTTTTGCGCCGACTGTGTTTCATATCGAAAAAAAAAAAGAAACGGGCGTTTGTACAACAATGGTTGTCGCATAGTTGGGTTCTAAATAAAGCAGCGAGTTCACGCGTTAATGGTAAGGCGAGCGGCGGGTTCACGTGTTCGCAATTAAAACGTTAACTAAGCCCGCGCGAATATTATTAGAATATCCGAATGCCTCGAATGCCAGGAAGAGTAAGAGGTCTAATCACGATACACCCGCCAGAATTCTTGCCCGCAGTGACGATAGCTTAACGAGCGCCTTGTTAGCGCGAGTACGGTCGAACAAGCAGCGAAATGAATATTTCATCGCGGTGCAGGGACGCCACGTGGGCGCCACGTTAGCGGAGACTCGATTCATAATACCTGAGCCGGCGCCGACGAATTGTGGAGTAAATGATCGAGTATTACGGATCATAATCAGAATTTAGCTTCCTCGTGCCGTCTCCGACGCTGGCAATAAAATACGCTGACGTTTACAATCATTTTGCGGCGAGACGCCGCATTAATAGAACGGATTATTCCGAGATGCCTCCGAGATTATTCGCCATTTTTACTCGTGAATGGATTCAATGCACTTGGCGGTGATACCAAGGAAAACCATTTTTATAAACATCTCGATTATCACTTGCAGCTACGCGTAATAAAGCGTAATGATTAGACTGTGGCTCTTTGTGCAAAGTCAAAATTCTCTGCATGAAGCGCTAGAGTCATTTTAAGAAGTTGGTAATCGTCCGTCGATATTCAACTATTTTAATTTTTCTTTAATTACGATAATACTTTTATTACGATACCATTTACGAATGGTACTTGCTCATTTTTGCCATAAATGCATAAATCTACTGGTAACTACGCAACTATTTTGCTTGAGAAAATTAATTTCTGAAAGTATGTTCATATGCATGTGCCAGTTTAAAGCGTTTCCTTAATATTTATGTCAACATTAAGAAATATTGACAAATAAGATAATTGCTATAGATTTCTGGATTTTTGTGTAATTTTAAATTGATTTGAAGTATGCATTGAGGCTATGAATTACAGTGTTATTAAACATCGTAGAAAATTTTGGGTATTGACGCCAGGGTTAAAAATTTTATTGCGAAACTCATCAAAATAATGATATTCTATGCATCAACAGATCGATTTCACACTCCATGTATTAAGTATGTGTGTTCTTTAACACAGTGAATGTGAAAATCAATGAAAGTCAACGAAATGTTTAACGAAACAGAAAATAGATCGGTACAATTTTCTCCTGTTTCATAGTTAAGCGGATCGATTTCGAGATGGTTGCTAACCTGCTGGCATAATCTGCGAGTATGTATACCTCATATGACGAGAACGGGCGTGTACTTTATAATAATTGATAAACAATGCGGAATGGATCGCGGAGCGGACGAAAGATCGTTTCCTGGTTGCGTGGGCGGCTTGTAGCGTGCATTTACGCACGAATAATGCGGATGCTACAATAACGTAAGAGATCGCGATAGTTATACGGCCACGGAAGCAGAATGAGTTTAACCGCAATAATAAAGTGGAGAACCGTAGACGATAGCGTACGGCACGTGTACGGTAATACTCGGTGCAATCGTCATGGTTCTCGATCACGATTCACGTTATGGCAGAAGCTCGATACTCGAGATCAAACTTGAAATTCCTCATCCGGGACATTTCACCCGTAAGTGGTACAGTTTTTACTCAGATTTCAAAGTATCGTACTAGAACTATAACTATATAATTTAATGTTTTAACGAAATTAAAGAGAAACTTGAAATTTGCAATTATAACCAAACCATAAATTTTCCTATGATATTTTGACGTATTCTAAATTTCAGTTACCAGATTTTTGCTTCTCATAAAATTTTGAAGAACATGTTAAATAATGTGCTAGAATTACCTTTCTCTACACGAAGGTTACTTTTAATTTCAGGATTACAAATAATTTTGTAAAGTAATGATCACAGCAAAGGGTGTGCATATTGAGAAATCTCGTTTAAAGAAAATACTGTATACTTCATCGAAAAGGAATTTTTAACAAAATATTATATCGTAGACAAACTTATAGTGTTACGTTTAAAATCGTCCAAATAGTTATGCTGCGTTTATGCGATGGACTCGTTAACCCATAACGTGGGATAACATTAATAGCAATGTCAGAGGCTGGCTGGTGAACCTTCTTTGACATTATTCGAAGTAGTGGTGTCAGGATGCGGTAAACTAAATTAAAGGGATATTAAAAAGATTTATGAGCGTAGCATCTATTTGACACAGACCGACGACGTATACGAATAAGCCTTGAATCCGGAAGCAAGTCGCAAACAGGTCATGTTACGTCATCGTTAATTAATGATGTTTTAAACTAGACGCGGACGTGAGGTAACTGAAAAAATAAATGAATCTGACACTGGGAGAGTGTTTCGATGCAGCATTTTTACCAGATCGGCCTGTCTATCGTTAACGAAGGTAGGCAAAATTAATAGCCTGCGTCTTCGCTCACAGCCAGTATGATAAATCAATACCACCATATTGGCACACCGCCTTCGGATCGATAGCAATCGGACGTAATTTGTATCGATAGAATCGATAACTACTCGGCCTGATTTGCATTCGCAATTTCACGCCCATTAAGACAATTCGACAATTACAATTACCATTGAACCTTGTCGAACTGAATTAGTACGATTCCTCCTCGAAATCCTTGAACACGTGTTTTACACTTTTTTCAAAAGTTTTCAAATGAACATCCTGTATACTTATGTGTTCGAGAATATGATCCGAACTAATAAAACCGTTTTCTCAAGAAAGTTCCATGGCCGTTCGGATAGAACCTATAAATAACTCCCATAACTGTTTCAATGTCTGATTTCAAGTGATCGAGTTAGGTGAATCACCCCGTGTTGAACCAATACGTGACTAATCCGTACAATACAAGGAATACTATATTCTAGTTTCGAGTTACATACGTGTACGCACGTGTATGCGACGAGCTAGTCCGATACGTATGCATTCTTAAATCCCGCATGAATGCTCGGAAAGCTCTTCGTCGTTAATCTTGCCTCAGTCACATTGTAATCACTGTCCAACGATAAGACGATATCGGAATGCCGAGGCGGCCCCACCCGATCGTGTAGCGATCTTAAAATACCGGCAGAGAGATACTCGATACATCCTGCACCGGGCTCCTATTATCGAGACGCTTTGCGTTTCACTCAGACAGGACGAGCAACTGCTCCACGATCCAGAAAGATCTCCGATCCAGCTTTGATCGGTTACCGAACGAGTTCGGCGACGGACCTTGAAACACCTAAATCTCTGCGCAACCCGACACCCAGGCGAAATTACCGAAAAATAATTACCGTTCCCGTCGGTTTAAACTTCGGCGATTTTTCTGCAGCGACGTTTCGCTTATCGAACTGTATACTTTCCGTATTTATAATTAAAAGAGAATTGAAAGATATCGCAACAATTTGGAAAATAATAAAAACAAGAGAATCGTCGATATTGACACTAGGTTTACGGAGCATCAGGAGTGAGTATTTTACATTACAAAAATAAGAAGAATGTGTCTATCCAAGTTTCCAGTCATTTTTTAAATAATGTACACCTAAGGAAATAAGTTTGCTGAGTAATTCCGCGTAGTTGCATCTTCACAATCTCAATAATCGTGAATTAAAAATATCAGAACCCGTCGTTTTGACGTGTCCCGTGAACCTAGCGTTAAGCAGGAACCAAAATGGAGGCTCTCCATCTGGGTTAATAATTCGACCAAGACGCGAAGTGCAGCACATATTTCTGTCCAAATCCTCGCTAACGGTATATACGTTCTTCGACTAGTTCTACTTTCGCGTTTTACTACGCACGTTCGACTCGATAGACTCTTTCGAATTCTATACCGCGTGTAAGAAGATCCGAAGACCGAGAAGCTCCGGCAGGAATAATCTCGCGACGTCCCACGTCTTCTTCGCAGCACGCATCAATCGGATCGAAGCGATTCCAAGGTCTCGCGGGGCAGCAGCACGGCTCAATCTGATTTTATAATCTCGGACTCGTAAACACGACGGCGCGTCGTAAAACCGTTATCGAAGTCTCTCTATTTCATCCGCAGCAACCTTGGTGCTCGCGGTGCTTAAGGGAAGTGTCGTACGCGGTGCCGTTACAGGTCACCGGCTCATTAAAAACACTTGCCCAGGAATTGTTGGTTAACCGATTGTTCGAATTAAACCGGAGCACCGTGCGCCGATCTCTTCGGATCGGACGTCGTTCCAGAACGCCTACATTCGCGAATTCAAGTCCATAATGCTCGCGTCGTAACTTGGCCTCGGCTGGCGCGGAAAAATATTGCGGTTTCAATGTTGCGGTCGCGAGTTAGGTTCGGGTGCACCGCACACTCCAATTGCCCCGCTGATGCATCCAGGGAACTGCATTTTCGGAATCGTCCGAATGAATTACTTAGGTACAGCTGGCCACGCTCGTCGGATGATGGGAGATCGTATAATGTTACATCAACAGGATTCTGCAGGCAATTTTTGATTAATGTGATACACGACCTGCTATACTATGTTGCCTGTGTTTACTGTGTTGATTCTGTTGGCTCGTTTAATGCGGGACATGCGGGATGGGATATTGCTGCGGGTAATTTCATTCGCACAGCTTTCTGGTTTGCGCAAACTTGGGATTCGGTTGTTGAGCGTTTGAAGGTTCGACGCGGTTGAATTGGTACGTTCAAATGTGTTATAGGAGCTTTTTAATGCATATCTGAAATCACCTCGTTGTCACTGGTATTTATAACTAGTATTTTTAATATTATCTTTTATTGTTTACGTTTATAAAACTTGTCTGAAAAAGGAAAAGAAATTATTCCTGCTTATCGAAATATAAATGAAGTTAAGGAATATTTATTGGTATAAAAATGTAGACAAGATTCGAAAGTATGTCAAGATCGTTTACAACATTCCTTCGAGCAATATCTACAGCCTAAACAAAAATGACAGATAATCAATACGAGAATTAATCAGAAAACACATAATCTGTTCAAACACTAGACGCACGTATCGAATGCGACTTATTTCCTATCTCCGATACAGAATTAGTGTCATCGGGCGACACGGAAAAATGCACTGTCCACATACTCGACAGTTGTAATTCTTTCGCGAGTCTCGTTTTATCGAACCGAGGCCTCATTGAAGCAATTAGTTATCTAAGGTTTCGCGTGGTTTGACACCGATTGCACGGCCGGTAGTTTCCGAACGAAGACGCGGAGAGATACCGTGTCGCAGATACACCCTTATCGGGCCGTCGCAGCCGAATAGTTGGCGCGGAATAATTTCAAATGTGATTTTTACGACGGCTCAATTTGTATCTTGGATATCGGCCTACTCGATTCCAGTACCTGGTTAACATCCCTCAGACGGCCATATAGAGGGCTGATGCGTATCTCGGAACTGGTTGGCAAGACTGGGATCCGGTCGTCAGAAGGTGCCAGGCAATGATCGTTATTTTACGGAAGTATACTGCGATACCCGCACTTATCCTTCTATGCACTCGAGATGCACTTAACAGGACGACATTACCGGCCGCGAATAAAAAGTGTGCGTCGCTCATGGCCGGGCATTTTTATTTCACCCAACTTCGCAACGAAGATAGTCGCGCGGCTCGTATTTCAACGGTACTTTATTGCTCCGAAGTTAATTCGGAGACATCATTTGCTCCCATGCAACAGGAGATACTCTTATTTTGTCACAATATTTCAGTTCTGATCTGTTCGATAATTTACATACCTAAATAGAACCGATTTCTGTATTGGTTTAAATAATTGAGAGTCGGTGGATCTTTATGCGAAATAAAAATTGTCTACCCGAGTTGCAACAAACTCGAGTGAAACAGAAATATATCTTTCTTAATATGTTGAATAGTTCGAAAATAATATAACAGTATCTTAAAATTCTTCTAGTGTTTTCATTGTTGCGAATCACACCTACTCATTTTTGTCATAAATGCATGAAATTCGCTGTCTAGTTATTTCATTTAGTCATCTTTCAAAACGCACAGAAATGACTGTGCGAAACGACGTGCTAATGTTTAGAAAGGAAAAAGTAAAAGTGCGAATACGTACTATCGAGTCGTAAATCAATAATAATTAAAACTTTTTACTCCCTTCACCTTCCATCTCATTTGTTATGTTTCAACACGCACTTTAGTTGCATCCAACTTCGCATTAACATACCTTAGATTGTAGATACAGTTTTTGCCATTCTTATGCAAGCGAATTTATCGTACAAGATCATTAGCATTAACGCGTACAGTTTTTAATGTTAACTATTTTCACGATCGCGTCATGCTACTTACTTCGTATAAATATCATCGAGCACAAACTTGTCGCATTAAAATTTTCAAACTCGAATCTCTTGAAGCCTAAACACTTTAAAGAAAAATGTGATGAAACTGATTAGTCTTAACAACAGTTTCATCGGTTCTTCAATGTTTCGTCCTTTTCGATGCTTTTCTATTTTTTCTGGAAACGTTCAAATTCCGAAGAGCATTGTGTACTTAGCGTGGCAGTTAGCTAATGAATTATTATGTAACGGCTCATGCGCTTTCCTTTCATCCTTACGTAAGAGCGTGCTCGTGACAGGCTATCATCAGTCAATGAAACAAGGAATTAATGGATGAAGACCATGGATGATCGCCGTACCGATAACTATTATTGCACACTCGAGTCAATAAGATAATATCAAGATCACGAGCGACGATACCCGATCTCGATAGATCACGCGAATACGTCCGATGGTGTAGCGAAGAAAAATGATTCGCCGCGTTGTTCGGCTAATCGGTATCGTGTCGTGAAGCGAGAGACAGATATCGAAAGTAGGTGAACCAGCCGCGGCGACTGATATTCTCGATAGTGTTTGATATGCGGATGATCCAGTGCCGTTACACACCTAGACGTAGGTGTAGTTTTATGGCCGGCCTTCCGTCTCATGTTCGACTTTACCGCGAACTTTTTATTGCATACAAAACGCCAGCGTACACGCATTACTGTACACCGAGCATCGAAACTTCTAACGCTATTCCTGTCCCCCTATATTTTATACTGTCTTCGTACCCGTACCTAAACTCAACGAGCTTTTTACAATGTCGCTTCAAACGTGCAGACATTTCTGCAAAAGTATATTTGGCGATACATATGGCTTTATAAAATTTCGAATTTTTATTACAGATTTTACCTAAGCGTGAATTAGAACACTAATTTATGTGCGCAAAAATATGTAACTTCATAAAATTTAGAACCTGATTTTACTCTTTCTTTGTCAAAGAAATAGGTCGAATTTTTAATATTGCTTCAAAATTGCAGGCATTTGTACAAGAGAATGCACATAGAACTTTACACAATTTAGATAATGTGATAAAGAATTTAGTTTTTATTAATTCAAAATAATGCGGGAATACATTTGGAGACTTCACAAAATTTAGAACTTGCAACAAAAAGTTGTTTATAAAGAATAGGAACTGAGAGAATGTAAATTTCCAAGACATACAAAGTCTGACGTTAATTTATAATTATCAATAACGTCATTAATCAGTATTTAAGCGACATGTTATTTCAAAAGATGGAGAAAGTAGAGAAAAAAATATTTTGTTTTAGTGTTCTTTCATTTGGGAAGCATGTTATAATAAATTGTTATTTTCAAATTGTTATTATCCATAAGATCAGTAGTAATTCCGAATAATTATATTTCTTATCGATTCTTCTCGATATTTTGAAAGCAGTGATGCGCTGATCGTTTTCAGTAGTACGGGTCAACCAACGGTCAGCCGTCGGAGACTAAATTTTTTCCTGTCATAACTTCATCCTTCTTTTGCAGATTATTATTTTCAAAACAAAGATACGCAATATATATACAGTTCGTACTGCTCCTCGTGTATCATCTTCATTTCCGTTACTATAATTTATCAGCTCTTTATTACTTTACAGATGTAACAATGTTAAATTGATTCGAACTAGAAATTCATGAAAACGTATTGTATCTGTGATCTTAGATTGCAGAAATGATTCTAGGAGAAAGTTTAATGCACAACAAATTACTGTAATCTATATTCTATCTGTACAAGTAATACGATCGTATTCAATTCTAAATAAAAGGTATCGACTCTTACCGTCGTTGTTGCAAACAACTTCTCGGGACGGGCTTTCGTCTTATTTCGGATGAAGAAGAAAAAGAAGAAGATTTAGGGATAGCGATTTTCTTATTTCGAGATAAAGAGCCTCGTCTTGTATCGGAATAAAATTATGCATACGCTCGCTCGAGCTTAATCGTAAGTTGCTCCTTCGGTTTTCATGTAGCAAATATAAAAATTGATCAAGCTCGTTCCCACTATGTATCAATCCTCCCCAGACTCCTCTGCACACTAAATAAAAACGAAACTTCAATTGCAAGTTGTCTTTATCTCTCCGTTCTTCTTTCCACGAGCACTAAAGACGATGGTTTTTAGGGCCGTCGAGGAGGAATCTAATCGATCGGTTTTTTGCCGTTGCGTTCACGGACAGAATGTGTGCGCGTTAAGGATCACCCTGGCATCGACCGCAATGATCTAGGCCTTGGCCGGTCCGCGGAACTAGTTTCTCTATCCGTGCAGAGGATCTCTCGGGGAATGGCACGTAGGACGGCGATTATTTAGTGGCACTTCGGTCCCGAGCGCGGACGACATTGTAACGGTTATAATAGACGCGTATCGGTAATGTATGTACCATTATGTAGGTGCGCGCGTGTACGTGCAGCTATTGCCACGCGTGGTATGCGCCACGGGGATTGTGTGCGCTCCGCGTCTTTTCGCGGACAAAGCCCGGTGCGTTTACGAGCGGTCGGCTGATCGTTCGATGTCGGTCATTGCGAGATTGTTTTGTTCAAGACTCGCACGCCTGAAACACGCTGGAATATCGTGAACTTTATTTCTTATTAACCCCTTGCGGTCCGAATTGTTTGGCTGAACTTCACAATTGCCATCCCCAAGCTTTTGGTACCTATTAGGTTGCTGCACACGAGACGTTCATAACAGTAACTTTAAACACACACAACTCTCCTCTAAATCCGATTTATTGATTAAAGTAACTACTGTAAAATCGGCAATTGAAATTTCGCTCAAAGATTAACAGAACGACCGAGAAAGGTATATCAAAGGGAGGCATCAATTTTGAAGTTTACGGTAGGTTACGAAACGTTCCGTTCATAATAGCAACTTTAAACAAACACAACTCTCCTCGAAATCAAGTTTAAAAGGATCAAAGTAACTACTGTAAAATCGGCAATTGAAATTTCGCTCAAAGATTAACAGAACGACCGAGAAAGGTATATCAAAGGGAGGCATCAATTTTGAAGTTTACGGTAGGTTACGAAACGTTCCGTTCATAATAGCAACTTTAAACAAACACAACTCTCCTCGAAATCAAATTTAAAAGGATTAAAGTAACTACTGTAAAATCGGCAATTGAAATTTCGCTCAAAGATTAACAGAACGACCGAGAAAGGTATATCAAAGGGAGGCATCAATTTTGAAGTTTACGGTAGGTTACGAAACGTTCCGTTCATAATAGCAACTTTAAACAAACACAACTCTCCTCGAAATCAAATTTAAAAGGATTAAAGTAACTACTGTAAAATCGGCAATTGAAATTTCGCTCAAAGATTAACAGAACGACCGAGAAAGGTATATCAAAGGGAGGCATCAATTTTGAAGTTTATGGTAGGTTACGAAACGTTCCGTTCATTACAGTAACTTTACACAAACACTACTCTCCTAGAAATCAAATTTAAAAGTATGAAAGCAACTACTGTAAAATCGGGAATAGCGATTAACAAAACGATCAAAAAAGGTATATCAAAGGGAAGCATCAATCTTGAAGTTTACGACAGGTTCAGACAGTTTGATTTCGCAATAATTTAAAGAAAAATTTTGTCCTCGGTTCCTCGCACTATATCATGCAAAAATAAATTTTCTCGTATCTTCGCGAGTCATGCTCGCGAAATGAAATTATTTACGACTCGATATCCGCGATAGCCAGAAGATCTAAACATCCACTTGTGCGATATTCTAATCAAATTCATAAATCCGTTGCTGATCGATTTAGGTAGGTAATCTGCACGCGACGTTCCAATATTAATAAATAACTCTCCTTCAACTTTCTAACGTTCGATATTTCGCTGCGTGATTGAATATTATTATAATAATTCAATGCCGTTTTTAATTCTCCCATTGCGGTTCGTATTGATAATATAAGCACGAACCATGTCAGAACGGTGGCATGAATTTATGAGGCGACGTAATGTACGAGCATTGAAATATTGTTGCTGTTTATCGGGAACTGGGGTAATAATTATGCATTCGATACGAATAGAACAGATGAAAGACCTGTTTCGCAAAGAGGAATTTTAGTACGCGAACCGTTCGATGTTAGAGCGCTATCGAATATGTTCACCAACGTTCGACACTAATTGCCCGCAAAGTAATTTTCAGATAAAGACATAAAGATATCGACGTAGCGGTACACACTTGTATAAATGGTCTGTGTAACAGCGCGTGAAATAATTTCAACGTCATTCGTAACTATTCGTTGAACTTGAATGCGCTTCCCACGCGTATCATACATTGCAAATGAATTTCCAATCAGCGAATTGCTATTGTTACATCGTTGCGTGTGAAATGTCCGATTTCTGACAGGAATATTAAACGTATCATTATTCTAAATGCAGTTTAGAGATTACAGAAGCATCATTGTAGTCAATACATTCTTTCAATGAATTCGAAATTTCTCGTTAACTATTTATTTACACGGCAATTCTGAAATCTGTGTTCCAAGCAAATTAAGTGTACTGGTTACTGTTTCCCGTGACTACAAATTACTGCAACTTCGTATACATAACCTAATCTTAACGGGTAAACCGGGTTACATCGTATCACCCAGTAGCCGGCAACCTAAGCTACGTAGAGTATAGTAGGTTACTGTCAACCAACCTGATGAAAATGTGAAGATTTGTTGCTCTAAGTTACCAAGAAAAAAAAGCTGTGCAGATACGACATGTACTTAACGAGGTACGTGTTTCTGTCGTTGACGCAAACAAATGTTCTTTACGCGGATAATAGTGTTTAAACTTGTACTTAGATATGGTGCATAGCTAACGAGGTGCTTGTACCTATCTCCAACAGAAATGAATGTACAGTGATACAGGTATGCGAAATTGAAATTATTGCTTTGTCTAATATCGTCATTCGAACGAAATTGAATAGAAACTTTGAGGAAAAAGTCTGACCAAGTATCTTTTCAATTAGAAAGATCTTGAAAATGTGGTATAATATAGTAAATGAAAATTAATTTCACAGTAGCAATACGCTATTTTAATTATATTACTTCTACGATTCCGAATTCGTATGGAAACGTAAACTGTACACATAGACATAGATATAGAAAAGGTAATTGGACGGAGCTGTGCAATAGATTTGTCGTTGCTAAAATAAAAATTAACAACAAACGGGCTTGAAATAGTTCATTCCATTTCTCAATAGGTTGAAAACTGTTTCTTCTGCCATAAATGCACAAAATTCGTACAGTAAACATTTGCATTTTGTCAGTATGATAACATTTAATCATACCAATTAATATCAAAGGTTGTGGATGATTAATTCAATCCTTACCACGGATAATAGTGTTAGTATTTTTTAAAGAAATTCAAAATTCAGTGAGAAGCGTGCAACTTAATATAAAAAATTTCGTTTTGTGAAGCTCGCAAGCTTCCAGGTAATTCCACTGAAATCACGCAACGTTTAATTTCGTTTCACTTTCACCGGAAGCGTGGTGGGCAGCTCTAAAAAAAAGGTCTGCATCGCGTGATAATTATGCAGATTAAAGCATCGGCTGCAAGCGACGAGGATAACGGGGTCTCCATATTTCAGAATACGTGTTAACACCGTTCGGTTATTGACTTCGGTCTCCTGAAATTGATTTTAAATCAGTCACGCCCAAACCATTGACTGCAACGTTGGCGGGAGTGCCACGGGCTGAAATTAGTGCGGCGTTGCGCGCGACTATGCGAATCGTGAGAGGATATTCCTCGCGCGCGAGGAAAGGACACCGTACAATCTCGACGGAGAAATTAGTGCCGGTTCTCGAATAACAAAACTCCGGGGCGCAAGGCGTGCTGCGCTTGCATTTGTTAAACACGTGATATATCATCGTGTTCCTGATCGTTCCTCGCGCGAAACAGAGAATGCACGTAAAGTGCGCGCACGCCTCGAAATCAAACGTGAACGATAGCACGGCGACGCGAAAAGATTCGCAACACACCCAGCCCGGGGTTATTAACACGATTTATTCCCGCATTATTCTGTAGGTCTCTTGATAAAATTAAAACTCTGATGTAGACGTTTACTCGTGCGCGACCGCCATTACTTCGACTTCCACGTTGTCGCTGTAAAGCTACGTCCACACCGTGCCAACGTCCACGATTTTTTTGTCACCTCTCGTTTCTTTGTTTTTATTTCAGCAATTTAAATCTCAGGCGAGATTACTTTCTTTTACGTCACATGCAATTACAAGAATATCCGTCATGTGTCGGAGAATACAAATTCGTTTTTCTTATTTTTTTTTTTATCGTTAGATTTTATTGTTGATGAATTACAATTTTTAAGTATATGGTGTCACAAATTCCCATTTTGGCAAGAAACGGCGATTTTTCTCAGAAACGTGTAACAGCAACAAAAATTTCCTGGTCGTTGCTTCGGTGAGGACGCAGCTTAAGAAAGCGAAGTAACGGAGCGGTAAGAACAATTAAAAAATACGCTCGCACAATGGCGACTCGTTTCTTCGTGGAAATGATAGCGCACGCGTAAACGTCAGTTTCTCTTCAATGACACTTCGGAAAAATACATTCGTTTGATAGCGAGTCCTTTCTACCCGGCAATGATAGCGCTCCCGTAAATGTCAGTTTCTCTTGTAAAATACGAGTGTCAGGCAGTAATTTTGGTTTATTTCTGGAGATAAATTATTTTGTTTAGTTTATTTATTGAACTCTGCGAAAACGCGATAAACTATTTAATAGAAGGTAATAATGTTCGCGAAGAAAAAAGAAATATTAATGACCGTCATATTTCATATTATTGAACTACGTCAGTAGAAAAATCATTGGAATCATAAAAGCGCGACTTTTATACCTAATAATTTTTATATGACAAATAAATGATAGACATTTACACATAGATATGATGACACGTATATATAGATTAGGGTCTATCTCAGCGACTTTAATAACCATGAAATATGTTATGAAGGCTAGAGTTCTCAGTAACTTTGCTTGTACACATAAAAATGATTTTTAATGTACATTTGATTGGTGCGCAATTAATTATGATGAAAGATGTATAGCAATCTAAAATTATTGATGTAACAATTATAATAATTAAAGTAATCAATTTAGTGTCATTTTGTTCCTTACATCCATGTTCCATGTTCTCTGGCGTTTCTTTTTTTTTATTAAAACAAATAAAAAGTGAAACAGAAAGTGAGACAAAATTAGCTTCGTATATAACGTGTTCAAGAATATAGTCATTGAAAGCTCCACTTCAAATTCTGATCCGCATTGATAAACACAATGCATTTCGATGCCACGAAACGACCGCGGAAGCATCAACGAAATCCATCCATCTAACAAGCGTAACAGAGTCATTCTCGGAAGCAGCGTTCCCGGAAGATTGCAGGTTAACTTTGTGTAATTAACACCGGCGTGACGTGTCCATAAAAGTCGAGTCCGTACCGTTATCAGTTTGTCCGCCGATAAAAGAGGAATTTCACGAAGCGTGGACGATTCTTTTCCCGCGGAGCACAGTGATCGATCCTTCCAAAAAACGGGACAAAAATATGAAAGAAACACCAAATAAAAATTTTTTCAGTAATTTCTTTCATAAGTGTCTTCCAATCAATGTTCTATGTGCATATAAATGATTGACATCAAATTTTAGAGATTTTTATTTTCTGCTACATCTCACAGATCCCGAACCGTAGAAAATCTAAAAATATAGCTCGAAAAGATTACAATAGCGAACATATCGTTTATTTCACGATTTACCACCTAACTCTTCCGGATGTGTTTGTGGGGAATTCTGGGGATTAGATGTTATTCAGCGCAGGTTACAGTTTTTGAAATAGATCGGAGATAGACGGGATGTTCCGTCGAATTGGAAACGCAAAAAGACCGCGAAAAGATGGAAATCGACCGGTGTGCGGTGTATGCCCCGTGTCAAACGAAACCGCCTCCACACGTCCGGAGACCGTTACGCCGAATTTATCGGGAGACATGATTTCGCAAGAGTTTACACGTGAATCCACGGAGGTGGAGGCGGAAGTGTACAGTCGCCTGGAAAGCAATCAAAGGGAGCATCTTTCGAGAAAGCATCGGGGTCACCGACGTGTCGCCCATACGTCGCAATCACGCGCGGAAAAGAAACAAACAAAAAAAGAAAAGGAAGAAAAGAGAGAGAGAGAGGGGGGAAAAATAAAAAAGAATACGTACGCGTTAATCGAAGGACACCGGAGTCAGAAGGAAGAGGAAGAAGTGCACGCGAAGGTATAAGAAGAAATTAAGAGGCAGATAAATGCTCTCGCGCGGGTATTCGTGAATATTCATGAACGGCCGACGCACACGGCCGCGAACACTCCGGCGGAAAGTGAAAAATGTTATCACGAATGGAAATCGAGTAGAACTTCATACCAGCTTTCAAGAGTGAGTATATTAATCTTCCGTCGCTACTGTGCGCTCCGAGCCGGGCCGAGGTAATTGTCTTATTTCATAACATTGATTGTGGACGAAGACTTATTATTATAGTTATTACCGGTGAGATTGCTTGTTATTCCACTCGAGAGATTTCGTGCAATTGGATCGGATCGAAGAGACGGAAACCTACTCTGCGCGCTGGACGGCGAAACATGTTTTCTGCTTTTGCTCGAGAACTGTTGAAATATTAGAGAAATTCAACGAGTTTTCTGTAGCCATAAAATTATTAATTGGTTAAACTTCACCTGAGGAAACCAGAAATCTTTAGCCTTTTTAAATGTAATCCTGTAGATTCTAACGAGGAAATGCTGAAAATCCAAGTTTTAATCCTGGGAGACCGATAGTTTAAAGGTTATGCGTGCTTAAACTTGAGTGATTCTCGGCGTTGTCGACAGGTAAGGGCGCCATCATGTTCGTATGTGCTCAGCGTTTAACGAGCTGAGCCGCTAGATGACAGCACAAGCGATGATGTCGGTAACTGGGTTTTGCGGCTCCGCTCATTCGAAGATATCTGAGTATCTACCAATATGGCGGCGCCCTTACCTATCAATAACGCTCAAAATCGCACATCTTTACACGCGCATAATTTTTAAACTACTGATCTTCTAGGATTAAAACCTGGATTTTAGCCATTTCTCGCCAAAATCTACAGGATTGCATTAACAATAGTTAAAAATTTCTGGTTTCCCGAGGTAAAGTTTCGCCTTACGTTTCTTGAAAACTCATCAATTTTTCATCCATTCACGTTCTCAAAGAAACAATGAAACATCAGGAAAATGTTTATTTGTCATAAAAAACCGCAGTCTGACAATGACTCCATGATACAAGAGGCGAACCGACATGTTACGTTTAACTATAGCGAAAAAGGTTCCGTCCGTATCGTAAATCTCAACATAGATCCTCTAACCGAAGTCTAACGAAGTTGCAGAAGAACGATTCAGACCAGATATGGCGTTCTTCAGCAACGTTGTTAACGTCGTCAACCGTCCTACAGATGTTGGAGTCAGATCAAAAGAAAAATACCGAAACGATGATCCTGGAAGGGTGAATATCATTCAGTATAGATCTTACCTAAGAAAGATCGTGACGTAACTTTGATTGCTAGTTTCCGTCGGTTCAGTTATGAACTTCGGTTACCGCACGTGAAAGTTATGGAGTGATAAGACAGCCTCTCAACCAAGGGGGTATGTAAATTACACAGTACACACTGAACACACGACTGAGCCAACACGAACGCGAGCCAATTAACTAATTCTCTTACAATATTTATGATTGCTCAATTTGCTAACCGAACACTATGAACCGTTCCAGAAAAGAGAGAAACGAGAGCAACGTGTAAACATTGCATTAATCATCGACTCAATCGCCTATAAAATAACAATAAAAGTGTCCAAGATTAACCAGCGCCTTTTTGCCAGATACTTTGGAAATCCTCCTGCGAACGATTCGCGTCCATCAGGCGCGACGCAAAAAGCCCATCATCAATGACAACGATTAGTCGTAAATTAGTGCGAAAGTCTGACAAATATGGGCGACGGGATCAAGAAAGAAACTCGAGGGAAAGAAGGCTATCGAACGGCCGGCAAGAAGACGCAAGAAGAGTCGTAAAGTTACGTCCTCGGGAGTAACGAAAATCGCAACGAACACGGCAAAAAACGGGAGAATAAGATCGGTCAAAGGAGACAGGATAAAGAAGGGCAAGAGCCGAAGAAGCGACGTAAGCGAAGAGAGGCTCTCTTCGCCTGATCGAAGGAGCGAGGAGGAAGAAAAACGGTGGAAAGAGAATGGCTCGTAAAATGAAGATAAGGCTGGAGGAAAAGGGGGGTGGGAGGAGGAAATCGAATGGGACAAGAAAAGGACGAAGAAAGGACGCGACCGGTACCCTGGAGAACGCAAAGAAAGGCGGAGCCTGGCATTCTGTACCTGAAGAGAGAGGAGGCCGTATTTCGAGATACCGTAAAACAGCCTCGAACCAAGATTTACTCTACGCGCCGCGGAATTTCGTCTCTAGACGATACGCGATAGAGTGAATATGTATACTACCAGCCCCGGTGGAAGAGGAACGCGGGAGAATGATGTCGCTGGGCGAGCACCGGTGATGTACCGATTATATCTGCTCACGGTGGCCAGAATAAACGATTACACGAGGCGCTGGTGAATATTTATCTCGGACGGTATCTACCATCTCGCGTCTGATCGTGGCAGGGCCCTCCTTGTCGTCACATGTACGCCGCGAGTGACTCCTCGGAACATGACCGACCGTAGTTTTTCAACGCCGACTATGAAACAGGCGAGGCCGGGGCTGAAAATCTCCACTTCGAAATCTTCGTTCGTGGACAATCGATTAAATTGTCGTCGCCATTGTACACCGAGCGGACCCCGCGACACGACGTCCGAAGGGAAATAAAACGGAAAATACGAAAGAAAATGTGACATCCGCCATTTTATTCTGAGGTACATTCGATGACACGTTGGTTATCGCAAGTGGGTAATGGAAAAGAAAAAGTCAGGCCGCTCTGGTAACGATTTTAATTTCTTTAATTAATGACTTCGAGTCAGTGTCGCCAGATGAGGGGAGGGAGCACGAATCGAGGGGAAAGAGCTCCCCCTCTCTGCGTCAAACGCGTCACGTGACCGGGCCACGGCGGAAGCGTGGGGAATAGCGCGGTAGAAGGGGAAATTAGAGTGGGGAAACTTTGTCAAATAGACGTGTACAGTATTATAGATTAACAATGTCTTTGTGACATGAAATTTTTCAATTAGTTTAGTTTTCCTTCAAAACAAAACGAAAATCCACTGTAAGGCGTTACACAGTAATGATTAAAAAGATTAATACTATTGGTCGTGGATCCGACAAAAACATACATTTTAACATATGTTTCTATGTTCGAGTTTGCAGAAAGAGATTGGAAGTAGTTAATAGATCGGTATTCTATAATTAATGGACAGCATCAAGAAAATTATGGCCGTCCTTCGGGCAACGAAACTGTTACAATTCTCAGGGATTCCTGGCCATGTATGGTTTCGTTTTTCATCGTAAATACCGCATTCTTCGAGTCGAAGGGATCGAAAGACACGAATTGCGACATTAATGAAATCGAACGGTTGGTCGCAAGGTCGATTACTCTCTTGGGCAATTATTTCGTCACGGATCGATTCTTTCTCCGGTGTAATTGCACGAACAGAGACTGTGATAACTGGCAAGTTGTTTGTCCGACAGCCGTATAATTAGTTGAAAATATTCTTGTCATACCGTACCTTTACATGTAAATGTAGCAGCGACTCGTGCGCCTGTTAATTTGTACGTCGAACATGTCAGCGCGTCCGAGACCAGAAACGAGTTTCTTGTTTGCAAAGATTATTGTCTTGAAATATTTCTATCAACCTCCCTTTTCCTCGAAAAGGTGTTGGCACACCTGGCAAAACAGTATAGGGGAATGCGACCTAACGCTGGACAGCACAATGTTGTAGCATTTTCTTAAATAATTCAAGTTGATGTTTGTACTTACTGAACTAATACTTCTGAAATAAAAGATGCCTCGTAATAGGAACTCAAATTGAAGAACTGTAGTGATTTTTTCATTTTTTTTTTATTTTATGGTTTTATGTCAAGATAAGAGAAACATATAAAATACAATTTATTAAACTTCGACTGAATGCAATTTTGGAACAGAGTTTAAATAATATATGTGGTGCGTTCTACTCTTTCGCAAGTTCAGACGCTGGTACTTTAAATAAATTCTGAATGTTAATTTCCTCGAGCGTATGGCACCGAATGGAAAAAATGTTATTGTATATTTTTTCCCCGTTCGGCAATGTAATTTGCGATGTCTTAAAATACGTTGCGTTTCCTGATTGGCCTTAATAGGACGCACGATGTTCCAGCCGGAAGTAAAAAATAATTTTCGTATCGAGGTAATGGTATAGTATATTCGCTATTTACTCGAGGCTACGTTATCAAATGGAAATGCAAATTACTTGTAATGAGAATTCTTGAGAGGGGTAGTGCAATCATTAGCGTTCTGTGTCATTAATATTAGCTTGTGATGCGTACCAGTACTTCCGTGTTCTGATTGCATAAATAGTTCACTTCATTACATTTATTGATTATCGCGATCCCGTCTGAATATATTGAATTTGCTGCGACAGAATGCTATTTGTCATAATTATACGTAGAATGGATTAGTCTAATTTTGACTGTGACTAATGATTTTGATTGATCTCCTCTTCTTTGTTTTTGCATATCTTTCAAGTCGTCTCGCTAGTCACGTGATTCGACAGTTTATATATATACCTGTGTGGCAACTAAAAATGGTACTAGCAAAATAAAAACGCTGCATTTGAACAAATAGTGAGGCATACTATGTACATTAGTATTTTATTCGTAGGATTTACCACAGAGCATTACAGAGGGCTATAATATTAAATACAAATACATTCTTGACTACAATATGTACTCCAGTCACTGATTTTAAGTTTCGTGATTATTATTAATAACTGTACTGAGTATTTTCTGTTCTTTCAGTTTGAGAAACTGAAACTTTTTCACTGCAATTCTTCACTTCGTGAAGTATTCTTTGTTTTAGAAAATGATATACCAACCCACAATTAACATTCATTGCATTGGAACTATAGTTCTCGAGGAAAGCGTTCTATTGGAAATTGCTCTCCGTTCTTTCATAAGCAACGAGATACTAGCGGCTTTCAATTATCCACGAGGAGAAAATTTATGAGTCCAAAGGCTACCGGGCACTGATATTAAGAAGTTCGTTAACTGAATAGCTTCTGCGTCACGATTCATGATTTATGGAATATTATTCTCAATCATACCGAAGCCTACACATTCTACGAAACAAGTACTCGGTGGCAGGTTCGCAATGGAACAGGGGATATCTACAACCTGCCAAAGGATAAACACGTTTCCTACTATCGATTACTCGTTTTATACTCTCGATTATTTGCTAACCTATTGGATGTAGTGCTACAACGCGCCGAGATGCTATCTGGCACAGTATGATTTACACGTCTCCTCGATTTATTGTTTCCTTATTCGACTTCCCTGAATTATTCATTTCGATGCGCGCGTGCTCAATTTGTTCCGCACCGGCAACGTCAAAAAATTCTTCGAGATATTTCAATTTTAGTACGTTATCGGCAAGCCAGCAGATTGTAGAAACCTCGTGTTGCGTAACACAGCTTCATGTTGTACGCCTAATTGGTACAAATTTTGGTCCCCGGTAAAAAAAGGCCAAGCATACGGTTATCCATGTATTTTTGAAAAATTGACGTTTCGAACTGGCTAACAGTGTGCGACCCCTTTTAAGGTGTACTGTGGGTCGCATAACAGATGACATTCCGTGAAACGTCTATTCGAAAAGACGACGCACTGTTTTCTTTTTTCAGCCTAACACCGGACACGCCATCGACTCGTACGTGAAATATCATAAAGCGGTTACGGTACAATATCAACGATGGCCACTTAAAGACCAGCTACAAATCACCACGCCCACGCCTCCCACGAAATGCATTAACTTACTCAATCATGGAAACGTTTTGACACTAAGTCACATTCAGGGTGCCTCGTGGTCTCGCGTGGGCGTAATACTTTCACTCCGGAATTTCAAATGTCAAGGAATCTTCATAAGACGTTGCCCCGCGTAATTAATTTCCCTCGCTGCTCCTCCCGCTGTTCATTCGAGAGAAGCATCGAAAGACAAAAGAAGAAGAGAAAAGAAGGATTAACGTCTCTCGTCCGACGAATTTCGCCCGAGTCATGTAACCGAGTACTATTCTCTGAATGGAAAACATGCTGAAAGCTGATCATTCCCACTGATTTTCTTGCACTTTCACATGCAGTCACTTCGCCGTTCTTTTTCTTTTCTTTTTTTATCTCTCCTCGAACCCGTTGTGTTTGTCTCGTTGCACAACGGATCGGAGAGGCCCCGCGTGTTTCCCACACGACGAATTCGACTCGATGGGAAATCCGACGATTCGGATCTCGCCGTGGAAACTCGGGCCGGTTCAATTAAGACGGACGCTCCGCGGTTGAATAATCATGGGATCATTCGAGAAATTACTCTGGGAATACGAATTACGAATTATTATTCGTTCAACTCGGCCGGACGATCCTCGCGGAAGGTAAAACGTACATTGCGGATTCTCGGTTCGATTAATATTTTATCGTGTTGTGATTTTCTGTGTTCGCGTTTCCGTGTACGACGATCGAGCAGTGTTTCCGTGTACCCACGTGAAAGAAATGCACACGATATTTGGGAACAATTTGTTCCCACGAGCAGTGTAATACAATGGGATTTTCGACATTTCCTCGCCAGAGTCTGCAAGATCGCACGAAAAACGTTCAAAATTTCGGGTTTCCGGTCTTTTTACAATAGGATCCCATGATGAAGAATACAAGTTTCCATTTGGAAAAACAAAGTTGACCTTCAAATGACCTTGAACACGCCAAACCCAAATAAAATCTTTCCCCCTCGAAATCCTTGGACACGTGTTTTACACTTTTTTAATATTTTTCATACCTCTCGAGATATTCGGCTCTCGCATCGAAAAAGAAAGAATCAATATAAACGAAATTTCATTGTCGAAACCTAACCTAATTCGTCAAGCCTCGTCACGATGTTTTGTACGATCACTCCTGAGGCACGTTTGAGGATTAACTGAGATTAGCTAGACTCCATTATTGTTGAAAGTTTCGCGCCGAGAGCTAACTGGATACTGGGAAATAAAAAGAATGGTAATGTAAACGCCTGGGGGCTCGATTTTCCTCGGCGATTCTTTCGGAACAAGTGGCTCGCGTTCGCCAGGACACGGAACAGTAAAGACGGTAACAGTCCAATGAATAAAACAATATGATAAACATCGAGTGTTCGATCGTTCGTCACAATCGACCGAATTCGTTCTAGATTCCGTTCGAGAACGTTTCCAACGTAAATACTTATTCCAGAATGAGTCGAGCCCGTTCCAGTGAAACGCATCGGGTAAGAAACTTACGGTCCTTTCTTCCGATCAGAATTCCGATTTCCATCGGAGACGGTGCGGATCTTTCCGAGCAGATATTATTACACCGACGATAAAATTAGTTTCACAGCCTTGCGAATGGCCGAGTACAAAACACTTTTTTCCCTCAATAAAACGTTAGACGGTTCGGAATAAAGCAGCCTGCAAATAAAGATAACTGGACGAGGCACGAGCCAGGCTCTAAACTGTAGAATCTGGACAATAATGGCGGCAATCGTTTCTAATCCGTGGCTACGATTGCGAGCTTCCATCGAATATCGAAGAGTTTCGAACAATCCTATTTGCCTGCTTTGTTTTCAGTCACGGTGTGTAATTATTGTCTATAGTCGGTCATATAATTGATGACACACACTTTATGACGGGGAACCTAGTGTAAATGGCCTGTTTTGCAAGAATTTTGCATCTTTGAAAACAATTAAAAAATCGGAGCTCGTCATGTTGTGGCCAATTATTTATACAATGTACATCCCAAGTTTCATAAAGATCGAGTAATCAGTTTTTGAGGTAAGTTGCACGGCGTGCGAAAATTTTGCGTTTAAAGTTCGAGTAACGCGACAAACACGTTACGTGTTTGTGTACCGTGAAAAATTCTTAATTCATTTTAACTTACCGCGGATTTTTGCTAATAAGCGATTTCAGGGGCATAGAACAGATCTTCCACTTTCTGAAAAAGTTCAATTTTACATAGGCAGTCACAGTCTACTTGTCACTTCAGCTACATCCTGTCCACCGCATTCCGCAATCAATGGAAAACGGCATCGGAGGAGACCGTAGTGTCGAGAAGATGCAGCTTTTGAAGACGAGGGTGCGGTCCAGAATGAGGCAGGTCGGGTACGTGATAGGCCTTAACTGCTCGATATGAAAATCCACGCCCACGCGTAATTACACCGGTGCTATTGGAATCCTCAACGATTGGTTCGCTCCTACATAAATACCAGGTGGAAGCGTACTACCACCGAAGTGTTAGATTGCTTAATGGTAGTAGCCGGCTGTGATTGCGCGATTAAACCGTACTCACCTACAAATCGTATCAGCTTTTTATCCGACCTGTTACACCTTTACGAAATCCATTACACAATGCTCTCGCGAAATACCACCCACGATTACGGAAGATTCGAGTATCGAACGAGAGAGGTGTTTTGATGAGAACGGCGCGGAAGAACGCTATTTGTATGGGTGAGAACGTTAATAGGTCTTCATTTACCAATGCGCACACATTTTTAGAGATACGCGCTTCAAAACTATGCACCGTACGAATTTTAGGCTTCATTGCACTTTCAACCGAGGATGACCAGTTCATTTGTCCTGCAAAGTAAACACCAGGATGCATGTATTCTGCTATATTCTGGTATACTCAAGTATATTCTGGTATATTCTAGTGTATTCTGCTATGTTTTAGTATATTCAAGTATATTCTGGTATACTCTAGTGTATTCTGCTATATTTTAGTATATTCAAGTATATTCTGGTATATTCTAGTGTATTCTGCTACATTATAGTATATTCAAGTATATTCTGGTATATTCTAGTGTACTCTGCTATATTCTAGTTTATTTGAGTATATTCTGGTATATTCTAGTGTATTCTGCTATGTTTTAGTATATTCAAGTATATTCTGGTATATTCTAGTGTATTCTGCTATGTTTTAGTATATTCAAGTATATTCTGGTATATTCTAGTGTATTCTGCTACATTATAGTATATTCAAGTATATTCTGGTATATTCTAGTGTATTCTGCTATATTTTAATATATTCAAGTATATTCTGGTATATTCTAGTGTATTCTGCTATATTCTAGTTTATTTGAGTATATTCTGGTATATTCTAGTGTATTCTGCTATATTCTAGTATGCTCGGGTATATCCTAGTGTATTCTGTCTTATTCTAGTTTATTCAATTATATTCTGGTATATTCTAGTGTATTCTGCTATATTTTAGTATATTCAAGTATATTCTGGTATATTCTAGTGTATTCTGCTATATTCTAGTATACTCGGGTATATTCTGTTATATTCACAGAATATGCATCCTTGCATTTGTTCTGCGAGTTCGTCATCATGTTTCAGAAACTTGTTATTCTCTTCTTAAGTCATCAAATAGTTCACATTGTCAATAATTTATTATGCAAATTTCCTTAATTCTTCTACACCATTCAATACAAAGGAATTCGAATTGTCGTGGCTGGGAAGAAAATAAAATAGCAAAGGGTTGAAAGGAACAGAAAATTTCTGCTTTTATTTATCAAGTTTCTATTTTCATTCTAGCTATATAATATCGAGTCAAAATGTGCCGCAGATTTCAGACAGAAACTACCGAACATAAGTGTCGTCCGCGACTTTTACGTCGAAATAAACCGAAGCAAACGCAGACACACGGCAAATAAAAATGGTGAAAGACAACGGAATTCGAGCGGTTGCGGCTCGGCAGAAGATCAAACGGCGAGGGGCCGGGCAAATAGAAAATGTCTCGTTTCCAGAAACGCGCGTAGTACCTCGACAAAAATGATTTTGTCAGCAGGTTCTCGCGTTACCTCGCCGGGTTGTAATATACACCGGCATTATTTCTCGGTGGTTTCATTCACGAGACACAGGGTTCCGTGAAGCGCGTACTTTCATCGCGCAAGAAAATCTATGTTGTATCTAGTTAACGGACGCTGGCGCCAAGAGAAAATTTAGCTACAGTAACGTCATACCGTTTGAACATCTAAGTTAACGACGCGTCGCCGAGCAATCTGTCTGACCTCTCGTCTACGGCGAATTGAGTCCCCGGACAGTTTGAGATAAGTACCGGACACGAGCCGTCCATGAGTACTACTGTACGCGCCTCCGCCGATATAGAGGCCGATGCATCGTCCTTTGATTTATTAGACCGCATTCTACCTCGAGCTTCTTCTGCCCCTATTTATATTCTCTTTACGACGAGCATTCATCTCCACTCGTCCGCCTATTGGTCCGCCTATTAATCTTCTATATGATATCGGAACTCGAAACGGCCATGCGAAAAGAAACGACCGCGAGTCTCCGGTGGAAATTGGTAAAACTGCGGCTAATTTAATGCGACGGCTTCCACGTTAGACCGGACCACTCTTCCGGGAAAATGACGCTCGCGCGATGAAAGTTCTATTTGCTGACGCGATCGTTTAGATAAGCAAGATTTATTCAATCTTCATCGCGAGTCCAGTTCGAGCGCGATATCATTTTCTCGGTAAAACATCTCGACTTAATCGATGCTGCTACTCTCAGGCTAATGTCTTATGAGTAGCTGTTTCGATGTGTTCTCTCCATACTTGTACGAAGTAAATTTTCGCTGTTAGAGTCGAATTGAGACCCATAAGTAATCAATTATTTCGAAATCTAAAGCAAACTTTGTAGTAAATTCCCGCATCAAAATGAAAAAGTATGCAATGACTTTTGCTTTGCCGAAAACTCGACGATCGGTGCAGAACTAAAGGCAAAGCAAATTCTTTGCAAATAATTGATTACTTACGGGCACCCCTAATAATATTGTTGAAATAAACGCTCTCGGGAACTGCGGTGCTTTGATAATCAAGAGAAGGAATTTCGGTGTTTCCGTTATCATTAACGAGATAAGAGTGATCCGCGAGGCTATCGAACAAGAAGATTCTTCCTCTCGATGCAAGAATCCACGAAAATGTTCAGAACTGCGGCACGGCACTTCGTGCAAGCTTCGAACACTTTTTCCCGTTGGCTCGAAGGGTCTCGGGTGCAATTACGCCGCGAATCGAATGCTATGCCGGAATAATTATCGTTAAGCGATTCAACCTCGTGCTCCGCAACTTCGAGGGATTCCGTGACCTTCTCGCAGACGGAGTCGAGCAATCGTTCGGTGATTTTTTGAGCTCGCCGCGAGGAAGTTACAAGGCTTAATCGTTTCGAGACTCTGGACCTAATTTCGTCGAACACGAAATGAAACTCGCGTTTATGTGTACCGCGTGGTTTCTAGCGGCTTGGGATTATTGCAACAAGCTGCCTAGCAATTACCGGACATTAGACTTTGGAACAGAGGAGATCTTTGAACGCCAACACGCTGTAATTAATGGAAGTATCATAAGCGTAACGATCAAACGGTATCGTTCATATCGATTCACCCGTGGCCGAAAAAGAAACACCAACCTCGCAAGTGATTCCCTTATTTCTTCTAATCGGTTATCATACGGACTTTTACGGATTTTTATAGCAGTGCAACAGTTCATTCGAAACTGGAGTAATCGAGTACAAATTTTTTGGTACCCGGACTCGGCCCATTCGTGGGTAAAATATTATAAAAGGTCGACGAAAAGTACACTTCGGTACAATGTGCTTTACAAACAGAGATTTCTCCGTATCAAAACAATCCGGAAGGAAGATTATTCGTCTAACAACGCAGTGATTTCTTCCGATGGTAATTGACACGAAATGTAATGTAATTGACAATATCCCAGCGGCATCGATCCATCAGAGGTGTTCACGGAAATAACCGGCCGCGGTGGGTATCATTAAGCGATACGAATTACGACAAATTCGAATATCACGTTGATGCGTAACGCTCTATCATCACCGGCGCGGTATGAAGACGTCGTACGGTGTCGTCGTGCTCGTTTTCGTTGTTCTACCGTGCTCGTCGACGTTCCGCCGTGTCCGGCGTTGTCGTCGAAGCCGCGAAAACTGCAGGGCATTAGCAACGTGCCTTACTAATCTCTCGTTACACGTTCCCCGGCCACTGGAATCCCGATCGCGAACCGTTCCCGGACGCAGAAAGGGAGGAGAGGATCGCTGGCCGAGACGCCTGGTATCCCAGGTCAAGACAGACGCCACCGAAACGTGAGGGAAATACCGGTATGTAAAGAGAGAACTGTGACGAAACGCGAAGGTAAAAGTGAAGGTTCAACGGATTGGCTGCTCGATGAATTATTCAATCGAGTGCAGGGAAAGGATCAGGATATCTCATATTCTAGACTAGTAGAACCGTGAATCGAAACCGGAAGGGGAGGGGGGCAGCGAAAGAATACTTTTGTCAGACGTGTGAAAGTGCCCGGCGGAAAATAACCTTACCGATCGTTGCTCGGTGGTTAACGCAACACGGAAGCCCGTTTCTGACAACGTTGAATTTTCCAACAAGTTTTCCTACACGTCAACTGATAACCCTTCGAAGCTTCGAAGTAGCAGCCATTTTAAATAATTACTCTGAAGACGAAACGCGGAAAGAAGAACTCACTGTACAGCATGAAATAACAAGTTTGAATTAACGTTTTATTCCAACGTTTCGTTAATAGGTGCATTTCCATTATTCAATTTCATTCAATTCATATTTATAACCATTTAAACCTTACCGATCGTTGCTCGGTGGTTAACGCAACACGGAAGCCCGTTTCTGACAACGTTGACTTTTCCAACAAGTTTTCCTACACGTCAACTGATAACCCTTCGAAGCTTCGAAGTAGCAGCCATTTTAAATAATTACTCTGAAGACGAAACGCGGAAAGAAGAACTCACTATACAGCATGAAATAACAAGTTTGAATTAACGTTTTATTCCAACGTTTCGTTAATAGGTGCATTTCCATTATTCAATTTCATTCAATTTATATTTATAACCATTTAAACCTTACCGATCGTTGCTCGGTGGTTAACGCAACACGGAAGCCCGTTTCTGACAACGTTGAATTTTCCAACAAGTTTTCCTACACGTCAACTGATAACCCTTAGAAGCTTCAAAATGTCAGCCATTTTAAATAATTACTCAACGAAACAGAAGAACTCATTATACAGCATGAAATAACAAGTTTGAATTAACGTTTCATTCCAATGTTTCGTTCATAGGTGCATTTCCATTATTCAATTTAATTCAATTTATATTTATAACAATCTAAACTTCGAAAAGGGTTTCCAAAATATGTTTAGACATGTTGGACAAAGGAATTGTTTCATGTGAAAGCTTGGACAATTTATGATCGCGATTGCAATCATCTTTTTGCAGTCATCTTCTACATTTGATCTATTAAAACTATTAACACTACGGAGCACTAAAATTGACTGTTTCGTGTCACTTTATAAAAATACCGAAAATGTGTCCACAGAAATTTTCAGCCATTTCTCAAATGCTCGGCGGCAACCTCAGATTTCGTCTAAGAGTCAGTCACCGGAACGGCGCAAGTGACTCTTAACGAGAATTCGTTGCGAGACTCTGCAAAAGTCACGTGACTATGGCTCTTGGGACAAGAGTCCAAGATTTTAGGCGTTATTCGTACAAAGTCTGACCGGTGGAAGGTCAAACGGCGGTGCAAGGGTTGAGTCTAGTAAATAGACCGGTAAAAATTGAACGTCGTGGAAAGAGTGAGAGCGATGGAGGTTGTGTAGGTACGTTCTCTTGGCAGCGGCAAGGCGGATGCTGCAGGGACGTGAGATTCTTGGCAACAGAACCGTTGCCTCCTAAACTCGGTACCACCATAAGGATCGCGGTCGTCAGATGTTTATATTCGTGATAGTGCCTCTCTCTGTCCCCAAATAACCGGCCCGATGGCGACCGATTCCCGTGCCGGTACGACATATTGGTCGCCTCCAAATAGCGGCCGCCCTGGTCGTTGAGAGAAAGAAATATCGTCGCATGTCCGCCGCCGTTTTCTACCTTCGCGAATATGCCCCGCCGTTACCGGCTATTTAATATTACCCCTTTCGCCTGCCAGACAAATTGACTCTGTGTAGCGGCCGACGGAGACGGCCCGCCGCGTTTACCACAATCAACGGACTTTGAAAATTTTACGAGCGGTCCTATTGCCGCGGCAACGAGATTACTGCGAGGCTAAACTGCGAAACGTGCCACAAGGACACGAATACACGCCGCGTGACTTTTACTACCGATTAGGGCACACGCGAGGCCCCGCCGCTACTTGTCATGCTATCGTCAGTCGTTCGACCACGATCGAAACACAATGTTCAGGCCGGTGATAACCTCTTCGGATCGAGATCCACGATACAACGGAATAAACGGAACGCGACAAACATATTGTTAGAATTGTCGCATGCCTGTCAATTGAATACAGTTGGATTCTCGAGTAGTTGGCAATATTTCACCTACGATCATTTCATTAAAAGAAAATAGTTTTTGACTCATTTTAAAGCTCGTTGCCTGTACTGTCGTACACCATCATTCGTTTCCTTCTAGGATATTTGTGTACGGTATAGCAAATGAAAACCGAGGTTTCGTCGAAAATGATAGAAATTGAGAGGCGTCAAAATATTTTTTTTCTGAATGAATCGATTACTGATTTGGAGACTGAATATACAAGTCTTTACAACGACTGCTTCAAACGTAATCCACGATTTTTGTTTCGCTGTTTTATAGAACACAAATGGGGAACAAAAAGCTCGATAAATCGACTAGAGAAAAATCACAGATCAAGTTTGAAGCGGTAAAGGGGAAGCCTCAAAGTTGCAAAGCATGCATTTTCCTCTGTATTCGGAGCTCCCTTAAAAAATTCTGCGTTTCCGAATATTTAGGAATGTACACCTCCATTGATTTTTTGTCGGAGTTGAAAATTTTCGACCACTGCACCGTTCCTATAAAATAGGTGAAATTAATTAAAAAATTGCCACAAAATAGGTTAAAACTAGGTCTAGGTTTTTTTTCAGTAAAAATCGTAACTCTCGTTAGCATTAACTGTTTAACTACATACTTCCGAGCAGTTTCAATTTGTCAGGTTGAGTCACCCCCTGTGAGGGTAGTTTTACAAAGACTGTTTCTTCAGCTTTATGAAAGACTAATGAATTATAATTAACAGAGACCATGAATTTTGTCGAGCTTTTTTCAATTCTGGCCCCACCGTGCTCTGCGCGACGCGTCGGGAGCCGCAGGTTTTTCTTCTTCTGGATTTTTCGGGGTGGGGGGGGGGGATGAGTGTATTTTGGTATGAAAAATTTTCGGTGGACAACGAGCCTGTTTATCTCGGGAAATGCTTCACGCAGCTTTCGGCATCGTGATAAATCCTTCCGCCGCGGTCAGATACGCGTCACGTGCTATAAATAGTCAAAGGTACATACGTTCGCGCGGGGACGATCGGTTAAAACGTTCAAGACATCTTTGTATGGACTCACCGCGGCGCGAAGTAATAATTTCATTACTCGCCAACTAGCCCGGCCGAGGTGGTGAAGGTATTAACGGCAAATCCCGCATTCTAGACACTTTTGTCAAGCGCCGTTAAGTAAAATGCCAAGCGTGCCTTATGCGTCGCGGCTGCACGCTGAAAAATATATTGATAAATCGACTGCCACGTTACTTACACGCGGCCGATACACACCCCTTTCGATACAGAATCCGCGGGGAAAAAACGCCTCGGACAAGATGTCAAATCAAATGAAGTCCATTAGTTGGCGACAGAGTTAATTAATATTAATCGCATCGAATTCAATTAGAGTTATCAATAAGTGTCGCGACGCGCTTCATTAATTCTCGGATCGGTAACGCTTATTACATCGAGGCGATTCAGATTAATCACTCGGATAAAAAGAAAAAGCTGCAAAAATGCTGTATGAATATAAAATTATTTGCCGCAACAATATTTTAAAAATTGTCTAAATAACCATATTACTTTGTAGTCTTGTTAACTGACGTTGCTACTTGTATGTACCAAATCTGCATTTTACAATAAGCATTATTGTATAAAGTGTTATTATAAATTGTATAAAGGGAATCTATGACAAAAGATTATAAAAATAACATATAATTTTACAGTTCCGTTGAACGATGCTACGTCAACCATAACCTTTGGCAAATATATTATATTTTCAATTCATCGGTCACTTCAAATTGTACAAAAATGAAA
The DNA here is from genome assembly GCF_050948215.1 of Halictus rubicundus. Lineage (NCBI taxonomy): Eukaryota > Metazoa > Arthropoda > Insecta > Hymenoptera > Halictidae > Halictus > Halictus rubicundus. The sequence goes on along the minus strand of NC_135164.1, from coordinate 8,579,368 downwards.
TAATACATCACAGTAATAATTGAAAAGTTGTAGGAAATTCGTGTGATTTTGCAGCATCGTTTGCGAAACACTGTATTTTTGTGAGCCAATCAAAGCTTTAAATTGAACAGGCAGACAAACTGTTTGACAGCGACGATTGTAATCGGTTTGAACGAGAGAAATCCTGTATATATACGTATATATTTATAAGGGCATAATTGATAGTGATGTCGGTATGCGGCATTTCCGTTGGCGATCATTTATCAGGGCGATATTATTCTTCGCAAGTAATTCCGGAATATTCGAAATGGCAGACTAATTTCTCTTTTGGCACGGCGATATGTAATTAGGCTTGGCGCCGTAATTGGCGTAAATAATATCCATCGGTGGGTCCGCCAAGTGGGTACTCACGTCGCGAGCCATAAACACATTGTGCGGCAGAGACGACGCGTTTAGAACTGCCGCCGCGAGGCCGTAAACTCAACATATCGTCAACGGGAAACAGGATCACGAACGTCCTTCCGTTATCTTCTATCTGTTTCTTCAGAGTCGTTGCACGTGTGTCGTCGGGACACGTAATTAGAATGAAAGTACAGAATGGAATTCCACTTTTGCTCGTCGAGATTATTATCCGAAATCTGTCGCGCGCGCCGCATCGCATCGCATCGCATCGGTTCGCGAAAGTTCTATTTCCTCGGTACCTTCGGTTTTATGAAGAGGAACAAAGAAAAAGAAACAAACGAACGGCCGCGAAACACGCTACGGAATGTAAAGTGCAACGCGAGGGTTCCAAGAATTCGAGAAATTTCCGAGTACGAATCCTTTTGGTCACCCTACTGCCCAACACGGGGTACTTTAGTATTAAAAATAGCGCCGGGAATCTTGGCGTCGTGGAAAGAACGTGTTTCGTTGCCTTCATTTTCTGCTCTTAGGGAAACACGCGTTAATTCTGCTTGCTCTATCCCGCGATATGAGCCCTCTCTTCTGAATGGCATACCGATCACGAGGACCGTTGCTAAACAAATGAACTGTTACGATAAAACGATTTTGAAGCACGATAACAGAACAGAAAAAGTTCTTTGAAAGTTGAAGCCTCTTTTCTCAGTGGGACACCTACGAGAGAACACTGCGAAATATATTCATTCGTACGATGGAACACCTAAATTGACACAAGTATGCATGTCGTGAAGGAAATTTTTGGAATTTAAAAGTCAGTTTTCAAATAAACTGAGGGACCCAGTTACTGTGGGGGAACTGTTACGAACCGGAACAACTTCGAGACTTCTTCGGTACTTTCCGTGATGTGATTCAATATTTGTTGGTATTAAGATTAAAATTTGATTTTTCAGCGAAATTAAGTGTTAAGGTATGAAGCATGGCGAACGTTATGCAGGAACTGTAATTTGGGATAACGAACCTAGTCTGACAAGGGTAGTTAGTGCCGGAACAAGAGAAATAGAACTTCGGCAAAGAGTAGTCGGGAATCTTGGCGCCGGTCATGCGACTTGCTGTGCTCGATTTTTGCAACGTGTGAGCAGCACATTATGCAATGTCTTTATGAACTATGATTGCTATTTCGGGATGTTTTGCTCTGATGTTTATTTTCGGACTCTTCTAAATGTTCGATTCTATTTTGCTTACAAAAAAAAAAAAAAAAACGTTTAAAGTGAGATTCTATAAACACAAATGTTCTTTTTCATTCTTACGAAAGCGATGAAACCATACTACGTAATTTTTTCTTTTCTTGGATCATGTCAATAGCAATGCAGGTGATCAGGACCGTCTATACTAAACTTTTTCTCATTGCACCATATTTCCAGATATTTTGTCTCAGGATGAATTGTTTTTCGAATTTCAATCTCGCATGGATATAGTGTTCCTTTTGCACACATTTCTGGTATTTTAATTTTTCTGATTGTGCAGCCGACATGTTAAATTGAAGTATTTTTCAATTTAACTTCACTATTTTTTTTTTTGCGAGGACTGTGTTGGTTTTCCTGGCCATTTGTGTTTGCCATAATTCTCAACACCGAGTTTCAAGAAATTCTCGACAACACTCTTGTGATCCAGTAATTAAATTTGCAGCTTGCCCCAAGGCCACCATAAAGTTAAGTAATAGTAACATTCTTGAGAAAGCTTTGTCGCTTTATGATCTCGTTGGTGTTTTCGCAGTAACGACCGCATAATCCAGAGAAATCATTTAACCAGCTCCGTTTCCAACGTCTCAACTTTATCTATTCCCATCCGAGCCTCCGTACCACGTGAAATATCCGCGATGAACAAGGTTTAACGTGCAAAAAGGGTCGTTTAGGTTCGTCGATGGTGGACAATAACATTTAATAGAGTTCTCGTGTCGGTTGTACGATCGTTCTAACGGTCGTAATGCGTAACCGTTGAAACGAGCCATTAAACTCGACTATTTTTACTTGCTCGAGTCTCAAACGAGTTCTGTTTTATAATAGATAAAGATGGTACTGAAAGCACTATCTTCGAATCTTCATTGTCCATACGACTACAAAATGTAACATATCAAGTTTTAAAATAATATTTCGTCTTCAAATTGGACATTCGCATAAAGATTCAATTTATATCGCAATTGATGGAAATACTAATCAATGGTTATTAAACTTTTTGGTACATCGAACTGTTGCTGCAAAATGTAAATCGTTTATAAAAGAAGAAACAATTTTATCAGAAAGGAAGCATTCGAACAGCTAATTGCGGGGATAGTCAAGATATTCAACATCAATTTAATATCTGCATACAAACGATACATATGTATATTTTCTGCAGTAAAATGCACTGCAGTTCTCAAGTTGTTGCATGTTTTGCGGTCAGGTGCGAAGCACAGGAAGCAAAAGAAAGACAGGGTAAAACGCAAGTTTGTTTCATGTGACATATCATTTCAACTTCTTGAAACAGTATATCAGTCTATAAATATATTCCTAAGCAGATAGGTTTCTCACGGACTTTCCTCGATCTATCGAAAGATAAATTTTCGACACTTCTAGTGTTAATAATGCCTATTGCTTTCCCTGCTCTACAGGGTATCCAAAAAATGTTGTTCTTTCTGGAACGAGGCGATGCCTGATTCGAAGTAACTTTTACCTTACCGACGGATCCGGAACGAAAAAAGTTATTTCAAATCACCTGAGGACTCACCCGTTTCAAGGAAGTACAATATTTTTTGGGGGCACCCTGTATAGTCACGTTTCATGGTCTTGTTTATAAACACGGCGAGCGATCAGGAAAGCTTGAATAATATCCTCCTCGGATAAAATGGAAGAACATAATTTACCCAGGTAGATTAAAAAGAAGTGGTATCCTCAGTTCAGAAACATGTTCATTAGAGTGTTTATTACTTCCACCGATTTGATGGTAACGCTTCGGGTAAACGTCGAGTTAATCCATTCAACGGGCAGTTAAAGATCGGAGACTTTGTAAAGGTGGTGTATCGGCGTTGGCGAGATTCGATTACAAAATAAACGTGCAAGTGCAACGAGAACTGCTGGCCGGGGAGTGCGGTGAATGGGTTAATAGCGGCGACGAGAACAGGTATCGTTGGCGTCGCAGAAAAACTCGAATTTCTAGTGAAAACTATATCCAAGAGAAAAGAGAAAGAAATCGAGTGGGGGGCCTATCTGTAACGGTTGTCCCGGCGCGGCGTCCTGGGACCGTTCTTCCGCATATGAAATGGATTCCGATCGATGGACAGCAGAAAATAGATCATCACGAACAATGTCGGGTGCTATGCCGGTGCAACCTTGGAACAGGAAGCCGGCGGAGGCTCTGTGGTACTACGAAACGTCTTCGGTTACAATCGACCGCAGATCTCTGTTTATACGTCTGATATCTTGTATCTGATATTAGTTAACGCGTCAACCCAGCTAGATAAATAAATGTTAACGTCACGCAGCCATGCCAGCCGGGGTAACACGATCGTGGAAGATGCAGAAGCAAAACGAGCAACGCCTCTTGTCACGGAACCACGCGAAACGCCCTTTCTCGCGGACAATCAAAACGCTTTTACACTTTCCCCCCGATTTAGAACAATACTCGTGTTCAGTGGCGGATTTATATCAGGGGTGCCCATAAGTAATCAATTATTTCCAAAGAATTTATTTTGCCTTCTGTACCGATCGTTGAACACGTATCCTTATACAGTTTTCGGTGAGGCAGCCTGTGTTCAAAATATTCGAGAAAGTATCATTTTGTTCACAACCCTGTAATAAAATGGCGGCGTCCGTACCTTCCGAGGATCGTATTCGTCATTGCATACTTTTTCATTTTCATGCGGGATTTAATGCAACGGTGACAACAAAGAAAATTTCGGATGTTTATGGAGATGTATTGAAGGTCAACAAGTGTCATCAATTATCCGAGACCAATAAGAATATTCGTCGATCAATTTGCACTTCATTTCTTAGCAAGATCGTTACCGGAGATGAAAAATGGATTCCTCATAAATGAATGCAGTTTCATGGTTCCATTACATTTTTCTGGTTTGCTGAAACATATATCGATAGATTTATTTTATGCAATTAATGTATCGTTTTACTTTCATTTTTTTAAATCGAATTCTAGAGACATCGATTACTGAGAAACAAACCCGCGGAGAAACAAAATACGACAGTCCACGGTTACTAATGGAATTCGTGCATGTTTAACGAGTGACAGGAACAGATCGAAAATTTTCAATGTATAAATTTGTTGTGGGAGAATGGCTGTGCGCTTGGCGTCCGACACAATTCGTTAGTAATTAAGGAATATGGTCCTTTCATTAGTGACGCCTATTGTGAATATTCGGTGTTCATCGGTTTCTATTATTACAGGTACATTGTACGCTATTCAGTGTATTACAAAGGAGATGAAGCACCGGTCACAGTCTCCAGTTTACAAGAATAAAACTCGGGAGCTATGCAAAGTAGGAAAAGTTCGACAAATTTCAACTAACAATAAGTCGTCGAGTAATTCTACGTCGCGCACTCCGCCTACACCATCGTCAGAAGATGCGGATAAATCGGAAAAACAGGTGATACATCGAATTTACAACTTTGGACTAACCTCGTACAACTTCTCGAACTTTTCTACTTGTATTGAATTTGATATTTATTTTGAAAAATTCTTAATCTAATCTAAAATCAAACTAAATATAGTCTGAAACGAATATGTCATATATTGACGTTCCTAAATTTTTCTTTAAAGAAACTATTCCACCATTTTAAATTTCACCTGCTCAATTTTGTCATGGTGTTGATATGTTAATATTAAATAGAAAATGTTCAAGCAAACTAGAATATGTTGAAACTGTTTTAAAGGAAGCAAAAATTAATTTTTGTGTCCACATTATGATGTTCACTTCATTCACAAAATAACTATTCTAAAAGAAAAGTTTCAATTTGTTGCATGAATTATAAATGTTTGTATGACTTGTGAAATCATTTCAAGCGGACTGACACATCAAGGGAGGCTGCACTGGTGCACAAAGTTCATCGAAATGATCGTCCCCTGCGAAATAACGTGCCAGAGCGTGCGAGATGCAACGAACTCGACGACATCTTAGCCAAATGGAACGTCAGCAAACCAACTTGACTCGAAACGTCCTAAAAACGCCCGAAAAATCTGTCTAAAAATTGTGATTTTAATTATGAAGTATTCTAATTATGATGGATCTTGTAACATAAAATGTTAAAAAATTCCCAGCAAGTATGTCAAGATAGTAGATCTGTATTATAAATTGTACTTAATTATATGGAAATATAATAAATAATATGTTTGAATACGCTGTTTATTTTACTGTCCGGCCCACTGTTTATTTCATTAGTTTCTGCGAGACGTTTGTTGGCAATATAGCAAAATGCTAAATGAAGATATATTGTCATACATGATTTTGATGATGCACAAATTATGTCCGTCACGGTATTCCGCAAAATTGGCAAACGGTACAGAGGACGAATCCTCGAGAGCACTCGTAAGTAAATGCGATTCTCTTTGTGCTCTCGACTATTTTAATGGCAAGTTTTGCGGTCATCACTCAAACTCCCAGTTTCCGACAGTAGTGTAACCATACTCCAGAGACGAATTTCGAGAAAATTAAAAACCCAAAAAAGAAGGAAGCATTCAATAATTTGGACGAATCAACTTAATCTTAGATTGCAGATAGAAAAAAAAACGAAGAAACGTGGCATAATAAAATTTTTGATTTTACTAGTACTTTTTCCTGACATTCATTTCCTATAATTTATTCAAACTACCTACATATAAATTGCCTTCTGGTTTTGCATTTTGAAAAATTAACAAGACCAATAAATTACATAAATAAATGTGTCACAGATGTCCTCAGCCCTTTTTAATAACTTTTTAATGTACTGGAAGATATTATGCATAAAGGCAAGTAAAATATTGTACCAATTACGTTTTGAATAACTAGGTTCATAAAGGATGAAGTATGTTTCCTGTACAGGTATTAACTAGTGTTTACTCAATTTCACTACTAATTGTAAGCACTAATAGAAAATTATACATAAAATACACATTTGCTTTTCTTCTACCTAGTACAAGCATATACCCATTTCCACGCATGCGACTTATTGTTCGCAAAAATATTAAAGAACAGAATTTCCGTGTAAAAATTTTTGTTATGTAGTTAACGTGATGGAAACAGTAATTGGGTATATAAATACGTGCATCTGCGTACTAAGAATAAGGCAAAGCGCACAAAGGCAAGACACACAAAAGCCTTCCAGACAGTATCCATCAGTTTCTCGCAGAGAGGTTAGATCGTGTAGCAAGATTTAATATCTGTCTATCTAGGTCAGACGTCGGGTCCTTGCGGAACGCCCGAATCAGTTATTTACCGATCCCCGGCAAAAGGGATTCCGAAAATTGGATCGGTCGATGAACCCAGACCCTTCTCAGAACCGAATAAGTGCTGTCTGGCCAGATCATTTCAAAATCGCTTCTTCAAAATTATATTTCCAGAATTGGCGCATGGCTCCGTAACATTTATCGTTATAAGTATTCACGTCAATGCAAACCAGTGAAGAACAAATAAAATTCAAAGTTTGAACATTTACGCTAACGAAATAGGATCCTTAATATACGATTAACCCTTTGCACTCGAGTGGTGACTCTGAAGCACCACTAGAAATTACAAAAAATATTACAAAATATTTGTAACATTACAAAATTTTTATTCAATAAATTACTAAACATTTAAGTATTATATGTGGAAATCGGATCAGTTTCGTACGAATAAAATGAAAATATTCTAAGACGGAAGAAAAATTTAGTTTTACAATGAAAATAGAGCCGAGTGCAAAGGATTAAGTATAATTTAATTAATTTTAGAACAACCTCGTGCGTCCGGTACTTGGAGAATTCCGCCTAATATTAATGGAAAATGCAGAAATGTATGAAAGGGGGGAAAAGCTATTTACGAGTGAGCACATACGACGGGAAGAATAAAAGGAAGAAAAGCTGCAATGATCTCTAGCGCGTATAAAGCAGGATAACCGCAAGTTTTAATAGGAGGCGTGTAATCGTAAACGCGTATTGCGAGTCGACAATTTTGTCCGGCTCGTAACGGCACGATCGTGGTTCCACTAAATTGCAAAGTTCTTAATGTTTCGTTGGTTATTTACGAGCGTGCAGCGCGCACAAAGGAACGGGGCACGTGCAAATTCGATGCTCGCGCTTAACGGTAACAATACGACACGCCAGGCCACGCGACCCGCGCCGATTCGCTCCTGCCGTGCCGCGAAACCTCGTGTTTCTGCTAGTTTGACAAGCGGTCAAGCCACTTTGTCACGTATACGACGTGCTCATGTTAAATAATGCTGACCCCGGGTTACGCACCCGATCTCATTGATATTCCATTTATAGGAAGCGCGAGCAAACGCCGTCAATACTCGCAGACTGGCGCCGCGCGAGCTACAGGGCGACTCAACTATCGAAAGCTAGCCACCTGAACTATTACACATGCGAACTATTTGGAATATGAACAAATATGGTCGAAACGAGAGTCGTATGGTATCAAAACTAGCATACAATACAATAATTAGTTTTTTCCCTGTTTTGTTTTTTTTTATCGTGATTATTTTATCGTTTTTTATCGTCAATTTTGATCTTGCGATTGAACAACGAATTGAACCCCAATTAAAAAACCAGTACACAGGGTAGAAAGGTAATAGTGACTGAGATATTAACGCAAGCAATGCTTAAAATGTTCTCCATTATAATTGATGGAATCGCGTAATCACAGCGATGCACACTGAATTAATGTAACTTGAGTATGATGGAAATATTACGTGAATAGTTGAGAATTTTCCGATTTTTAACACTGCTTTTAAATTACGCGGTCTAACCGCAAATGCTCGCGAGACTGACGTAGGATATGGATGATTAGATGACGAACGCTGTAAAGAGGTCACATGTTTTTGATTTTTTAGGTAAGAGATATTGAACTCGAGAAGAAACGGTGTATTACACGTTCGTTTACCTAATTACATCCTCATGGCACATGAATCTATGCGAGTGGGTACGCTCGGCATAACCACTTTACTAGTTTCGTTTTTATTTTTGCAACTATCTGGTTAAAAATATCTCCAGGCTAAATAGTCGCTTGTGCGGAAATTACTTCCTCAAGTATGTTTCTTACATTCTTCATTCTTTTCGTCTTTGTTTATATACAGTTAAATCGAATAGAAAATAAATTATAGAACCTCGAAACAGTTCTTTCGAATTCCTCGATAATTCATCTCAGAATAAAACTGAGCGAAACTTATTTCCAGGTAACTACCTATTTTCTACTGATTAGATAACATTTATATTTTAAGCATCTATGCTAAAAATTAATGAGTACAGAGCTAGTAGAAAGTTGTCAGTAGAAAAACCAATTTTAGAGTATTAACTAAACTTGTTGTCAAGAAAGATTTTATTCTGCATAAAATCCGTAGACTAATTATTGTATTTTAATAAGTTGACAGTTTATCAATTACATTACACAGTGACGATTTTAATCCGGACATGTTGTTAAATATTTTATCCTCAATATATATTGTAGGTACAGCCGAAAAAATGTTTGGGAACGATGATAACCAGTTGCTGAAATACATCTGACATGCAGCAACCTCGTATGAGTAATACAACAATTAGTTACGGACTATTAGACTGAACAGAAAATGCAACGGAGAACCTCTTTCCCGTATTCTATAATAACGAACCCGTTCTAAATGACGCAAATATTTCCGGGACGAGCTAGCTCGTGTAAGCTATTCGGCAAAGTCGACGTTAATGTGTGTTATTACAACGACCCTGTGTTGTCGCGCGTAATGCAACGCAATTACAGATTACGCTTAAATCTTCGGCAAAGTCGTAAATTAAGAGCAGAAAAGAAACACGCACCCGATGCTTTATTATATCGGATAAAACGTCGGATGCATGAAAAAGGGGGACCGTTAAAAAGGGGAACATGTTCTTTTTACAGCCGGGTGAGGAGCATTACCCGGTGGTTTTAAGTGTTTTTCTTTCTGGATGGAATTTTGGGTCAAGGCGAGCTCTTTTCTTTTTTCTTTTTTTTTTCTTTTTTAATGCACAGCCTTTGAAGTGATACTTCGTGAAACGAATATGACACCCACCGAATTTACGTCCGTGAACTCTGCTGAACTTCTGAACTCATCTCATCTTTTCGCCGAGGACAATGACGGAGGAATGGCGTCCATCGTTGCGCGTGTCATTGCTCACTGGTTATGTCTCGGGGGCTTACGGGACTTTAGGACGCACTCCCGCCTCTTTTTGCATTGCAAATTACACGACCCGCAATTTAAACGCCCTCACAATTGAATTAAAATCCCGAGGAGGCGAGGTAACGCGCTATCCCCGTTACCAAACGAGATTCGACCGCATCTCTCGCAAAACTATTTTCCCTGCTTCAAGCAAGTTTCAACCTTTATCCGAAGCTGCTGGAAAATGCGTCTGGGAACGACAAAATGGAAGAAAATTTGGAAAAAAATTGAAAAAAATGTTCACCTAGCAGAGCGTGGTTTCGATCCACGGACCTCTGGGTTATGGGCCCAGCACGCTTCCACTGCGCCACTCTGCTTCTTTATGTTCTATGGCGAATTAGTCGATATAACCTACAATCAATAACGCTGTGAAAAGAAAAAGAGTAACATACAATTATTTCATTTAAATAAAGTGCCGAATGCCTTTTTCAAACGTTAATATTGCAATAATGTTGGAATAACAAAACTTATGATTGTTGGAGCACCATTGATTGAAATGTTGCATTATTGAGCCCAATAAAAATAGATGTAAAAATTCTATTGCAATAATGTTGGAATAACAAAACTTATGATTATTGGAGCACCATTGATTGAAATGTTGCATTATTGAGCCCAATAAAAATAGACGTAAAAATTCTATTGCAATAATGTTCAAAAAATAGGATTTACTATTATTGACCCATATAACGCGAGGATAAGTTAATAAGGCGAGTAAGAAGCGCACTTCCTATCATTTATTGTTTATGTAACTAAATTACCACGCGAAATTGCGATGATGTTTGCGCGAAAGGAATTAATGAATCGTTAAGTTTAATCATTCTGATTAGAATTAATTAGAATACAATAAAATTAATAGTTCAATCATTTTAACTAGCGATTCATTTTCCATCTTGCAGTGTGAGGCTGTTAGTGCCGGAACAAGTTTTCGTTTAATGTTCGCACGAATTATATTCAAATACAATTATTGAAGTGTTAATTAATGTTTTTCGAGACAAGATTCCTGAAGTAATAGGAGCATGGGCTGTTATGATTTTAGGTATTTTCTTTCGATTAACTATTGTTCATAATCACATTCCTTCTGAATATAACAAAATTCTGCGAACACGTAATAAATGGACGATAAAATACAGAACAGTAACAATATGCTGCTGTTATTTTTCACTTGTTAAAATTATTGATGAAGAAATGAATCTCTTAACTCTTGTTTCTTGTAATTGACACACGAAATGTTTATTTGGACAAAGATACGCAGTCTAGCAGTGAAGCACCAACTACTAACAATTTCAAAAGTATACAATAGTTATTAGTGCAAAAAATCAATAATGTTGCCTACAGTACAGATAAAAGTATATTTTCAATTCTCAAAGATCAAAACTTCCTTCGATGTAACCAGGCTTTTACTTAAAAATGGATTATTTCAATGTAACCTCGTTAATCTAATTAAGCTCTAACAGTTTAACCCACTGCGGTAATATTCATTCACTCGCTACGCTACAGTAATGGTTTTTATGTACGTATTAACTTTATTACCCGCTTGTAATTTTATTTAGACATCGCTGTATAAATGAAGCACTCAGTGTTTCTTCTTTATATGTTTTTCAATGTAAATTCATGAATATTAATTGAATGATAATAATCTCGAATGTTTCACAAGATTTCCCATCAACGATTTATGTTTCTTCGTAATGCTTTATTTCGAGTTCCGCGGAACTCGCGTGTATCACGGGAGGGAACAATTAAGATAACCCTGAGAAAAAGGCAGTGCCTCAATTGAAAACAACTTTGTTGCGATGCTACCTGCGTAGGCCCCGAAGCGTGTAATCTAACCGGTGGAACGTAGATCAACCACCTAGGTCGAAGTATGTAGTTGCAGCGGATGCAAATAAGTATCTTGGTCGATCCAGGTGCGCTCCCCTTTTAGGATCAGTAATCTTAAACTAGCCCCCACCTACAGAGAGTATCCGCGGAGCCACGTGCTTGGACGTCAGCAATATATCTACCTTATTCTTACGACCTATTACCGTTTAAGCGATCCCTCATCGCTATACTTAATTACTACATTAATACTTATTATATATATATATAATAAAAAAATAATTCTAATAATCATTACTACTTTTTAACCCCCCAGGGGTTTTAAGGAAGGGTCGAAAGGGGTCATCAAGGTCTCAAAATCTGCAAGATTCTTTGAGTGGACCACCAGTGATCACGCCATTACTATTTTCTAAATTATTACGCATTACTTACCGGAAGTCTGTATAAAAACGGAGAACTTGAAAATCTTTATCCAAAAAATAATACTTTGAACTGATGGGATTACTTTGAGAGGACTATTGCTTCACGATTGAAAGTGTCATATTAACACTAGATTTACGAAGCACTAAAAGTGGCCAGTTTCGATTATTTTATAAAAACACCAAGAATATATTCAGCCAGATTTTTAGCAGGCTTTTACTATAATATACACTAACGAGCAAAACTGAGTCCACACTATTTGAAGCAACATAACTTTTTAAAAATTCGATCAAATGACTTGAATTTTATTGAGAAGTTAGAAGGATTAGTTTATTAGACGAGGTTGGTTAAAAGTGGCTTAAAAGTGGAAAAATTGCCGTTTTTCACGATTTTCGACTTAAAATCGCACTTTTAATCGTTTATAACACGTAAACGAATTGACCAATATCGGTGAAATTTTCAGCATGGATATAATTTATTCGAGCGAATCAAACACATTCTTTAAATTTTCAATACAGGCTCAGATAAAAATGCTGAAAAAACCAACTTTTACTATTTCTTTTGCGATTCCGACCAATTCAAATTTTTCCTAAAAAATTTTTTACACCTCGTCTAATAAACTAATCCTTCTAACTTCTCAATAAAATTCAAGTCATTTGATCTAATTTTTAAAAAGTTATGTTGCTTCAAATAGTGTAGACTCAGTTTTGCTCGTTAGTGTATGTTCCAAGGAATAAACGTGTCAAATAAATTTCCTATAAATGCATTTTCACAGTCTCAATAATTGTAAATTAAAGAACATAAAACCCGTCATTTTGACGGGTCCCGTAAATCTAGTGTTAAAGAGAAGAAATTCTAAACACCATAAACGTTTGAAATCTATGGAAGAATCACCGGTAAGTAGTGTGTCGATCGCTACGGAAAATTCTAGGTAAATTGTTGAACCGTTTTTCAGGTCGGAAATCGTCTCGATGGAGTCTTCGGAATACCGGAGAGGTAATTACAGCGATGACACGGAGTTAGTGTCGCGATAGCATCTTGTTTTGATTGAACGCGACCCTGCCCGTCTATGGCTCGGTCTAGGAACGTCTTGATCGGCACGGTAGCATTTGACTGGCCGCGGATTCGAAAGGGTCGATCGTTTCGAGTCCCCATAGAATGTTGAATAAGCGCATAAAGTGTAACAAAGTGAGACGCGCGTGCGTAGCGGATCGGTGACTCGGTGGATGCAGTTCCTGGTGACGTCTGACTAAGCGTTCTATTTCGACGCACCCACGGAGGCCGCGTGAGTAATCCCGAAACCGCATATATCCGCGCAGGTGGAACTCATTCGAGGATTTCTGCGAGTTTTGGATAGAAGGCCGGAAAGTCATGTTCAGATGTAGCGGACCCTATAATTATCATTGTGATATTATTAACCTCCGCCGACCACCTCTGTTTTGACATTGCCACGCTATAAATGATCCGCTCCAGCTAGCCGGGCTCACGGTTGCGTCCGCCATTTATATTAACATTAGCCCTACCACCATCGGTGCTTTATGCAAAGAAGTCGAAAAAGTCGAAAAAGTTTTCGGTACACCCTTCAAAACGATGCAACTTGTTGAAAAGTGCATCACACGACTCGAGCTTCTTCAAGACTAGAAGAATCGATTTCAAGGAAATCAGTAAAAATCAGTAAAAATTTTAAAAATACGTTTCCTGAATCTGTGTCGAAAATATATATACTTTGAACATTTCATCAAAATCGCTCAACGTTGCAATCGGCTACAAATGTTCCAAGATGGCGAATATTGCAGTTCTTGGTAAACAGGATGTTTACATGTTCATTCTTTTTTAAATTACAATATAACTGTTTTACTGGTTTTCATGGATAAACAGTCTTGAACTGTATTGCACTGTAATAATTGTTGCATCCGACAATATTTTCTCGGACAGTGTAACAGCGAAGTGGATTAAATAAACTTTAAAATTTACCGTCATCTTCGGGCAGAAAATATGGCGAAGGTTTCGATTACTCTTCCCGTTAATAGTTACAACAGCTGGTCATTAAACACCGGCCACGGACGACCATTTTCTACGAGTCGACCGGATTCGCGAGCACTTTCTGATTTTATGCAATTAATTTATCAATTCGTAGATCCTGTGGGCGATGATTTTTCATGGCGCGCCGTTAATATCCTCGACAGATGTTACGACCGGAGCAAATAAGTGTTTGTGTGCGCAATCAAATCCAGTTTTCAAACCAGAACACCGGGAAAACGCTTATAAAGCCATTTTACGTCTTCCGTGTAGCACAAAAATTAAAAGATTCGTACATTCACGATCTTCCTTACGATCGTATTCAAACGTATATGTCTCTATAACGCAATTTCCATTTTAGCCTCCCCAAGATACCATTAACATTACTTGCGGGTATCATTTTTCAAGTTATAATTAACAATTATGTCATAATCGGTCAGTAGGAAAGGAAATCTCTTCAAACATATGCGCAATAATCGGAGGCATTATATTCAGTGATTAAGAATAATATTTAAATTCCATTCACGATTAATGAAATTTATTCGCCAAATTTTTTATCCTCATCGTTAAATTATTTCCCAGTCGAAAAATCATCGAAGCGTTTAATCGTCCACTGTTTACCTGACTTCGAGTTGCAGCAGCGTTCAATTTGTCCAAAGATTACAGGCTCCCGAGTTTTAACACTAGGTTTACGGGACCCGTGAAAATGGCGGGTTTTAATATTTTTAATTTACGATTATTGAGATTGTGAAGATCCATCTACGTGGAATTACTCGACAAACTTATTTCCTTGGGTATATATTATTTAAAAACTGGCTGAAAACTTGTATAGACACACTCTTCTTATTTTTATAAAGCAATGTAAAATACTCGCTTTTAATGCTCCGTAAACCTAGTGTTAATAAACATCTCTTAATAGCGGTGCGCCGTGTCTAACACCGCGGAGCGTTTAATCGAGATCGCGCTGTTACCGAAACAGGCGTATCTCTGTTCGTTGCATTCTATCCGATCCTCTGCAATGGGAGCACAATGCTCGATTACTCAGAAACGTGTACACGGCGCGACCTTGCTCTCCATTATGCGCGCGTACGGACGAACATTTGTATTATCTTGCAAAAAGAAAAAAAAAAAAGAGAAAAAGATCAGCGGTCCGGCTGCTCGAGCATTATCTCGCTCTGCGTGGCATTAAATCAAAGTGCATACTCTTGTATGGGTGCAACGCGGAGAATACGAGGCTGCAGTTGGGTGTGATTCGACGATGCACTTAACAAGTCGCCCACGTGGCTCGCATCGATCGTTTGGTTACGGTGTCGTTCGATGATTGTGTGTGTGTGTGTGTGTGTGTGTGTGTGTGGCGGTACGGGTTTCTGTGTGGTGGAAGGGAGCTGACGGTGGTGCAACGCGCCGCGGCCTGCACGCGAAATGGAGTGCATTAGAAGACGCGGCGCGCAACCGCGTCACGTCACTCCTTTAATGCAAATTCGAGCCGCGAGCCTAACAGAAAAAGGAACCCGCCCGATACCAAACGCGGCGAACGTCGACGCACGTAAATGGCCACCACGGAAAAATTCTGAAACGCGCTCCTCTGTTCGCTCGCGCCGCGAGTACGGCAGCGTCTTCGCAAAAGGGATTCCCCGCGGTTAGGTTCGGCTCGCTTAGGTTCGCGCGGAGGAGAAAGTTCTTTGAAACGGATCGACGCGACGGGTTTTTGTTACGCGACAATCGACAGAACTGTCGGGAAAAGCGCTCGTCCCGATGCCGTTACACTCTGACAATATTGTGAGACACTATGCAACGTCATACTAATCTGTGTCGTGAAGAGGAATTTTTGTCCCTTCGGTGTTATCGTCCACTTGAAGAAACATATTTTTCGGTAAACTCTTTTCCGGAAACTTCGGTTTCTTTCTAGTCTATTACAGTGGTCAGTGTCATTTTAAACGGAAAGATGGCACGAATAAGTTGGTGAAAGTCTCGTAAAAAAATAATGAAAAATAAAGAAAGTGATGTCACACCGATATGTCCAAATATGCAAATAGCTCGTATTGCAATTTTTGTGAAGAACTAGGGTACCGTGTCTGTTTATCGGAGCAGTTTCGCACAGTTCACCACGCGCTTCTTGCAACTCTGTGCAACAACTTTTTACATCCATTGTTTTGCCACATTTCAGAAAAGAATAGCTTCTAACTGCAGCTGCCGACCTCAAATCGCTCGCCACGATTTTTCACGAGAGAAAGCTCGGTTTAGGCATAAGGTCTCAGTGCTACAATTTTATTCGACCATTGAATTGAACGTTTATGGTTATCGTGCACAATTCGCTTCTCATCAGAACTCGCAGTCCCATGTAGAAATGAACAGTTTTCATCGTGGACATATACAGCAATGAATAGTCGCCGCTACTTTCGACTAACCGTTGGATTATGCAGAAACCATTTATAGAACTTCCAATTATTTTTAACAAACCACGATCTCATGACGCACCCCTAATATTTAGTTAATAGCGTGACCTGCTCGGTGCACCTAAGCTGTATATCTGTTGAAATTAGTATTCGCAAATCGTTATTTAATATCCCGAGTGCTCTTTCCATATCCTGTGTCCATATTCCCGAAAACAATCCTAACTAATATTTAACCCTACGAAATATGCATTATACGAAAAATGGGCCAAATGAATGAACATCAACCTGTGAATGATAATTAAGCAACCAAACTTATAGGACCATTGGACCACCTCAAAATAAAAATTGCAGATCTTGTGATAACAATGCTTAGAACGCGTGGGATGCCGTTCGAATAGTTGCTAAATAAATGAATGTAGTCCCGAGCAAGCCATTAACAAGAGGAGATCTCTTTAACGAAACATCCGTGAACTCGCAATAGAATTACTGTACAATGTCCCAGACTTTTAGTCCATCACTATGGCATTTGACATGCACAAATTGAATAGAATAACATTTTCGTTCGTTTACCGTTTAGCGTTGATTCTGTGCACTTGGATGCAAGCGGAGTTAATGGTCCAGGAAACTCTCGGGGGATATAATTATAATACCATTACTGGCCAAGCACTTATTAATCGTTGTAGGTTGGATCGGCCAATTTCGTACGTGTGCAATTTGCGATAATCGTAGGTGAATTAAGTTATGGCATTGTAACGAAGATACTTACATAACGTATGACGATATTAGTCCTTAGGCTACGGTGTTACGCGTATGCATTTACTCGCGAACGGAGCGTGCACAAGCTTTTACGCGTGTTTAGATTAAATCGATTCCACTCCGGATCGTAGGAAACGTTATTATACGCACACCGTCGGAATTTTTACCTGGAAATTATTTATCGTGATTTAATTGAACGCTGAGGATACGTATTATTACGCGACATAAAAATTTTCGAATTAATTCCACCGACTTTATAGAATCGTCCCGCTGGTGTTTTGAAATTCCTCGTTGATTTTGTGAAATAGGCGTGATCGTTAATGAACGAACGGGCTGTGTCGCGCGCCTACTTTTTCGAATCGCGTTACTTCGAAAAGCCGCAAAAAGCACCGGCTCGATTAAAACGGTAGGCGGAACGGTCAACCCGTCACTCGTGTAACTTTTTCCTCGCTTTCTGCTGGAATTCCTCAACGCAGGGTGCAAGAACAGTTTGCATGGAGGGAATTCTCGCTGGAGTGTCAATTAACAAAAATATATTATCAACACTATCGCGCGGATTAAAAACTGAACGGGCAGCCGTATTACGTTGAAATTATTTTCTGCATTCTGTTGTGCAGATTACAAAGTGAATAGGCAACGGTATAGA